>NC_139219.1:129117965-129765465 GCF_055691185.1 Crinia signifera
CACACAGAATATAGGCATGCTGCATATCATTTTAATCAGCAGAAGCTGCTGGTGCCCCTAGGTATTCCAAATGCCCTAGACATTTGCCTAGTTTGCCTATGCCTAAGGCCGGCTCTGATGGCGATATTGCCTAACCTATGTGTATGTGAGCTTTATTATTATCAGTAGAGTGCTGTTTTCTTATACGCTCATTTGTGCACTTCTCCTGTTTGTTTTCTCCACATATATATATATATATGTATATATATATATATATAAATCTTGTAGATTTTGCACTCACGGCCAACTGTAAACAATAAGGGGGTGCTCCTTTATAGTAACACAGTGTGTCCCACTAATATGTAGAATGGGACGAATCCCAATAAGGGCACTCACCAGGATTTCACGTATTTGACAGCTTCTTTATTGGTTATCCAACCAGAATTACTTATCTGTAGGTCTACGTTTCGGCCACTAGAGGGCCTTTCTCAAGACACTGCAACAATGACATCCACACAGCACAGAAGTCAGGGTATTCTGACCTCTGTGCTGTGTGGATGTCATTGTTGCAGTGTCTTGAGAAAGGCCCTCTAGTGGCCGAAACGTAGACCTACAGATAAGTAATTCTGGTTGGATAACCAATAAAGAAGCTGTCAAATACGTGAAATCCTGGTGAGTGCCCTTATTGGGATTCGTCCCATTCTACATATATATATATATATATATATATATATATATATATACAATATAGACCAAGGGTTTGTTGTAGACCCACAGGAATAAGGCGGCACTCCACGGATTTAGGTAAAGTTAGGTGAAGATTTTATTGTCAATAGACAGAATACATGTTGCCAGTCGTCAACGTTTCAAGGCCACCTGGGCCTTTTCATCAGGACGTGCAAATCGGTGCATAAAGTGCGGTGCAGTGAAAAAAGATGCAAGAAAATTGATAATCTTACCTATAAGTAGCCTTGTCTGTGTAGCGTGTGGTAGCAGCCGCGGCGTCTCCAGGACCAGCTTCCGGGGACTCAAGGGTCCGCCCACTGTGACGTGCGTCGGTTCCCCTGGTAACCCTGGACGCTCTCCTCCCGTCAGCGCTTGGCCGGCTACTGTAATAAAGAAGACCAACACTAAATTGTTGGATAACAAAACGTGACAAAAAATGTGTTAAAAACAATTGCGGCATACTTATAAAAGAGTGATAAAATAAAAGTTAAAATATGGATAATCTGTTAAGGAAATAGAAAAATAGAAAAAGTTATAAGAACAAACGGCCTCTGATGGATATATGCTGGGACTAACTGCACTTTGTGGACTCATTTGCACGCCTTCAATCATGAACATATATATACTATGCACAGAATACACAAATCACTCAGAGTTCATGGACACGATCAAAGAAACAAGAGGAAATTATCGCAGTTAAATAAAGGCATTCCATGCCATTTTTTCATTTAACCCAGCCGGTGCCAAAGTGTTCAGTTTAAAAATCCATTCAGCTTCTCTCTGGTTCAGCATTTTTTGACGATCGCCTCCTCTACTGAGGGGAGGAATATGATCAATGATCTGACATCGTAGGCTAGCCAATGTATGGCCTTGTTCCTTAAAATGTCTAGCTACCGGTTGGTCCACGCTTTTGCCTTGCAGCGTGGCTGAGATTGACGACCGGTGTAAAGCCATACGTTCCCTTAAACTGCGGATGGTTTGTCCTACGTAATACTTTCCGCAGGGACAGATGATGATATAAATAATGTACGAAAGCTTACAGTGTAACACATGTTTGATCTTGAATCTCTGGCCAGAGTGTGGATGTTTTACATCATGACCTGCTACTAGATAACTGCAAGTGGTGCAGGAGGGGCACTTATAACAGCCTGGTTTTTTTGATTTGACATTAAATAATGTTGTAGGGGGTTTCTTTTCAATGTTTGTTTTTACTAGGAGATCCCTCAAATTTTTACCCCTTCCATTAGAGGCCGTTTGTTCTTATAACTTTTTCTATTTTTCTATTTCCTTAACAGATTATCCATATTTTAACTTTTATTTTATCACTCTTTTATAAGTATGCCGCAATTGTTTTTAACACATTTTTTGTCACGTTTTGTTATCCAACAATTTAGTGTTGGTCTTCTTTATTACAGTAGCCGGCCAAGCGCTGACGGGAGGAGAGCGTCCAGGGTTACCAGGGGAACCGACGCACGTCACAGTGGGCGGACCCTTGAGTCCCCGGAAGCTGGTCCTGGAGACGCCGCGGCTGCTACCACACGCTACACAGACAAGGCTACTTATAGGTAAGATTATCAATTTTCTTGCATCTTTTTTCACTGCACCGCACTTTATGCACCGATTTGCACGTCCTGATGAAAAGGCCCAGGTGGCCTTGAAACGTTGACGACTGGCAACATGTATTCTGTCTATTGACAATAAAATCTTCACCTAACTTTACCTAAATCCGTGGAGTGCCGCCTTATTCCTGTGGGTCTACAACAAACCCTTGGTCTATATTGTATGTCACTTGGAAGGAAGGCACCACGGTATATGACTCTTCGTCCGGAGTGCCGAACAAACCGTCTGCTATATATATATATATATATAGATAGAGTAGGCGGCCTGGCACTCTCCTCCTTGCTGCAGCTGCCCCGGTGCCCTTAGCGATGATGGATGCACAAGGAATAAAGACAACGGCACTCTGAGGTCTTGTTTAAGTAGAAAAGATGTATTCAAAGGTACATGCTGCTGCTGACGTTTCGGAGCTCTCGCTCCTTTATCAAAGCGTGTGGGTGAGACAAAGTGACATGGTACAATCTTACCTTAAATAGGATGTCTTCCCGCCGGTGTACCGTGTAGGTCCCCGCCCGCTGCTCACGCTGCTCATTCCGGAAAATGGAAGTTGGCGATGGCCGGAAGTTTAGGTGGGGGGAAATACTCAGGCGCTATGCGTGACCCGCAAGCGTCTTGGTCTCCATGGAGAACTCCCTGCACAACTGATCAATGGTGCGTCTCAGCTGGCGGGGAACCTAGAGCCGGGTACACAGGATAAAAAAGACATTAACATGCGTGCAGATTAAATGGTGTACATATATTGCGTGCAAAAAACATGTAAGTGCGTAACTGACATGTTGCAGTATAGACATAAGGTTCCAGAAAAAACGTGAAAAAAAACATAATGAACATATGTGGTACATCTACTAAAATTAATTCTATAATGTAAGGGAACCTGTGTTTGCTATTACTTATGTTAGTAAAGTGCTGGTGCTGTTTGTATGTGCATATATTAGGAAGTTTAAAAAGAATCTGATAAAAACCCGGTGAGGGCGCCTGTAGATATATGTGCAAATATTAATGCGCTATACACGCTAATTTTCTTTTAGCTTTTTACTTAAGCACGGTGATGGTCCTGATGAAGCTTCTAATTAATTGCTATAGTGCGACTAGTAATGGAGTCGTGGTCTATGCTGGAGAGGGTGTTAACCAATCTCACGCTATTCATGATGGATGTTGACTACATCCTGTATGTGGGTAATGATGTCATGGAAATGATGTCACTGGTCCTAGACCTCTCTTGTGAACCTAGAGCAAAGTCCCCAAAGGCAGCCGTTCATTCAGTCCTTTTGGTTTTGTTGCCTCCAATCGAAATATCCATTTCGTCTCCAACCTCAATAAATTGCCACCTCTGTCACCTCCCCTGATGGATTCCGGGACTTGGTCGATGGCCATGTGTCTTAAGTCACTCTGATTGTGCTTGAAGAGGGATAAATGTTTAGCAACATGCTGTTCATTCTCCTTGCCCTCCAGGGCCGCCTTAATTGCCGACCTGTGCATGGCCATTCTTTCTCTCATGTTTCTGACTGTTTTTCCCACGTATAACTTGTTGCAGGGACACTGTATCACGTAGACTATGTGTGTCGACCTGCACGTGAGGGTGTGCCTGATCTGGAACTTCTTACCCGATTCAGGATGAGTGAAAGCACTTCCTGTCATCATGCTTTCGCATGTCGTGCATTTCGGGCACTTATAGCACCCAGGGGGTTTTGATAGAAAATGTTTCTTAGTTGCGGCATCTGAGAAACCGGTTATGTCGCTGTGGACTATGGTGTCCCTTATACTCTTCCCTCTAGTATAACAGAGCATCGGTCTCTTCTTATTTAGGCCATGTAGGCTCTTGTCCGTTTTAACAATGGGCCATAAGGCCCTGGTTGCTCTGGGAAGGATGGCACTACCTACATTCAGTTTGGTGATTAAGGGGATTATCTCCTCTTTAGTGCCCTTCTTGGTGTTGACTTGATTCAACAGGGTACCTCTGTCCAGCTGTATTATTTCGTTTTTTTGCTGCTTCAGCAGTGCCTCGTCATACCCCCTCTGCACGAATTTAGAGACAAACTCATCCAATATCTCCGGGAGTAATTCTGGTTCACTGACAATCCTTGCTGCCCTGAGCATTTGGGACTTCGGCAACGCTTTTTTCAGTGCGACAGCGTGAAAGCTATTCGCTTGTAAGATCGTATTTTTGTCAGTGGGTTTGGTGTATAAGGTCGTTTTCAAGACCGTCCCATCCAGAATCACTCTTACGTCCAGGTAGTTGATGGACTCTTTCGAATACTGCATGGTCAACTTTATGGGGGATGGCATCCCATTAATATTCTCGACCAGGTCTTGCAGTTCTTGTTCTGTGCCGGTCCACAACATAAACAGGTCGTCTATGTATCTCGTCAATAAGACGATCCTGTTTAAAGATAGCAAGTTGTTGTGGAATAACTGTCTTTCGGCTTCGAACATGAAGATATTTGCAAACGATGGGGAGACACAGCTCCCCATCGCACATCCGGACAGTTGTCGATAGAACTTCCCGTTGAACATGGAGACCAAGACGCTTGCGGGTCACGCATAGCGCCTGAGTATTTCCCCCCACCTAAACTTCCGGCCATCGCCAACTTCCGTTTTCCGGAATGAGCAGCGTGAGCAGCGGGCGGGGACCTACACGGGACACCGGCGGGAAGACATCCTATTTAAGGTAAGATTGTACCATGTCACTTTGTCTCACCCACACGCTTTGATAAAGGAGCGAGAGCTCCGAAACATCAGCAGCAGCATGTACCTTTGAATACATCTTTTCTACTTAATACTTAAACAAGACCTCAGAGTGCCGTTGTCTTTATTCCTTATATATATATATATATATATATATATATATATATATATATATATATATATATATATATATATATATACAATTCACACTCACCCAATCCACATAGCAGATAGCAGGTAGAAGAAACAAAGTAAGATCAGCACTCGACACAAGAAGATTTGGTCAGTCGCACAGGACCCTCATTACTTGAGGAGTTTTTAACAAAGCGGACCCCCCTAAATAGATGTAGACTAGGTATATTCCTAGAGATTCTATGGGAGGTGTGCTACCACTGGACACAATTGAGAATATGCAAAGGACAAAAAGAGAAAAGTGTATGTCACGGTGTGGTGCACCTTTAATTGACTCTTACGAATAAAAATTGACTTTTATTGATAATATTTAAAACAAGCTAAATATAAAAACACACAAGACAAAAAAACATAAATGTAATATGTTTAAAAAACGGCGGCTCACTCACTCAGCACAATCTAAAGTTTGTATGAATAAACTGTTAACAGGAAATTCCCATCAACACTACTTATGTCAATTCAAACAGATTAATATCCTATATGTGGGTGCCCAGACCGGGTTTCACTACCAGTACAGGAGTGTATATTCGCTATATGGACCAGACAAGATGCAATAGGTTTAATACAGCCTGATATCAAGCTTGGTCAATTAAATCATGGTCATGTAGTATCAAAATACATTTCTAAGTGCTGCAAGTACCGCCGCTAGTCGGCGTGCGCTTCACTTTAGCTTTTTCAAGGCCTTGAAAAAGCTAAAGCGAAGCGCGCACCGGCTAGCAGTGACGCTCACTTACTCGCAGCACTTAGAAATGTATTTGGATCTGTAAAATTCTTTCCACAGGATTCACTACCAGGGGGTGCGCAACCTTACTGTGTGACCGCCCACTATACTGTATGATCACCCACTGTTACTGGCCTCATACCAGCCTGTGTATGCCGCGATCGTGTTGATTACATCCAGCCACGTGCGGGCAGAGTGCTCATACAGTGACTCTGTTAACCCTCACTGGCTCTTTGGAAACACTGTGTATAGCAGGGGTTCATATACTCATACTAGAAAGGACAGTCTGGCCCTAACACTATACAGCTATTATAGCTATCCTATACAGCCGACATAACCCTGCTAAATACTTATTGGTGTATATCACTATTGATTGAGATAGAACAAGTTAAGCCAGCACTGATCTACGCAGATAGTGTTGGCTCTTTGCCCTATACTCATTGTATTATTGATTTAAAACCCCGCACACTAGAGTTGACACTAGGGTCGACACATTGGAGAAGACTGATTCGTTTCCAATACATATCCAGCTTTTGGCTATTGAAGTACAACTTCTCGTACTGAATCCACACATTGTATCAAGCATCTAATGGTATAATAATACACTGTTGCACGTGACATGGTTACAAAATATAAGCAACCAACACCACTGCTTATTTCAGTTCACTTCCAAGCATCTGTATCAAAACAGCTGGTGAAATAAATACTTATGTGCAGGATTCTACTATAAAGATAACCTACTACCAGCATGGTTTATTTTAGTACATTTCCAACTGTTTGTGACTGCACTCAGATATTATTATAATATTACAGTAGCACGAATACAGTGCAGTCGTCATGCCTGGTGACAAGATAGCCGGACTGATTGACTGCACTGTGTATCTCAATGCATCTAATTATCTGAGATTACAGCGCACTCCTATTTATTTCAAAACTGGAGTGGAATTATACTGTTATCATATGACCGTTACCTGACCTGATGGATAAATAATCGGGCTGATCCACTGTAGCTCTCCGAGCTGTTCATATTTCACAAGACCTTCACGTATAAAAGCAACATCTATACAGAACTGTTGACACGAGTCGACACCATATATGTACCATTAACACCAGATACTACATGACCATGATTTAATTGACCAAGCTTGATATCAGGCTGTATTAAACCTATTGCATCTTGTGTGGTCCATATAGCGAATATACACCCCTGTACTGGTAGTAAAACCCGATCTGGGCACCCACATATAGGATATTAATCCGTTTGAATTGACATATGTAGTGTCGACAGGAATTTCCTGTTAACAGTTTATTCATACAAACTTTAGATTGTGCTGAGTGAGTGAGCCGCCGTTTTTTAAACACAGTACATTTATGTTTTTTTGTCTTGTGTGTTTTTATATTTTGCTTGTTTTAAATATTATCAATAAAAGTCAATTTTTATTCGTAAGATTCAATTAAAGGTGCACCACACCGTGACATACTCTTTTCTCTTTTTGTCCTTTGCAAGACCAGCACTTGTTTGTAGATGAAAAAAGTACTCTGTATTTAAAGGTAACGCATGGTTATACAGACAGTACAGGCAGCTGACCCAACAGCCGTTTCAACCAGGATGTCCTGGTTTTCGTCAGGTATATATATATATATATAACCATGACCATACCAAGTATTCACCACTAGAGGTCCGGGCGGAACCTTTTTCCACCAGCTGAGTTCCCGGAGGATTACATTCTAGCTATAGATGTCCGGCGTGCGCCGGATTAAGCGGGTACTTCCGCTTCCGGTTTTAGCGCTGCTTACTGATAGTGGAGTTTCCAGCCCACCGAGTGGCCCTATATTTATACATACAGCGGCGTTTTATAGCGCCATATATATAGTGCACCTGTAGCTTGATTTACTACGTTTTTTGGCATGTTTTAAACACCTTTTTGCTAACCGGAAGTGACATCATCTGCGGGTCACGCTGACACGCGGAAGTCACTTCCCCATACAATGTTCTGGCGCCAAGGGGCTAATGGCATGTGGTATAAATAGCACTGGCCTAGCAGTGGTTTCCTTGCTGTAGGATCCTGCTGCTTGGCCCATGCTGTGCTTTAATTGATTGGTTGCAGAACTCCTGATGAAGGTCCTTATGGGTGAGAAACGTTGAGTACATCTTTACTATCTTTTTGAATTGCTAAAATACACAGCTCTTTTACTTGCATTTATATACTGGAGAGTGCGTCCTTTTTATATATATATATATATATATATATATATATATATATATATATATATATATATATATATATATATATATATATATATATAGCAGGAACACGGGGGGTATAGCACTCCAGGCGACTTAATGATAAAAGATACTTTTACTCTGACGAAGTTTGATACGAAACACGTTAGAGCGGGGTTTGGTGACGTCTGCTGTACCTGTGCCCCGGCTTCCCCACCGCGTCCATTCCTGTCTGGAGTTCCCGGCGCGCTGCCCCCACTCATCGTGTGGCTAGCGTGTCCAGTTACCCTGCTGTGTCCTGACGGAGGTTATAGCTTTGCCTGAGGCTTTCTTAGAAAAACTTGTGGTAACCAGCCCACAGCGGTTACCTTAACGGTACGAGTCCTCATTGATTTTATGTGCCGTAGCACTATGTGTGTTTTAAATAAATACAGTTTTACACTATGAAGCTCTATTCCATTCTGAAACATATATATATATTTTTTTTGTTCATAGAAAATAGTTGTTCCTTTAGATTTAGGGATACAAGTGTTAAATCCATGCATTTGCCTTATAAACTGCTCGTTATTTTTATAAGTAATTTGTGACATTCTTCTACTATACAACATAGTCTTCTTCGTGTTATCAGTTCTAGGACATTACAGTTCCTTAAGGGCGAGAATTGAACACAACCTTTTTATTGAGGTTAGGTATACTGCATATGTATCATTTAATGGATGTATTTATTTTTGGTAAGTGACACTTTAATGACTGGTCAGGCATGCTAACCAGCTTATATTTTAGCTTTGGGCTCTATATCTAATTTATATTATCATTAACCACACTGTAGTGCAGAAGCACTGAACCGAATATAAATTGCAGCTTAACATTTTAGTGTCATCCACTTGGTGAATGACTAGGTTGTTGCAAAGCAGGTCATTTGGCTCAGTCCCAGTGCCTATGGCTTTGCAATTTTCCACAATGTTTCACCCAGTGAACATTTACATGAGATATTTGTCATTCTCTATAATAACGTCTCATATCTATATAGAGAAGATATGCAAATCATGCAATATGCTAATGTAAAAGTAATCAAATGCAAAAGTGGTAAAATTACAGTATAAAAGCTATAGGCTGTCCTTATTAAAAAAATGAGTAAAGTTATTATTTATATTTAGTTCTATGCAGAGCTGGATTAAGCCTTCGGGGGGCCCAGGGCACTTTAGAAAGGGGGGCCCCCTTCTACTTGTCATTACTGGCTGCAAACTGCATGGGAGAATATTACACTATCAAAACACAGAGTAAGAGCAGTATAAACTTGGTCAATGGTCAACTGCAGGGGGTGGGGTTAAAATAAACACATATATATATATATATATATATATATATGTATATATACATACAGAGGAGTCCGGTCAATAAGCGCAAATAATCCCTTGTAAAGGTAGAAGAACTGTCCATATGCTGGTAGGTCATGCAGTGCAGCTGTACTCTGGCGAGAGGTAACACCAAAACCTCAAGAAGAAGCACATGTAGAAGAAAAAACCAGAGAGCGCACGATGTGATTATAAACGTAAAGAGCACTTTTACTGTAATAATATAGTCACATACATGTAAGGTTTAAAACAGCAGGCATGCGAAGGTATATTAACCCGGAGAAGCAAGTCAGGCATCCACACGCTCACACGGATAGCGCGGCAGCAGCTGAGAACTCCAAGCCGGGACCAAGAACAGATCAGACGACGATCACAGCGTCAACACGTCATCCAGGACCGCCCCAACGCGTTTCGTCATTAGATGACTTTGTCAGGAGCTCTTTACTGAGATGAAGAGAAAAAAAATTGCTATTTTTGCGCCAATGCTTTTTTGAGAGGGAGGGGGGAGCAGCTCTGATAAGGTGATAATGATAATAGGACAAAAATAGAATCAAAGCGCTGGGGGTAATTGGGATAAAATGGATTAAAAAAAGAAAAGAAAAATTAAAAAATAATAAAAAAAAAAAAAAAAGAAAAAAAAAATTTAAATAAATAAAACTAAAAAATTAAAATAAAATAAGATTAACAAAACAAACAGAAAAAACACTTAGCAGCAAGTAAAAGGAGAGTTTAAAGTGAGAGGAGAGAGAAGAGTGCAATACCATATATAAAATAATAAACAGCGGCTATTAATGTTTAAGCTCTTTAGTGATATTGTGGCAAAGTCTTTTAGCGAGTAAATCAAGGTCTTTCAGTACAATGTACAGCTGACTAGCCCTAGCTACGATACCGTGACGGGATGCGGCTTTCTCTCCAAGTTCGGAGTCCCGTGCGGCGGCTTCCGGCTTCAGCGCTTGTACTTCCGACAGACGTGACACTCGCTCCTGGCTTTGCTGGCTCCAACGCGTTCATGACTAAGTGCGCAAGCACGAAACGCGTTGGAGCCAGCAAAGCCAGGAGCGAGTGTCACGTCTGTCGGAAGTACAAGCGCTGAAGCCGGAAGCCGCCGCACGGGACTCCGAACTTGGAGAGAAAGCCGCATCCCGTCACGGTATCGTAGCTAGGGCTAGTCAGCTGTACATTGTACTGAAAGACCTTGATTTACTCGCTAAAAGACTTTGCCACAATATCACTAAAGAGCTTAAACATTAATAGCCGCTGTTTATTATTTTATATATGGTATTGCACTCTTCTCTCTCCTCTCACTTTAAACTCTCCTTTTACTTGCTGCTAAGTGTTTTTTCTGTTTGTTTTGTTAATCTTATTTTATTTTAATTTTTTAGTTTTATTTATTTAAATTTTTTTTCTTTTTTTTTTTCTTTTTATTATTTTTTAATTTTTCTTTTCTTTTTTTAATCCATTTTATCCCAATTACCCCCAGCGCTTTGATTCTATTTTTGTCCTAGGAGCTCTTTACGTTTATAATCACATCGTGCGCTCTCTGGTTTTTTCTTCTACATATATATATATATATATATATATATATATATATATATATATATATATATATATATATATATATATATATACAAACGCAGGATTTTCAGAAGGGGGTTTCAGAGGGGCGGAGCAAAGCATGCAGATGGACACCTAGGTGACCCAGCATCTGCCGGGTCAGTTAAAGTATTATAGATAGACCAAATGTATATAAATAATAATAATAATTAAATATATATATATATATATATATATATATATATATATATATATATATATATATACGTAAAGTCCGGCACTCGGAACAGCTGAGTATGCACCACGGTGCCCGCACGCTCCCTCTCAGGAGAAATGTACAACCTTCTAATCGCGGCACTCACTGGATTTCTTTGTAGCAACAAATAAACTGGACTCACACCAGCTTGAGCTTTCTGATATTTAATCCTTCATCAGAACAAGTGACATACAAAAGTGAACTTACCTAAATACCAAAGGTGAGGGGTCCGTCTCCCAGCAGCGTCGGGACGGGCATCTGACGTCACGCATACTTCCAGCCAGGCCAGGACGCCGCTTCTGTCATCCGTCCACCCATTGCTGTGGGAACGTAAATAAACAACACAAAATAAAGCAGTGCTAGTGAAAACAAGAAGCGTAGCTGCAACATCAAATTCTATGCAATGCATGATTCTTAACATTTTTTCATAAATGTAATCAAATATGTTCATAACAGTTATTTTTATTTTTTTTTAATATATATTTATTAGGATTTTACAACATATAGGGCCTTATTCTGATCGGTGCGGATATTCCCGCATGCGGACGGACCGCCGATGTTGA
Source organism: Crinia signifera (assembly GCF_055691185.1). NCBI lineage: Eukaryota > Metazoa > Chordata > Amphibia > Anura > Myobatrachidae > Crinia > Crinia signifera. The sequence goes on from NC_139219.1 coordinate 129,129,838, forward strand.
TCGTCTGCGCATGTGCAGAGGTCACTCTGCGCATGTGCAGGCGATTTCGCCGCACGGATTCTTTATACGCCGCACAGGGGGCTTAGAGGGGCGTGAGGGGCTACTTAGCCTCATTACCCTATGCATACGCCCCGCGTTTCATGGGCGTTCCCATGCAAACGCGGGGCGTATGCATGGTAATGAGGCCGTGACGCGTGGGTACGGGGCGGGCATCTGACATCGCCGGATGTCAGCTGCCCGCCCCCATACATGATTTCACACGGACAAGTGTCCGTGTGGTCTTGTGTTGCGGGACCTGGTGGAGCGTGCGGCCGTGCATTCGATGTTCGGCGACCATCGAATGCAGGGGCTGCTCCCAAGACGGAGGAGGCGTATCCCCGTCCAATTTCATGCGGATCGCCACATATCCGCGTACGGACGGCAGGTGGCGATCCGTATGGAAGGCGGGGATTCGCCTGCACGGTTGCGGCCGCATATTCTGATCGGGCCGCACCGATCAGAATAAGGCCCATACTATCAAAGTAACATTCGAATAACGTTGTGAATGACAGTTTGAGAGAACGTTATGAATAACAACAGCAAGGCACAGAAGTTCAGCAGTAATCAGTCAAATATTAAATATCTAACATAGTGGGAGGACAAATTATATTATTTACTCTCTGGTAGTCATGGTAGTAGACAGTGAATAGTGAGTAGTGGAAGGGAAAGTGGGACTGGGGCTTGCCGCCCTCTATCAATGAGAGTCAGGTAAGTAAATAGTCCGAGGACTAGCAATGAGCGTCTGATCACGTATGATCAATTTACTATATTGCAGCCATTTTCCACTATATTATCTTATCCTTTATTCAGACTATGGAGATCCTGTAAGCATAATATTTTGTAGTACTCATCCCAGTCTAAGGTACTGCATCATATGTGCAGTTGCTGTACAAATAGCAACGCATCGAACATAATAAAAACATTCTAATCTATCACAAATATAAAAGGGGGGGTGGAGGAAGAGGGGGAGGCAAAAGGTAAGGAGGGGATGGGAAAATAACATACTTGAGGAGCGGAAAAAAACAATTTTCCTATGAGGAGTCTAGAGTACCACTACAGTCTTCATGCGTTGTAACAGAATCAAGAGATTTATCAAGTCTAAAGTGATATCTATATTCCATATCTGAATCAATCGATGTTTGAGGTCCCTAAAAGAGGTCGCCCATCTAGCATATAGTTTAATGGAGGAGAGCGACTGCAGCTGGGCATCATACATTTCGTAGTTCATTGGGCGTTGTAAGAAGCGTGATAGAGAAGGATAGGCGTGATAGAGAATTTAGGGTAGGCGTAGTTTTGAGTATCCAGTGTTTCATAATGAGTTTTTCGGCTGCTGTGACCACCATGGTCAAGAAAGGGATGAGGTGCAGTTTATGTGACGGTAATTCCCAGATGTCAAAATTGGCAAAAAGCAGGGGAAAAGGATGTAGCGCAACTCTGATGTCCAATATGGCAGCAATGTAGTTAGTCACCTTATTCCAGAATCTTTTTATATGTCCACAGGACCACACATTATGGAAGAAGGAGGCTGAGGACATGGCACATTTCACACAGGATCCTGTTTCATCTGAGACAAAATGTCTCCTTTGTGCTGGTGAAATGTACGCATGTTGCAGTATCCTGATGTGAGTCACCTGCAGTACAGAATACCTCTCAATTTTTAGTGTGGTATTATAGTAATTGAAGAGTGTATCACAGGATGTCAATAAAGGCACGTCTCCAAGCCATTGTGTTCTTGGTTGTTCTGTCAGTTTGTTAGTCGTGGGCACTATTAGTTTGTTATATAGTACTTTTATCTTATAATTGGGTTTTTCGAATTTATCGACTATAGTTCTCTATACCTTGGGTGAATCCGGGATTTCCCCAAATGGGTAACCATTTGGTATTACGGGGTGAGACCTTTAGCCGTTTACATTGGGCCCACCATGCCTTATACTGTACGAATCTTTGAACATTAGATTGTGTAGTATGGTTTTTGGGATAATAGCTTTGGGGGCATGTAGCAAAGCTCCAGGTGAGTATGGGTATAAGGTAGCGCAGTCTAGCGGATATATTGTAAATTTACTGGACTCTAGTAGCCAATCCATGGCATATCTTGCTAGCAGGGCACTGGAATAAAGGGATAAGTCTGTCAGTCCCAGACCCCCCATACATTTTGGGAGTTGCAGTTTGTACATGGATATTTAGTATATAAACCCATCAGTAATTTGGTATCCTGTTTTGTGAGGCTCAGTGGTAATAATTGCAAAAGGTATAGTAGCCGTGGAAGTATAATGGACTTAACTACTTCAATTCTACCCAACATTGACAGCGGAAGGTCATGCCATTTCTCCAGAGATTATTTTGCTTTAGTTATGGCTGGGGCAAAGTTGAGTTTATATAACTGTTGTGGTGTGCTGGGTATTTGGACGCCTAAATATTTAATATGCGAGGTTTGTAAATTAATCGTGCTAAGACCCGGGTTTGAGTCAAAGGTGGGTTTCTGACCTTTAAGAAGGAGAAGTTTAGATTTACTGACATTAACCTTGTAACCAGAAAAGGTGCCATATTGTTGTATTATTTTCATAGCTATGGGCAGTGAATGCGATGGGTGTGACAGGAAAAGTAGCATGTCATCCGTGAACAGGGCAACCCTCATGTCCACACCTCTTATGTTGATTCCTTGATATAGCGGGGATTTGCTAAGTGCCACCGCCAAGGGTTCAAGCGCCAATGCAAAGAGCAGAGGGGACATGGGGCAGCCCTGTCTGGTGCCCCTGAGAATATAGAATGAATAAAAAATAGATCCATTGCACAGGATGCTAGATGAGGATCCCTTGTATAAAATTTTTAACCAGCGTATGAAGAGGGTATATATGATGACCTTTCCTGCGATAACTTGAATTGGAACCATACAGTACCACAGCATGATCCGATAATGTAATCGGCTCTATTTTTACCTCCTCAACCCTAGGTAGAAGAGAATGGGACAGCAGGATATAATCAATTCTGGATAATTGGCCAATGGAGGCAGAGAGACAGTTAAAGTCCCTATCTGTGGGGTTCAAAACCCTCCATAGGTCAATTAATTGTGTTTTCGTGGTTAATGCCTGTATGTGATATGCCAACGGCAGGGGTGTGTGTGTTTTACCTCGAGTTGCTGGATACTCGTGGTTCCGCACCGATTCTTCTCCTCGTCGACTGCAGGGGCCGCGCCACCCTAAAGACTCAAGCAAGGCGTTCAGCAGGTACAACTGTTTGCGTTTTATTAAATGCAGATATAACATTCAAGTTTAGCGTATATTAAGTTGGCAACGGTTCGGTAACAACTTATCTAGTTAATCTCACTTCACGGCCGCCTAGCGGGTTAATACTTTACTAGTGTCGATAGGCTCTAGAAACCAGTACATACATTCACAGGGTGTTCACCGTTACGGGCAATAGACAACTTTAAACCTATCGCATAACATTCTACCAAACACGTTTAATGTAATGTAGAGGAAGTATCAGAAAAGGGTTTCTGGTGAGAAAGGGTAATCCAGCAATGAACGTCAAAGGAAAGTCAAGTCACAGTAGTAGTCAATATTTACCACCAGGTGGCAGTGTATCCAAAGCTGACAGCGTAATGCAGGACTTGTGAAGTTTTCCTGCTGGTCAGCTTAATGTTCAATTTAATTGCCCTCTGTACCCTCTTCCATGGGGCGGCAGGCAGGCAGATGGTGAAGGGGGTAAAGGGGTCCTTCCGGGGTCCCTGAGGCTCCAGTCACAAATAAAGTTGGTGCCAGGGATTTGAGGGTGTGCTCCTAATATTTAACCAGGGCGACGTTGGTGGCAGGGAGTGGAGCGTGGGGAACCAGCCTGGGGCCCTTGTAATGGAAAGTACCTGTATCCTGGACCAAGTTGCAGGCTCCTGCCCGTCTCGACTGGTCCTCCGGCCGTCTGTCAGGCTGTTGCTGGCTTCCTCTTCTGTGCAGGGGCGCTCTAGTGTGGGCGCTGCTATTGCAGCGTTGCCGCACTCAGATGCGCCGCTCCTGCTCTGGGCTGCTTCTGCACGGCAGTGTCTCTCCCCGTCCTCCGCTTCTCCACGCCGTTCTCAGTTCTCTCTGGTGGGTCGCGGGGTCGGCGGGGGTCACGCGCCTCGTGCGTCGCGTCTCTGCGGCGTGTCACTCGGGGTCGGCGGGGGCCGCGCGCTCATGCGCCGCGTCTCTGCTCCCGGCCGGTGTCTCGGGGTCGGCGGGGATCACGCGGTCATCACCGCGCCGCCGCTCCGTCCCTCTCCTCCCTTCTCAGCTCCTCACTCCACGCACTCCTCGCTCCAGCCCGTCCTTCTCCAGGAACTTCCTCCTCTCCTCCCGCTCTGCCCCTATACGTCCCCCAGAGCTGTCAGTCAGCCTGGGGACGCCCCTTCGCGCCCTTACTGAACGGGGGATTAACCCCTAAAGTCCCGCTGCTGGGACTTCTGGGAAAGTCTGGGGTGCCACACATTTTAGGTCGCCTCCCAGGATTATTGGTAGGTGCATATGTGGGGTTAGTAAAGCAATTATTTTTAACAGAAATTGCATGGAGTACGCATTAGGTGCATACACCGTCATACAGATAAATGTCTGTGTCTCAATGGAGATATGACACAACAGATATCGCCCTCTGGGTCTGCCACCACATTGGACACCGTAATAGCCAGCTGCGCCCTCACCAAAATAGCCAAGCCTCTAGCCTTAGAGGTATATGGAGCTGCCGCCACTAATTTCCATCCCATGGTGCTCAGTTTAGCGGTTTCTATTGCTGTGACTTTTTTTTTTTATTGCCTGGTAGCGTAGCAGTACAGTGTCCGTGGTCCTGCAGTGAGTTTTTAAGGGTGTTGTAAATGCATATATACCAAATTGAGCCTCATAAGCACCGTTTCTGGCAAAGAGTTCTTTCCTTAGAGAAGGGGTCCCTCTAGTGGTATTACAAGAAATAGTCACTTGCACACAGAATATTGTTTCAGTCACAGTCGGACATGTGCCTGGATTCACGCACAGCTAAGTGGTTTTCCTTCAAGTATGCCTCTGCATCCTGCACCTTAAGAAAATCCTTATTGGTTGACCCCTCAAATATTCTAGCAGAGTATAGCAGGGCAAATTTTTGACCGTCACGTATTAAGGCAGTGCAAACGGGGGAAAAATCTTTTCTGGCTTTTGTTAGCTCCGCAGAGTAATTCTGAAAGAGAAGGATTATGTGTCCTTCCCATGTTATATCTCTCATCCTGCGTGAGGCTGACCAAAATAATTCCTTATGTATTTAATGTAATGCTTTAAATATAACAGCGCGTGGTCTTGCTCCTTCTTGTGACCTCTGTGGGCGCGCTCAATTACAAGGTCATCACATCTGTTTTGGATATTAAGGAGTTTGGGGAGAGTGATCCTTATGAAATCATAGAGGTCTTGCCCCTTAACAGGCTCTGGCAGACCGATGATGCGGAGATTATTCCTCCTGGACCTGTTTTCCAGGTCCTGGACTTTGTTTTGCAACTGATGTATATATTTAGTGTGGTAAGTGGTCACTTGCTTCAATTCACATACTTCTCCAAACGTTTCCCCCACCCTCTGCTCTGTCTCCACCATCTGTCGCTGTAGTTGTGCAATCTGCTTATTTATGTTTTCTGTTTGTGTGTTAAGCAGTGGGCTAATGGCCAATCTCACTGCGGCCACCAGGCCTCCATACAGCACTGGGGTGAGTGGATCAGGAGTCTCTTGGGTGGTAATATCATGGGCAGCGGAGGGGCTGTGTACTGGGTGTACCTTATTGCGTGTAGGCAAGTCGTCTTCTGAAGTGTATGGGCTGTGGGTGGGGGGGCGCTGGTAGTGACATGCTGCCAGAGCCTTGCGGTGCCATCTTGGGAGCGCGGTCTTGCTTCTGCTTGTCTCGCTGGGAGCAGGATCTGGAGCCGGGCATCGTCATAAAATACTTGTCCATGCAGTGGACCAAGTACTGTGGTGTATGCAGGTGCTTTCGCAGAAATTTGGAGGCTTAAAAGCCTTGAAATAGGTGTGTAGGGCGGAGGTGGGAGCGGAGCTGTCTCCCTCAGCTGCTGCACATACATCCGCTGGAACCGGAAGTCATGTTCATAACAGTTATGATTATTACAAGAATCTTGAATGTACTATGCCATGCAGGATTTGTTAAAGCTACAGCACCAACTCAAATTAAAGGTAACTATGCCCAGTTATAATAACTAAGCACTGTGATTTTTTTAAGAAAGATTTCAACACTAGGGTATATAAGACTGAACTGGTTAAATGCTCCAGGTTGCAACCTATTACAAAAAGCAACTTAAGGGCAAGTTTTAATTTAACCCGTGTGGCTGTACAGTATTTAATCTATAGATCCAGCGTGATTCAAAGCGGAGAAGGGCCTTGTCCCTATCTCCACCCCTATTAGACATACTGATCTGATCTATCATTATATAGTGAATCGTTGCCGGGTGTCTACAATTCTTAAAATGCCGGGCAACAGGCTGATCGCAAGGTTTACCTTCCAGCGCCAATCTAATGCTGGATCGATGCGCTGACATTCTTTCTTTAAATGTTCTCGTGGTTTTACCCACATACAGTAGCGCACAGGGGCACCATATAAAGTAAACTACAAGCTGCATGAAAAGACCTGGTTGATTTTATAGATTTTCCCCGAATGCGGGTGGGTGAATGAATTTCCAACTTCCAGGAAACCACACATTGCACAACCTGTGCATCTGTAGTTTCCTGGCTTTCTACTTAGGAAGTGGCTGGGTAGATCGACCCTAAGTTTACTTAAGTCCGTTTTCACGACCATATCTCTGATATTTCTCCCTCGTCGATAACAAGGCATGATCCTTGAATTACTTAGAGACTTCAGTGTAGGATCTCCACTAACTACTGGCCAGTGTCTCTTTGCTGTCCTCATGATGGTATCACTGGCAGTGGAAAACGTGTTAATATAAGCTATTCGATCTTTATCAGATTTTGGTCGTGTCTTTTGTTGGAGCGTTTTAGCTCTGGTCAATTTAACGGACTTTGTTCTTTGCATCCTGCAACAAATTAATTTTATTTTTTATAAATTCTTTATTTTCAAAGATTTTCAGAAAGTTTTCCATCTCTCAATAACAGAAACAGTATATGTCACATTATCGAGGGAGACATATTAGTGCAACATCATAACGTAGCAACAACACACGTGGATGAGAGTCTTTACATCACAAAAACAAGTATATAGCAAAAACACCCTCTTCTACACAGTCATGACATTTAAATATGTAAATAGTCTTGAATATTAACAACGAAATATGCAAAAAAAAGGTATAAAGACCAGGAAGAAAGAAAAGAAGGAAGAAAAGAAGGGAAGAGAGGGGGGGGGGGGGGTCGAAGTCTGCAGTGTGGTGTCTGTATCTTCTGACTGGCTTTCAGGTGGGTCTTGGGAATATACAGCCCAGTAGATGACCAGAATGTGCTCAAGTCTCATCTAGCGAGGTGGATGTTCCTGGGCTTCTAGGTATCAGATTTTTATATGATGGAGTCAATTTGAATTCTATCCAGGCATCCCACATATGTGCATATGTAGAAAATTCCTCAGGGGTGGAATAATATATATCATCCATTGCCATGTAAAAGTCCATTCGCTGGCACCATTCCCACATTGTAGGGGGGGTATTCGAGCGCCAGTGGACCGGGAGCACAGCTCTAGCCGCATTGTTTATGTGTCTGAGTAACGATTTCTTGTATTTGGAAATGGGTATGTCTGAGTGCGACAAGAGCCAAAAGTCCGGGCCTGATGGGATAGGATGGCCCACAATTTCAACGGCCAGTTTCCTTACATTATCCCAAAATGGTAGGATTAACCGGCAGTCCCACCAAATATGAATCAGAGTACCCTTTTCCTGTCCGCATCTCCAGCACATAGGGGACACACCCCTACAGAATTTATGTAAGATAGTTGGGCAGCGGTACCATCTAGTCAGTAGTTTATATTGGGTCTCAACTACTTCTAGGCTAGCCGAGCAAGCGCTAGTGGCCTGGAAAACATTGTCCCAATTAATTGTGATATTTTTGGAGGTAAAATCTTTCTCCCAGGCTTCCTGGTATGTCGGCTTAGGGGGCATTAGAGCAGATAGTAGAAGCTGATAGATGTTAGAAATCACGTGTGTGGGGGGCTGTTGTTGGGAACACATCTTCTCAAACGGTGTAAGCACCCTACCCAGTACGTGAAGACCTCCTAGCGATTTGATGAAGTGTCGAGTTTGGAGGTAAAACCAATAATCCGACTTGTTCAGGCCCGTATTTTCTGCTAGCGTCTCGAAAGGTATATATTCCCCAGAGGAAATTAGATGGTGTATTCTGGTGATCCCGGCAGACGTCCAAGGTGACGTCTGTCCCGAGGAACCAGGGGGGAACCCAGGGTTACGGACAATAGGTGTCATTGGGGATATTATGGATGAGAGTTTTCGTTTCACTCTTAGGTTTGTCCACATTTTTAATGTTGGGCCTACTAGCGGGTGATCCACTCTTCCCATTACTGAACACCATGGTATGTATTTGAGGTGCATCCCGGTAGAGTCAGATTCTATAATCACCCACTGCTTTTCTGTTGATTCTCGTGACCACTCCATGACCCTGCTCAGCAGGGATGCTTGGTAGTATGCCGAGATCAAAGGGAGTTGTCTACCGCCTTGCATCTTGTTCCTAAATAGAGTCTGGTGTTTGAATCTCGGCCTCCTTCCCCCCCAAACAAAATCCCGGACAGTATTATGTAGCGTAGAGAGGAATTTCGGGAGGAGAGTTATCGGTAGGGTCTGGAATAAATAAAGGATTCTGGGGAGTATGTTCATTTTGATCACGTTTATGCGACCCAACCAGGTAAGTTTCATTGGAAGCCATTTAGCAAGGTCGCCGCGTATTTTATGTAATATGGGGCTGAAATTTAGGGAGAATATTTTACTTAGGTTATTGGAAATCTGTACCCCCAGGTATTGCAAGTGAGTCGGGTGCCATTTGAATGGAAAGGAGGCCGACAGTGCAGATATCGTCTCCTCCGAGGCAGTCACATTTAGGGCAGTGGATTTAGAATAGTTAATCTTGAAGTTTGATAGTCTATTAAATCGGTTAAATTCTTGCATGAGATTCGGGAGAGAGACCCTCGGGTTCGTGATGACGGCCAGGAGGTCGTCTGCAAAAAGTGCCAGACGGTACTCATGCTTTCCCACCCGTATACCGGAGATATCTGGATTAGCCCTTATAGCTCGTGCCAGAGCTTCCATGCACAGAACAAATATAAGTGGGGAGAGGGGGCAACCCTGCCGGGTTCCGTTCTTAATGTGAATTGTATTGGATAGGATTCCATTCACCCTCACCTGAGCTGAAGGGGCCCCGTACAGTGCTAGAATTTTATTCAAAAAACCCACCCCCAGGCCCAATCGTTTCAGGATACCCTCCATAAAGTCCCAGTCAATCCTATCAAATGCCTTTTCCGCATCAGTTGAGAGGAGGACCATTGGGGTCTTAGTGGAGGTAGCATGAGAGATTAGGTCAATTATCTTAATTGTGTTGTCCCTCGCCTCCCTTCCCGGTACAAAGCCTACTTGATCTGAGTGGATCAGGGTCGGAAGCAGCGGTTTGAGCCTGCTAGCTATCAGCTTAGCATAGAGTTTAACATCTACATTTAGGAGGGAGATGGGTCTGTAGCTAGCCGGCAAACAAGGGTCCTTCCCCTCTTTGGGAATAACAGTAATATGAGCAGTAAGCGTTTGACCTGAGAACTGCGTTGTAGCTGACACTGCGTTACAGGCTCGCAGCAGCAAGGGGAGTAAACGGTCTTGGAATGTTTTGTAATACGTGATAGGGAAACCGTCGGGCCCTGGGCTCTTCCCATTGGGGGAGGTCTTAATAGCTTCCATTAATTCCGCTTCCGTAAAGGGGGTATCCAGAGCCGATGTCACTGCCTCAGGGAGAGTTGGAAAGTTTATAGATTCCAGAAATTGGTGAATTGCTAAAGTGTGTTCTCTTTGAGCCGACTCCGGACGTGTCTGAGTGAGATTGTATAATTCAGAATAGTATCTAGAGAAAATGTCTGCAATTTCAGTGTTGGTTGAGCACATGGCCCCGGAGGAATCTTTCATTTTCTCTATATATGTCTGAGATCTCTGTGCTCTGAGGGCTCTAGCCAGTGTCCTGCCCGGCTTACCCCCCCATCTATAGTGAGTGTGTCTACAACGTCTGTATGCTCTTTTAACTCCATCATCTAGCAGAGTGTTGAGTGCGGCTCTAGCAGCCTGCAGCTGTACCAGCGTATCAGGGTCTCTGTTATCCTTGTGTGTCACCTCCAGAAGTCTTACCTTGGATAAAAGGGCCTCTCTACATTCCGTTTTTTGTTTTTTAAGGAAGGATCCGAGCTTATTACACTGGCCTCTAATCACACACTTATGGGCTTCCCATATTGTGAGGGGGGAGATGTCAGGTGTCACATTGGAGGCTATATATTCGTCTATTCTTTGCAGAAGCTGGGATTTACAGTATGAGTCCGTGAGCAATTGCTTGTTAAGCCTCCAATGCCAGACCCGAGGTGCAGGGTGTTTCATACGTATAGTTAGGGTAATGGGGGCGTGATCTGAGCCAGTAGTCTGACCAATAGAAGCTGCCCTCAGAAGCTCTAAATGGGAGTGGTTTATACAAAAATAATCGATGCGGGAATATGTTTTGTGGGGAGGAGAATAAAATGTGTAATCCCTCTCCGCTGGATGTAACAGCCTCCATGTGTCCATTAATTGAAAGTCATGGAGAATTGACCGAAATCGTCTTGCCTCCTTGAGAGAGGTACGGGGGGCCCCTGCTGATGTGTCTAGTACAGGTTCTAAAGCCCAATTGAAGTCCCCACCCACTATCAGTACCCCCTCAATAAGTTCCTCTATAGCTTCCAGAGCAGAACGAAGGAATCGGGTCTGGCCCTGATTGGGTAAATACAAGTTGACGAAGGTATATCGTTGGGAAGCTATGGTTGCCTTCACGAGAAGGCCCCTACCGTCTCCTATTGGGGTCTTTTGAATGTTAGTAAGTTGTAGATGTTTGGAGAACATTATAGCAACCCGTCTAGCCTTAGCCTTCGAATAGTTGTTAAAATATCCCATCGGGTAATATCTGGAGGATAAGCGTGGCGCCGCCCCCTGTTTGAAGTGGGTTTCCTGTAGAAACGCAACATCCACCCTGTCTACATGTAATGTGTGGAGTAGGCGGGATCGCTTCTCAGGTATATTAAGACCCTTAACGTTATTTGAAAATAACCTCAAGTCAGCCATTTTGAGTTACATTCTCATAAGTCTTGAACATAAAAAGACTCTGCAGACCTTCCCCCCAGAAGTATAGGAAAAAAGGAAAAGCATATAGGAAGAGTAGAGAAAAAGATATTAAGAACAGCTTCTGAAGAGACACAGAAGCAACAGCAAATATATATCTTAAGTTGACAGCATATGTAAGCACGTGGTGGACATTCTGCTCGAGAAGCCATGGAAAACCGAAGGGCACCATGGTCAACATATTTACAGCAGAATAGGGGGAAGTATGGGGTAGGGGTAATCCGCGACACCATTTAACAGTCCCTACTAACAGAGGGACTAACTCAACTATTGGTAAACTTGTCCAAATATGGGAATCAAACGACCCGCAAAATGCGGAGTTAGACGTTTAGGTAAACAGAATCATAAGAGTATGAATAGAACAAAGACCATACCTAACCATCCCATAATTAAGGGGCAAAGTCTAATGACTGTATCTCTCGGGATTGGGCAGGTTATGAAGCAGTATTGCCAACAGTAGGTACCCTTATATATCTATAAATTAAGATTTGTATAACAATCAGTTTACCTAGGAAGCGATGGCCCTATGTTTCTTGAAATTTGAAGAGGGCTAACCGCAATAAACACATTACCTAGGGAGTCTAGTTAAGGCAAGTAAGAAGCAATATCTATACATTACTCAGTCTCATCATTAAGTAATTGCATCAGCTTCACCCAACGTGGCATTCCGACCTCTACGCCCGGACTTGCGAATCTTCTGCCAGCCTTCTGATCGAGGTACTGAAATAGCCGACGTGGATGGGAGATCCAGGGGACTGAGCCAGTTAGGAAGGGATAGTGACGGCAGCTTCAGGGTGGCGCAAAAAGCTGGGACGTCCTCCAAGCTGCTAACCCCAAGAGACATCCCCTCGTGAACGACCTGGATGCTGAGGGGAAATCCCCACCGGAACTTGATATCCTTCTTACAAAGCTCTTCGGTGAGAGGACGCAGCATACGTCGCTGCTGTAATGTATGCCACGAGAGGTCTTGAAAGACTTGCACCGGTGTGCCGTTAAATTGAATCTCTGAGGCTCGTCGTGCCCTTTGTAATATCTTCTCCTTAACAGTAAAGTAGTGAAGGCGACATATAATGTCTCTAGGGCGTTCCGAGGGCAGTCCCCTAGGTCGCAGAGCTCTGTGAGCTCGGTCAAACTGGATCGAGTCGTTCGGGTCTGCCTCCAATAGCTCATTAAATATTTTGGTGAGAGCATCGATTATGCCATCTTGTGGGACATCTTCTGGAACGCCCCTGACCCTGAGGTTGTTACGACGCCCCCTGTTGTCCAGATCATCAAGCCTCCTCTGCATATCCGCCATAATTTGCGTCTGTCGTTGAAGTGTTGTCTCGATTCCTGAAAGCTTGGTTTCGGTCGAGTCCCCTCGTTCCTCCAGGGCCACCACCCGGTCCCCCACTTGATTGAGATCTGCTTGAATAGCCTCCACCCATTTTTGAATAATGTCCTGCAGCCTCTTCTCTGAGTTTAGCATATCTTCTCTGGTGGGGAGAGAGCGTAGGTGGTTCAAGATTTCTGTGATCTCTGAGTTCCCTGATTGGGACTGGGATGGAAGGGATTGGGATCGAGGTTCGGGAGTGCGCGAACCGTCTGAACACTCGGAGGCCATTGGGGACGGTGTAGGGTCCAGGATGGGCGTCTGGGAGGACGAGGAAGCACCAAAGAGATTTTGAAAGGCGACGGTTTTAGTGGGCTTGGCAGGGGTAGCCTTTGCTGGTTTAGTCGATCGGCGTTTTGTCATAAGGCAGGTGACAGTCAGATTACCATTTATTGTTTGTTGGTGGTGGACTGGCTCATAGAAAGTGAGGTGTCACGGATCACAACTCCCCATCACAGCATGTTTGTGGTCAATTAGCTCTCATCTCGTTCCGGCAGTACACGCTGCCCGGCGCTGGGCAGTAACTTCACATAACTCAGAGATACGGTTCCTTGTGTTGAATCTGTTATAGTATAGGTATCAGGCCTTAATGTCAGCCGCAGTAGCCTCAGTCGGTCACAAGGGGGAGCACCAGGATCAGGGATGGAGGGCAAGGGAGCTTGCAGTGAGCTCAGGCCAGGAGATATCTTAGTGCTGCGGGCAAACAATATTTAGTGAAGTGTGCTATAAGCACCGTGAAGCTCAAGCACAGTCTCCAATAAGTAGTTTGTGGCCAGTGTAGATACAAGCTCTGTTTGATGGGCCTGGCACAATGTGTTTGAAGCAGGGTCCTTGGGGCATGTATTGTTAATAGGACCTGGGAGGGCACTGCAGCCAATTCCACTTCCCAGGTGTCAGACCCCCAATGTGTCCCCAGAGCACACAGGACAGAGGCCAGGGATAGCAAGGGTGGCAGTTAGTATAAAGTGAAGCTGGCAGTTATATAGTTTGAGCCTGCAAGGATTCCAATGTGGCCGCCTCCGTTGGGTGGTCAGTCAATGCAGGGTTCACAGCCAGCGCCCCACCAAATATGGCTGCCACTGCTTTGTGGTGGCTGCTGGGCTCGGTGGACGGCACTGGGGGTACTCACCACCCCAGGAGTGCGCTGAGGGAGCTGGGAGGTCCCTCCAGCTTGCTCAGGGAGACACAGTCCCGGAGCCTCACACCCGGCCAGGCACTGTGTAGCGGCCGGGGTCTTCCAATATGGCCGCCGCTAGTGAGATGCAGCAGAGGAGACAGAGAAATCCCTGTCCCTCCTTGAGCTCCGGCGCCGCAGCCGCTGTGGAAGCGCAGCCTCCGGCACAGGATGGATCGAGCGGGGCACTCACCGTGCAGCGCCTGGTGATTCGGTGGGGCTGGAACGCCGCAGATGTCCGCGGTCCGGGGTGTGGAGCTCAGTCGGCGGGCGCGCCTCCAAATTGAGGCCCCGGTCTGTAGTGAGGTGAGGGCCGCAACCTGCGGGAAAGGATTTTTCCCTTCCCCGGCTCCGCAGCGCAGCTCACCCCCGGCAGGTAGGTCACCTCAGGGCTGGAGGGTCTATATTTTAATTTCAAGGGGCTTGTGGCAGGGGTAATTTGTTTAATAGTGGAGGAGCTCCTCAAAACCTGGCCGTCTCTATGAGCATCCAGGCCACGCCCCCCCAACAAATTAATTTTATAACCACGAGCTCTAAATTTCCCAATCATGATGTCCATTTTCTGGATGGCATCCTCCTTGTTGCTGCATATTCGATACGCTCTCAGCAATTGAGAGAAAGGCAATCCTCTTTTTAGGGCTAGAGGATGATGACTATTTGATGCAAGCAGCGTATTTCGATCTGTAGCTTTATGATAGAGGGATGTTGTTAAAATCCCTCAAGAGTGTTGAATGGATAGATTCCCTGCTGTAGGAGAAAGTAAATTTAATATCGGCATCCACCTCGTTGGCATTAATTAGAGCTTCCTGAAGCAATTCTTGAGAACCAGTCCAAATCAATACGATATCATCTATATACCTTGATTAAGGGTTCCTGTTGCACAAAGAAATTACAAAAATGTGTCATCCCCCATGCACTAATTTACATTTTTTTTATCTATGTGCTTGCCAGGTGGTTTCTTTCTCTTTGCCAGGGGGTTTATTGCTCATTGACAGCAGTATACATGCTCGCTGCCAGGGGGGGGTTACATGCTCTTTACCAGGTGCACTAGCACTCCCAGAATCTGCATTTCTGTATAGCACTGGGAGTGCTACCTTTTCCTGACAGATGCAAGTGTTCTATTTGTATCGCTAGTGTCTGTCTCTAGAAGGTGGCGGCCATATTTGGGTGGCTGTTTTTGCAGTTTCTATGCGGTACTTGTTTCCTAGAACGGCCACAATCGTGAGTGATCGTGGCTCTTAATTAAGGGACACGATCCTCACGATGTGGCCGATTTTTTACATTTTTTTCCATTTGATTGACAGAAATCGGGTCAATCGGTCGGTCGCGACCAATTAAAATCGGCCGCGATGCGACCGACCGATTGACCCGATTTTTCCATAGACTTCAATGTTAAAAAATCTTTTAACATTGAAATCGGTCGGTCTTGTGCCATTATAATGGCACAAGATGAGATGGACTTGATTAAGTCCATCTCACATAGGGAAAAATGATAAAAAAGGTGAAATGGGCCAATATGACCCATTTCACATTTTTTATGTGCCCGCCATGACCCCACGATAGACGTGAACCCGAAGCGTGGCGAGCGCAGCGAGCCCGCGAGGGGCGGCGGTGCGCGTCCTCCGACCTTTTCATTCCCCTACTATCCACTAGGGCGTGGAGTGAGAATATAATAGTGTGGCGAGCGCAGCGAGCCACCGAGCCCGAAGCGTGGCGAGCGCAGCGAGCCCCGCGAGGGGACGCGTATACCTGTGAAGTTAGACGCGTCCCCTCGCGGGGCTCGCTGCGCTCGCCACGCTTCGGGCTCGGTGGCTCGCTGCGCTCGCCACACTATTATATTCTCACTCCACGCCCTAGTGGATAGTAGGGGAATGAAAAGGTCGGAGGACGCGCACCGCCGCCCCTCGCGGGCTCGCTGCGCTCGCCACGCTTCGGGTTCACGTCTATCGTGGGGTCTAGCACACTTATTAACATTTGGGGGGGCAATTTAAACAAATCTGGTGTAAAAAAAAAAAAAATCGGGTGAAAAATCGGCAGATCGGATCGGTCGCATCGTATGCGACCAAATCGCATGCGATGCGATCGATCCGATTTTTTATCTTACGACCACAACGATCTAAATCGTTGTGGCCGTTCTAGGAAACAAGTACCTTCTATGCTGTCCTCATGGAATCTGCAGAGAACCGGCTTCTCCCAGGATCCAGCACTCAAGACTGCAGCCTAATCAGCCTATCGGTTGATCAGGCCCTGCAAATAAAGATAATAAAGTTATTTATAACTCATAAAATAATAAGTTTGGCAAATAAAGTGAAATATGAATTGTTTAAGTACCTATGCGATATGTCTACTTGAATGTGGTTGTGGGAAGCGCTATGTGGGTAAAACAGTACATCAGCTGAAATTACAGATACTTGAATATAGTAGAAATATAGTACATTCTAAGGGAGTCATTCTAATTTGTCCGGACGGGTCAGAATTTGGGCCCATTCCGATGGTTTGGGGACTACACATGTGCATGGTCTTTTATGCGCATGTGCAGGTCCCCTTTGCGAACAGCTTTGGTGGCTTGCATAGTCACCGAGCCATTTGCAGGGACCAGGGCTGGACTGTGGCAGGGACAGGTGCCGCCCATGGGAACGCCCAGCATTTCATGGGCATCCCCATGAAAAGGTTGGGCATGCCCATGGGTATGCAGGTGGGACGTAGTGTGCAGGGTGGTGGGTGGCTGATGTCATATAATGTCAGCCACTTCACTTCTGTTTGTCCCGGCAGCCGCAATTTTATTTGCAAAGGCAGGAAAAATTATTCGATGGTAGGGGACATCAAATGAGTTCTCCTGCAGCGGCAGCATGTGAGGGGATGTGTCTTCATTACTCGTCCCCTCCCATGGAAGCAAAGGGGCTTGGCGGTGGGGCACGGGCTCTCTGGCACTCGGTCAGCTGCGATCCTCGCAACTTACCAAGTCAAACAGAATCAGGCCCTATATTTTTCCATTGCAATTGCATGTCATTTCTAAATGTCAGTCTGTAGGGAGAAGTTAAAGTTGTCTGTGGGTATAGTTTAACTTAATAATAAATTTTGCATTTATATAAAATGTACATTAAACACTCGATTCCTAAAAGTACTTTATATAGACATTTCTCACTCAATTCATAATAATTATCTATTCTGCTTCCACAAAACTGACGTTAAGCTCCTACAAGATTTAATTCTATTTTTATGAAGACCTTCTGGTACTGGGTAAGATCATCAACATTTACAGTACATTCTTAACTTTTAGCAATAAACACATATTTTAGTCACTATTATTATTATTATTATTATTATTATTATTAAGCAATGACGTGAATAGTATCAGCTGCCAATGTAAACAGAAACAGAGCATTGCATGCAGCAGAAGCAGAGCATTAATCTTACTTTTACTATAGCATAAAGCCCATTTTTACCATCACGTAGACTATTTTCAGGTTTCCTTATACAGCTGTGCGCACACAACAACTACCAAATCTATTTTTCCATTTATTTCACAATTTATATTAAGCATTGAAAAGATTACATCTGCTCTGAGCACAGCATACAAAAGATTTAATTTATTTGTTGTAAAACACTGGGCAAAATAGGTTATACTAGATAAAATTATGATTGTGTTCAAGCCATTATGGCGCGATTTTATCAGCGTTAGATATTAGTTCAGTAAACCAATCTCAATTCAATCTGTGCTTGTATAGCTGTAGGACCTTTCGCTTGGTTTAGATTTAAAATCATATTTAGATAAAGAGATATCAATTGTAACTGAGGCAACATTTGAAATTAATAAAAAAAGTATAAAAAAAAATAAAAGTTTTTTTCCCCCAGATTTGTAATCCTATTTATAATTGTAGGAGCCAAGAAGATAAATGTATTTCTTTGTGAGTATAAGATATCAAGGTCAAATAACAATTGTTGTTATAGAAGTATTTTACTATAAACAACTAACAAATACAATTACTGAAGAACATGAAGTTCAGTTTATATAAAATATGTTTTCTATTGGAGGTGACCAAATTGAGAAGGGTTTGCTATTTGTAACATTCAGGTATCTCCATTTGGCATTAGCAATATTAGAGAATTTAAAACAGATCTGGTTAAATAAATAAGCCAATCAGAATTCATGCATATATCACATGATGTCTGCAATCTCTAAATCTATTTGCAGTTTTTTGGACTGTGGTGCATCCATTATTTTAATCTCAGTTTTACAACACAACACTGCTAAATCTGAAAGGGGTTACAATCATTGGCGTTTCCTTGGGCACCATAAAGGAGTACCCTGTTCAAGGGGAAGAATCAGAACTTTGTGGGTCCCATAGAAATATATAGAATGGGTCCCTGTCCCAATGATTCTTAAAGGACTCTTAATATTATATCCCATAGTAGTGCGCTAGTTTATTTTTTGAACCATTGTACTTTTTGAACCATTGTTCCTTAGCTTACATTATGGGCCTTATTCTGGTTCACTCAGTCGGATGTGCGTTCGGATGTATCGTACCAAACGCACCGCACACCAACACGGTGAGCGAAGACACGCCTGTAAGGCCACCTCATCCGTTTGGACACACTACCACATTAGAGGGAGTGGCATCGTTCTTATCAACACTACCGTGTGCGGATGGAACTCACCAAGTTTGCACGGTCTTTCAGTGTCCAAGTGGCCGGACAGCCGACCGACCACTCTCTGGTGGGTTTTTTCAGAGCACAGCACAAATCGGCATGGAACTCATGCTTCAAATCCATTAAACAATTAGCCAAACTCTATGGTCTCTATTACTTTCAATTAAATGCTTTGTACACCCAAATTGAACTTTACATTAACCCTTACAATGGGCTTTATTTTGGTTCATTCTTTCTGACAAAATCCTTCTTAGATGGACAAAACCATGTGCACTGCAGGGGGGGCAGATGTAACATATGCAGAGAGAATTAGATTTGGGTGAGTAATTTTGTTTCTGTGCAGGGTAAATACTGGCTGCTTTATTTTTACACTGCAATATAGATCTCACTTTGAAGTAAAACCCCACCCAAATCTAATTCTCTCTGCACAAGTAACACCTGCCCCACCTGCAGTGCACATGGTTTTGCCCATCTAAGAAGGATTTTGTCAGAAAGAATGAACCAAAATAAGGCCCAATATTCCAATGTATTTGTTAGAATGTGGCAGGTTCAAAACTATAACTGCGTTTATGTGTCCCACAATTTTCCATACTGCAATGACCTTTGCACCACTACAATACAATATAATATAATGTTTACTCAACACCCTTTCAATTTCTATAACTGCCACATTTATGTACCCATTATTTAATCTACATCTAATATTTTTCATAAACATTACACAAAATAAATGAATTATTGTAATTTTTCAGTATTCAAATATTGTGTCATGCAATGCTGTCACTTCCATATACTACATTCCCATACATATGTGGCCAAAGTACATATGTCTACTTGACCACTTACATTATCTATGATAGCATTGCAAAACACAATTTCTGAATAGGACTCAAATGTGTGCTTATGTGTACATGTGTTTGCCAAACCAGTGTCTGCTGTTGCCCGTCTTTACATTCATGCATTCATTATTACGGTCATATTTTTGCCCATCACACAGTACCCTAGCCCTTTATTCTGAAAACACACCCAGACCCCACCACACGTTCAGCAACATGTATTTTTTATTTTTTACCCTCCACTTTACACCAAACATATCAATAATATTACAGATGTGTATATGTACCTATTTTTCTTCCATCAACAAAAATAAAAGTAATCTTGAAAAAAAAAAAACACAGACCCACTTCTAACTTGTAACTTGTATATAGCTGAATATCCGGTGGGGGCCGGGGATGGTCGCATGCTTGCGAGCTCCTGTCCACCGGAGCCTCCATCCTCGGCCCCCGGAGAAAGAGCCCCGTGGACGGCGGGTGGACGATGGGTGGACGATGGGGAGAGGGCAGGGAAGAAGCCCCCCCCCCGCCCGGGAGAGGGCTCCGCCGCAGCACCCGCACCGCAGAGACGCTGACGAACGGGACGTGAGTCAGCCCAGCCCCCGGCGCACAGCAGTCGGCCACGAGATCACCGCCACGGCCCCCGCAATTGAGGAGACGGAAGCGGCGAGGAGGAGGGGGACCCGGCCCGGCACTGGACGGCTGCACGTGTCAGCTCAGTCCCCCGGCGCCCAGAACGCAGCACAAGACCCGGCCGCAGGAGCACAGCTCGCTCCCCCCCCCCTCCCCCATCGGCACCATCATCAGCCATCACAGTCGGCCACAAGGACACCGCACTGTGGAGACGGAAGCGGTGAGAAGGAGGGGGACCCGGCCCGGCTCTGGACGGCTGCACGTGCCAGCTCAGCCCCCAGCGTCCAGAATGCGGCACAGGACCCGGACACAGCTCGCCCCCCCCCCCCCATCGGCACCATCGGCATCGGGCGGCGTTACCCACCAAATGCTGCGGCACCGCACCCACCTATGTCACGTTGAAGTGGAGGTGAGATCATACCATCGGGGCAGCGGCACGAAACTCAGCCCAGGGAGGGCTCAACTCCAGCCCCAGGCCTCACTATCTCTCCCCAGGCCCAGTGACTCTCTCTGCCCCCCCCCCCCCAAACTCCCCCACACCACTCCATCCCCCACGCTGGCTTCTCCTTCAGGAAGATGGCGCCGCAAATGGCTGCCAAGGAACTGTGCATCTCAGCTATGTAACCCCCTCTGTGTTACCTGCCTGGCTGGTGCAGCGACCAGTGGCGCCGCGGATGGCTGCCTAGGCGCTGTGCTGCTCGGCGGGTAGGTTTTTCCATGTGTTCCCTGTATGACAAACTGTTCTGTCCGTGCTTATATTGTCACCCACCGACTGCTGCATCGACCAGTGGCGCCGCTGATGGCTGCCTAGGCGATGTGCTGCTTGGCGGGTATGTGTTCCCTGTTGATAAATTGTACTGTCCCTGCTCATACTGTCACCTACCGACTGCTGCAACGCCCAGTGGCGCCGCTGATGGCTGCCTAGGCGCTGCACAGCTCGGCGGGCATGTGTTCCCCTACATGTAATGTGTAATGTCCTCAATGTAATGTATGCAATGTCCTCTCTCTCCCCTTCCCCCCCCCCCCCCCCCCATCCCTGCTTGATGATGCACTGTAAAATCCGCAAAAAATTCCTAGTGTGCGCAAGCACACATGGCCAATAAAGTTGATTCTGATTCTGATTCTGATTCTGATTTGAACAAAATACAAAAAAAAAAAAAAAATAGTCCAAAAGGTCTTGCAGGTATCCAAGTTCTGCTGCAGCATCAAGGAGATGGTGGCGATGGTGGCGCAGCCTCCCAATGGATGCACGTACTGCACGCTGCACTTGGGTTTGGTATGCTGTTGGCATGTGAAATGTTGTATTGTATTAGTGTATGTCATTTCAAACACATGGTACCATTGTCATACAAATAAGTGTATCGACATGTGTGTCAGTGTATGAGGCATATTGTGTACTTACCGCTCAATTCTTCTTGCGCAGGGGGCTGATGCCTGCTTGAATGAGGGTAGGTTGGGGGTTCAGGGGTTTGGATGGGGTTGGGTAGGTGGTTGTCGGTTCAGGGGTTTGGATGGGGAGTGGGTAGGTGGTTTGGGGTTCAGGGGTTTGAATGGAGGGTGGGTAGGTGGTTGGGGGTTCAGGTTTGGATGGGGGGTTGGTAGTGGAAGGGTGAGTGGGTCATGGGGAAATCAGGAAGGACTAGGTCCTCCTCATCCAGCTGCTCCTCCTCTTCTGCCTCTGGCACCTCTGCCATGATATGCCCGGCGCTTGCCATAATTTGTGAGGTATGGGCCTGCGTGGCCCAGCCTCCACTTCATGACCCTTACCAGGGTCTGAAGCTCATACTGGCAATGGTGCAGCAATAATAATCTGGGCAATATATTCTTTATGCTGTACTGTGATTGGTTGCTAACATTCTTATTTGGTATTAACTTTATTGATAAAAGTTCAAATAGCAGTATGTATGCGAACATTCTCTCGCCACTGCGGTCGGATCGCATTACTTACTCTATGCATGTATGTATATGCTTATATTACATAAATATATCCATACACATACTGTATGTGCATGTCTCCTGCCCACATGATTTCATTGTTTACACTGCTGACCATACCTGCCTGACTCTATACTCACTAAGCTAGTAGTTGTGACATTTGTACAATCCCCATATAATACCTACCTTAAACAAACACACAAAAAAACATACCAACATGACTGTTACAGTAGAATACACATACAAATCAACTCACCTAACATGGTGTCCATAATCAGCTATATGGAGAAATGGGAAATGAAATACATATGTTAGGAAATTGAGAAAACATGCAAAACATCACCCAGTTCACACATATCAGTCATGTGACCTTTTTTCCACCTTTTAAAGTGTTTCTGTATTTATAATGTAATCAAATAGTTTTAGATATTGTGGCTCAGATGTTGTTACTTCCGACTCGGCAAAAGGAACATTACGGCTCACAGCGATGTTGTGCAGAAAGCAACACACCCCCACAATCCTTGCCACCATTTCTGGGGAATATTAGAGGTGGCCACCAGTGTGGTGGAGCACCCAAAACCAGCCCTTTAACAGGCCAATCTTGCACTCCACCACTTGCCTGGTGGCGACATGCGCCCCATTGTATGAATCCTGTGGGTCCAGTGTTGGGGAACTGTAAGCAGTAAGCAGCCAGGGCGTGCTGGGGTAACCGGAGTCACCCAGAATCCACACATCATGGCCTTCCAGCTCTTGCAGTCTTTGCCAGATCCCGGATTGTCGGATAACATGAGAGTCATGGGCACTTCTGGGAAAGTTGGAATTGAAAGCAAGAATTTCCATGGATGGGCCACTTACCACCATCACATTGAACGAGTGGAACATCCTCCTGTTCAGGTAGATTTGCTTGCTCCGTGATGGTCGCACAAATGCACATGGGTCCCATCCACAGCCTCTATCACATTAGGGAAGCCAGCAAGTTGTTGAAATGCCAGCTTTCTCCTATCAAGGGTATCTTGGGCAAAAGACATGGCCATGAAGTGCCCCATGTGCCTAAACATGGCAGACATCACACGCCTCAGGATTGTGCTGAAAGCAGGCTGGGATATCCCAGCAAGTACTGCCACTACTTGCTGGAACGAATCTGAGGTGCAGAAATGCAACACCGCCAACACCTGGGTGAGTGGCGGTATTGCTGTTTTGACCCTGTGATGTGCTTCTAGATCACTCTCAATTAAAGAGAGAGTCTCTAGAATAACATGTGGGGATAACCTGTACCTAGTAAGTACCTTTTCGTCTGGCATCCCAAAGAGGGTCACCCATGAGCGGTACATTCTAGCATGACCTGGCCTCCTTTGGCACCGAGTGGCTGGAGCCGCAAGTTGCCCCTCCTTGTACACCACATACACCACTGCAGCTTCTGATAACTAAATTAACAGGAAATACTCACAATTTAAGCAATGTACTTTTAATGTTGAAAAAGCAAACAAAATAAACAAAAATTTCATATAACCATACATACAGGCGAGGGACAGCCCGTATCCTCCATTTTTGGGCAGGGATGGCAAATGCTTTCTGAAACAATGGACACAACATTTAAGTTACCACACACCACTATTGAACATATATGTAATAACCATGGACAACATTGCCACCAGTTAGACCAGTACTTGCTAAAATGTAAGAGTACCAGCACATTTGAAAACAAATGTGGCTGGAATACTGTATCCTAGACACAGTTCAAGAGGCTAAAGTGTGCCCAGGCAACATGCACTCTTTAGACAAACAATATATGTTACAATGATGTTTGAATTGTCAGAAAATGCCTTTTAAACAAATACAGAAGCATGCAGTAAGAATTAGTCACTTTGAGACAGACATCATATCCAAACTTACCTTGCTAGAGACCACACTGCAGACACTGGGACGCAAGTACTTTGCAGGCATCCCATATATAGGCCCCTTACATTTGTTAGCCATGACATCAGCTAATTTGATGGGCTGTGATATTGGTGGTTTCATAATCTGGCAAGGATTTCTTTATGGTACTGCAATATAGCACCAACACGCACAAATACATAAACAGAAGCACAACGTTAGAACTGTCACTTCAACAAATAACTCCATTTACTACATAGAGACTTGGCCGGTGTTAATTTATTCCATTTAAAGCATGAGTAATTTTAGCCGGGATTAACGCTGGAATGTCCCCGGAATTTCCGCCGGGTTTACGTCGTGTTTTCCGTGAACGCCGAATGTTCTCCATGTGAGTATGGAACGTTGCATGGGAGGATGGGCGGAGGGTTGTTTCAGGGGTATTTATACAGGTCCAAACATAAGGTCCCTTTGCTGCTAACATATCTGATTCATACTTAGATTGTGCTATCTCAGAACCAGAGCTGATCCAAGCCAAACTGGCCTCAATAACCTCCAATGTTTGGCAGAGGGCCAATCAGGACCAGATGAATGAGGACCAAGGCAGCACCTCACAGGCAGGACAACTTACGGCATCAGCAGAATCATCATGAACACAGCAGGTACCTTCCCAAGAGAAAAGCCAGGCCAGCACTGCCAGTGCATCAGAAACTAATCCTGGCAATAAGAGGTCAACAAAAACAAAGAAAAAATATGAAGCATTTCAAGAAGAGGAACTTGCGATATTGGTACCCCGAGCACGGGAATGGATAGAGATGACAAACAAGAGGACAAAATATGGGAAGAAATAATGGAGGAGATCAATAAAGTGGCACCACAACGTGATGTGGATCGTGTGAAGCGAAGTCAAGTGTGTGTTGGTAGTTATGTATTAGTTTGTGTCCAAATTTAAAACAGTGGTATGTCAGGTGTACCTAAAAAATGTGTATCTGGTGGTATAGAGTAGGTAAATGTTGAGTTGTGTGCAACACAGAAAAGAGGGGTGTGATTGTGCACATACACGCTGCTACAGTAGTGAGCATTGCAGTGTCCATTGCAACATTCTGGATAAGGGATGTTTATTGAGCTATACAGGATAATTAAAGCATACCTTATTTTTAGTAAACACCCACAAATAGGTTGGTCAATGATGGCTATATGTGTGTGTGTAGTATGGTTTGAAATAGAGTTAGAGGCAAAATACACTTCACATGTCATGTTGGTATTTACACCCAATCAGAGTGTTCTTCTTATTTATGTAGCATCCTCTACAAGATAGTAGGCAGGGTGTGATTGGTGTATTTTACATAGTACCAAATAAGACACCATGTCCTGTATCGCACCTTAATGTACTTTGATTGTAAGTATGGGAGGAAACATATTGATTTTTTGACCTTAAACACTTCAACAATTATGTGTATTTGTATTGGATGTGATAAGTTGGTGCCATGAACACAGTATATAAAATGGATACATTGCTGTAAGTGCTATGTGGATGCTTTGAATTGTATGCAAATGATGTAGTCAACATTATATAATTTTCTATATTATGTATTAAGTAGTCATTCCTATTTTTTAGGTGGCATGATTTCGAAAGCAACCTAAAGATGAAGCTGGCAGGACGGTGGAGGCACAGCCAGACCACCAGGGCTGGCAGAATTTCGAAACATCTTGAGCTCACCTCCCTGGATCTCCTGGCACAGGATTGTGTGAAAATGGAGGAGATCAGGGGAGTGGCCGATATGGACAGTGAGCTCCCGGTGGAGGTGTTTGCGGCTGAAGTTGGCAGTAAATGTTGAACATGGCGTTTTGTTGTTTGCTTCCATTGTATTATAGCATGTGTCTAAAATTCTTACATTTCCCCTATGTTTTTAGACCAAGATGGACCTCCACCGTCCCCAGCCACAACATCAATGGAAGGACCCCTCAACCTGGGAATGTCCAGCATGGTCCCACACAGGCTAAGGGGAATATTGGGGCGCAACTGCTTAATGCCATTCTGCGGTAGTGGAAGCGACCAGAGCCAGATTAAGGTCTAAATGGGCCTGGAGCTGAAAATGATCAAGGTCCTATTATGCGCAATAATAGGGGTTGTGGCCAGCACCTAATAATGTGGGAGGTGTGACCAGT
Organism: Crinia signifera; assembly: GCF_055691185.1. Lineage (NCBI taxonomy): Eukaryota > Metazoa > Chordata > Amphibia > Anura > Myobatrachidae > Crinia > Crinia signifera. The sequence goes on from NC_139219.1 coordinate 129,155,847, forward strand.
GTTCTGTTTGGGTGGTCTGCTCATGGGTGTGTCTCTATTTGTGTAATTACTTTCAACTAATTATACATGCCTGGAAAAGGCAGGGGGCGGGCATAAGAAAAATGCAGGGAGATATATTGGCGGGTGCACCCGCAGGATCCCGATGTTCTAATATACCTGCGGGGTGAGGCGGCACTCCAGTCATAAAATAAAATACTGAAAGCCGAAACTTGGTAGACAACATTTCAGCACCTTTTATGTGGTCACCTAAGTTTACCACACCTTATACCCCTTATACAAATTATGCGACACAATAGTAACCCCCTTATACTGTACTTGCCTCTTACACATTATGCCACATGGAATGAGCCAAAATTTACACTGACTGAGCCAAAATTCACACTATGGCACACAGATTGAGTCAAAATTCACGTTATGCCACACAGATTAAGGCAAAATTCACATTTTGCCACATTGATTGAGCCAAAATACACACTATACCAGGAATGTCCAAACAGTGGCCCTCCAGCTGTTGTGAAATTACACGTCCCAGCATAGTTTTAGCATTCCCTAATAGCAAAACTGTGGCAATGCATGATGGGACTTGTAGTTTCACAACAGTTGGAGGGCCATAGTTTGAACATGCCTGCACTATAACAAACTGATTGAGCAATAATGCATGACATGCTACACAAATAGGGGCATTGCATGCCAAAGGCGCGCATTAAAAATTTACACCATAATGCCCATTACATTTTAAGCCACACACCATAATCATAGAAAAATAGAGCTGCGCACCCAACTGGAGTATAAAAATAACAATTTATTACAATTGCATACGTACAATACAGAAATAAAGATAAAAATATGTAAAAATACAATAAAAAACACACACAAGATATGAAAAAATGGGGGGGGGGGGGTGGATTATACAACCGGTTGTATTCACTGTAATCCGATCCTGGTATTATTGGTTAATGTCAGGTTAGTACTGTTAAAACTTAAGATGTTAATGGCAGTCACTATGCATTCCTGGATTTTTCATAGTATTGTTAAACTTGTGGTAAGCTGCAGTATTTATTAATAATTAGATGGAGTATTAGTAGCTTATTAGGTCTGGCCAGACAATATGGGTACCTTACAGATGACCTGGTGCTGCTATGTCCTGTCCTCCCAGTTGATGGTGCTGATTAGCCAGATTTTCAACTTTATCCGGAGTATGGTTATTTCAGGCAAGCTGGTCACAGTGTAATCGATGGTACCGAATCTCTTAGGTGTATTGCCGGTGTCCTTGTACTCTAACGCGTTTCCCCGCCTTTAAATTCTCAGCGGCTTCCTCAGAGAGTCTGCAAGTTTTGCCACTTGCAGACTCTCTGAGGAAGCCGCTGAGGCTGTGACCAGCTTGCCTGAAATAACCATACTCCGGATAAAGTTGAAAATCTGGCTAATCAGCGCCATCAACTGGGAGGACAGGACATAGCAGCACCAGGTCATCTGTAAGGTACCCATATTGTCTGGCCAGACCTAATAAGCTACTAATACTCCATCTAATTATTAATAAATACTGCAGCTTACCACAAGTTTAACAATACTATGAAAAATCCAGGAATGCATAGTGACTGCCATTAACATCTTAAGTTTTAACAGTACTAACCTGACATTAACCAATAATACCAGGATCGGATTACAGTGAATACAACCGGTTGTATAATCCACCCCCCCCCCCCCATTTTTTCATATCTTGTGTGTGTTTTTTATTGTATTTTTACATATTTTTATCTTTATTTCTGTATTGTACGTATGCAATTGTAATAAATTGTTATTTTTATACTCCAGTTGGGTGCGCAGCTCTATTTTTCTATGGTTTCTTCTCTTCTCTTGGGACTTTGAGCAATCCCAACTAGAGCAGCAGTACCTAACTGTGAGAAAATTCTGGCCGACTTGGAATACCAAATAATAAATTAACATCTATTAAATACATAGTCAATTTGGTGGTGCGCAGGACTTTTCTTTGTACACACCAGCTATTTGAAATAATACCCCTTTCACACCAGAAAATGCAGGGATTTACCCGGGAATATGGTCCCAGGATCATGATCAGGGACATTCCCGGACTGGCTCCTTTTACACCAGCCTAGTCCCTGCATTTTCTGGTGTGAGGGGGAGAGAAAACCACCCCGCCCCGCAATATCTCTAGAACCAATGAACCCATATGGACCAGGTATCAGATTGAACGCCCAGCGATTTGGGTTCGACTGAGATCAACCTCCAGCTTCTGTGATACAAGAGCCGTTGGAACCGGGTGGAGGTTGGAATTAGCGGGTCCCATGTTATCCTACGGGGAAAATGTTCTAGGTTTGCCTGGCGGTATCTTTGGTTCCCAGGGGGCTAGCGATGCGGGGCTGTAGCTCCATCAGGCCCATTGTTAATCCGGCCCTGGAAGCGGCAGAGCGGCAGCATATGATACAGGAGGTCACGAAGGCGATGGCTCATAACCGAGCAAGCCATCCGGCAAAATGAGCTTCTTAGCCACCAGAATGACCTCCTCTGCCACACTGAGCTTGTGGAGGAGATGATAAACACCAACAGGGCCCTACTCGCTGCCATTTCTAACGCTAATCCACCTGCACTGCTCCATGGTGGCCAACATCACCCCCTTCCGCAGCAGCTGCCGTCCCAAACCCCCCAGCCCAATGGGCCTGAACAGCTGCGGGCACAGCAATGGGGCCAACCAAGGTCAAAAGTGCCCGTAAAAATTAAGTGGTACCATCCGTATTGATCTACTCCATTATTTTGTCCCTACTTTTGTCCTTTGTTGTATGGCCCAGCTTCTTGTATCCAATCTCTATCTAAATCCATGCAAAGGGTACCAAAATTGCAGGTAGCTTCTCTTGAAATGCTATTTCTTTGTTCATGTTGACCCTGGCTGCCAGGATTGGTGGCTGATGCCCAGTCAGTGCTGGTGTGTTGTATCACTTGAGCAAACACCTGCTGTGTGAGAGATGATTCTGCTGATGCTATATTTTGTCCTGCCTGTTGTTTGAGTTCAGTTATGTTTTAATTTGTCATTTATGATGTTTCCCGTGAAACTTAACAGGAAAAAAAACAAATAAAATACTGACTTAAAGTAACCTTTGTGTTGTTTGTGAAATGATATATCTGCTGATTTGCAGCTAAATTTAAGTGCAATGTGTGTCCCCACACTCATATAGTGTAATGTTTGGAGAGTGATGAACTCATATTACAGTGTTTTTGTGTCAGGAATGGACACGTGTGCATTGGGAGAAATTGACTAAGATGGAAGTTGTATTTCACATGTGAGGTTGCTATGAGCAACCAGTCTGAGTCTTCTTGCTACTGATTTAGCACCCTGTATAAGATAGTAGAGAGGGTGTGATTGTTTGGACCTAGCAAAAACACATGTGAAGTACAAGACACATTTTGGATCAATTTTGGATCAATGGCCCTAAGCAGCATTGATGGATGTTAATGGAGAAATGGGCAGGACAGGCCAAACTGAATGATGCAAAACCAGGGCATGAAACATGTTTGTTAACACATCAGTGAGCTTAGAGTACATGATCGTATAGATGCATAATGACATATTGGTTCTTTTAGCATACAAGTATAAGAGTTGACACATGTCAACTACTATTAAATGTGACCAGTATGGTGTTAACAGGATAAAGGGTTTTAAGGGTGTACATGTAGTAATGGGGCAAAATAACGCACATGGCATCAATCATATACTGTATATTAGTTTATTGGTACTTATGTAATATCTGGGCTCCCGTTTTTCTTATGAGACCGCGCCCGCTCTCCACGCTTTGGGCATGGTGGCTCGCTGCGCTCGCCACACTATATAAAATCAACTCCATGCGTAGTTGGATAGTAGGGGTATGAAAAAATGGGGTGCATTTAACATGGGAGCCCAGATAATACATAAGTACCAGTTTATTTAACGTCACTTTTCAAATAAAGGCTTGGCTTCCGTGTGCGGTCTGCAATGACTGAATGGGTTAATACATGAAATTTCAGCAGAGCAATGGGGTAATAAAGTAAATCAAGCAGAGGACTTGGTTAGTATTGTGTGCAGCTGGGAGTATTTGAGGTGTGGTGCATACTGATTGCACGACCGAATGCGGTGCACATGAACTACTGCCCTCCGAGACATGAAAGCTACTTGTTTGCACTGAAGATTTTGGGAGTGTTGGGTCGCGGCCGCTCGGTGAGTGGTCCGAGTGCACGCCTACCACTTATCGAGCACACCCATGTTGATGAGATGATTTACGCCCAGTTTTGCCCACTTTTAAACCGCGCCAATAGATACGCCCATATTGTCTGACAGTGTTCGTGGTCATTTTTTCTGTGTAGCGATCCGACCGAGTGTGGAGAGCCGCCGTTGCATATGAGCAATGCGTAGGCTACACACGCGCATTTAGCAGGCATACGCAACCCGAACGAATGTGTAGCTGTCCGAGGCAATCAGAATAAGGCCTATTGGGCCTTATTCTAGTTCACTCTTTCTGACAAATTCCTTCTTAGATGGACAAAACCATGAGCACTGCAGGGGGGCAGATGTAAAATGTGCAGAGAGAATTAGATTTGGGTGAGTTATTTAGTTTCTGTGCAGGGTAAATACTGACTGCATGATTTTACACTTCAATATAGAGCTCACTTTGAAGTAAAACCCCACCCAAATCTAATTCTCTCTGCACAAGTTACATCTGCCCCTGCAGTGCACATGGTTTTGTCCATCTAAGAAGGATTTTGTCAGAAAGAGTGAACTAGAATAAGGCCCATTGTCACACGACAAAGCAGCTGCACAGTATTCCCAAATCACAATATAACAAAGTGTCGCCAGTTCAAATGATGGTACACTTTAGTGCCTCCATTTCATATTGTGCCACATTATAGTGCCCAGTTCTTATTATTTTACATTATAATGCTCTCCATATTACAATGAGCAGATCAGATTATGACATATTACAGAGCCTTCCAGTTTATTTTGTGCCACATTATAATGGCCTCCATTTCAAATGATGCCAAATTACAATGCCCGCTTGCCATTATAACATCTACTACATACACCTCTTACTGAAAATGTGATGTCACATAATGCAGGCTGGGCATGGGATCAGACCCAATTGCTCAGCAGGCAAATCCAGGGAATTGGTATGTAATTTTATAACCTGGGTTCAGGCACCCTGAGCCTCTGGGCCCCATAACAAGGACACCTCTCGCCCCCTCTATAGTTACCCCCATGCCCAGTTCAATACACTCTCATCAAATTTTCCATACAGTATCTGAGACATCCCTATGATAATCCAGTTCTTCATCTTTGATAAGTGTATATCACTGTATTATGTTTGAATCAGCATCACCTGCACTTGCATTCACCTATTTCTGAACAGATGCAATGCCGTGCAAATTTATTCAAGATACTGTATGCACCACATTTGGGAGCAAAATACATTTTGCATGCTCTTACAGGTGGCAGAAATGACACACCAGCCAATACCTCAATAACTCACCATTCAAACCAGTCCGGTGCACTTAAGATAGTAGGCCCACTTACTGTACTAGTGGTGTGAAATACATTTCTAGATTTGCAGTGCATTGGTAAAGTAGACACAAGCTGACTGTCTCGTTGTGAAATATAATCTCTGACTAAACTTGTAAAATGTTAAGGCACTCAACTGTATATCAGCAGCACTGCACACAGAAGACGTCAGCATATTTATGTTCTTCACAAACTTGTTATGTTGCTAAACAGAGGCCACTGGAGAGCCATGAACTTCTACACCCACACGTGGTCTGCAACAGCAGGAGAGTTTTAACCAACTGCAAGCTGCTTTTAAGGGAAATGCACCATCCCAAAAACCTGTGCTTGAGTGGTTTGAAGAATTTCAACATGGGAGATGATCCATAGAAGAGTAGTAGCATGAGGCCAACATGTGCCCTTCATCACTGAGGACAATGTTCCTGCCATGCGGGACAAAGTTGAGATAGATGCCAGGGTGATCATGGTTCATTTAGAGAAGGAGATAGGCATCTCATCGGGATCCACCTACTTGATACTCTATGAAAAATTTGGCCTGGGGAGGCACAGGTTGACTTGGTGCCACAACATGCTGGTCAGTTTTGAAGGCCATCTCTCAAACTCTGCCTGATTGATCATCAGTGATGAATAATGCATGAGCCACAGTTTTGACCCAAACAACAGTCAGTCCATTGGACACCAGTTGGAGATGCATCACCACAGAAGTACCGACATGAGAACAGTTTGGCCAATCAGATGGTGGCTGTTTTTCTGTCAAGACTGGTCCAGTACATACCATAGCACTCATGCAGGAGCACACCATCACTGAGGACTTGTTTGCCATTGACTGCTACAAGTGCTGAAAAGCCATTTTTAGACACCATCTGGTGGTAGATTTTCTGAAACATAAACACATCCAGGAGCTTTGTCATCCAATATATAGTCCAAAACTGGCCCTCGCCAACTTCATATTCTTACAAATCAGGAGCAAGATGCATGGTATTTATTTTGAGTCATTGGAAACTGCAGTGGAGATCTTTATCCAGCATGTAGAAGGCATGCTGTACCTTGGAATGGTACAGCTGCAGCTGCTTCACCAAGTGGTTTGAGCACATGCAACTTTGCATAGACTCCTCTGGTGAATACTTATTGTCACTTTTCAACAACAACACTTGACAGTTAGAAGCTTATTGGCTAGTACTTTGCCTCTCTCTCTCTCTCTCTCTCTCTCTCTCTCTCTCTCTCTCTGTATGTCATACCAGAAACCTCTTATTTGATTTTCAATGCATGCTCAAGTTGGGGGAATGTTGTGTTCATGGAGAAAACATTGTCATAGAACCATATCCTATCAAATGAAGACAGAAATCAAGGCAGAATGATTCAGTATGTTTCTACTGGTGTCATCTGTATCTCATTACCAAGCCTCCATTTTGTACAGTAAATGTGAATCTGGAACCTAAATACTGTTAATCAGGCATCTTTTTGAGAGATTTTGAAAGATTTATTTTCCAACCTGTGAAACAGTACCTCCCTCTGCCCACAAAATACTCTCCCACAGTCCTCTCCATAGAGAACACTCTATGGGGATAGCAAGTATATTTAGATTCAAGGGGAAAGATTTTTGTTGTTGTTTATGGTCCATTTTACTGTATAACATCTAAACACCCCTAGTTTCAGGGGAAGGACAAGAATAAAATAAAGAAGTATGTATGGAGTTATATAATTATGGTTTATTATTATATACTAGTTACCAGGTCTTTGAAATTACATAACCTCAAAACAATAATGTCAGCACTGGTGACTTGTGTGTGCCCAAGCAAATCAACACTTGAATCAGCTGCCATCTTGTGTTCGACAGTGCGCAAAATTCTTGAATTCACCTCATAGTGGAGAGGAGCAGCATTAGCCATTCATTATATAGGATCTTCAAAGATTAGTTACAGGAAAGTTAATCTTACTTGTCAGTATCATGTCAATCAAGCTGCCACTTTTGGGGCTCTGTGCATGTGCACTTTTTTTTTTACAACCGACTCTGGTTTGATCCTGTGGCCGCGGCACACCCATTCAAAGTAATGAAATTCAACACAGTTTCTTCTGATGATTACTGTTCTGCAGTTTAAAGAACACTTTAAAACTCTAACATTTGTCCCAGAATTCTGAATATGAAAGTAGGTGGTCTCAGAGCTCTTTCTAGAGGCAATCATTCATTACAATTCAGTTTTTCATGAAGACACATTTAGCGTATAGTATATTCTATTACATGGAATTGCTTGGCATTTAGATGTATTAAAATATAAATCCATCATTGAAATAGTTCAGTTTGCAGTAATAATGATTTGCTTTTTATTAGCTGCTTTGGCTACTGCTTTTCCATTACATAATTCTCTATTGTACTGTACTTTTAAGACCCTGAAAAGACTATTTTACACTGATTTTTTTTCTTTCAATCAGCTCATTCTCTGTGGAGAAAAAGTTAGTACTTAGGACTTCTTTCATTCATTCGCAGCTCATGTTTAATGTAGAACGAGGCTGCAGAAATGTTACCAAATTGCTCGGTTGATAATCTGATCTGCTGGGAATATCCTCTTGTGGATGAAAGAATAATTTGCCTTTCATGCTTTTTCACTGCTCGAGCTCATCAAGAAAGAGATTACTTTGCTACACACAGTCCGTAAAGCAACATGGGGTGGTTTGTGTTGTGGATTGCAATGCTTATCGAAAAAAACAGCTGAGGCAACCTCTTATCATTCATGTGGTGGTCTGTGTTTCAATAACCTACTGTGTATTTTCTATAATTTCAGATTATATCTACAGCAACCTGGTGCAGAGTATGGTTAACCCTTGAGCATTGCGAGTTTATAACGCTAGCACATAATACTTCTTTATTTCAGTTATAAATTCATGGAAAGTTTTTACAGAGAATCATGTACTAAACAAATATAAAATATGAACCTCATCATTATTTCAACCACAGTGTGAGGTTGTTATGTTGACACGAATGGAGTCCACTGACAGTGACGGGAAGTTGAGTAATATCCAGCAATGTCTGAATGCTGTAATTTACAGTGAACCCAGCAGAGTTAAAATGATCAAACAAGTTGTATTACCAGTTATATTTACAAGATCATAGCATGTGTTTCCCTAAATTGATTAATGTGTTTTAAAATCAATCAGATAAAACTCAATATGTATTGATTACAATTATGTTGGAAAATTAGCAATATTTTAACTAAAAAAGAGTAACATTTTGGGGTTTCAGTATATGCAGTTGTCGATTTTTAAAACTGCTTAGTAAAAAAAGAAAGACTTGTGTTTAATAAAAATTAATTGTATACTGTACAGTATGCAATGTCGAAAAAATCACAACATGCTTAAACCAGGTTGTGCACCTTAAACGCACTTTTTGTAAACATTTCTGTTAATAGGGAAATATGTATACTGTTAGGTTTGAGTAAAGCAGAAAATATCATAAACACAACAAGTATATCTGTGCTTCCAGTAAACAATAAAGTTTCTGATGGTGAGGGGTTCGCGCATGTGCATGCATGGGAGCGAATGTCAAGCTACTTTCTCCATGAGGGATGGAATGGGGGAAGGCAGGGGGCAGCATCAGAGGAATGCCCAGTGTTTTATAGGCGTCAATGCCTGTGTGGGGTGGGCAGCTGAAGTCACATGACATGAGAACCCACCCCCAATTCAGTGATCTGCGGGCACCTGAAAAGTAAGTATGGACTTACTTTTTAGAGCAAAAGCAGAAGAAATCATTTGATGGTCAGTGCCCATCAAATGATTTCTCTTGCTTTCAGACACATGCGAGGGGATGTGTCCGTGTACAAATCCCCTTGCATGCTAGCCACTGGATTCGGTGACAAGCGCTTGGCAGGGCATCGAGTGGTGCTTACCTGTTCACTAGGCTGTGAGTATATGCAGCCTAGAGAACTGGTCCGAATCAGGCCCTAAAGTTGGAGTCCCTCTCAACTTTGTTCCTTAGGTCGTGGCTCACCATGGCTAACAATGACTATCCTATTGTTCTCAGCAGCAATACAATACATAGAACAATACAGTAGGGCAGGGGTGGCCAACCGGTCAGAGGTAAAGAGCCGAAAAATATCGGTAGTCAAGCTAAAGAGCCGACATCATGCGCCAAAAAAAGGGGCTATTTTGACCCCTTGGGTGGGTGTGATACAAATATGCCTCCAATAGTGCAGTGCCATATATAATATGCCCCCAATAGTGCCAGATACACATATGCCCCCTACGGTGCCAGGTATGCACCACACAGTGCCGGGTATGCCCCTACGGTGCCAGAAAGCTTTTATGCCCCCACAGTGCCAAAAAGCTGGTATGCCCCCACAGTGCCACAAACTGCTATGCCCCCCACAGTGCCACAAACTGCTATGCCCCCACAGTGCAAATTTCCCAGCAGCAGCACTCACCGTTGTTGCTGCTGCTGCCAGGCGGGGAGAGGACAGTCTGGTGTCCCCCTGCAGTCCTCCTGTCATGTCACCGATGGGAGGAGAGCACAGCACAGCACACCGCGCATCTCCTTCCCCCTCACTTCCCTGTGACTGGGCCGTCCACCAATCAAAGCTCGCTGGCCGGCTCCTGATTGGCTGCTGGCCCACGAGCTCTGATTGGCGGATGGTCCAGTCACAAGGATGCACAGTAAGGGGTAGGAAAGATGCGCGATGCGCGCTCTATTCCCCTCAGAAGGAGAAGGGATTCAGGGAACTGGCAGCAGGGGGCACTGGGACGGATGGGCAGCAGTGGAAGCAGGAGCCGCACTTTACAAGGGGGAGGGCCGCATGAGGCTCAAGAGCCACAGGTTGGCCACCACTGCAGTAGGGAATTAGCAGAGTATTTATATTACTCACTTAATCCTATTAAAGGGCTAAATGAGGAGGGCTTCATGTATGTTACCGACACACACAAGCTGCCCAATCCCTCAAGGAAATGCATTACATCTGTTTTGCAGCAATAGACTTCAAAGAAGCAGCACTATCACTATCAGAAGACAGAAATTTGTAGAAAGTAGAGCAATGGATCTGGAATAGCACCCTGTAGCTTGCAGATATGCTGTAGAGCTGCCCTGCAAATCCTTAGTACTCACTGGAAGATATGCTTCATGATTCCTGGTCCCCTACCACTCTGTGCCCTTTTTGTGAACTCAGGATGTCACATGTGTAGGGGGTGGGGGGAAGCCACGGGTGGATTGCTGCCCCCTGGCTCTGAAATATGTTAACATAATTGACCATTATACACACAAAGGGAGTTCTATTGAAGATAGGATGTTACCCATAGCGATCAATCTGAACCTACTTCTTCTTATTCAGCACCTTCCAGAAGAGAGTAGTTGAAATCTGATTAATTGCCCATAGCGGCAACCCATATTCAATAGAACTCCCATCTTAGTAAATAAACCCCAAAGGATCTCATTCAGACTTGGTTGCAGCAACATTTATTGGTGGTCACATGTCTGTGACTCTATACAGATTCAGCTACAGACTCATTCACTTGTGAATGTGAGAGGAGATGCCCACTTTCTGAGATGCCACTTTCATCATCTGTACATGCAGTACTACTGATTGGTTTGTCCTTAGATAGCTGAGGGTCCCCTATTTCCATGGGTACAAGAATTTTAAAAATTGACCCTTGGGAACCGGAGATATCTGACTTCAAAGCAGTGGTCCCCATCTAAGCCTGTTAATTGCTCTTACCAGTCAGATATTTCAGGTTGTGTCTGACTTAGAGTTTTTCTGAGGGTATATTCCAAAAGCTGGGACTCTCCCCCTTTCATGGACACTAGTAGCTTGTCTTTACTTTTCCCAGAACCAGAGAAATCAGCCTTCCAGCAGCTGGTTACTGCTCCAGCTCCACACACCTGGTATGTAGTTTTATATACTCATTGGCAGATTGCTCTGCCTCCTGAAATCTGATCCCCTAGTCCCCAATACCATTTGGTAGGTGGGATTCTCTAGTTTTTAATTCCATTAAAATCTAAGAAATCTATTACCTGGAAACTGGAGATATTTGCAGTCAAGCAAGCTGTCCTCCCACCAGAAAATAATAAATAATAAGCCCACTCCACTATACACTCCTCCTCTGCGTATTAAACATCCTTTACCACCCAGGAAGTTATGTATCAGGGCCCCTTCATTTAGCCAAATGCCTCCTTCTCCCACCTTGTCTCCCACCATCTGTGCAGTAAAGTGGTAATTAGTGGAAATTACTGATCCAGGCCCTACATGCTGAGCGGTTGGTATAATACCCCCTACCACCCACGGGACATCAAAGCTTCCGCTCATAGCACCCCCAACCCCTACCGCTGAAGGATCGGTAGGGGCCCCAATACATTGCTATGCCCAGGGGTCTACACTTCTGTTGATGCCCTTGTATGTATATATATGTATGTATATAGATGTAAAGGGGGTTATCGGAGTGCGCTATAATGAGCACCACCTAGCTAGTTCACAATTAGTCCATTCTACTGGTATTTTATTATTATTATTTATATACATTTGGTCTATCTACAGTATAATACTTTAACTGACCCGGCATATACTGGGTCACCTAGGTGTCCATCCCCATGCTTTGCTCCGCCCCTCTCTGGAAACCCCCTTCTGAAAATCCTGCGTTTGCCCCTGCCTCCTACTGTATGGGCAGTTTTCAATGAGGAAAATTTGCCATGTTTTATGGCGAATTTCTGCTTTTTTGCATTGGTCTGAGAATTTTGGTCTCAAAAAGCGAACAACCCTATTCAATGTGATATTTTCGCGGTCGGCGAACAGTGAATAATGGATGGTTCTCCATCTGATACTCGCCGCCAATCGAGATTTGCCGTCTCTCGCCATCACTCGCCATGAGTGTATTTAATTAGAAGACGGAGAATAAATTTCTAGGTTAATTTCTCCGTGCCTCTCCGTGTATCACTAGCCATCTTTTCATGGTGAAGTGGAATGTGAACTTTTAAAATAATGTTTTTTTTTTTTTAAATTTGGTGTAAAAAAAATCAGGAATATTATTCTGAGAAGGGGCATGCTATTTTTATTCATGTGCTTACAGCACATGAATATATATATTTAATTTAAAAAAATATATATATTTTTTTACACATAGCAGCCAGCAGTGGGCCGGGAGCCGAGAGACGCTCATTAGATATTCATATATTCACTGCTTCCGATCATTACATATGGGTGCAGTGAATACCCGGTCCCCTGTTGGCTCTCCCAGGGGGCAGCCTGTGCTGCCTGGCTCCCTGGGAGCCCACCTCCTCCCCACATATGTTTTGGGGCAGGCAGGGAAACTTCCCTCTTCTTGCCTGCCACCGTCCTCAGGCTCCCTGCGGCGTCAGCCGTAGGGGTTCACATTCGCGGTCAGGGACAGCAAGCCCCTGCCTCATTGAATAGAGTGATAGCAGGGGGACAGCGAGGCTCCAGAACACGGCGACTGTGCAGCGAATCCTAAACATACTGCCCTATGAATGCAAACAATTTCATAGGCAGGCATGTGACACTCTCAATGGACCAATTTTGCTTCTATATGTAGCAACCCCCCAATCACTGCCCTGTAAAGTTTATGATTTTTCTATAACTTTCTGATACTGCGCTTCTTAATGCAACAGCGCCTTTGTACTAGGAGTTTTTAGGACTGTTTATTTGTACATAGTTTTAAAGAAATCACTTACTCTTTTGTGAGGGCTGCATTTAATTCTGTATCAGGCCCAGTATGACCTCACATCTAAATGAATCTGCATCTAAATATTGCATAATTGCAATATTTTAATTGTTTAAAAAAAACAGGTCAGACAGACAAAGTAGACAATCCCTTTTATTATTATTTTTATGGAGTTCTTTTGGAAATTCAATATTGAAAGAAAACCTACTTTTATGTTTTTATTATTCAGTAACTCTCTATAAATGCTAATTAAATAAAAGTACAAAATGTACCATACTGAGAAATGTATCTAGTCATTCAACTGGGACTTATACATTACATTTTCCAGCTGTGCAGGTATAAGAAGGTGCACATTCAATTCATTATTCTTCAGCCAATTAATTATAATGCACCCTTTTCGTTTTGTTTAGAAATAAATTAAGAAAAGATTCTTTGGGCTATTTTCTTAAGATTTCTAAAACGTTTAATTGCAGGAATGGCATTGGAAGATAAGATGTGCAGGTTATAGAAGTAAATTGTCTTTCTTCATACTTTAGACTACCCCCAGGCAAGTGTTATCTTATGCGAACACTCCTATTGCAGAAATATATTACTGCAATTCTTGATGTCAGAATTTGAACAAAAAATTAATGTCAAGTATTTTTGAAATAACCCCACAATACACTGTCATATATTTCATATTGCATAGAAAAACAAAATGAATTTGCTGGTACCTATGAATATATTACTGTTTTATTTAAAGGAATATTAACTTTAGTATTTTCTATGACAAACTTTAATAATTACAAGTGTCGTTTGGTTATTATTGACTTTTTCTTCTTATATTTTTTTATAAGTGCCTATTTTTTACTTACCAAAACTTTTTAACCATCCCACCCTTGGGCCACAATGTCCTGTGGTATTGGAGGATGGGAGTCCTGTATAGCAGAACAAGTGGCGACTAGATACCAAACTCATCTATTCAAGGAGAGAGAGATAGGGGGAACATCCAGCAGCTTTTCGAGACAGGGTGATGAATAAGGGACGGGGACTTTCCATGATGTCACACCCCTGTCAAAAAGCCACACACCCTTTTCAGGCATGGTGTGCCACTGTCTCGATTTCTGTTTACAAGAAATTTGAAGGTATCTTAGCGATCTATGAAGATAGCGCTGAAATACAGTACATGTCTATTTGACTAGTTTTTACAAGGGCAATAAAATTAAAAATGTTCCTGATATACACGTACAAACATATCTGAATTTTGGAATACAGATGGAGCCGCTCTCATCTGAGTTGCTCCCGATTAGCATTCAGCATGCAATGGCACGAATGAGGCACACGTGAGTTTGAGTCCATTCACAGCAATGGCACGGCGTACCAACTCACCCGATAAGCATGGCTCCATCTGTACCAATTGAATTGAGTCCCAGTTCAGAATCACTTTGGAGTTACAGTATAGAGTCCCAGTCCATGTCTGCGTTCAGTTCAGTTCAGTTCAGAACTTGAAATTATCATGGTGGATGTGGTAAGAGGCCCATAGGCTATCAATGAATCGTTGATAAATTTGATAAAGTGGTCAAAACAAAGAGAATGGGGTTTTTACCAATGTTTTCTTTTGATGCATCCCAGCCTCAAACTCTCCACTCTATATCTGTGCAAGCTTTTGAAAACTATGCCCCATATTCAAGGACAGGCCAAATATCAAGGTTCCACCGATTCCATTAGTCAAAACAGAGCCATAACTAAGGGGGAGCAAGGGTTTCAGGCAACCCAGGCACTGGGTAGGAGGGGGGGGGCAGTGGTGTAACTACCAAACAGTGGGGAAGAGCTCCAAGAGCCAGGAGTTCCAGCAGAGCTGTTATGTCAGTGCACAGAGCACATCCGGCAATGCTGAGGATTTCTCTAGCTGCTACCACCACAATCAAGAAAGAAACATGCCCTGTCCGCAGTGAGACCAGCAGGTGAGGACCAACGTGGCACTCAAAGCCTGTGCACAGCCGCCAGCAGGTACCTTTATTGGAGAGTTATTTAGGTTTTACTCTACGTTATTGTTATCATTGTTGTCTATTGCTGTATAGTGAGCACCAGAATGTCATGTGTAGGCTTATTATATAGCTGCTCTTTCTGCTGATATTTAATATATTGCTTTTATTCACTATTACTGCATTTATTCAAATGTGCTGGGGCTCCTGTGTTGATGGGGGTCACCACTTTGATGAGGGTCAACATTTTGTCATGCTGACTCTCTGGGAGACCCTTGGCATGCATCCAAAAAAGGGGGAATGACCTCAAGGAAAGAGGTGTGGCTTAATGGAATGACCAAGATCAGAAATCCATGCCCTCATTTTGCCACTGCGGACTACATGGAGGTACTAAACAGACATGGGTCAATAGGATGGGGAGACCCACGTCTGTTTAGTACCTCCATGTAGTCACACATCTCGCTATCAACCTCCCCACATCAATTTCTTTCCTGCCACCCTGCACCTCTCTAACCCCGCTCCCTATCATCCTGCATTTCTCCATCTAACTCTACCACCTGTGTCTTGTCTCCACACATTTCAAAAAATCATGGTCATTCCGTTAAGCCACACCTCTTTCCTTAAGGTCATTCCCCCTTTTATGGATGCACGCAAAAGGGCCTCCCAGAGAGTCAGCATGACAAAATGTTGGGAGGTATGTAATATAGTATGTACACAAAATAAAATTAAACAGTTTAAAAGATTGGAGATGAGCAAAAACTGTACACATCCAAACTAAGGGGACCAAGATTTTATGAGTCCCGGTTCAGGTCTTCCCTCCAAACTCAGATCCCAGAATGAGACATATCATCATTTTCCCAAAGGTGGATCTCTCATGTTTTGTATTTCACTGAGTTTGAAACTCATGTGTTTTGGATTCCATTCGCGGGCGTTTTACGCCAAATAGCAGCCGTAATTTCAATCCGTATTTCTACATCCGATGATGTCAGCTGCCTGCCCTCGGCACCCATGTCACAGGCCGACTACCATGGGAACACCCAGTGTTTTCATGGGAACGCCCATGAAACGCTGGACTCTGCCATGGGCTCGACTATCCACCACCACCCCACACCCCATGCCCACAGTCTTGGGTGCATGCACCCGGCAAACAGTCTGTTCGCTGAGGCCGCATCCACCCATCCTATGCAAATGCGCATACATCTTCTAGTGTAATCTCAGCATTACCTCTCCCTTTGATGCAACTAATGATATCACTAAACTGATTGAACGTAAGCCAGTATATATGTCTGGCAGAAGGGAGCTATTGGGAGGAGGTGCTGGTTCTGATATCACAGCTCTCAGTTTAGACATATTTAAATAACCATTATCATGTGGCTCTATACTAGTTCATTATAGCCCCTGATTGGTGTAATATAGGTTTGAAGTGCGGTTCCCCTTGATTCATGTGACTGGATGTCTCTGAGGTGGCACAATAGTACATTCTATTTAACACTTTTCTCTTATTAATTTCTTCACTAACACTATTTATATAATATTTTAGTTACCTTTTAGTACTTTTGCATCACTTTTTTGTATATAGGTCTGGTTTCTTAACACTTATTAACAACTTAGTTTTTTACTGGTGTTCTGCTCTGGGCTTTCTGGCTTATACCGATTTTTGGGGTGCCACACCCCTGACCTAGATATAGCAATAGAGACCCCAAAACTCAGAGAACCCTTGACAATTGGCGTGGGTGTCGGACGGCTCCCCGACAGTCGGGATTCCGACAGTCATTACTCCGACGTCGGAATCCCGACTGCTCCCTCGTGTGGGTCCAAGACCCCCATAGAGGGAGAATAAAATAGGTGGCAGCGAGCCCGCAAGGGGCTTCATTGCGCTCCCCACGCTGCCGGGTAATTATACCACACCCATTGGCGTGGGGGCTTATCCATATAACAAATTGCAAATCTACAGTATGTAACCAAGATCTCGGAATTCTATTATCATGTACAGATAAAGTAGTATTTCAATCTGGTTAATGGTATCATTCAGTATGTTGCGGAAAACAAAGTGTTTTACGGTGTCTTTGGTGGCAATGGGGCATCGATGCATTGTAGCGGGATTTACAAGCTCGTTGCCCAGGGTGGGAAAAGCAAACCCAGCCCTCCTGTCTGTCACATGCCGTCGCGGCGGGTACAGTACTCACCCGTCCGTGCCCACCGTCGGCTAACGCGTGTGGTCTCCCGGCATCCAGGGTGGCGGGCGGCTGCAGGCTCCGGGGTCAGACACGACAGTAGGGGGGACCGATGGCGCAGCAGGGCTCTGTTGTTTGGTGGCACTGTGAGGCCAGCGCCACCATCTTGAATGTGGGGAAAGGAGTGATTGGGCCAGGTTAGGTTCTTTCCGCCCATTCTGTCCTGTCAGTCAATGGCAGCCGCCCTCCTGGGATATAGGGGATCTGCCGAGGCCAAACAGTGTCAGTACAAAAAGTCTCTTGAGCTGTGCAGTTCATGGGAAGACTCCTGACTACCTACAGTATAGTGCTCTTGCTACTCCTGCCCTGCTCTCTCCTCATCCTGTTGTTGCTGTCTCAGTCCAGTCTGGTTGCCAAGCCGCGCTCCTGGTCTCTTCGGTTCTTCACCTCCAGGTCCAGCTCGGCCTGATTCAGTATCCACAGTCTTTCAGTTCTTTTCCATTGGATCTTATTGTCTCATTCATCATATTCATCTTCTTCTCTGGATACAAATGTGGTCTTCATCATATTCTTCTAATTGGATATCTCCTGGTACCGTCATCTCCAATTCCTCAGTTTGTCCCAATGTACCTTGTAAAGGCTGCTTCTTTTGATAATCAGTGACTGTTTTCTCAAAGAGGTATTTGAGTCATCTTTGTCACCCCTATATGAAATCCTTCATTAAACCTGCTTGATTTAACCCTTCATCTGCTGGTTTGTCCTCAGTTCCTGCCCACCACACGACCTCATCAACTCCTCCCGGTGTGACACGGTCTCTCCATATTTGCAGTTGTCCAACTGCCTTTATGCTGAGGGCGGGCTTAGCTGGCAGAAAGATGCTGATAGACAGCCTGTCTCAGCAGAGAGCATGCTGCCAGAGTATCCCGCTATCTTTCTGGAGTATCATGGTTGCCTTATTCATTTTAAAACAGCATTCTGGTTCAATTTCAGAAAAACTAATATTATAAATCTACATCATTTCAGCACGGCGGAGGTGCAGGGCGCATCTGGAAGAGCTGATATACCGCTCATAGCAGGGTAGTTCAGCGGTATGACAACGCTGCACGGAGAAGGGGCAGACAAGTTGGACAATGTCTTAGAGAGTGGTGGGAGGGATGCTCCTGGAAAAGCCGGCACACTGATCTCACCAACCAACTTAAGCGTTGTGCCAGCATGGCGGAAGGGTACACATTAAAGGGGCAAGGTGCCTTTACAAGAAAAAAAACAGGCAGGGTGCAGTGCTCTGCAAAATAAGCAACAAGCACTAACCCCTAAATTGTATGCAGAAGCTGGATTGTAAGACAGTTTGAACATTGTGTGTCCAAAAACCAATTCTGCTGGGCAGTAAAAGGGAAAACTGGACACAATAATGAATGTGAGTAGGTCATTATGATGCATGGCCAGCTATGACTTAAAAAACATATAAAATTAAATTCAGGCTGCATCATCACTAATTAATTAGTGGGCAATCTGGCCACACTCTGGATCCTGGGATTTAGCCCGGGCTATGCTACTGCTGCTCCCGGCTCCCTCCTCAGTCTCCCCTTTCCAGCGGCTGCCTGCCTCCTCATCGACACCCGACGACCACCTACTCTTCCCCCGGGTCAGAAACATGGGTGGCATCACCTGCACAGCGTAGTAGACTCTGGGAAGGGGTGAAGGCACCAGGTGGCCGGGCCTGGTGATGGTATATTGGGTTTGGCATTGCATCGGCTGGCTGCTGCTGCACCTGGTTCAGGGGCACCCGACCCCTTTCCCTGGCCTACTGAAGCTTAATAAATAGTTATTTGTTAAACAAAACTGACTAAATGACAGAGGGGGCACATGCCCCCCCCCCCCTCCCCCCCGAAATCTGTCCCATGTACTCTGCAGGTGAATAGTCATCATCACAATCCACATGAGCACCTTACTGTACTTATCCATTTAATATCAGATGGTTCTCTAAATGCACTCCCCTTTGGGTAACCAGTGTTTCCATCTACACTCCTATTGCACACTTATTTATGTGCAAGTGACCACTTTTTGCCCAGTTCCTTAAAAGGGGTAAATTTACTAAATCTATGGGAAACATTACATCTTTTCATTTTTAGAAACTTTATTACATTTTCCCTGAAGTTTGCTATAAGTGGAAATGCAGACAGACTCAGGTATACTTACTAAAAGCTAATTAGATCAGGGGCGTAACTATAGCACCGCAGCCCCCGCGACCGCGGGGGGGCGCTATGCATGTGCGGGCGCCGGGGGCTGCAGTGCTATAGTTACGTTACACCCTGCCGCCCGCCGCACCATCCCCAGTCTTTACCTGTGCAGGTGGGGGGGACGGTGCGAGGCAGCTGGCGGGACAGACGCTGCGGGGGAAACAGCTGCGGCAATTACTTACAGCTGAGCCGGGCAGGGGGAGCCGGGAGCTGTCTGTACTGAAGAAGAAAAAAAAGCCCATACAATGAATGGGCAGCCTGTGATTGGCTGCTGAGCGCTCTCTCAGCCAATTGCTGACTGGCTGAGAGAGCGCTCAGCCAATCACAGGCTGCCCATTCATTGTATGGGCTTTTTTTTTTTCCTTCCGTACTTACAGTGACAGCTCCCGGCTCCCCCTGCCCGGCTCAGCTGTAAGTAATTGCCGCCTCTGTGTCCCCCGCAGCGTCCGTCCCCCCGCAGCATCCGTCCCCCCAGCCGCCTCACAGCGTCCCCCCCCACCTGCATTGACGGCTACCTGGGGGAGCGCCCCCCCTTTAACGGCGGGGGGGCGCCCAAAATGTAGTTACGCCACTGAATTAGATCCTACATTCCAGTTGTATAACCTGTGTTACTTGGACATGGTCAGTATGATTAGCGAGTCCCTGAGCGCCCACACACGTTTTTAGCAGCATTACAAGTGGAGCTACAGTACATGTGTATTAGACTAGGGCACCTGGAACCTTGAATCAGGCCCTGATTACAAACTAAAGCAAATGTATCTAAATCAGTGTTTTACTTCTAGGTAAATTACACATTTACTAATGTTTAGAAATGTAAATGAAAAAAACATCTGTTTCAGCCCATGGGACTGAGATTGACTTCTATTTCCATCATTCCGTATACAGGTTGAGTATCCTGTATTTAAAATGCTCGGGACCAGGAGAATTTTGGATAACGGATTATTCCGTATTTCGGAATATTTTAATATTTCAATTATGTATTTTTAAGTATCTTGCATGTATGCTGTATAAACACATAAAATACACACAAATATATTTTATTACCACATAAAATACACACAAATATATTTTATTTGTTCAAAAAACAAGGTTTCAAAACATGAAACAAAATTTGTGTACTATCTCAGCACTGAATTTGAATGCCAAGCAATCATTGTCTTGCACATACAGTATATAGTGCCAGTTACATGTCATGTCCTCAGTAGTGCTGTTACAAATGTCCCCAGTGAGTTTTTAGCAAAAAAAAATTTTTTTTTTCACTTTCTGGAATGTATGGTTTTCGGAATAATTCGGATAACGGATACTCGGATATGGGATACTCAACCTGTACTATAAAAATGTACCTTTAGTAAATAAAGCTCAGACCAATGTGAACATCTGAAATGTGGCTGCTTTGCATGTGACTCTGACTCCTGTCCTGTTTGATGCTATGTAGGGGTTAGGCTATGAAATCCTTTGCCTTACTCTAAGAAATCTGATATTTGCTATATTTAGTAAGTAGTACAGTCAGACAGATTGGTCCAGGGAATTATACTAATTGCCTTTTGTGGAGTGTAACTTGATGGACATATCGTTTTTTCATTCTGACTCACTATGTTAATATGTAAAGAAAAATGATAAAAATAAACCATGTGAGTCAGAGATTTCATTCCGTCAGTTCAGAACTGATTCACCTGTGCTCAAGCTAAAATTTATTTTAGTCCTCGTCTGTCAGTTTACTATGAAGTCATAAGAAATACATTCCACTTGAGACATGAGACTTGGATCTGGTTTAAAGCCATTTCTTTACTTAGGGAACCACTTTAAGAGATGATCTAGCAACCTAATTACAATTTGAGATTTGGGTTGTTAGCTAAAAGCTTCTTATTTTAAGCAGTGTTTTCCTGGAAAAAAAGCCCTTCTGTGCATAAACATTCCCTCAAGAATGCCAAGTTCCCATTTATATTCAGTATGCTGCGTGTTCATGTTTAGCACTAGGAATTATTTAATAGGACGTATGTCTCATAGATCCACATGGTCACATAACAATAAACTGCCAATTTAAAGCAATATACAAAAGTTTCCAAATGTAGATGGCATATGTAGCAGGTACACTTATTGTTGGTACTTAAGAGATATTCTTCATGTGGTAAAATATAACAGTAAGGACCTGATACCTATTACATTATTACATTGGCCTGATTCCAGTATTATACTAAAAGGCTTTCATATAAATCCATGGTGGGTGGACTGTGCATGTGCTGTTCAGTGAATGGAGCAGGTGTGTTGTCCTATTTTGTGGCTGTGCCAAGGACAGAATCTGTATATGCGTGTTCCAATGCAGATTTTCTTGTCCCGGCCATCAGCCAGGACCGCTGTAATGTGTCTCAATATGTAAACCAGCGCTTAGCGCCGGAGCCGGAAGCGGAAGTACCCGCTAAACCCGGCACACTCCGAACCTCTCAATGGAGAGAGAGTCCGTGCAGCTACAAAGTGCTCAGCGTTAGGTTCCGCTCAGTCCCCTGGCGGTGAGCGCAATTATAGCATCTATATAATACGTGGCAGCTGTAAAATATGAGGGAAAAGCTGATGTACTAAGAGAAAACTTGTGGGTATCAATGTAGATGTTATGGCTCATAGATATGGGCTGTTGCAAATGGTAAAGCCTAGCACCACTAATACTGCAGCACCTAAAAACTTGACAAAAGAGTATATTATGTACATTAAGATACTGTGAAAAATTAAAAAATGAAACAATGAAAAAATGGAAAAAATAGAATGAGCCCTGAAGGTACCAACGTATTAAGTTGGTGAATCCATCTGGCCTCAAGTTTTTTGAGGATAAGTGCCCTGTCACCACCTCTAGGAGGTGGTGGGATCCAGTCAATAATACGGCATTTGATGGATGCGACTTGATGTTTATAGTCCACACAATGTTGTGCCACCGGTTTATCCGAGCTGCCTTTAGTAAGGGCCTTGTTGATGGCACTCCTGTGATTGGCCATCCTTTCTATGAAGGTACAGGTGGTAAGACCAATATAGGCCAAACTGCACAGGCAATGTTAAAGATAAATGACGAAATCCATGCGGCAGTGTAATTTAAGTCATATTTTGATAGGGATCCCACTTTGCGGATGAGGAAAGCTGGACAACAGTGAATTACACGTCGTGCAGCACTCGCACCTGAAACAACCTGTTTTTTGCGAGTGTAGCCAGGGCGTGTCACCCAATTGTGGCTATGCTTTGTGTTTCAGCAATTGATTGAGATTTCTCCCCCTTCTGTAAGCTACAATGGGTTTGGTCGGAATTGCCTTATGTAGCATGGGGTCTGTCGCAACCACTGGCCAATTTTTACGAACAGCTCTGGATTTACAGCGCAACACAGCGCTAATAGTGCGCTCAACTATGGGCATCATTTTAATACATTTTGTGGCATGTTTTATGTTTATATAATATTTCGGAAGTGACGTAATCTGTGTGTGACGCTGACACGTGGAAGTCATTTGAAAGGTTGATTTTGGCGCCTTTATGGGTTGTTGCATATGGTATAAATAGCACTAGCCCAGCAGTGGTTTCCTTGCTGTAGGATCCTGCTGCTTGCCCCATGCTGTGCTCTATTTGGTTGGATGTATGAGATGCTGAAGGTCCATAAAGGACAGAAAAGTTGAGTATACCTTTATCCATGATGTTTTTGGAGTACTAAATACAGAGCTTTTTAATTGCATTTAAAAAAACTGGCGAGTGCGTCCTTTTTATATATATATATATATATATATATATATATATATATATATATATATATCCACAAGTGCTTAATAAAAAGCCAGGGCACTCACCATTGCAGTCACAGTCAGCTCTTGTTTAATTATACATAAGTATTGTCGACGTTTCGACCCTCTAGGGGCCTTTGTCAAGACAGCTCATATGCATCAACAGGCAAAATACAGGCAGGCAGAGTGATACTGACACATGTATGCTGCAGCCCTTAAATACCTCCCTGATCACCTCACCTTCATACACCTGTAAAGGAATGGCCGCCATTGGCCACAATCAATCTATCACAGGAAAATGCTGTTAGATACAGTCATATCTCTTTTTATCACTTCTATATTAAATACCAAACGTGCGCTTACCTTAAGGAACATAGCGGCTTTTAGGTGCTAAAAGCACCGTCCTATCTGCCGGGGCAGTGCGCACTTGGAACGCATACTTCCGGGTATGCGTTCCACACGTTGGCCCGGATGCAGGGTGCGCGCTCAGCTTGCGCGTCACACCACGAATACGAGGCCCAAATATTCGTCAGATGCTGATGAGGCCAACTATGAATCCATCCTTAAAAACCAACACCTGGCTAACCAGTGGAAAACTTGGATGCTTCAAGTGCCCAACCTGTATCACCTGCAGATCAATGAATACTGGGGCCACATTTCCACATCCACATGGAGGCCAAAAAATTCGGATTACGAAAAAGTTGGTTTGCACCATGGATTTTGTTATTTATATCTTAATTTGCCCCTGTGGACTTTATTACACTGGGCTCACGACGAGGTGCTTTCGTGAACGTATGGCAAACCATAGGACATCTATCAAGGCTGCACTGACTACGGGCAACACGGACAAACCGGTTGCCAGACACTTTTTACAACATGGACATCAGGTATCTACCCTACGCTGCATGTTTATAGACCATGTACCAAGAAATCCCAGAGGTGGGAACCGGGAACTACAGCTTAAGAAACTTGAGGCAAGATGGATTGCTCGATTAAACACTATCGATCCGAAAGGATTGAATGAACACAATCCTTTGAATATATTTCTTCAAAGATGAAGAATAGAATATTTTTGTCTGGTGACATCTGACGGCTATGCCAGTATGGGCAGTGCCATCGTATGTCATCTAACAATAGCCACTGGTCATTTATAAATCATTGATTAATGAATTATGAATTATTTTTGTTATTTATAAGTTTCCTTTTTTCTTTTCTTTTCTTTTCTTTTCTTATTGGTGTAAGTTTCCTCTAATTCACACATTTTTATGCAGGTCTGTCTTGTATAAAAAGGTTGTTGTTTTTTGTCTTTATGTTTTTTAACAAAATAGCGGTCAGTGAATGCCCCCAGATCAATCACCTAACACCTGTCTTATTTCTAACATCCAGACATAACGCTGTTATGCGTTCCAATAGCGTGGAAGGCTGGAACGCACAGCCATCTTTTCCAGGAAGCCAGATGACATAGACAGGTAAAAGCCGTCTATGATAGGCTCTGTAAAACTACTGATGTGACGCGCAAGCTGAGCGCGCACCCTGCATCCGGGCCAACGTGTGGAACGCATACCCGGAAGTATGCGTTCCAAGTGCGCACTGCCCCGGCAGATAGGACGGTGCTTTTAGCACCTAAAAGCCGCTATGTTCCTTAAGGTAAGCGCACGTTTGGTATTTAATATAGAAGTGATAAAAAGAGATATGACTGTATCTAACAGCATTTTCCTGCGATAGATTGATTGTGGCCAATGGCGGCCATTCCTTTACAGGTGTATGAAGGTGAGGTGATCAGGGAGGTATTTAAGGGCTGCAGCATACATGTGTCAGTATCACTCTGCCTGCCTGTATTTTGCCTGTTGATGCATATGAGCTGTCTTGACAAAGGCCCCTAGAGGGTCGAAACGTCGACAATACTTATGTATAATTAAACAGGAGCTGACTGTGACTGCAATGGTGAGTGCCCTGGCTTTTTATTAAGCACTTGTGGATATTTTTGGTCGTCTGGACAGGATTACTCTAAGGTGCACCCCAGTATATCCAACTCTCCTGGATGTATGTGCGGGATTCTCTGCCTATATATATATATATATATATATATATATATATATATATATATATATATATATATAGAGAGAGAGAGAGAGAGAGCAGGGGTTTGGCACTCCTTGTGACAAAAATGCAGCTACGCCGGTGCAAGCACAAAACGGATATAGAAGACTTGCGGTGGGGCACTCGTGGCAATTGTAGAGAAGCAAAAAGATTTGCCAGCTGGTTTTCAAGCAGCAACGTTTCAATTTATTGTTCAAATTGAAACGTTGCTGCTTGAAAACCAGCTGGAAAATCTTTTTGCTTCTCTACAATTGCCACGAGTGCCCCACCGCAAGTCTTCTATATATATATATATATATATATATATATATATATATATATATATATATATATATATATATATATATATATATATATATATATATATATATATATATATATATGGAGATAAGAGAGAATAGCGCAGGCGAGTCAAACAATGGTAAAAAGTAATTTACTCATGAATAAAAGCTCACATACATATAGGAATGCAGCAATCAGCTTGCCCGATAATCAGAGTCCTTGGATGAAGCCTTCAGGCGGAGGAAGCCGGGACTCAGTTCCCCGCCGTCGGTGCTTCACTTGCTTTGACCAGGAAAACACAAGTTGTATGGAGACAGCCCAGCCTCAACGTGTTTCGTCACGTGATGGACTTCGTCAGGAGGTGCCTCCTGACGAAGTCCATCAAGTGACGAAACGTTTTGAGGAAGTGGGTGGTGCCATTCTGGACATATAAGGCTCCCATTATGTCTATGTAGTTGCACACTGAGGAGGGCAGGAGAGGAGGTCTTGAAAAAGGTCTCGCCAGTAGACCGAAACGTTGGCCGTACCCACTGTCATGTAATATTTTGTCATACTCTTGTGGTGTGTATAATAGAGACAAAAAGAAAGAATGCCTTTTGCTGGTGCACCAAGAATAAAGTAAGACTTTTAATATATAACGTTTATTTCATTTATTTAAAATTAGTTTAGCGAAATAAAACCACACATAACAAGAAAGTGACAACATTTAGTAAAAAAGGGGAAGATGTTACCCTTGACTCAGTGTGACCCCTCTTTGCCTCTACCCTATGTGAAAATATATTTTGGCATCCACAAGAGAATAAATGCTCTTATTGAGCTGGAGAGCCTGTGATGCACAATTGGATGTCTGTTCAGGGTTTGATACAAATAAGTGCTTAATTCAATTTATATACACTGTATCTTTCCTAGACACTGATATCTCCAATTGGCTTAGTATGTAGTACACGTAAGTCACAGGGATCGGCTCCTAAGGGCTTCAGTTGGTGTACACAGTCAGCCCAGACAGCTCCGTCTAGCGTGACTGACTCGGAGACTGCTCGGTCTCCTAAGCCCCCGGTGAACTGGTATGAGAGGTGTGCAGGAGTGCACTCGCCTCGTTCAGCCGCCTCGCTCTGATGACGCTGAGTCTGGCGCCAGACTCGCGTCTTGGTCACGGAGGTGCCGGTGACCTGGATGCGCAACAGTACAGGTAAATTTCAAAACATTGGTAAGTGGGGAGGGGGAGAGGGGATTTAAAACACACTGAGTGTGTTTGATCGGTCAGCGTACGCTTCGCTTAGAACGCTTCCTCAGGACCACCTGGTGTGCGTCCGGAAGCTCCTTTTATTCCTCCCTTCTCATGCATATTCATGCAATCTGTAGGATTATTATAGCTTGTTGTTTCTCACTCCAGTCCACCCCCACAACAAATCTCCAACATGAAAAATCAATGGAGTCACGACTCATCAATTGTCTTTGACAAAAATCACGCATGCTCACCAGAATTCACTCATTTACCTGAGACCCAAAAAGGGTACCCATAGACCTTACACGACCCTAATTTTTTGCACGTGTGTCCACCTTCCTATTTATTTTTATTTATACTTATTTTAGTTTTGTTTTACTCACTGTTTTTTTCACTGATGGACACATCAAAAGTGTCCTGCAATACACTCACCTTATTGAGATCACCAGAGAGGATCAATAAGCACCTTCTCAAAAAATCAAGGTGTCCAAACACATACAAATCACAGACCTAGGGAATAATTCAGTCTTTTTAGATAAATTCAATAACGTCACCACCCTCCTATTCCTCACATGACCTCACCACATGTGTGCTTATCTATCTATGTGACCCTTCTGACATGTATAAATATAGTGTGAACACACACCTACTCTTCACTTATCGCTCAATCTAGGGAGAGTGAGAAACATATTGTCAACATAGACCTATGTCGACACCCGGATTCGGTGACAGGGCGCTCTTCAGTAACTTGTCCTCCTGTCTTGGAATCACACCGCGAAATTTATGTCCAAAACTCATCTGGAGGACACAGTCAACTTATCACATGTTGACGTGTTGGCATGTCGATCCACACACTACGCAGGAGTAGAACACTTTGACCTCAAAAATTTCCTCCTCCTTATACGTAAAATGTTGACAAAGTCAGTGAATTATGCAATATGTAACATCGATATGAATCATCGATAATATGAGACCAGTGAAATTAATGTGCCTAATAAATCAGACCTATGAATAAGGGCATCGTAGTACATACCCCCGATCACTACAACAATCCATAGGAGTTAACATGCCTGATCACATACTCACAAAGCATATACAAAAATCATGATCAATCTCTAATGGGACACCCGGATCGTGCGATAGGGCAACCACTGGAGATATACTGCCACTGTATAAGGCGCGATTAAGCACGAATTCGTGGTCTGACCAGAACCAAGTCGGCAACTCATGTGTCGACAATGTGAATAAATGACATGTGACTATCTCGTCAGACCAGAGTACTCCCCTTTCAGGACATCAATTTACCTCTGACATAGTTTAAAAGCCGTTTTATTCAACTTCAATGCCACTTATTCAATGTTTACTACTCATTGACCATTGCTCGTATCATCAGACCAATAAGCAGGACGGTGTTACACACACCCCCGAACATCTCATGAATATGCATGAGAAGGGAGGAATAAAAGGAGCTTCCGGACGCACACCAGGTGGTCCTGAGGAAGCGTTCTAAGCGAAGCGTACGCTGACCGATCAAACACACTCAGTGTGTTTTAAATCCCCTCTCCCCCTCCCCACTTACCAATGTTTTGAAATTTACCTGTACTGTTGCGCATCCAGGTCACCGGCACCTCCGTGACCAAGACGCGAGTCTGGCGCCAGACTCAGCGTCATCAGAGCGAGGCGGCTGAACGAGGCGAGTGCACTCCTGCACACCTCTCATACCAGTTCACCGGGGGCTTAGGAGACCGAGCAGTCTCCGAGTCAGTCACGCTAGACGGAGCTGTCTGGGCTGACTGTGTACACCAACTGAAGCCCTTAGGAGCCGATCCCTGTGACTTACGTGTACTACATACTAAGCCAATTGGAGATATCAGTGTCTAGGAAAGATACAGTGTATATAAATTGAATTAAGCACTTATTTGTATCAAACCCTGAACAGACATCCAATTGTGCATCACAGGCTCTCCAGCTCAATAAGAGCATTTATTCTCTTGTGGATGCCAAAATATATTTTCACATAGGGTAGAGGCAAAGAGGGGTCACACTGAGTCAAGGGTAACATCTTCCCCTTTTTTACTAAATGTTGTCACTTTCTTGTTATGTGTGGTTTTATTTCGCTAAACTAATTTTAAATAAATGAAATAAACGTTATATATTAAAAGTCTTACTTTATTCTTGGTGCACCAGCAAAAGGCATTCTTTCTTTTTGTCTCTATTATCTGCAATTCTAATGCCTATGGTAGCACACCCTCACCAGTCATACATAAACTTTAATACATGAATAAATGAGGAGGGTCCGAAAATATACAACAACTGTTTCTATTTTTCTGTGCGATTGATATTTCTTTTCTCCGATTCTTGTGGTGTGTATTAAAACCGTTTTTTGCAAACAAGAAAAAGAAGACCGGTGAGTGCATCTGTGTTTCATAAGACAATATATATATATATATAGATAGATACAAAAGAACAGGGAGGATTCAGTGCCAAGGAAAAAAGCACAGTAGGACACGGGGTAGGTATTTACATATAATAGTATATAATAAACACTCCCTTAGATATGGGGCGTCTGCTCAGGTCAAATTAGGTGGCGGTGTACCGTCTCAACACTAGGAGGTAATTGGAAAAAAAAGTTTTTGACCCTGGCGACCTGTGTTTAGGTTTTTAACAAGAATAAAACTCTAGGTGTATATATAAAAAATATACAAACATTTATTTAAGAGGGTTTAAGGGACTGTACATACAAATACGATGTATATGTATAAAAAGGAAGGGGGGAATGTATATAATAAAAAGTACAATAAGAATATTTTTAAAAATACAATAATAAAAAAAGGATATATATGTTACTTAGTACAAAAAAGAGAAAAAATAAGAACGCTTAGCTTTTTGGTAGAAAGTGAGATGGATTCAGAAGCTGCCCAACATGTTTCGTCACAACTGACTTCCTCAGGGGAATATATATATAGGTGTCGACTGGAAGCAGAGGCGGCACTCGACGGGCTTAGTGAAAAAATTCTTTATATCACAAAAAGTGTCTCCAACGTTTCGGAGCAAACGTGCTCCTTTTTCAAGGTGTACAAATTAAACAGTGTCTAGCTCTTACCTTAAATACCCCACCGAAAGTGCAAGAAGGTCCCATGCACGGGGCCGGAGCTGGCGTCTGACGTCACACCCGACTGTACGCGCTGTAGAAGCACGCAGCCGCGTCTGTGTTGCTAGGTTATTGTTGTTGCGGTCGGGATGAGATGACGTAGTACGCGTCAGTGTTGCCTGGCTACCGCTGTTAGTTGCCTCTCCGTTCCCGTGGGTGGGACATAGCTGTGAATACAGAAATAGAAAAAATTGCCCCGATGGGTAAATCAGGCGCAGTTTTGGTATATATGTATACAAAATGGGTTAAATCTATATAGAGGTATAACTCCAATCCACAGCTTAGGTGCTGCTCCCAAAAAAGACTAATGAGTCTTTCTGGCAAAGCAAAATACAACAAAAATGAAGAGAGCGCACTGTGTTGATCTTTGTTATTAATTTTTACTTAATAATTATTTTTAATACAGTAAATACACATTAAAATACAAAATTATAAAATACATACATATACACATTTAAAAATAAATTAGACTATAATTCCGACTAGCACCACTAATGGCCCTTATTCTTGTTATAATTGCCAACAATGTGAAAATGTTCCCAAATACGAGTTAGTAGGGTAGATATCACTTCTGAATTAAGGATATTGTAATATACCGGTTTATTTAGGAAGTGATGTTTGTATAAGTATATATTACCGGCTGATGTTTTGATGATGAGGGCGGCAGAGATCAGATAGCTGTGTGTCCGCTACCACCGGTGTTGCTCCGATGGACTGGGAGCTGGTACCGGGAGCAGACACTCCTGAAGCAGGTTGTGGCTGGTCGGCTGACAACCAGCGTAGCCCCGATGTTGGGGGAGCCAGCGCTGGGAGCTGACACAGATGTACGATGGTAAACCTCTTCGGGAGCAGGCAATCTGAAGGCGGGTGATGTCCGGTCTGCTCATTACCAGCATAGCCCCGAGATGGAGGGAGCCAGCGCTGGGAGCTGACACAGGAGCAAGATGGTAATGACGCCCAGGTATCTGCGATGGAAGGAGCACCTCTTTTGCGTTGGTGTGCCGCTATGAATAAATCAGATGAGCGGTGGAGTACTTCAGTCCGGGTGGTTGGAAACTGGGCAGCAAGGAGTAGTGGTTGTTGCTGTTCCAATAAGTGGGAGTCGGAATGATAAAGATAGAATCTTGACGCGTTTCTCCGTCTGTTAGTACTGATGGTTTCATCAGAAGATGGATCTGTCCTCCTGACCAGGTTTAAAAAGGTGAATTGTCCAATCAATGAAAGGCATCAATTAGGTAACACCTGTGTGTGCACCTGGTTAATCATCGGTCAGGTACTTAGGGCATGTATTGTTGCATAATAGGTACTGTGGAGTGCAGTCTTTTATAAATTAAAACATGAAACATACATATATCCATTTGTAAATAAACATTAGTGCAATTTTTATAACCTATTAGTTGTTATTTCTTTATATGGCATCAGCGAACGTTTTTTTATGGAGAGAACCATAAACGTTAAATATCTTGCTTTATTGTCATTCAAACTCAAGAGCCCTTATGGCTTAAGTGTAGTGTGTCCGACTTAGGACGGCAGTCTGCGGGACGGGCTGGTTCGTGACCCATCATAGAGTTCAGAGTCACATATATTTTGACAAGTTATTTATGATAGACCTTTTATTCTAAATATTCAACAGAGAATAACCTTATTAAATTCATCCTTTATATGGAGAGACAGCAGCTAAATTTATATGTAATACACATCATGGAAGAATATTTTCCTATATACATAGCCAAAGTAATTAGATAAGTCATAACGGTGTGACCTCAGAGGAATTTATATAATATGATTATAATTTAGCTTTGAAGTTTTTATTAGGGAATAAGAGTACCATAAGCGGACCTCTTTTATTATTTTTCTTTTTCTATTGTTATCAGTTTAACCGCAATTTCATTCTATCAGGGAAAGAGAAAAAAAGAAAGAAGAATATAAAATTAAATATATATATATATAGATCCTTTGATGAAACCGAGTAACACGAGAGGTTGCATAGCCTACCATTGGAACATCAAGAATTCATCAACAAAAGGTCCACCTCCCAATTCGATCCTCCCTCCCAGAACCCCTCCATAAAATTGTTCGTCCAACTAATGGATGAGTCCGTGGAGAAATACACCAAGGCAGCCTCATCTAAGCACTACAATCTGACCAGAACCGAATGGGCAGCACTTAAAAAACTCGGTGGGTACCAGGACATTGTCATACGCCCCACCGACAAAGGCGATGGCATCGTTGTCCTTGAGCTAGAATATTACAGAGCCGAGATCGGCCACCAATTGGCTGACAGCAACACCTATGCTAAATTGGACAGTAATCAAAGAGCCGCATATAAGAAGAAACTGGACGAGATCTTGGAGACAGCGGTGAACAAAGGCATCATCACCGATCAGTTGAGAAAGGCACTATCCCAACAACATCCGAGGGTCCCATTGTTTTTCACAGTGCCCAAAATACATAAAAGTTTAACTTCACCACCCGGGAGACCAATAATCTCGGCCCAGGACAGTATATATCAACCAGTCTCCCAGTTCCTGGACTCCATCCTGCAACCCCTTATTCTCAAACAAGAGGGTTACATTAAGGACACGACCAGCTTCCTCCTGAAACTGAAAGAAGTAGACGTACAGTAGTACCCCAAGGTGCAATCCTGAGCGTCATTGACATATGCAGCCTCTATACGAGCATCCCCCAAGATAGCGGACTTCAGGTGATGTGCGATTTTCTCACAAAAGAGAAATATAGTGGCTTCAACATTGACCTATTCATCCAGCTATTGTCTCTAACACTGAAGAGGAACTACTTCTTATTTGACAACGGGTTTTACCAACAACTAAATGGATGCTCGATGGGGAGCAACGTGTCGCCCTCCTTCGCCAACATTTTTATGTTTCACGAAGAGAGGGCCATGTTTTTTGATGATCCCAACACAGCAGCCAACACCCTGCTCTACCCACGTTACATCGACGACCTCTTCCTCCTATGGACGGGGGGAGAGGAGTCGCTGATGTCTCTGTTCGAGAGGATCAACACCAGGGAGTCCCCCATCAAAATTATGCATCAACATTCCACCTATACAGTAAATTACCTGGATGTACAAATCACTATTGACAACAGGAAGCTGGTCACCACTATCTTTAATAAACCCATGGACAAGAATAACCTGTTAAAGGCCAACAGCCACCATCCTAGGTCCCTCATCAAAGGCCTCCCAAGATCCCAAACTATCCGGGCAGCCAGGATTACAAGTGAACCTTCAATCCTTCCAGCCGAGTTAGACCGTATGGTAGCCAAGTTTGTGGCCAGGGGGTACAATCCCAGAGATCTGGAAGACCAGAAACAAGAGGTCCTACAGATACCTAGGGATGAGTTAATGACACCCAAAATCAAAGAAAAGTCCGCCGTTATTCCATGGGTTTCTAGATACAATACCAGCAGCCCGGTCATACTGAGAGCCACCAGAGCCCTTTGGCCAATTTTGGCCACGGACAAAGAACTCCCCTGTTACAAGAAAGTCCGTCCGATGGTCTGCTACAGCAGAGGGAAAAACCTAAAGGACCACTTGGTCCATTCGGACATATCCAACTTTAACAAGTTAGAAACACCAAGGAATTTCATGTCCCGCCAAACAGGGTGTTATCGCTGCATAAAGTGCACCACATGCGAAAACATGACAACAGGAAGCACTTTCACCAACACGGATGGCAGCAAGACCTTTTCCATCAGGCATATTTTACACTGTCTTCGTTCATTGTATATCTCATCATGTGTCCCTGTCACCTCCAGTATGTGGGGAAGACAGTGAGGACAGTAAGAGAACGAATGGCGCTGCATCGCTCAGCCATCAAGAATGCCCTCCAATCCAAAACATCGGACCAACCGGTGGCACGCCACTTCCTCGAGTCAAAACATACCCTTAACGATTTAAGGTTCACGGTGATAGATCATATCCCGGTATCAAACAGAGGAGGAGACAGAGAAGGGGCCCTTTTACGCTGCAAATCAAAATGGATATATCTACTGGACTGCTGCAAACCCAAGGGCCTCAACGACAGACATTTGGAATATTTAGATGAATCCGCGATCCCCCCAGTGACAGAAGAATTTTTTTATTGTTTTCGGTATTAGAGAGAGAGTACTCTAATGTTAGGATGACAATTAGGTGTATTGAACTACTTTGTATTTGAAACTGTGCAATGTATACAAAAAGAAAAAAACATGAAATGTACTGATTTTCTTTGATATTACGCTTCAATAAAAGAAAGTTAAAGGGAAAAAAAAGAAGAATCTACACCTAGGAGAGCCGGGTGCTCCATCAGATTCGTCTACGGCCAGACCCCGATCTCATCCCGGGTCCATGTCTCCGGTTTCCCCTACAACAGTCTCCATCAGAGACCGAGGCTATATACAGGCATACAGATGCCCAGGAGTAGTGCCCACGTTTGGGTGCTTACACCACAACCCCATATCTGTCCTCCACTTAGGCCCCCCTTACTAGCCCAACCTCTTCAGCATCGACAGTCACCCATCTCCAGGAGGAGCATCCCGAACAGAGTGCAACAGATATTATATGTAATTTTGCATGTATTTAAAAGTTTGCGCATGCCTGGTTGTCCACACACTTGCTTTTAATTGTTCTTAACATCTTGTATTTCTAAGTCACTGTAACACCAATAGCCGGCAGACCCCTGCAGGCTTCTTACACTTTTTTTGCACGATTCAAATGTGTATTTCTGTGTCCACTGCTATGTCCCACCCACGGGAATGGAGAGGCAACTGACAGCGGTAGCCGGGCAACACTGACGTGTACTACGTCATCTCTGCCCGACCGCAACAACAATAACCTAGCAACACAGACGTGGCTGCGTGCCCGTACAGCGCGTACAGCCGGATGTGACATCAGACGCCGGCTCCGGCCCCGTGCATGGGACCTTCTTGCACTTTCGTTGGGGTATTTAAGGTAAGAGCTAGACACTGTTTAATTTGTACACCTTGAAAAAGGAGCCGTTTGCTCCGAAACGTTGGAGACACTTTTTGTGATATAAAGAATTTTTTCACTAAGCCCGCCGAGTGCCGCC
The DNA here is from genome assembly GCF_055691185.1 of Crinia signifera. Classification (NCBI taxonomy): domain Eukaryota; kingdom Metazoa; phylum Chordata; class Amphibia; order Anura; family Myobatrachidae; genus Crinia; species Crinia signifera. Next base: position 129,190,996 of record NC_139219.1, read on the forward strand.
TCTGCTTCCAGTCGACACCTGTCCATCCCTCCAGGAAGGCACCAGCGGCAGTTGACTCTCCGAAGGACGAGTGCCGGGCTGACACCGCTGTCTCTCTCTCTCTCTCTCTCTCTATCTATCTATATATATATATATATATATATATACAGATGGGGCAGGTCCCATCCTTGCTGGCGGGTCGCCAGAACGTACGCGCTGGCGACCCGCCAGCAGCCACGCCAGCGAGGAGACGGAGACGGCAAGCCGGCGGGGACCCGGGGGAACGGATGGAAGCGCCGTCGGAAGGGGACGCGCGCGCCGCTCGTGCGCGCGCGTCCCCTTCTCACCATCGCCATTGCGCTGGCGGGGGATGGCGGCTGGCGACGCCAGCGCCATCCCCTGCCAAGATGGGAGAAGACCCATCTGTATATATACATATATATATATATTACAGTAGGAGCCATAAAAAAACTAATTCTGTGATTTTAGCTGCTTTTATGATAAAAAAAAAAAATACTGGTCCAAAACCCAAAAGGGTGGTTTTGCTAAAACCAATCCAGATCCAAAACACAAAGGGAGATCCAGATCCAAACCATGTAAAAATGTTGGCGATTTAAAGTGCAAGGTTTTGTCAGTTTTATAGTGGTTGGATTGTAGTGAATTTAGGCAAAATTCCTCAAAAACTACCAATAACTGGAAAAACAGCTCTTGATCAAATGCTGCCTTAAGTTTCTTAGGCGGAAAAAGTAGTATAATAAAATCCTTAAAGCATATAAGTCTCTAAGGCACAAACAAAAGCAGATGTGATTTCTTGCATAACTGTAGCTAGTCGTGCTCAGTGCTAAAGAAGATAATCCAAAAATACAAATACAAATACAGAACTATCATAGTATATAAAATATACACATGCCAATGTCTAGGAGTAAGTCAGAGCAATACATGATAAGCAAGATGTAATTTAACAGCTGCAAATAAATGCAATGTGCTCAGGGTTAGGAATAAGATAAGGAGCAAAAACTGCTATCATGCAGCACCTTAAGTACACACTCTATGATCCCCATTGCTGCCAATATTGGCAGAATGGGGGGCCTTGGCACTGTGCCAGCATTGGCAAGGCCATACACACTTGCCGATCCCGTTGAGATATGATGGCAGTTGGCAGAGTGGGGACCATGCTGTAGTCTGCATGGCCCTCGTTAATGATCCACTCCCTCGTCTGTACATGCACACATGATAGAGGAGGGCGTTAATGAACAGCGAGAGCAAACAATGGCCATCTGACAGGGTATACACACTGGGCAACATAATGAGTTTTATCATTCACAAGGGCTAAAATAATCGATTTGCTCAATTTATTGCTGGCTGTAGGCTCACCCAATTATCTGCCATTATTTGCTTAAAGAGCTAAGTGCAGCTTGTTTTTGGCTGAGAATGAGATTACTTCAATTTCTTGAAGACCATAAGTCTAGTACACAGCAGCACTTTAGATTTAGTAGTCATGGAAACAGGTCTATCCTTGGGCCTTGAGGCAAGAGTAGCAGGTTTGTCCATGGGCCCAAAGACCAAGACATCTGGTTAGTCCTCAGGTCTAGAGCCAGGGACATGTCATTGTCCTTAGGCCCAAAGGTTTGGGATATATTCGTATTCATACTTAGATCAACAGTAGCAGCTTCATATAGTACATAAGCTGCCCATAGACGGTCCGTTCCCGGACTGTCCGTTCTGTACTATGAGATGCGCGCTCCCGCGCATCTCATCATACGGTACAAAAAGTATGTATGTGCTGCACATACTTTTTGTACTAGCTGTTCATCACATCGCATTGCATTCACACTGCATGCACTAGGCATGCAATGCGATGTGATGTGTACTATTTAAGTCCCGAACGGATCCGTTAAACGGACCGAGTATGGGCAGCTTAAGATCAATAGGCCAGCAATGCAGGTTTAGCCTGACAGACATGTATCTCAGTGACTACAGGACATGTATACATACCAGAGTCCATAAGTGCAAGACTGGGGCATGGTAGGGGCCCACGAATGGGATGTGGCACAAAGCTAAAGAGGTGTGGATAGCAGGCATATGGTTAGCTACCAAAGAAGTTTAGGTAGTATAAGAAAAATGCATAGGTCCATAAGCAAATTAAGAATAAAACTATAACAACAATAATGTTTAAACTGGCATTCTGTTAATAGTTTAAAACCAGGTACAGTAAGTAATAATTATGTCCAGTTTACAGAGCACTATCCCATCTAAAACAGAAATTCCATCTTAGTACCCCCATAGAATTCAGGATACGTTTCCTGCATATCCCAGTATAAGTTCTGCATGTCAGAAGCGCAAGATCTCACCCCATTCCAGTTCTTGCCTTTAGAGCTACTACCTGTTTCTCACCTGCATACCATTATTATTATTATTATTATTATTATTATTATTATTATTATTATTATTATTATCATTATTATCATTATAAAAAAAGAAAGGTCACATGTATGTAATATTACAAAGATGTATTTTATATTGTACGAAACAAAATGAATTGTAATGAAATGTAGGCAAAATACAGAAATACATACATTACGTTCCGTACAAGAAATGTAGGAGGTCACAAGTAGTGATTGACACTTCATTATCACATGTGTGATACAAAATGAACATCTGAGGTGTTATTAATTAAAATGATAATGATAAAAAACAGAAACACAGGCCACAAATTATAAATGGCACTGTGAAAGCTATGTTTATTAATAACTGTGTTTTATTGTAAATTAAAATTAATTATGAAAACAGATTCTTATTTATTCTCGAAAAAAATCTATGATTTAAAGATACTTTAATTAATGAAAAATTGTGTTTTACATAAGGAAAAACTAGACATGTGATCATAGAGGCAGTTTCAGCAACATACCACCCAGATTTGCCTTTAATAATGAAATCCACGTGTAGACATTCAGTCCATGGCGTGCACACACAACATGTTTTGGATCGTATCCTTTTTTAAGAAACACTTGTGGAAAGATGTAATAGGGTGGGATTTTTTAGGTTTCTAAGAAAATCACACCCTTTTACATTTGTGAGTTGTATACTTTATATTGGGCAAACATCTTGATGCAAATTGAAATGTGCGAATTTCGAGGCAAAAAGTGCACTTTTTACCGCAATTCGCATCCTTTTACACATGCGATTTTTGGAAAACATGGTAATTTGGCAAATTTTACCAAAAATCTCACATCTAAAAATATTGCGCCCAATTACATTTCGCCCATGATTTGGGATGGAACTATACTAGTAAACGCACACCACCAGATTTTTCTGCTATGACTTTTTAAACTTTCATTTTGCCTTTAATAAATATTATAGGATTTACTATCCTCTGGCATTGTATAAAGCTGTCCTTCAAAAAGGAGACGTATTTTGTTTATGTCATTTCAAGCATCTGGTGTTCACTTTTCAGATAGGAACACTAGCTGCATATTTTCTTTGAACTGCGCTTTTTTGAGCTACTATCCATTTTTCTTGTATTGTTCGTATTTTAAGACCAACCAAACTGCATATCTTTTGTTATTATCATTGTCATCGGAATTTCTTTATGTAACACCACCCAATGATGTACAGAGAATATTTGGCACATCTGTATCTTCCCTATTGGGTCCAAACAACATACACAAGGGTCCATTATAATTAGTAACCAATTAACAAACCAGTATACATTATCTATAATCGTACAGTTGAAGCCATGCAAAGTACAAAAACTTTATAATATGTTAAAGATATCACTATTTTTAAAAACATATACTATATAAGTAGTTCTCCATAGATCTTTGGTTGCCCTTCTTTTTTATTATGTTTCCATTTTTTTTAAGTAAGCCTACCATCATACAGACAACAAAAAACATGAATAGTTTTTAAGGTATCCATTCAAAATGTTAAAACTAGACTGCCAACAGGTTCCAAATGCCAAAGTCAGAATGCCAACATGGACATAAAGGGTCATATTCAATCTTGGCCAGAAGAAAAAAAACAGCAAAGATTCACCTCACAGTGTTCAATCACGGGCATTTTTGACCATTTTTTAGACCATTTTCACACATGCCAATCATCATGGGCGAAATCAACATCCACAGGTGTTGACATAGATACAATGTTGAAATGCGCATGTTGACAGTCACCGTGTTGACACCAGACTATCAATAGTAAATTTCTGTGTGCTAAATAAGGATTTTTTTATCCAGTAATTCTCTGCGTGCCCATGGTTCCCTTTATGTGGTACTTAATTGGATGCTTTTTTTATTTATCAATAAAAAGATATATAAATACATAAACATATATTGGTGAAGGTTGTAGTCTTAGTAATTATAATCAGTGACGTGCGGTGAGGTTAGGGTCAGGTGAGGCAGGCGCTATTTGGGACATTGACCGTGGCAGAAAGGAAAGTTACATTAGGGGATGGGGGAGAGTGACAGTGGAGGATGGGAGGGGATAGATACCGGGGAGAGTGACAGTGGGGGATGGGAGGGGATTGATACTGGGGAGAATGACAGTGGGGGATGGGAGGGGATTGATACTGGGGAGAGTGATAGTGGGGGATGGGAGGGGATTAATACCGGGGAGAGTGACAGTGGGGGATGGGAGGAGTGACATTTGGGAAAGTGACAGCAGGGAATGGGGGAGAGTGGCAGTGGGGGATGGGGGAAAGTGATAGCTGGGAGAATGACAGTGGGGGAGGGGGGAGAGTGACATTAGGAAGAGTGACAGCTGGGGATGGGGGAGAATGACAGTGGGGTGGGGGTCATAGAGCTGAAGCATTACTTTTGAAACAGTACTTTTGAAGGCTACCTGGGCTCCAGCAGCATTTGTGGGGTCAGCCGTGCCACCCGATGGAGGGGATACAGCCGGCCCAGGCTGCAGCGGCAGGAGGAGGGAGGGAAGCCAAGCCTCCCGGCGGGGTCCAGCGATACAGCCGCCGCAGCATGAGGAGAGCTGGCTGCGGCGGCTGGAGGAGGGAGGGATGCAAAGCCTCCCGGCAGGGTCCAGCGATACAGCCGCCGCAGCATGAGGAGAGCTGGCTGCGGCGGCTGGAGGAGGGAGGGCAGCCAAGCCTCCCGGCGGGGTCCAGCGATACAGCCACTGCAGCATGAGGAGAGCTGGCTGCGGCGGCTGGAGGAGGGAGGGAAGCCAAGCCTCCCGGCGGGGTCCAGCGATACAGCCGCCGCAGCATGTGGAGAGCTGGCTGCGGCGGCTGGAGGAGAGAGGCCAGAAAACGTGACTTCCGCCGCAGTGTTATAAGAGCCGCGGCTGCGGGAGGTGAACCAGGTCACCGCTACATACCCGCTCCTCCTGCTCTCGGCGACACGGCAGGCAACACAGCTCCTCCTGGAGCGTGTCCTGCAGAAGTTCCCAGGCCGTCCTCTGCTCCCAGCACTGCGGGCATTGGTGAGCGTCCAGGCTCTGCTGCTTCTGCCCCAGCAGCAACTCCCTCTCCTGAGCTAGCTTGGACTGCCATTAGTGGGTCCAGCAGCCTCTGTCCCTGTCCCGTGTGACAGTGGATCAGTCTGTCAGTGTGTGACAGACTGATCTGCTGTCCTATCACAGCTGTCTCAGTGACAGGGGCGTGCTTTGATGTGGGTTGAAGGCACGTCCCTGTCACTGATACAGATGTGAAGGTGCCGCTTTCCTGTTGATTTTTAATGGGCCTCTTCTGGTGCCCACAACTTATACCCTCCCCCCGCTGCTGACAGTTTTCAACTGTCAGTGGGAGGCACAGCTCCCGCTGCCTCTCACACCAAAAATTATATTAAAAAAAAATATGAAGAAGATATTTATAACACAGTATATGTGTTATAAATATCATCTTTGTATTCATTTATTTTTTTGTGATTTATGAGGGTGAGTAAGAGTCTCTGGGCCAGATTCTCTAAGCTTTAAAAGTGATAAAATAGAGAGTGACAAACAGCCAGCCTATCAACTCCTGTCTGACATTTTTCAAACACAGTCTGTGACATGTCAGGTAGGAGCTGACTGGCTGGCTGTTTATCACTCTCCATTTTATCACTTTTGAAGCTTAGAGAATCTGGCCCATAGAGAGAAAAGGTGTTAGGGAGAGGCAGGGAGTGAGAGAGAGAGAGAGATGGAGGGGGCACAGTAGAGAAAAAGAGATTAGGAGAGAGAGAAAAAGTAGAAAGACAGAGGGTATGAAAGAGAGGGAGAGAAAAATATGAAAGTGATGGAGGGAGTGCAAAAGATGAAAGAGACTGAGGGCAATAGGAAAAGATGGAGACAGGGGGAGAGAAAGATAGATTAAAAAAAGACAGGGTCAGAGAAAAAGATGAGGGAGGGGGATGAGAAATGGGGGTGTTGAGAACAAAGGGGAGAGAGGTCAAACAGAGGGGGCAGGGGGAGAAAGAGAGAGAGAGAGAGAGATGGAAGGTTTTCAAGGAGAGGGTTAGTTAGGGGAGAGGATGGAGAGCAGGTGTTTAAAAGGGATTACTTTTTCCCTCATAACCCCTCTCCCCCCCAGTATGTGGCCTATGTACATCTGGCACTGTTAGTGCCGGGTCTCACACTCACCAGCGGCGGCCATGGTCCCCCTCTCAACAGCGGCTGCAGCGGGTCTTCCTCTTGCCAGCAGCAGTGCGGTTCTCCCTCTGGACAGTGTCAGCGTGGGTCTCCCTCTGAACAGCGTCAGCGCAGGTCTCCCTCTGGACAGCTGTGCTGTGTTTCTTGTCATCCTCTGCATGGCGCAGGCAGTGGTGTCTTGTGTGGCGCCTGGTGCCCTGCTCCCACTGAAGGGGGACTCAAGACATGGGCACAGCCAGTGCCTGCTACAACCTGTGCTGTACTATTTAATAAGAAAAAGCTGTAAAACAAAATTAAGAGGGTGTAGGGGATAGCCTGCTGGTCCCCCAGGCCCCATAGCAGTTGCATCCCCTGCACCCTCTGTAGTTACACCACTGATGTATAAGCCTAGTGACAGTCCAGTGTACACTAATTTTTTCAGGCTTTGCCGTGTGTGTGCCCGCATATAATAAATGATCCCAAAATAAAAGAGTTATACAGATGGAACGCCTCTCAGCCAGCACCATGGCTCACCAGAATGCTCCCGGTGGCGATCGCTGGCAGAGAGGTGCTCCATCTGACTGGGACACGCGTCCCAGTTTTCAGTCGGCGGAGGATGTGAACCCTGCCCATCTCCACTTCCAGGAGATGGTTAGGGGGGTGTGTGGAGGCAGTGGGGACCAGTAGACAGTGATGGGGAGGCGGCGGGGATCTATGGTGAGCTCCGTTGGAAGGGGATGTACGAGTGTATCGTGCGCATGCATCCCCTTCTGGCAGCTAGCGGTTGGTGATCCGACTGCCAGACTCCTGCTAAATGAGCCCAGCTCCATCTGTATAAATCTGTCTAATTTTTCAGACTTTGGAGAGTGTGTGTCTGTGGTACTCTCTCCTGTTGTGCTGCCCACATCCACATATAATAAATAACTCCAAAATTAAAGGGTTGTTTTAATCTGTATAATTTTTTTCAGGCTCTGGTGTGTGTGTGTGTGTGTGTGTGTGTGTGTGTGTGTGTGTGTGTGTGTGTGTGTGTGTGTGTGTGTGGTTTAGGGGTACACTCTCCTGTGCTGCCTGCATATAATAAAACCCCAAAACAAAAGGGTTATTTTAATCCATCTAATTTTTTTTCAGGCTTTTCTGTGTGTGTGTGTGTGTGTGTGTGGTTTAGGCCGGGTACACTCTCCTGTGCCGCATATTATAACTCCAGAAGTATAATGGAGAACAAAACTTTGGAGGATAAAATAGTGAAAGAAGAACAAGAATCACTTCCTCCTATTGCTGATGCTGCTGCCAATAGCCATGACATAGAACATGAAATGCCATCAATGTAATCTGCCAAGGCCAATGCCCAATGTTATCGTATAGGGCATGTAAAATCCAAAATGCAAAAGTTCAGTAACACAAAGAAAAAAATACATAAATCGTTTGAGGAGAAACATAAGCATGCCAATATGCCATTTACGGCACGGAGTGGCAAGCATCGGCTTAGGCCCTGGACTACGTTCATGACTAGTGTTACAGCTTCACACGAAGATCTAAGCCCCCCCACCCCCCCCCCCCCCCCGCTAGAAAATTTAAGAGAGATAAGCTGTCATCAAAAACAGAGCAAACAACTGTGCCTTCTAAAGACATGGTATCACAAATCCTCAACTGTGCCTTCTAAAGACATGGTATCACAAATCCTCAAGGAGAGTCCATGGGTGTTGGTGGTTGCGATGACTGACCTCTCATCACTGTACAGGAAGCTGTGGCTCTTTCCACCATTTGCAGCACGCCCTCTGCATACACTGGAAGGATCACCCACAGTCCAGTTTCTGATTTTGAGATTGAGGTGTCAATTTTGTACAACAGATGGAGGATATTGATGTAGCTGGTGCTGAGGAGGAAGTTGACGAGGAGGATCTGCTGATGGTGATGTGGTTTGCTTAAATGAGGAACTGGGCAAGACAGTTATGGGGAAATTTACCAATATGAAAAACCTAGTTTTTCGTATTGGTATTTCCCCTACGACTGCATACGACTGTTTCAGTCTTATGCAAAGTCGTGTTCCGGAGGGGAATGTACAAAGCAGTCATATACGACTGCTTTGTAACCCACCGATGTCGTAGTCATTCGTATTAGCGGCACATATATACGGCCGCTAATACGAATTTTTCTAGCAGTCTGCACGGATCAGTCAGATCCGTGCAGGCTGCAGAGTGTAAAAAAAAAATAGAAAAATAAATATAAAAAAAAAACGGCGTGGGGTCCCCCCCACAGCCGAAACCAGCACCAGGCTGACAGAGCCTGGAGCCGGTAATTAAAAATCAGGGAACCCAACAAATAGGGGTTCCCTGATTTTTAATTACCAGCTCCAGGCTCTGTTTTTTACTGTGGCACTACAAGTGCCAGCAAGCCTCCCCAGCAAGCTGGGACTTGGAGAACCACAAGTCCCAGCCTGCTGGGCATTAAAGGGCCCGCTGGCACTTGTAGTTCCACAGTTAAAAAAATAGTACACAAAACACACTGACACAAATTTTAAATAAAAGTTTAATACACACATCACACACACACTGATACTTACCTATCTTGATCCAGTCGGTAGGTCGCTGGCTCCGGTGTCGGCGGCTCCGGTGTCGGCGGCTCAGGCGTCCTGTCTGAAGAAAATCCATGGTGGACCTGTGGAAGGAAATCCTACTCACCAGGTCCTCCATGGATGGTCTTGTGTCTTCTGTCTTCTTTTCCAGGGCTTATTTCTTTATCTTCTTTCTTCTTTCTTCTTCTTTACGCTGCCGGGCTCTCGGGACTTTCAGAGCTTCAGAGATGTTTCCTCCTCGACGTCTGGACTAAGAATGAATTCTAGCCAATCAGGAGCCGCCTAGCGGCCAATCAGGAGCCAGTAAAGTCGGCTCCTGATTGGCTAGAATTCATTCTTAGTCCAGACGTCGAGGAGGAAACATCTCTGAAGCTCTGAAAGTCCCGAGAGCCGGCAGCGTAAAGAAGAAGAAAGAAGATAAAGAAATAAGCCCTGGAAAAGAAGACAGAAGACACAAGACCATCCATGGAGGACCTGGTGAGTAGGATTTCCTTCCACAGGTCCACCATGGATTTTCTTCAGACAGGACGCCGGAGCCACCGACACCGGAGCCGCCGACACCGGAACCAGTGACCTACCGACGGGATCAAGATAGGTAAGTATCAGTGTGTGTGTGTGATGTGTGTATTAAACTTTTATTTAAAATTTGTGTCAGTGTGTTTTGTGTACTATTTTTTTAACTGTGGAACTACAAGTGCCAGCGGGCCCTTTAATGCCCAGCAGGCTGGGACTTGTGGTTCTCCAAGTCCCAGCTTGCTGGGGAGGCTTGCTGGCACTTGTAGTGCCACAGTAAAAAACAATAGTTTAATCTTTTTTTTTTACACTTGAATCAGCCCGATGCCCACCGCCCAGGGGCATCGGGGACAGCACCAGGCTTCAGCCTGGTCAGGTAAGTCCTGGAGGGGGGGACCCCTTTATTGGGGGGGTCCCCACTCCCCCAGGGCCCCTGGCAAGGCTGACTGGTCAGAGGGTTAATGTTTTGGCCGGCTGTGGCATTACCCTGCTGGCTGGTTTTGCCTGGGGCTGGTTCTTAAAATACGGGGGACCCCTACTCATTTTGTCAGAGCAGGAGCCTGGGGCTGGTTGTTAAAAATCAGGGAACCCCTATTTGTCAGGTTCCCTGATTTTTAATTACCGGCTCCAGGCTCTGTCAGCCTGGTGCTGGTTTCGGCTGTGGGGGGGACCCCACGCCGTTTTTTTATTTATTTATTTTATTGTATTTATTTTTACACTGCAGCCTGCACGGATCTGACTGATCTGTGCAGGCTAAAACGAGAATACGACAGGAAAATGGTGTTCTATTTTTCTGCGTATTTTCGTGACAAAAGCAGCCGTATTTTCTATACGGCTGCTTAGTAAATCAGGAACCACCATTCTTTTGAATGGTGATTTCTGTCGTATCCTATCGATGGTGTAGACATTCGTATTTGTAAATACAAATACGAATGTTCCATACCTAGGACTACGAATTGTTGTATTTTGGGGATAGAAAATCCCGAAAATACAAATTCATAAAAAAAAGGTGTATTTCTCCCTACGAATACACCTTTTTTCTACGAATCCATTTTGGTAAATTTCCCCTTTATTGTCCATGGTATGCAAAAGGTTTGGAATTATTTTTATCCAGATCTGGACAACATTTGTCTTGCCATACAGTATGTAGCTTATGTAATGCTGCAATAAGCAGGGGTAAGGCCATTGGTCACCTAGGGATAAGCATCACCTGAAGTTCGTTCATACAGTAAGTAACTGTTTAGTTCAGAAACTGTGGCTAGAACCGTAAGCAGTCCAGGGAAACTTAAATTGCTTGATCATGTTTTATCCAAGCACCTGAAAACCACACCAGTAAGTCTCTCCTCATCAATTTCATCCTCTATTCAGATTGGAGGTAGTCCTTCAGGTGATGTCACCGGCAAGACTGACTCTTCTTCTATCCGGAATTCCTCCAGAGGATCTTGCAGTGCTACGCCTACTGCTGCCGCTGCTGCTGTTGCTGCTTCGAGTAGATCATCATCCCAGAGGGGAAGTCGGAACACTGTTACGTCTTTCTCTAAGTAATTGACCATCCAACAGTCATTTGCTATGATGACGAAATACAACAGTGGTCATCCTATGGCAAAGTGGATAACTGCAGCCTTAACACCTAACAGCTACAGATGGGTCAGGTCCCATCTTTGCAGGGGATGGCGCTGGCGTCGCCAGCCGCCATCCCCCGCCAGCGCCATGGCGATGGTGAGAAGGGGATGCGCGCGCACGAGTGGCACGCGCGTCCCCTTCCGACGGCGCTTCCATCCGTTCCCCCGGGTCCCCGCCGGCTTGCCGGCGGTAACCCGGGGTCCCTGCCGCCTGCCCGCACCCCCCCTAACCCCCCCTAACCCTGTCCGTCTCCCTGAGGCGGAGACGGACAGGGTTTCCGTCGCGCTAGCGACGGAGACTGAGACGCGCGTGCGCGTGAGACGCACGTGTGTCTCAGTCTCCTCGCTGGCGGGTCGCCAGCGCGTACGTTCTGGCGACCCGCCAGCAAGGATGTAAAACATCACATACTGTATTTGGTGTTAGACGTGCATCCAGTGTCCGCCATCAGTGGAATGGGATTTAGATGATTTATGGAGGTATTGTGTCCCCGGTACCAAATCCCATCTAGATTCAACTTCACTAGGCAGGCGATACCTAGGATGTACAGAGACGTCCGAAGAAGTGTTCTCAGTGCCCTGAAAAATGCCCACTGTCCACTTAACCATGGTCATGTGGACGAGTGATTAAGAGCAAACTAAGAACTACATTTCTGTGACAGCCCACTGGGTAGATGCATCACCTTACAGAGTAGCAGCAGCATCTCTGAAATGCCAGCTCCTTCCCAGGCAGGCTACGCTGTGTATCACCAGTTTCAGTAAGAGGCACAACACCGACAACCTCTTAGACAACCTGAAAGAAATCATTGCGCAGTGGCTTACCCCACTCAGACTCTCCTGGGGATTTGTGGTATCGGACAAAGCCAGTAATATTGTGCGGGCATTTCATGTGGCCAATTTCCAACATTTGCCATGTTTTGCACACACACAATAAATTTGGTAGTGCAGCATTTCCTTAAAAGTGACAGGAGCATGCAGTAGATGCTTGCGCTGGCCTACAAAATTGCGGGACACTTTTGCCATTCTGCCACTACCTGCCGAAGACTGGAGTGTCATCAAATACTCCTGAACCTCCTCCTGTGGAGGAGCAGCAAAAGGCTATTCAAGCCTACACAGCCACCTACGATATAGGCAAAGGATTGGGGATGCACCGGTCCCAAGTGCAGTGGATACTGATTTCCTTGTTGTGCAAGGTTCTACAGCCATTTGAACTTGCCATGCATGAAGTCAGTTCCGACACTGCCAGCTTGAGTCAGGTCATTCCCCTGATCAGGCAGAAGCAGCTAAAGAAAGTGAAGGAGAAGCTAAAGCTAAAGCATCCACAGTTTAAAGCATACAGTTGGAGCGGGCATCATCCTTGGCCGGCGCTCGCCAGATCCCTTGCACTGGCGAGCGCCGGCGATAGAGACTGGGGCGCGCGTGCGTCTCACAGTATCACTGGGGCTGGGCAGCATCTCCCTACCTGTCTCCGCTTCAGGGAGATGCTGCCCAGTTCAGGGGGGGGGGGGGCGATGAAGCGAGGGGGACCAGTGGGGGAGGCGGCAGGGACCGGCGGCAGGCTCCGTTGCAAAGGGGCGGGCGAATCTATCGCCGGCCCCTGCAAAGATGGAGCTCGCTCCATTAGTATGTTGTGTCTCGGTTTCCGGCAGACAACTGTATAAAGACCTGCTGGTCAGGAGATTGTCATCTAAAGCAGACCGCAACACAGCAACAGCTCCTCCTTCATTTTCTCCCCCACCTGTGGCTGCGAGGAAACAGCTCAAATTTCCTAACTGACACACTGGTGGTGACCCAGGGCAGGCAGGCAGGAGTGAAATTGGATATGTGGTCTGGACTGAAGGACCTGACAATGATTGCTGACATGTGTACTGTCGGTGCATATGATGCTGTCACCATTGGGAAAAATGGTGGAGGATTACTTTGGTGACAGCATCAAAGTATACATGTCAGACAGTCCGTACCTGTACTGGCAGGAAAAAAAGGCAGTTTTGAGGCCCCTGTACAAACTGGCTCTATTTTACCTGAGTTGCTTCCAAAAGATGATGTTCATCAAAATAAATGATCAATTCTTCCATGAAGACCAGCAATTAACTCCAAAGACTAAAAAGGGACCTGTAATGGTGGATTCCAGTGGGGACGAATTGATAATCTGTGAGGATTAGGATGTATGTACTAAAGGGGGGTGAAAAATTGGAGGATTAGGATGAGAATGACATCTTTCCTCTGTAGAGCCTGTTTGTACAGGGAGAGATGATTTGCTTCTTTTTTTGTAGGGCCCAAGCAAACAAATCATTTCATCCACAGTCATGTGGCAGACCCTGTCGCTGAAATAATTGGTTTGTTAAAGTCAGTGTTCATGTCCTATTTATGCAACATAAGGGTGGGTAGGAGGGCCCAAGGACAAATTCATCTTGCACCTCTTTTTTTAGCATTATGTGCTTTTTGGGGCCTACCATCCTGCCCACTTGTGTCGCATAGAATAGTCATTCAGCTACCTCGGTGCAACATTTTGTCCTAAAATCAACATTGTGAGGTGTTCAGAATAGACTGGAAATTAGTGGAAATTTATGTTTTTGAAGTTAATAATAGCGTTATATTTAAAAAAAACTGAGATTTGAGCAATTTTTATGTTTGTTTAAAAAAAAAACACAGATCCAAAACACGAAACACTGAAGGGTGGTGTTTTGGAACAGATCCAGATCCAAAACGCTACAGGAGATAAAGATCCAAAACATGTTTCACAAAACACTAAAAGTGGCCGGTGCACATCCCTAGTTCAAACTGATATTTAAATTACAGTGTAAAAATAAAATGGTCAAATATTTGTGGGATTCATGCAAAGGCAGCCAGTATTTAACCTGCTTAACTTACAAACATGAATCAGGCCCACAAACCTGAATCAGGCCCACATGATTTGATTCCCACAAGAGATACTACTTAATCATAATCTTAAACTATCAAGACGAATTCTGATATTTGGTTCACAGGTAAGCAACAAAAGTTTGCATAATGGTGAATGCTTAAGTAACATTACTGAGGACATTTGTTATCTAGAGCAGTGGTTCCCAACCTTTTTTCTCTCCCGTACCCCTTGATTAGGCTTTTCATTGATAAGTACCCCCTCCTCTCATTTTGAAATATGGACAGTACTTAGCGGTATGCGGATCCTTATGCATGTACTTATATTAAGGAGGAGCGGAGGAGTATTATACAGCAAGGAATCATGCCCTTCTGTGTCTAGTCAATGGTTGTGTATTATCTCCAGGATTCTCGCTAACACCGGTAGGATTAATGCCGCTGCTTCCTCCACCTTTGTCAGTGCTGGACAGATGACTGCTGGGGCGAAATGTAATAGGGTGCGTTTTTTTAGACTAAAAAAAAATCGCACCAAATCGCACCTTTAAAAATCGCGTTTTTTGCCGCGAATTCGCATATGTAATGAGATGCGAATTAGCGGCAAAAAATGCGATTTGCCGCGATTTGCCGCGATTTTTAGTCATGAAAATGTGCGCATTTTCAGTCATGAAAATGTGCGCATTTTCATAAATGCGATTTTGTGCTAAAAAAAAAAGTAAAAAAAAAAATGGCGTGGGGTCCCCCCTCCTAAGCATAACCAGCCCCGGGCTCATTGAGCCGGACCTGGTTCCAAAAATACGGGGGGACAAAAAATCTGGGGGTCCCCCGTATTTTGAAACCAGCACCGGGCTCCAACAGCCCGCGGTGTCATGCCACAGCCGGGGGACACTTTTTATACAAGGTCCCCCGGCCAAAACATGAGCACCGTGGCTGGTCAGCCTTGGACGGGGTACCTGGAGGAGTGGGGACCCCCCCAATAAAGGGGTCCCCCCCCCCCAGGCTTCACCCGTCCAGGGCTGTCACCGGCGTCCGTGGCCAGTGGACGCCGGCCTGATAGGGTTAAATCCATCATACATATCATTACATTGCTTTTTACCGGCGAACTACAAGTGCCAGCAGACCTCCCCCGCATGCTGGGACTTGGAGAACCACAAGTCCCAGCATGCAGGGCATTAATGGGCCCGCTGGGACTTGTAGTCCACCTGTAAAAAGAATGTTTATAAAAAACACACACACAGAGAAGTACAAGTTTATTACACACACACACCTCAATTTTACACCAGCGTTACTTACCATTCCTGGATCCAGCGCTGGTCTGGCTGCTTTACAGCCGGCTCCCCCCGCACTGACAGGCAGCGGGGAGAACCGCTTTCTCCGTTGCCTGTCACCGGCTTTCTCCGTAGCTTCTGTAGCTCTGTCCCAGTGCTACAGAGGCTGAGAGCGTGATTGGCTGAGCTACAGTATGCGTCTCCATGGAGACGCATAGCTCAGTCCTGATTGGCTGAGCTATGCGTCTCCATGGAGACGCATACTGTAGCTCAGCCAATCACGCTCTCAGCCTCTGTAGCACTGGGACAGAGCTACAGAAGCTACGGAGAAAGCCGGTGACAGGCAACGGAGAAAGCGGTTCTCCCCGCTGCCTGTCAGTGCGGGGGGAGCCGGCTGTAAAGCAGCCAGACCAGCGCTGGATCCAGGAATGGTAAGTAACGCTGGTGTAAAATTGAGGTGTGTGTGTGTAATAAACTTGTACTTCTCTGTGTGTGTGTTTTTTATAAACATTCTTTTTACAGGTGGACTACAAGTCCCAGCGGGCCCATTAATGCCCTGCATGCTGGGACTTGTGGTTCTCCAAGTCCCAGCATGCGGGGGAGGTCTGCTGGCACTTGTAGTTCGCCGGTAAAAAGCAATGTAATGATATGTATGATGGATTTAACCCTATCAGGCCGGCGTCCACTGGCCACGGACGCCGGTGACAGCCCCGGGCTTCAGCCCTGGACGGGTGAAGCCTGGGGGGGGGGACCCCTTTATTGGGGGGGTCCCCACTCCTCCAGGTACCCCGTCCAAGGCTGACCAGCCACGGTGCTCATGTTTTGGCCGGGGGACCTTGTATAAAAAGTGTCCCCCGGCTGTGGCATGACACTGCGGGCTGTTGGAGCCCGGTGCTGGTTTCAAAATACGGGGGACCCCCAGATTTTTTGTCCCCCGTATTTTTGGAACCAGGACCGGTCCAAGAGTCCGGGGCTGGTTTCAGAAATACGGGGGACCCCTATGCTTTTTGTCCCCCCGTATTTTTGGAACCAGGTCCGGCTCAATGAGCCCGGGGCTGGTTATGCTTAGGAGGGGGGACCCCACGCCGTTTTTTTTTTTATAAAAACACTTTTACACATTTTTATTAACAGAACCATGCACAGATCTCAATGATCTGTGCATGGTTCTGTCAAATTCGCCTGTCAGAACCTGGTCTATTTTTTTTGCGATTTTTGGTAACATTGACCAAAAATCGCACCCTATTACATTTGCGAGTTGTATACTTTATAATGGGAAAACATCTGGATGCGAATTGAAATGTGACTAAAAATCGCACTTCTAAAAGTGCGATTTCGCGGTAAAAAGTGCGATTTTTTACCGCGATTTTCAACCTATTAAATGTGCGATTTTCGGAAAATGTGCGATTTCGGCCGTTTTTGACCAAAAATCGCACATGTCTAAAAAATCGCACTCTATTACATTTCGCCCCTGATGTCTAAGGGCAGCATGGGAAGCTCCCAGTGGATTGCTGGTCAGGCATATGATACATGGTTTGTCACCATAGCAATGGGTCTTCTTCAGCCATCAAAAGTTTTTCATTGTCCGCCATTACCAATATTATTTTCAAGTACCCCCAACTGGTAAGCAGAGTACCCCCAGGGGTACTAGTACCCCAGGTTGGGAACCACTGATCTAGAGCTATGTGGATGTTTAAACATAGACATTGAAAATATAATGCAAATAAAAAATATGTAAAATGTGTTTATATAAGATTTCTATAACATTTCATATAAGCCAGGTATTTTCTATATCATGTATGTATACTTGGTACTTGTGTATTAGCACGGCGCCCACTTTAGCTACATACATTAACGTAGTGAAATCGCATCGCATAATGTTCTATTAGCATGCGATGCGATTTTACCCTTCCCGTCCCATGATATTCCCGCCTCCTGGCACATCTGGCAGAATTTCACTCTGAGGTGATTTTGTGAGGAGATAAGAGGTGTAGTAGAGAGCTGTAGTGATTTTGAGGTGTTTCAGTGAGTTTTGAGAGGATTTTATCGATTTCAAGGGTTTCCTGCGATGGCAGCATCTTCTTCAGCATCTTCTGTGACCCTGTTCACACTGCCGCAGAGTGAGGAGGATGCTGTTCGCTTTCTACAGGAGAATCACCTGCTGCCAGTGACGGCGATATGCAGCAATGGACACACCATTAGGTTGTCCATAAAGGAGTGTATGTGGAGGTGCCACATCAAGAACTGTCGGCAAAAGGTGAGCCTGAGAGCGGGGCATTTCTTTCCGGGGTGCCGCTTGCCATTTGTCAAGTTGCTCAGGTTCATTTACTCCTGGTCAGAGGAGATGACCTCCATTGAGTTCTGTGACCGGGAGTTCAACATGTCAAACAAGACTGTTGTCCTTTATAATGCCTGGATGCAGGAGGCATGCCAAATGGATTTGATGGCGCAGCCGCAGGGCAACATTGGGGGCCCCGGACAAATAGTCGAAATAGATGAAAGTATATTTGTAAAAAGGCAGAGCAACGTGAGACGAGTTTTACCCCAACAGTTGGTGTTTGGAGGAATCCCGCGTGAGACGGGCCAATGCTTCATAACCCCAGTGCCGCAACGGGACGCCAGTAACCTGATGGCCGAAATAAACGCTAATATTGAGCCCGGAACAACAATTTATAGCGACTGCAGGTGTGCGTACAGCACGGAGGAACTACAACAGGCCGGATACCACCATGCGCGTGTTAATCACAAATATAACTTTGTCGATCCAGAAAGCGGAGTACACACGCAAATGATAGAGCGGCTTTGGGGATGTGCTAAATGGAGGAATAAGTGCCATCATGGTACTGCTCGCCACCACTTAGAATCTTACATGCAAGTGTTCATTTGGGGAAAATGCCTGGCAGGTGATAACCCATTTGAGCGCATATTACATGCCTTAACTCTGCTACCCAAAGCCGATTGACTTTTTAATTTCTGTTGTTTTTACTGTCATTGTTATTGGCCTATCATTGCCACTTTTATTGTTCATTATTGATGCTATTAATTGTTCTATTATATTTAATTGTTATATCTTCAGTAAATTAATACAGTTATTTGTTAACACATGTTGTCATTTCTGTGTCAGATGATTGATATAGCAGGTGTGAATGTGTCCCCAAACCCCCCCCCCCCCCCCACCACCACCACCACTATTCTATTCACGTCATCCCGAAGCATGGCGAGGGGCAGCAGGACGCGTCCGCCCGACCTTTGCATACCCCCACTATCTACGTTGGCATGGAGTTGATTTTATATAGTGTAGTGAGCGCAGCGAGCCACCGAGCCCGAAGCGTGGCGAGCACCGCGTGGGGACACGTAATACATGTAACATAATACGCGTCCCCTCATGCGCCCACGAGGGGACGCGTATTATGTTACATGTATTGCTAGCTGCGCTAGCCATGCTTTGGGCTCGGTGGCTCGCAGCGCTCGCCACACTATATAGATTCAACTCCGCGCCGACGTGGATAGTGGGGGTAGGAAAAGGTCGGGCAGACGAATCCCGCTGCGCTCGCCACGCTTTGCGATGACGTGGATTGTGGGGGAGGTGTATTTGTATCCAGAAATACACTTATTTTTGTCATTTACTATCCTGAAAATACGGCAATTCGTATTCTTATTGATAGCACATTATTACGAATACGAATTGCCGAATTTTCGGGCTAGTAAATGTCAAAAATAAGTGTATTTCTGGATACAAATACACCTATTTTTTTACAAATTTCCTTTAGTAAATTTCCCCCTATATGTCATTTTTTGGTATTAAAAATATAGGATGTGATAAAAAATGGCATCTCATCGCATGGCATGCCATACAATAATGGCATGCCATGCGATGGGATGCGATTTTTTTTCGCACCCTATCTTTTTAATGTATTCACTGACATAGAGCAGTGAATACATTACATACAATAATCTCATCGCATTGCATCGCATGCCGTACAATAATGACATGCGATGCAATTTCACTACCCTGAATAGCCCACTACGCGAATAACGTAGTGGGCACCGTGATAATACACAAGTACCGTATACTTATATACAGTCTGAATGCAATTTATGTGTTGACAGTTGTTTCACACTGTCTCAGATGTCATACCCATTAAAGTATACACAAAGGATGTTGTCCTTGGGAAAAAGACTTTCCAGAATGACCTTTCATGATCCATTTTTCTGCATTCTGAAAACAAATACTGCGTTAGTAGAGCTCCTTGTCAAGACTAGTGAATCAGATATTAAGTAATCCTGTCCTGTATACATCATGTAATGTCTTCAATGAATTCAGCTGTGAAGACCCAGCAAATCTGATAAGTGAATGCAGTATTGTTAGTATTTGCTGCCCTCATCTGGCAAAAAAATGAACATTTTCAAACCGGATTACAAAACATTGTCCAACGGTCATTTTCCATCTAATTGAGGCTGTTACAGGGCAGACAAACTTTTTCTCACTGTAAAAAGACTTGATTTTTACCACAAATGAAATGAAGTCACAGAGATCTGATTTTAAATTGACATATTTCACATTTTAGGTACACTTTAACATAGAGTATGTAATGAAAAATTTTAAAATGCTGCAAAGTGGGACATAATAAAAACAATTCAGACAGACTTCTCAGGATTAATTTAGGACAAACAGTACAGGCCTGATTCAGAGTTAGACATAAAAGCGATTACTGACTGAATGCACATACATTGCACTCGCATGCATACCTCCCAACTTTTCGATGTTGAAAAGAGGGACACTCGCGCGGCTAAGCCTCTGAATAGACGCTGGGCGCATGAGTTTCGCCATTATCATGGCTTTATCACCTTGATAAAGCCACGATACCGGCAAAACAGGTTGGTGAATAGGAGGGAACTTGCCAGCCATACCTTCCACCTAACTGCTATACAGTATGTTCAAGGATTCGGACCAGATTCCAGGGCTTTGTGCTTAGTACCCAGCAAACATCCTCCTACTTTTTCCCAAAAGGGACACTTGTGGTTTACCCGAGCGGAGGTCGACAACCAGCCAGGGAGTGCTATCCCACAGAAAAGAACCTGCCGCAGGCTTACGGGACTCATCTCATTACCACAAGGGTGGTTTCCATTCACTGGACAGCACACAATTTGGCTTCAACATGAGCCCTACCATAGGAGGCACTATAGGAAGGAACCCACTGCACACAGAACTTAGAAATACGGTACTGTATAGACTGGTTCAATGTGCAGTTCCCTCTGATGTATCATTAATTTAAATATATGTTGTCATATGTCTTGTTTAGTATTTATATGTATTTTCATTATAATGTCATTTTTAATTTGATGCTTAAATTGGCACCACGTTATTTGATTTAATTCATTCAATCATTACCTAGTGCTGTGTACCTTCTTTATTCTTGTATATCTGACTACCCCTTCTCACACTGCAGCTTGGCAAGGCATCCCATATTACCTGCGCCCCTCATAGTTTGTTGGTAATATAGTAATTACATACCTATTTCTCCATGAAGAGCTATATTCAGCCACATTGCTTTTAGCCCTGAGAAACTAAAGAAGAACCGGCATCTGGAACTCCCTATGGAAACCCAGAATTCAGAAACTCTGCTAACTACATACAGTAATATACAGGAGAATACCCTGCAGGTCCTGCAAAGAGGTAATAATTATCGGTAGTTGTGCAGTTTCTCTGCGGCGCTTCCCTGCGGATCCCATCATATGCAAATCGTAAGCAAATCGCATGCAATATTTGCATACAATTTGCATAAAATTTGATCTGCGATGCAATGTGTGATGCGATTTAGCACACCCTCACTATCCACATCAGCCCAAAGCGTGGCAAGCGGACGCGTTACGCGTCCTTGTGACCTGTTCATACCCCCTCTATCCACGTCGGTGTGGAGTTGATTTTATAAAGTTTTTCGAGCGGACGCGGAAAACAAGCCCGAAGCATGGTGAGCGGACACGGATTACTTGACGTCTATGCCGCGTTCCCTCGTCACGCTTCTGGCTCGACACATTAAGTCGACACCATTAGGTCGACATGTATTTAGGTCTACATGCATTAAGGTTGGCGTGACTGTAGGTCGACAAGGGTTAGGTTGACAGGGTCATTTGGTCGACACCAGCATTAGGTCGACATGGAAAAGGTCAACATGGGTTTTTAAAAAATAAATAGTGTGCCAAGCGTAGCGAAGCACCGTGCCTGAAGCATGGCAAGTGCAGCGAGCCATGCGAGGGGACGCGGTGCTACTTTTCAGTGTCCATGTCGACTGTGTCGAAATTTGGGACAAAAAAATGTGAAAAACCCCATGTCGACCTTTTGACTGTCTACCTTCTCCATGTCAACCTAATGCTTGGGTCAACCTAATGACACTGTCAACCTAACAAATGTCGACCCACAGTCATGGCAACCTTCCTGCATGTCACTTAATGCATGTCGACCTAAATGTATGTTGACCTAATGGTGTTGACCTAATGCTTGTCGACCTAAATGTAAGTCTACCCAATTATCCATACCCCCGGGATGAAGCCCAGGGCTGTCTCCGATGCCCCAGGGCGGTGAGCACAGGGCTTTCTTAATGTATGGGCTTGAAGGGCAGATGCCCTAGGGCACCAAAATCTAGGGCCCAAAGCCAGCCCCCCCATTGGCTTAGGCCCCCGTGATTGCAGCCTATACCCCACACACCAACCGCCTCTCATGAAAGGCCCCCAGCACACCCACCAGCCCATAACCCCTGAACTGTTGGTGCTGCCACTGACAGAGCCAGATTAAGGTCTAAATGGGCCTGGAGCTGAAAATTATCAACGGCCTATTATGCGCAATAATAGGGGTTGTGGCCAACAGCTAATAATGTGTGGGGCGTGACCAGTGTTCTGGTTGGGTGGTCTGCTCATGGGTGTGTCTCTATTTGTTTAAATCCTTTCAACTAATTATATATGACTGGAAAAGGCAGGGGCTGGCATAGGAAAAATGCAGGGAGATATATTGGCGGGTGCCCTCCAAAGTTGCACCCGCTGGATGCCGATGTCCTAAGATACTTGCGGGGTGAGGCGGCACTCCAGTCATAAAAAAATACTAAAAGCCAAAACTTGGTAGACAACATTTCAGCACCTTTTATGTGGTAACCTAAGTTTACCACAACATATACCCCTTATACAAATCATAAAACCCAATAGTAACCCCTTATAATGTACTTGCCTCTTAAACATTGGGCCTTATTCTAGTTCACTCTTTCTGACAAAATTCTTCTTAGATGGACAAAACCATGTGCACTGCAGGGGGGCAGATGTAAAAGGTGCAGCTAGAATTAGATTTGGGTGAGTTATTTTGTTTGTGTGCAGGGTAAATACTGACTGCTTTATTTTTACACTGCAATTTAGATCTCAATTTGAAGTAAAACCCCACCCAAATCTAATTCTCTCTGCACAAGTAACATCTGCCCCACCTGCAGTGCACATGGTTTTATCCATCAAAGAAGGATTTTGTCTGAAAAAGTGAACTAGAATAACCCCCATTATGCCACATGGAATGAGTAAAAATTCACATTTTGTCACATGGATTGACCCAAAATACACACTATACCAAACAGATTGAGCAATAATGCACAATATGCTTCATTACCACGAGCATTGCGCACCGGAGGTGCACATTAAAACATTAACACTATAATGCCCATTACATGTTAAGCCACACACCATAATGTCCATTACGTATTATGCCAAACACCATAATGCCTATTAAAAATTATGCTACATAAGTGCTGCTTACCTACATGCTAATTGTCAGGGGTTCCATACTCATTGCCAGGGGTTCTATGCTCATTGCCATGTGGGATTACATGCTCATTGCCAATGGGGAATACATGCTCGCAGTAACTGGGGGACAGCGACCGCCGGGCAGAAATGACAGCCATTGACCGCTATATCTTCAGAATCAACTGACCCATTTAAGTGTGGGTTTCGAATGATTTTGGTCCCATGAAACTGGGCCATTTGGTTCCAGAGAAATCTGTCCTCAAATAACATGAACAGCCATGAAATTACATTTCAGAAATGAAAAAAATTGGTTTACCTGCAATATCTCTAGAACCAATGAACCCATATGGACCAGCCTGGTGTCAGCAATTGGGGTTTGACTGAGATCAACCTCGAGCTTCTGTGATGCCGGAGGGGAAACTGGCAGCTGCTGGAACCGGGTAGGGGTTGGATTTAGAGGGACCCATCAGGGCCGTCTTAGCAGTGTGAGCCCCTGGGCAAAGCAATGCACTGGGGCCCTTACCCATTCTCCCCTCCTAGGGGTGGGGGGTGCTATCAGCAGCAGCTTTTAATGTCCCACGGGTGGCAGGGGTTGCTCTATCTTCCATTCAACATGTAGGACCTGGAGCAGTAACTTCTGCTAATTACTCCTTTACTGCACAGCATACTTGCCTACTTTAAAAAACTCACCTCTCAGGGGGGCGGGAGAAAGGCTGACATCACTTGACCCCACCCCCATGCTGGAAAACTCAGTGATTTGCAGGCCGCGGAGAGGGGGCGGGGCTTAAATGACACAATCTCGTCATTTTTGCCCCGCCCCCTCTCCACGGACCCTCAAATTCCGGTAATTAAACCAGCAGGCATGGGGGGAGCAGGGGCTATTACCACAATTCGGGACACTTGCCTACCTTCCCGGGGGGCGGGAGGCGGACCGGATTTCTGGGAGGCTCCCGGCCATTCCAGGAGGGTAGGCAAGACTGCTACACAGGTGGTGGGAGGGAGAACACTAACGTGTGGAAGGGGGCACTGAGCAGAATGAAGGGTCCCTTGTAAATGACTTCCAGGGAGGTAGCGGGTGTTTTATACGCAGGGGAGGGTTGGATAATGGAGTGGGCTTAATATTCATCATTTTCCGGTGGAAGGGCAGCTTGTTTGACTGCAGATATCGCCATTATCTGGAAATAGATTTCTTAGCCTTCAATAGTACAAAAACCTAGAGTCCCAACTTTCAGGAGGTGCTGGGAACATGGGGATCAGAGATCAGGAGCCAGAGCAATCCATTGACAAAAATATAAAACTATACACCAGATGTTTGGAGCTGGAGCAGGGACCGGCTGATGGAAGGCTTATATCTCTGGTTCTGGGCATGATAGAGACAAGCCGCTAGAGTCGGCAGAAAGGGGAGAGTCCCAGATTTTGGAATATACTCTCAGAAAAACTCTAAAGGCCCATACACACTTAAAGATTTTCATTTCAAAAGACTTTGCCAAAATCTCTGAAAGATATATCTTTCACCAAAGTAGTTCGTACACACTGAGCTATTTTCACCAAAGAGCGAGAGATTTTCAGGTGGCGAAAGACTTTGATGAAAATCTTTCATTAAAAAAGGATATTTGCATAATGGGCGGGGTTTGAATTCCAAGGGTGGGAGCAGGGGCCCTTTAATTTCAGTGCATTTCTGTTTTTGGGGCCTGATTCAGAACTCATTGCTGGGCTGGGTATACGTTGCCACACATGTTAATGTTGTCTGAGTTGTTTGAAGACCCCAGTGCCGCTGTACATTTATTATATATATATAATTTTTTTATTTATTTATTTATTAGGGAAGCCTTGCATTGGTGGTAGTGGTTATATATATATATATATATATATATATATATATATATATATATATATATATATATATATATATATATATATACATATTTATATATATATATATATATAAATAAATAAGGAAGCCTTTTATTGGTGGCAGTGGTTATATATATATATATATATATATATATATATATATATACATATTTATATATATAAATAAATAAATAGGGAAGCCTTTCATTGGTGGCAGTGGGTATATATTTATATATATATATATAAGCCTTTCATTGGTGGCAGTGGAGCTGCGTCAGCATGGGGACACTGGAGCGGGCGTCTGGAAGCACTTTGCCGCGTTCCAACACTCAGTCAGAGTGTCAGAGGGTCAGATGACAGCGGGGACCAGGAGCTGCTGCGGGCGGGTAAGCGTCTTTTTCCCCCTGCTCCGTCTCCGTGCTGCGAGCAGGGGGAGGGGAAGGGGGGAGAGCAGGGGGAGGCGGCGGAGCGGCGGGGCGGTACACGGGCTGAAAGTGGATAATCTTTCAGCCCGTGCTGCGTACAGACTCAGCGATGATGGATAAAAAACCATCCATCATCGCTGGCATGCTGGTAAAACCAGCCGACGTGGGTCCTCGCTAGCGGGAGCGCGCATCATCGCTAGTAAGCAATCTGTGGGGCATACACACTAGGCGATTTTCAGCTGAAAATCGCTCAAAACGGCTGTTTTGAACGATTTTCATGTGAAAATCGTTAAGTGTGTATGGGCCTTAAGTCAGAGAAAACTTGAGAAATATGCTGGGAAGTGCAATGAATAGGTCGGATGTGGACTGCTGTTTTGAAGCTGGATATCTCCAGGTCCCCATGGCCGATTTTCAAAATTCTGGTATCCCTGGAAAAAGGGGATCCTCAGCTATCAAAATAGGACCCTTATACACCTGGGGCCCCATTCAGCCCATACGAAAAGACGGCCCTGGGACCCATGTTATCCTATGGAGAAAACGTTCCAGCTTTGCCTGGCAGTATCTCTGGTTCCCGGGGGGCTAGAGACGTGGGGCTGGGCTCATTGGAAAGCCCTGGTCCTCAGCTACAAAATGGGCCTATTTCGAGAGTGGGCCTGGAGCTGTAGCTCCTTCAGGCCCATTGTTAATCCGGCCCTGGCCACTGATGCCCAACATCCACAGACCGAAGAGCATTACTGGGAATGTGGGAAGGGAGGGGACAAGGTCCTGCGGTGGACTCCAACCCCGATTCCCGTCGGCATGTGGTTCCCAACCTGCACCCAGCCAGAATCTGCTCATAAAGCCCACCAGCGCCGCTCCCCCTTCTGCCCTGCCGAAGAGAGGTAAACTTCCGCTAATGAGCTTGAAAGGTACAGCTCTCACCCCGGCTCCGCAGCTGCATTTCGCGCGGGGAAGGAAGTCCGGACCGCCCACTCAATGCTGCTTTGGGAGGGAGGGGAAATACATGGTGCCCATGCAATGTGTGTGTGTACGCCAGTGCGCCCTGGTGCCCATGCAATATGTGTGTGTGTGCCCCTGGTGCCCATGCAATTTATGTGTCTATGTTCCCCTGGCACCCAATAGATATATACACACAAACATACAGAAATGCAGAGTGCCATATCAATGAAAGTGGTTGTGTAGGGAGGGGACCACTGCATTGTTTTGCCCGGGGCCCAAAATGCTGTTAAGATGGCACTGGGTGAGAATCGGGCTAATGGCATTGGTAAAAAAATAGAATAAATTATTGGGTTCTGCTGTGGAACTATGAGTCCCAGCAAGCCTCCCCCACATACTGGGACTTGGAGAACCACAAGTCTCAGCATGTGGGGCATTAATGGCCATGCTGGGACTCTTAGATCCACAGCAGAACCAATAGCCCAATAAAAACACACACACACACACACACACACCAGAGAAGTAGAACTTTATTACACACAAATACCATAGATAATGATACTCACATACAGTACCTTGATACAAAGGTTTGGTCCACTTGACCAGTAGAATCCAATTTTGGGTACCTGTAGAAGGAAATTATACTTACCAGCTCCTATGGCATAGATCGGTCCTCTTGGGTCCATATAGTCATCCACGTACTTGGCAAAACAACAAACGCCATATGCGAAGCCAGTACAGACTGGTAGAGGCACAGAATGCCGTTGAGTACACAGATGAAACCCCACACTAGCACAGGGTGAATATACAAACTCCTCACAGTTAGTGCCATGGTGGGAATCAAACCCATGACCTCAGTGCTGTGAGGCAGTAATGCTAACCATTACACAGCCCTTGCTGTCCTATCTGACAATGTGTCCCGTCTTGTGAGCGCATTACATCTGGCCAAATTCCAACAAGTGCTATGTTTTGCGAAAACAATTAATTGAATCAAGGTGAAAAATCCTTTAACAGGGGCATGCAGGAGATGCTGTCAGTGGCTCAAAAAGGGTGGTCAATTTGTTAAAATCAGATCACTATATTTTGGCCACCATACTTAGGGGTTGATTCAGACCTATTTGTTTGGGTCTGAAATCGTCCCCGTCCCTGATGTTCGATTATGCACATGTGCAAACCCCGGGAGCATCTGTATCTGCATGGGCAGCATATGCATCAATTTAGGCTGATGTGCAGGACAAGAGAGTGCTGAAGGACGCGATTGCTGTATTGGATTGGGACACCAGTAAACCTGCCCGGGAAGCTGCCTGGTATTTCCTGTACCCAAGCCTACTTTGAACTTTTTTTCCATACAGTTCAATTATATTTATGTATACGCACATTTTGCACTTTACTCTGCCTGTGAAAGTTTTAAGAAGTTTTATGTGGATCATGTACTGATTTGATAAGTGTTGTTATTAAATTGGATCACACTTTGTTATTCCGTTTTATTCTCCTGCAAATTTTCCCTGCATAATCAAAGCCATTGTTGAATGGTTAGAAGGGTACTGGAGTTCCTTAATCTGGGAAGATCCAAAATGAGAGTCATAAGTATCTTCGTTTTCCCTAAGTGCTGGTGAAGGGACTTTTCATCTTTTCTTTCAGCATATGCATGATCACTATCATAAACTGCAACATAGCAGGTTCAAAGCTAGGTCATCTAACAGGTGTATGACCTACTTGTCTACTTTTGGAAAAGCATTCTGGAATATTGTGAAAGCAGTAACTATGAACGTGGTATTACAGTGGACGGGTACTGCTCCTCCTAGGCATAGTGTCATAAAATTGACTTACATAGAAATGCAAACAAGCCCCAAAGCAGTTACTTGGAGGCACTTACTGTATATTGGCCACAAAACTTTATTGTAGCTATAGGGATCATTGTGCCTTCTAACAAAGCAGGGACATGGCACAGACAATCCCATATGAATGTATACATCTACATAATGGGCATAAAGTGCATTTAGGGAGATTTCTAGACTCTTGAGGGAGTCAAGGATTTACTATATCAGAGTCTCCCTACCATTCAGGGAAAGGTGGCAATAGAAACATAGCTGCTGTTCTGGAAGGACAAGTTGCAGAAAACTGCTTAGAGCGCTAGCCAAGGCTGTTCTCTCAGAACGAGCAGCTGAAATGAGGGACTAGTCAGGCCCCAAAATATTCAATATAGGAGAAAAGGGAATATTGCAGCGCTCTTATATTTTAATGAGTCAATCAATTCATATAATATAAAAAACATTTAATTCTATAACACAAGAAATGACATACAATTAAGAAGGTGTAATGTTAATAAATGCAAGAAAAGCAATAAAGATCACTTGAAACCTGGGGGGGCGTGGCCACGGCAGAGCGGGAGTAGTGTCGTAAGGTGTGAGAGCTCCCTGGAATGAATCCTGGTGAAATCTGAGTGCTCCGACTGGTTCAGCCCGTATCATTACCTTGTGCTGCCGGCTGAGGGAACCGCTGATTACAGCACGCATAGCGGTGTCTCTGACGGCTGTCTGACGGTCCACCCTGGGGATTGCAGCTTAGCCCGTGGTCTGGAGGTCGTGACGTGGTGCCGGGGGTGTATCGCAGTCGTCCGCCCGGCGAGGCGTACAGGAGTTACGCGTCGCTCCGGCGGTGTCAGTGAACGAGACGTGCTGGGAGCGCGGCGAGGGGGCCGCTGGCTGGGAAGCAGCGTCGCAGCGCAGCGGTGCCCAAGGAGAGAGGACGGAAGAGAGGTGCATACCCCCTCCGGACAAGTGACGGGGACAGCACCAGAAAAACAAGTAATATCCAGAGGGTACCTTTGCCTGCTGACTCTACCCCCACCTCCAAGTGTGGATACGGGGCATACACCTGAACCCGCCTGAACCCGCCCGGCTCGGAGCTACTACACCACGAGGTAGCAGCTCCTAGAACTGCCTCCAACTCACGGTCAGTTAAAATTATTTCACTAATTGCCGATTATTGCATCTCACAGTCCTGCCTATGCCTATGCCTATGCTAGTAGGTGGGTATAGCCCAGACAATAGTGGCACTGGCGGAGAAATCTGACTGGAAATAACAGAATATCCCTGCTGCCCTCTCCCCCCTTGGAGGTGGTAGACCCTGTGGTGTATCAGAGGGTGGTCACCGCACTATCTACGATCCCTCTCATAATCAGACTCTGTCTTTCTCCTCTACCCCAGACAACTGCCCCACTCTATCGCTGCATCACCCTGTCTTTCCTGCATTGCCCCAGGGTAACCGGCCTCGCTAAACCCATCATATAAGAACTGCTCCCCATCTACATCCTACGTAAAGTGACCCAGGGGGTATCACACAATGGGGAAGACAGGCAATAATTCTGCGGCCGCACGGCTTGAAAAATATGCGAGAACACATGCAACTACAAAACCACAGACGCCGTCCTCCACTCCTACATCGACCCCCGTTAAGGGAAACAAATCCCAAGATGAAGCGGGTTCCTCAGATGTTACAATGCAACAGTTGATGGATGCAATAAAAGGCAGTGAACAAAGGCTCATAGAAAAAATTACCGATATCCAGGCAGATGTCGCGAATGTGCGGCAGGACATTAAAAGTGTCAAGGAGCAAATAAAAGAGGCAGAGACAAGAGTCTCAAAGCTGGAAGATAGCTCGGAACATCTTATCAAAAAGGTGGGAGCCATAGAGTTACAACTCCGCGACATGAAAAGCAAAGTCGCAGATATTGAAGGGCGAAATCGTAGGAACAATGTAAGATTGATCGGTCTACCAGAGCGGGAAGAAGGGCACAACCCTATTAATTTTCTGGAAAATCGGATAAAAGGAGAATTCGGCAGTGAATCATTCTCAAAATTCCTCTCGATCGAAAGGGCCCACAGAGTTCCCTCCAGACCCTTACCTCCGGGAGCCCCACCGCGGACAATCATAATGAAGCTGCTACATTTCGCAGACAGAGATGCGCTGCTCCGCTTGGCCAGAGAAAAGGGGCCAATAGTGTATAATGGGACAAGACTATCCTTCTTCCCCGATTTCGCTACTGAGATTCAAAAATAAAGGGCCAAATACATCGAAGTAAAGAGAAAACTGAGGGACAAAGGCCTGAAATATTCTATGTTATACCCCGCCAAACTGCGAGTGGAGGCAGAGGGTGAAACTGTCTTCTTCCACTCCCCGAATGAAGCAGCCAAATGGATCGATAAATGGGCCCCAGGGGCACACCAGCTCGCTAGCACATAATCTTTAAAGTTATAACTATCCCAGGGAGCTCACCGCACGTTGGTGGCCAGTAGTTAAAGCCCCACCAGACGAGGCTGTAGCTTATGGGTTGGGTGTTAGATACACCAAGGGGGGGTTGGTGTATAGGGAGGGGGTGGGAGAAAGGGGGGTTTGTGTTATATTGTATGTTGATGTGTACATTTCTGGCATTTTTTATGTGTGCTGTGGTGGCAACACTGGCCAATGGCGAAAACCCGATTAAGACTCAGCAAACAGGAAAACAGCGATTAAATAGATACCTGAACTGCTTTTCCAACCCGGGGTGACTAAGTTGCTGTCTTGGAATGTCCGGGGGTTAAATGATAAAATTAAAAGGTCCCTCGTCATCAACCAACTGAGACAGTACAATGCAGACATTGTCTGCTTGTTAGAGACCCACCTGGTAGGAGGGAAAGTGATGGCACTGAAGAAGCCCTGGGTTGGCAACGTATACCATTCAATATTTACCTCCTCGTCAAGGGGAGTCTCACTATTGGTAACGCGCACATTGGCATTTGTATGTAACAGGATAAAAATTGACAATGCCAGGCGCTATGTGTTTATTGACTGCCAAGTTAATAACAAACAGTTAGTGATCCTTGCGATATATATTCCCCCTCCTTTTTCTTTTGATGTTCTTGTGAAAGCAGCCGAATTTTCAGCGGTGTCCCCCCTGTCCCCTGTCATCTGTATGGGTGATTTTAACAACACAATGGACCCAAAAGCTGACAGGTGGCGGAGGGATCCACAGGGTGTGATTAGGGGTAACAAAGGCCTTGATCAATTCGTAAGAAACCTCAGGTGGGTGGATATCTGGAGGGAAAAAAACCAAATCGGGTACAGTATTCCTGCTTCTCCTCCTCCCATAGGGCATTTTCGCGCATTGACCTAATTCTTATATCCCAGAGTCTAATTCCACAGGTCGCCGGGATTGAATACAAACCTAGAGGGATATCCGACCATTCCCTGGTAGTAATCGAATTAATAAATGGGCACGACTCAGGACAGGGCTTCTGGAAGTTTTAGGCAGGCTGGCTGAAGGGGATGGATGATGCTGAGACCCTTAAAGATCAGTGGGCGGAATTTTGGAAGCTGAATAGGGGGTCAGCAGCACCAGAAGTAGTATGGGATACCCTCAAAGCCTATATGCAAGGATCTCTTAAAAATAAAATTACTGAGGTAAAGAGGGGGAGCAGGGCTCTGATTGGGGCTAGGGAGAAAGAATCTGAACTCCGAGAGTACTTTTGTCAGATTTACTCTTCTAGATTAGGCCACACCCAAGGTGAGATCATGGAATATATGAGCAGGGTGGACCTCCCGTCACTGAGTACTGAAGACACACTGAGCCTCGAATCCCCTCTAAGCTTAGAGGAAGTGAGGCAAGCAATAAAACAGCTACCTGGGGGTAAAGCCTCCGGCTTGGAGGGAATACCGGCCGAAATCTACAAGAAATATAGCGACACGCTGGCTCCCCTGTTCCATAAGACATTAAGTGAATGTTTTGGAGCTGACATACTTCCAGCCTCAATGTCAGCAGCAAACATAATCGTTCTCCTGAAGCAGGGGAAGGACCCTACAGATAGGGACTCGTATAGACCCATCTCCCTTTTGACCGCTGAATATAAAATACTAGCTAAGATCCTAGTGACCAGATTAAACAAATATATCCATAAAATTATCCACCCGGACCAGTCCGGATTTATGCCAGGCAAATCGACGGCCCAAAATCTCCGCAAATTATTTAGCCACTTGCAAATATCGAGTGAACGGGCAGGAGACGAGGCAATAATCTCGTTGGATGCAATCAAGGCATTTGATGCCATTGAATGGCCTTATCTCTTGACGGTATTAAAACTGTTCGGATTGGGTCCAAATTATATTAAATGGATTAAATTATTATATCAAAACCCGACAGCAAGAATAACAGTGAATGGATGGACTTCTCCATCATTTGCACTTGCTAGGGGTACAAGACAGGGGTGTCCATTATCCCCTCTGCTATTTGCTATGGCAATTGAGCCCCTGGCTTGTGCCCTTAGACAACACCCGGTCATTAGGGGATTTAAAGTCAGAGATAATAGGGACATAGTGTCGCTCTATGCGGACGATTTGTTAATATACTTGTCCAATCACTCCCTACATCTCCCCTTGGTTTTGAACCTCATCGAGGCCTTTGGAGATTACTCGGGGCTCAGAATAAATTGGAGTAAGTCCTATATACTACCTATCCGGGGAAGAGCTGACCTCCCGCCCCCCTCTGCCCACCCCTTAAAGTGGGTCACGTCCTTTAAGTACCTGGGGATCTGGGTGTCCAGCGACCCTGAGGACTTTATTCATCAAAACGTTCAGCCCCTAATTGCCCTGATGGGGGAAAAATTTAATTCATGGAGAAAGCTCCCGTTAACAATGACGGGCCGGGTTAACCTCATAAAAATGGTTATACTCCCGAAGTTTTTATATGTTATGCATCAGGCCCCCATAACACTTCCAAAAACACTCTTCCGGAAAATTAACAGCATGATATCCACATTCATCTGGAATAATAAACGCCCGAAAGTTCGGCTGAGCGTTTTGATGAATGAAAAAAGGGATGGCGGACTGGGTCTGCCTGATTTTAGGAAATATTATATTGCCACCCAGTTGGCACAGTTAAAAGGCTGGTTTGGAGATCATCATGACAGCGAACTAGTGGTAGCCCTAACTAATATAACGAGTCCCATGACAAAACCACTCAATAAATTATTACAAGGTCACATATCTTCGTCCGATCCACCTTTGGTGACACAATCGATAACAATTTGGAAAGAGGCTAACAAGCTGATTGGGTGCAAGTCATTGGACCCAGAGCATCCACTGGATGATGGGAAAACCATAAAGGGATTAAAAGGACTCCAAATTAGGACAGTCTGGTTTCCATACTCAGTGACGGCGGTCAGCCAGCTATATGGGCATACAGGTTTTAAAACATTTCAGCAATTGTCGGCAGAATACAATGTCCCTCGGACGCATTTCTTCCGCTATTTGTAGTTAAGATCTGCCATACTATCGCACTTACCTAATCCCCAACCAGTCTTCAAAGAATCCCTGATAAAAATAATGTTAAAAACCTCAGCGACCTCTAAATTAGTGTCCAAGCTATATAAAAAAATTATTAGCACAGCTGTCAGTAATGATTTAAGCTCTCTGCAAACCAAATAGGAGGAAGATGTCGGCTTAATAAGTGAAGGTGAATGGACGTTAGCAACATCATCCCCATCTAAAGCCACTAATTCGCTGCGCACCCAGCAAGTTCAGTTATTTGTCCTTCATAGGTCATACCTCTCAATGACCCGCATGATAAAAATTGATAAAAACAGATCTGACATCTGTCCTAAGTGTGACAACGAATCCGGTACCTATATCCATTTGCTTTGGAGCTGTCAAGTGTTGGCTGAGTACTGGGAGGGAATTATTCAGATAATATCCGATTCAGGGATTGGAAGGGAAACCCTCACTCCTAAATGTTGTTTACTGGGGATAGTGGGCAATGAGAGTCTAAACCCGGAAGAGAGACAGTATGTAATAAATATGTGCTCGCTAGCAAAGGTCATACTGGCCAGAGCTTGGTTGTCTAGCAAGGGTCCAGAAATTGAGAGCTGGAAGTTGCTTGTAAACTACACAATTAAATGTGAAAAAGCAGTACACCTAAACCGTAACACCCTAGAGAAATATGAAAAAATCTGGCACCACTGGATTACATCCATATATTGGAGAAACGACACGCCTATGCACAATAATTAAAAAGGGTACACCTAGATTAAAGAATAAGCACATGGCCTAAAATAGGCAAACACTTGTATAATGGATAATAGGTGATAGCTATGTTATATTACGGTTAAAACACTAAGGAGAATCATCTACCTCTAACACTATTGCACCTTCTCTTCTTTTTAGGTAGCCATAAAAATAAAAAAAATAAATAAAAAGTATACAGTATTTTGTCTTTTACACCCCTTTCCCCCTTTTCTCCTCCCCCCCTGTATACTAGACAAAGAAATAATAAAATTACACAATATTACACAAAGAGGATAATGAGTTGAAAGCCATGTCCAATTTCTGATTAAACACAGAGGTGAATTATCTATCTCTAACACTTTCCCCTTAGATAGCTAAAAAGTTTGTTTCGCCCTTTACACCCTTTCCCCCCCCCCTTCCCCCTTTTCTCCATTATGCTAGACAAAACATTAGACAAAACGGTGATCATAATAACACAATACTATATAATGTGCTGTTAGATATAACTGAGCAATATGTAAAATTATGTATCGGGTTTGTAGCCAGAGGAGTGTGTCGCCACAAATTAAATTAGAAGTCCTGAGGGCTCCAGCCACAATGATAAAGACTTGATTACTGCAGTAAAGACCGTAGAACATTGTGGTGGTTGCCATAACAGATGTTTTTAAGATGTTGTAATGTACACAGTATGTATGTCTGTCTTACTTTTTATCTGTATGTACGTTCTTTTTCTATTGCAAAAAAAATAAAATAAACAATGTGACATACTGGTAACGTGCACAAAAGATGAGTAAAAATTGTGGGAAAAACGTGTGTGGGTGTGTTCATTTATATTTAAAGAAAGGGATTTGTGATAATGATGATAATAATGATGAAATAAAAAATGGAATGTGGAATAATAAAGATAAAAAATTATAAAAATATATATATAGAGAGAAAAAAAAAAAAAAAGATCACTTGAAACCAATAAATGGACCTGTATAATATAACCTGCTCTGGTGAGTCTCAACCTGGGGGGGGGAATATGAGGTAGCTGGAGTCCAATTGTAATCCCAATGAATCGCTGGAGGTGTCCCAGTAATAGACTTGCTGGCTTGTGGGGATCCTCTCTAAAGTGCGTTTTCTGTAGCGGTGGGATGGATACTCCAATTGATAAGCCACTTTGTAAATCCCAGTCCAAGAACTGTATGGGGCTCTTGTAAATAAAGTGCACTGTGCCAGATATAAAGTGCTCCAGGTATTTTGTAGAGTCCAGAGAAATAAGCAGGTGGTGAGCAGAATGTCCACTGCAGGTCCGATTTGATCACCCACATAGCTGCTGTTCTGGCTACAGTGCATTTGCATGAACCCACCTATATTGACCTATGCCCATTTCACATACCCCAGTTTCTCTTTGTCCAAAATGGCACCTCACTCAATCATTCAATGGCAGCTGTTTGCTTTCTGGGCTTGTGCCATGTAAAAATATGCAGAAAGTTACAAATACGCCAGACCAGCTGCTAACTCTGCTTTAGCCCATAAAATACTTTCTCATGAATTAATTCAGCTCAGGTAACTTCAGTAGGAAACTAAGTGGAACCTTCCGGAGCAGAGTTTTGTGACCTTGATGGAATATTTCCTGTTGGAGATTCAGATGTATTATTCTAAATCATCAAAGCCATCTGTGTCCACACTACTAATAATCGTTTTATAAATAGAAGGGGTCATACTATACAGACATCATTAAATATCTTCGCTTTAAGATTTGTTCATACATACATTGAAGTTGCTAGTGTATTATTCTGTATTAGAAGTTATATTTACTGTGATTTGAACTACTTACCATTTTCCTGAATCAGGATTGCTTAAGGGTTTGTTATACTGTACATACTGTAAATTAAATGACTATATTGAAAATAAAACCAATACTTTTACTGCTTTTAGCTTCTTGACATGCAAACACTTCTTGTTTCACAAGCTCATAGCAAACAAATGGTAAAAATTATTGCTTATATAATTATTTTTAGAAAAACATATTTTTAAAAGAGTAATTTCTTAAGCCCCATACACACTAGAGGGTATTGTGAAAGATATTACTCAATAAGGGGCTTTTGAGCGATATCTTTCAGAATAATGTCTAGTGTGTACACTCAATATTGTTAATGATACATGCTCGTTGTTAATGATGATTGATGTCTGCAAAACACTCAGGTCAATTTTGCTGTTAGCAAAAGAACCTGCATGTTCAGCGGGTCCCAGTGACATCACTGAATGATGTCGGCTGACTACAGTATATCATTCAGTGTGTATGCAAAATATCGGCTAGCCACGGCCAATATAGTTAGCTATATTGGCTGGGTCGAGGCTTTATTAAACAATAGATAATTCAGTACATTGTATGGCGCCCATCGCATCGCCATACAATGGTATGCACATAAGCCATACAATGGTATGCGATGCGATGTTACGCGATGTCAGCCGATGTTATACAATTTTAAATGGTATATCATCGCATTGTATGCCATTGTATGCCATATACAATGGTATATGATTTAAAATTGTATAAGCACCCTAATTGGTGTTTTCAATGTTAAATGGGCCCCCTATAAGATTATTAATTGTATAAGCACCGCAAGGGGTGCTTTCAATGTTAAAAGCACCCCCACGCCACCCCCACTATCAACGCCAACCCGAAGCGTGGCGAGCGCAGCGAGCCCTCGAGGGGCGGTGTTACGCGTCCTCCGACCTTTTCATACCCCCACTATCCATGTCGGAGTTGATTTTAGCCCGAAGCGTGGCGAGCGCAGCGAGCCCCGCAAGGGGACGCGGAATACATGTAAAGTAATACGCGTCCGCTCACCATGCTTCGGGCTCCGTGGCTCGCTGCGCTCGTCACACTATATAAAATCGACTCCACGCAGACGTGGATAGTGGGGGTATGAAAAGGTCGGAGGATGCGTACCGCCGCCCCTCGTGGGCTCGATGCGCTCGCCACGCTTTGGGTTGGCGTTGATAGTGGGGGTGCATTTAACATTGTAAGCACCCATTAGGGTGCTTATACAATGAAAAATCGTATAGGGTGCTTAAATCGCATCACTTCGCATCGCTTTGCATGCGGCTATATGGCATGCGATGCGATACAATGCATAAGATGCCATATGACTTAAAATCGTGGGCGCCGTGCTAGGAAACAAGTACCGATAATTCTTTTTTTTTATTAAACAAATGTTCTAGACATAGTTTTTGTTGCAAAAAGTGCTTTATAACACAAAAAAAATTAAATATGTGCATGATTTATTGGGCTTAGATTTTGACTGACACAATTGTGTTGGGGGTCTAGACTATCTGTAGTGCATTGTAGTCCCACAGTATGTGGCAGTGCAAGCAGCATATTATGAGGCCAAACTAACAGACTGTAGCTAATTAGCACGTACGCAGAAACATAAAATATGAGTGACAGAAACTAAAAGCAGCCATAGTAATCATGGCTAGTAACATGAGTTTTGAAAGGGGACCATTAATCTAACTTTATTATACACTATACGTTTAATTGTGTCTTAGTATTATACAGTAAAATCCAGTCAACAGAAAAACTGAGTGTTCATCATATAAAACTACCTGACTAGCCATTCATTCTGCCATCAACAAAATTATGTCCCATACTATAACCTAGAAAGCATATACCGGAAAATCCTCATTCTTTCACAGTACATTGGGTAATATATACTAAGCTTGAAAAGTGATAAAATGGAGGGTACTTGTGTATTATCACGGCGCCCATCATAAGGCATACGATGGTATGCGATGCGATGCGATACGATGCGATACAATGTTAGCAGATGTTATACAATTTCAAATTGTATACCATCGAATTGTATGCCATTGTATAGCATATACAATGGTATAAGATTTTAAATTGTATAAGCACCCTAATGGGTGTTTTCAATGTTAAATGTGCCCCCTATAAGATAAATAATTGTATAAGCACCATAATAGGTGCTTACAATGTTAAAAGCAACCCCACGCCAAACGTGCTATCAACGCCAACCCGAAGCGTGGCGAGCGGCGGCGGTACGCATCCTCCAACCTTTTCATACCCCCACTATCCACGTCGGCGTCTAGTTGACTTTATATAGTGTGGCGAGCGGACGCGGAATACATGTGAAGTAATGTGCGGCCGCTCGCCACGCTTCGGGCTCGGTGGCTCGCTGCGCTCGCCACACTATATAAAATCAACTCCACGCCGACGTGGATAGTGGGGGTATGAAAAGGTCGGAGGACGCGTACCATTGCGCTCGCCACGCTTCGGGTTGGCGTTGATAGTGGCAGTGGCGTGGGGGTGCATTTAACATTGTAAGCACCTATTAAGGTGCTTATACAATTAAAGATTGTATATACAATTTAAAATCGCATCTCATTGCATTATATGCCATTGAATGCCATACAACTGAATATCGTAGGCGCCGTGATAATACACAAGTACCAAATGGAGTGATGGAGTGGAGTGATAAACAACCAGCCAATCAGCTCCTAACTGCCATGTGTGTTTGAAAAATGACAGAAAGAAGCTGATTGGTTGGTTGGTTATCATTCTCCATTTCATTCCTTTTCAAGGCTTAGTACATAGTGGGGGAAATTTACTAAGAATACGAATACAAATAATTGTATTCGTATTCTTGCTACGAATGAATACGACTGCATACCTCGTATGCAAAGTCGTGTTCCGGAGGGGGATTTACAAAGCAGTCAAATACGACTGCTTTGTAACCCTCCGATGTCGTATTAATTCATATTAGCTGGCCGTATATACGGTCGCTAATACAAATTCCTACAGGCAGTCAGCACGGATCAGTCAGATCCGTGCAGGCTGCAAGGTGTAAAAAAAATAGAAATAAAAATAAATAAATAAAAAACAGCGTGGGGTCCCCCCCCACAGCTGTAACCAGCACCAGGCTGACAGAGCTGGGGTCGGTAATTAAAAATCAGGGAACCCCACAAATAGGGGTTCCCCGATTTTTAACAACCAGCCCCAGGCTGCAGGTCCGGGGCTGGTTCCCAAAATACGGGGGGACAAAATGACTAGGGGTCCCCCGTATTTTAAGAACCAGCCCCAGGCCAAACCAGCCAGCAGGGTAATGTCACAGCCGGGGACACTTATTATATAAGGTCCCGCGGCCAAAACATTCATCCCTACTGACCAGTCAGCCTGGCCAGGGGCCCTGGGGGAGTGGGGACCCCCCCAATAAAGGGGTCCCCCCCTCCAGGACTTACCTGTCCAGGCTGAAGCCTGGTGCTGTCCCCGGTGGTCCTGTGCGGTGGCCACCAGGCTGATTGAAGTGTCAAAAAAATTGATGAAAAACTATTGTTTAAAACTGTGGAACTATGGGGGTTATTCTGGTTCGTACTTTATTAACGTACGCCGGCGGATCTGTTTTTTTTTTGTTCTGCGCATGCGTACCTTCCGCAATGCGCAGGCGCAGCGACTTCACAATGCTGACGGACGGGTCTTTCCGTGCGAAAAAACCTGTCCGCAAGAGTACTATCATTGTGGGCGGCATAGGGGCGTGTTGAGGGGAGCGGCCGAAATAATGAGGAAAACTGGGCGTAAACATGGGCGTACACGGGGGGTGTGCACAAAAAATGTACTGTGCTACTACCACTCGATCGGCGAAAGCACCGTGCATTTCGGACACAAAACAGGTGGCCGACACCTCCAGACCACCCCTACAGATACCGCATGAGAAGGTAAGAATCATTTTAAGACCTGCTTATATATGCCAAGGTAGTTTTTTTGTAACCATCTACACCCATTCAGTAAGTGTTTTTGTATACTTTAAACAACAGGACACTCAATTTAAAGAAGTCGACATGTGTCAACTTTTTCACTCTAACACAAACATAACTTTTTGTAAAAGTAAAAGCAATGTGGGGACACATAGATAGTGATTAAAATGCAACATAAGAACATAATAAATATACATGTAAGGAGGGTTAAATTTTATTTTTATTAGGGTGTTCATTAAGGTAGACAATTGAGGCAATAGAAAACAATAATTGAATAACTAGAATAATTCATTTAATTGCCTTAATCATAGTTGAAAGGCTAGATTAGCAGGGCCATATATGTAAAGGGTATGCCAGTGTGCACGGACGTACGCTCACTCTCACGATGGTTGACATAGGCTGAGTTTTCCATTAAAAACAGGCTAGACCTGTCCGTGCACGGTGGCTTTACGCAGGGGCGTAACTATAGCACCGCAGCCCCCGCGACCGCGGGGGGGGGGGGGGGGCGCTATGCATGTGCGGGCGCCGGGGGCTGCAGTGCTATAGTTACGTTACAACCTGCTGCCCGCCGCACCATCCCCAGGAGGAGAACCGTCCGTAAACATTGGCGTACGCTCTATTGTACGCCAGTTAGCGGTGTCTGAGAAGATCCGTCCATGTACGGTGGCGTACGCTCAAGTGTACGCCACTCCCCTTTGTCGGTCTTTGTGGGCGTCCGTATGCAGATGTTTTGTGGGTGGACTTTCGCTTACCGTCCGTGTACGGGAAACGTACGGTGAAGCGGAACGTATGTACGTTTGGACGGCCGAACCAGAATAAGGTCCTATGAGTCCCAGCAAGCCTCCCCCGCAAGCTGGGACTTGGAGAACCACAAGTCCCAGCCTGCGGGGCATTAAAGGGCCTGCTGGCATTTGTAGTTCCACAGTAATAAACATAGTAAAATAAATACACACTGACACAATGAAAATAAAACTTTAATTCATCCAAAGCCCATACATACTGATACTTACCTATCTTGAGCCCGTAGGTAGCCCTCGGTCCTGGTGTCCGGTGTCCTGTGTCCTATTATATTTAACCTGTTAACA
The DNA here is from genome assembly GCF_055691185.1 of Crinia signifera. Taxonomy (NCBI): domain Eukaryota; kingdom Metazoa; phylum Chordata; class Amphibia; order Anura; family Myobatrachidae; genus Crinia; species Crinia signifera. The sequence continues at coordinate 129,232,231 of NC_139219.1, forward strand.
CTTTTTTGAAACAGAGTATGTTATAATATGCCAGTATTTGGATACCCTGTTTCTTATTACTCTCACCACACCTGTGTGACAATGGTCAGAGGTTGTTGCTAAACTACCAATATGCTAAACAAAATATTACCATGTAGTGCTCACTTTGACATCACTATATTGACCAGTATTATGTTCACCACCTACTCAAAGTATTTATAGCAAACATACAAAGGTGGTACACTTTTTAATTATATGTTTATAAAATATAACTATACTTGTATATTGTTAATGGGGGTTAATGCCCAACCTTGTGTATATTTAACTGAATTGTCAATGCAGCACAAAGATAATTAGTACAGTGGACTTGGGTAATAAAGAATAGAGTATATCAAAAGCATGCGAGCCAGTGAAAGGACTTGATGCATTGGCAAAAGTGGGCATGCGCATGGCTCATGGGGACGTGACATTGTTTACACGGTAAAGTGTACTGAGCGTTACTTATACTGATTGGAGGTTTATATTGAATTTGACAGATGTCAACATAGACACAAAAAATGGCTAATTTAATGTTAACCTATTGATTGTGATGAACTTTTGTCAATGTCGTCTTAATGCATGTCGATCTTTTTAATGTGTCAACCTTTTCACTGTCGACCATTCATGGTTGACCGAATGAATGTCGACTTAGAAACTGTCAACTTAGACACTGTCGACATGTTACATTTGCCTCAACTGCAGTGCAACATGGTTTTGTGTATTTGATAAAAAAAATGTGCTCTGTGATCATGTCTGAATAACCCCCATCATTGATGTACTCTCTTGCTAGGTGGTCACTGTCCTATTAGATGCATGTATTTTGAACCCCCCAGACCACGTGGGCTTCTTAATGGGTCCAGGGGCACTCGTGGTGCGGGCGGCAGCTGTGTAGCTCCAGGCAGCGTGTGTCCCCTGCAGCTGCAGTTGGCTCTGTGCAGTGTTGAGGTCTCGGCAGCAGAGGTCCTGGCAGCTTTTTATTCCCTGGCAGCTGCAGGTAGTTCCGTGCAGCTTTGGGGTCTTGGCGGGTGGAAGAGACGGCTTCCATGTCGTGCGCGCGTGCGCCTCCCTAGGGGCACGTGTGCCGCACTGAAGGGAATTTAAAGAGACAGCAGAGAAAATTAGCAGGCGTTGTCAGGTTTAAAAGGAAGTCTCTGTCAGGCATTCCCTGCCAGAGTATAGGTTCACCCTGCTCCAGGGTCTTGTGCTATCATATTGTTACTATTATTGTTATCGACCCCAGCCTGTTCTTGACTACTCTTACACCTCATCCTACTGTACTACAACTGTGTTTCCCTGTGTTTGACCCGGCCTGACTTTGGACTTCCTTTTGCCTAACCCTTCGGTACATGCCTTGCCCGCCTGTTCCTGCCCTGGCCTGATGACTATGCTTCCATATTGTACATCTCTAGTATTACACCAACTCATAAGGGGAACCTGACCAGGGGGCCGCGATCAACATTTTGGGTGCCGCAGAAGCCCAAATCCCAATTGGTGGGGTCACTGGCAGAAAACCCCTGACTCTGTTCCTGTGTGTGAAGTCGCGCCAATCCCTGAGTTGGTAGACCAACACTTCAGTTTGTGATACAAAGTTAGCGTTTAACCCTTTGAGTGGCAACATTGCTGCAAGAGAACCTCAAAATATCCGCCTAATGCTGCAGTTAATGGGCATTCTATTGAGGTGCCCACAAGCCATACAGGATTCTGTCACAAGACGCACATCAACTGTCATTGACAGCACCATCAATATTAGAGAAACTCTATGGTTGCTCAGAATGTCCATTACTGTATATCAAGATGCCAGTGGAAATGCATCTTTCAGTATAGTCCCTAACACTGACAGGCACGCAATCATTAGCCAACACCCCAGTCACCACCCAGGACCTTTAACTGTTGCAGCATGAATCTCCATTCAATTCTAACATTTGTTCCCTAGCAGCAACCATCGGAATGCATGCACATTGGGGTATATTTACTAAGATAGAAGTTCTATTGAACATGGAATGTTGCTATAGGCAACCAATCAGATTCTACTTATTTATTTATCACCTTTTTGAAGATAATCTATATAATCTGATTGGGTGATATGGGCAACATCCCATCTTCAGTAGAACTCCCATCTTAATTTTTCCCTATTGTGTTTCTGAAACATACACAGAATTAAAGGGGGGCCTTTACTAAGATCAAATGGATATGAATGGTCGTATTTGTACCAATTTGATGTGAAATGCATACGTATTACACACATCGAATAATTTGGCTAGGGCCAATCCCCGAGTTCAGAGGAGGAGCCACAAGTGTAAGTGGTCTGGGTAAAATGCTTTGTTGTTTTAACCCCCTGGATGCCTACTATGGTTCGTATAGGACACAATCTATGCTGGAGGCCTTGGTAAGTATAATTTCCAGATGGGATTCTACTGGAGAATAATACAGGATCCTTTCAGAGGAGAGTGAACAGCCAGACCTTCCTGGATGTAAGTATTGTTGGACACGTGTAACTTTTACATTTTGTGGATTGAAAATAATTTTTAACTAAACCCAGCCCTCAAAAAAATCCTTTGTTTTGGAAACCCCACACTATGAAAAAACCGCTACGGGCATTGGTCCCCTACTGTGAGGGGTGAGTAAGGTATGCCAGCATTTGATGGCTCACTGTTGTCTTAAGAATCAAATGTACAAAACTACACATTGGGTTCATCCTTTATCTTCCATGTACCACAAGTTCATTCATCAGACCCTATGGATACCAAAATCCTCTAAAAAGAAACTGAGATAGGCATACCATCTAAAGATACAGTGTGAGTTGGGATATAACCTTTTTTCTTGTACTCAAAATAGACCCTTTGTTTCTGCATACTCATTTGGTGAGTGAGGCATGCTGCAAATCTCAGTAAAACCTGCCCCAAAACCTGTGATTTGTTTTGGCTTACTCTACACATTGCATATATGTTTTTTTCTTATGTATCCGGGCACACGTGTGATTGATATTACACTGGGACATCCATGGATAATACCCATAAAGAAACCTTTATAGGTTTATAGGTTGAAAACCAAAGTTATAACTGTGAGTGGGGGTACGCTCATTATTAAAAAAAAAACTTTAAATGGTTTTCATCACTGTTAATTGGGTAAGTGAGGTATGCTGGCAAGAACATTTTTCATCACCGTCCTACCATCCTTGTTTTCTTCTTTTTCTTTTGAGTACATGTGAGGTCACCCTTTTGTATTTTGAACACATGTGAAATAAGAAGATCACTTTTAGCTACACTTTGGAGTGAAATACTTCAGGACCGTACCAAAGAAACTGCTACAAGCTTTTACATCAATTGATTTAACGTGAGTCTCTGTACGCTCCACTGAAATATTCCACCCCATCTTTAAGAAGTCTATGTTACCTTAAAATAAGACACACACAACAAATTTAATTTATTGTTGTTTATTATACTTTTTCTTCATATTTGGTTAACACCATTCGAGATCCTTCATTACGATTGAACACCACCAGCTCTTGGAAGAGATTTGTACTTCACTGAAAGGACACGGTTTCAAAGCTGTAAGTACCCATTGCGCCTTTTTTTCTATGTTCCAATTTCGTGTCCAGTTGTAACATTTGAAGTGTAGGTGACACTTCAGGAATTGTGACTCTACGGCTGCATTGCGCCACAAATATTCTATCACTTGTTTTTGGTATCGAATGATTTCTGCCCCGCATGCAAGGCTGCAAATGGATGTTTATGCAAAACATCCATTCACATCCATGCAGGGACATTTGCCATATGTGCGGGGGGTGGGCATTTGCGCAGGTGGTGTTTAGTTGGCTCGCAACCAGTTGAGTCAACCAGAATGACCTCCATACTTTGTGGAGTTTCTATGTTACATTAACTCTGTAAAGTTTCCATTCATCCAGAATGCTATACTTATGGTGGAAACATGGCTTTTGTGGGGCAAAAGATGGCTTTAGAAGGCGTTTGTGTGGCCTCCAGATTATTTGTCTGTTATTTATCTGGCTATGGCTTTGGCAGTGGCATTACAAATGAGGAGTACAGAATTTATGTGTAAAGAGAATCATTTAAGTATGACATTTTTCAACAGTAATGTTTGTGCATATTGAAATGTCAAGACAACATCATATTGATGATGTCTCCCAGAATCTAAGGAGATCTATGGTGGGGCTAAATGATGCTATTCAAGGCAATTGGCTTCACTATGCTGAGGTTGGGATAAGGTTCTGTCTGTATCATGAACGTGAAAACCATGGCGGGCCTCAAGGTGGAATATCTGTTTGATTCATCATCATATAATGAAAATACCAAATGCCAACAAGGCATTTTCTTCTCTGTGGGTTTAGTCTTGACCAAGTGCCTGCTGTAAGAGAAATATTGCAGCAGTTCTCTTCCAAGTGCCTCATTGTGGTCATAACTGCAGTACACCAAAGCTGTTTTTAGCAGGAAAAATGTCCAGAATGGCCAGAATGTGGCTTTGTACTGGTATTACAGTATGTTGTAAACTAGGGCTCAGCAGGCGCGCATGCAGGGGGGTTTCCGAGTACCTGTGTGTATGCTATGCACCTAGTGCCCCAAAAACCCTCGTCTTTTGTCCACTGGGGCAGGGACTGATGTGAATGTTGAACTAAACTCTGTAAAGTGCTGTGGAATATGTATGCATAAGAAACTGTTAATAATAATAATAATAATAATAATAATAATAATAATAATATTGCTGGGATCTAGAAGGAGTACCACTTAATAACAGACAAGGAGAAAGTCATTTTCTAACTTGATATATTTACTATGTCTCGGTGAGAGATTGGATGGGTTTGAAGACAACACATATCACCGCCCATAAAAGACAATTTGCATCCAAAATGCCTGAATCATACAGAAATGCATATAAAATTAATCTATAGGTTATACCTAACCCCAGGCAGACTAAACTCCTTTTGGCCCACATGCTCTAAGTACTGTATTGCTGGAGACGTTGGTCACATATACCATATCTTCTGGTCCTGTCCTTTTATTACAGCTTATTGGAGGGAAGTACTTGGTCTAGCCAAACAGGTGCTAGATATCTCACTACCCCCCACCTCCTCAGTGGTGCTACTCAATATGTCCCCAGATTCCATCCCATCTCATAAACACCATGTTCTAGGTCATATTTTCATTGCAGCCCGTGCGGCCCTGGTCCAGGGCTGGAAACACACTGCTCCCCCTCTACTCCCAAAAGTTACTGGAAACAGAACACCCATCATTCTTATATTCAGCTTCCTCGCCGCTAGTACGCTGGTCGTACTGGCATAAATATATCACTGATGGAGAGGGTTCGGTACACTTTCCTAACCCATCCCAATGTGATCCACTCCAGTTTAGTCTCAATGAGAAGTAATCCGATTTCAATGATTGACCTTGTAACACTCTTCACCTTACCATTTTATGGCGGGTTTGAACTTGAACATATTCAGTTGTTAATTGACTGCTGGTCCATAGGACATGATTCAGTACCGTGGTTTGTCTATAAGCCTGTGGGAAAAAAAAATGTTGTGGGACACACAAGTTCAGCGCCATCAAGACCTTCATTTGTTCCAAAATGTGTATAAGCCTGTACCTGCCATATTTTCCTTGTTTTATATTTTTTGTTATATTTGACCTACACTTGCAAAATCTATAATGTGCATTATGTGACATTTCTGTTTATTTACTTATCTACAGAATCTATGCTATGCACTGTCTCCCCCCTCCCCATCTCTTTGTTCTGTACCCCCCCCCCCCCCCCCTCTTAAATGAAAAATTAATATATTTTAAATAAATATATTGATGTTAAAAAAAAAGACAATTTGCATCTTAGGGGGAAATTTACTAAAGGAAATTTGTAAAAAATAGGTGTATTTGTATCCAGAAATACACTTATTTTTGACATTTACTATCCTGAAAATACGGCAATTCGTATTCGTATTGATAACACATCAATACGAATACGAATTGCCGTATTTTCGGGATAGTAAGGGGGAAATTTACTAAAGGAAATTTGTAAAAAAATAGGTGTATTTGTATCCAGAAATACACAAATTTTTGACATTTACTATCCCGAAAATACGGGAATTCATATTCGTATTGATAGCACATCAATACGAATACAAATTGCCGTATTTTCGGGATAGTAAATGTCAAAAATTATTGTATTTCGGGATACAAATACACCTATTTTTTTACAAATTTCCTTTAGTAAATTCCCCCCTAAATGTCAAAAATAAGTGTATTTCTGGATACAAATACACCTATTTTTTACAAATTTCCTTTAGTAAATTTCCCCCTTAATCCCCCAAACCAATGGGTGTTATATTGGTGGTTTGGAGTCCAAAACTGCCATCTCTTTGCAATGGCTTTGAACTTGCTGCACAAACACCACTCCATAGGGTGAATTTACAAAGATGGGAGTTCTAGTGAATACGAGATGTTGCCAATAGCAAACAATCAGATTCTACCTGATCGTTTGCTTTTGGCAACAATCAGATTCTATCTATTGTCTTCTAGAAGGTGCTAAATAAATAGGAAGAAGAATCTGACTGCTGTTGCTATGGGAAACATTCCATCTTCATTAGAACTCCAATCTTAGTAAATATACCCCCCCCCCCCCCCCTGTGCTCAAAGGAAAAATTAGGTAACCAACCAAACACAGTGCAGAAATTAAGTGTAAATTGACTTCTGGTCAATAAAGTAATAACCAGCACTCACTAATGTTCTAAGTGGCAAACACAAGTCACATTGAAACCTATGGCATTACTTTAAAAAAAAGATTATAATAATAAGAATAAATTCAGTAAATATACATGAGGTACTGTATAAACATTTGGTAAACAACAGAAAAAGAAGAGAAAACTATGAGAGAATACAGAAGGGTGCTAGAGGAAATATAAAATAAGCACTACACTATTTTTATCTGTCACTGTGAACAGTTGGGAGTCTTGACAAAGAGATGCTTTAGCAAACTGAAATGTCAAATATAAAACTGACTACTATGTATTTTTCTGTGTGAATCTACTTTTTTTGTCCACTGTGGAAGGCTGTTCGTTTCCCAATAGAAAGGTATAATAACACTTTCTATATCTGTAACATACGGACAAGACCTTTAATTTAACATACAGGTTATGGTATATCTACACTGTGACATTCAGCAATGTGACAATAGGGCTGCATAAATTATCTAGTTTCCAGCTGCAGGAATTTTCTTGAGTTTTAGAAAAAAAAAGTACAGCAACTCACTGTCACTGAGTTATCCTAGATGAGATCATTTCTATAAATAAATTATAATTGAATCCATAGGTGCTGGAACAGGGGGGGCAAGGGGGTGGCTCACATGTACCAAAAATGAATGGAAATAATCCCCTCTCCAGCTGCTCCACCTCCACCCTCCCCACAGCCTTTCTACAACTGCCTCCAGAGCCCTCCTCCCTCTGCACACAGCTCCAGTCCCTACAGTTTGTCACTGTTACTAGTTACTGTGGCCTGGCACTTTATGTATATATACTGTGTATATATATATATATATATATATATATATATATATATATATATATATATATAGTGTCCAGGGGGATGGCGGCACTCACGTGTAAATAAGACTCCACACACGGCAGGTAGTCACCAACATTTCTGGGCAAGGTTGCCCCTTTATCAAGGTGCAGGAAAAAACATTTAAACAGTACAAACAACAAGAATAAATACCTTTGCAGGTCGTTCACGCCGCCCGCCGTCTCCCGCTCCGGCGTCTGAAACGATGACGTCATCGCGCTGGTTGACGCTACGGGGAGCGTGAGTGTAGGTTGTGAACCACCCAGGCAGATGCTTTATGCATAGCCCCCAGGGACACTCTTGCCCCCTTTCAGTTTCTCTCTGGACAGCAGTGTTATACCTAGACACGCAGTTAGTGCTGTGAGCACAACCTACACTCATGCCACAGACATGTAGCACAGCTTTACTCTATCAGTTTAGCGTAACCAACTGGTTTTTTAAAAATTCTTTATCATTTCATTTTATTCCATTTCATGCATTTCTTGTTTTTGCCCACTAGATGTCAGCACCTCCCCACTTGTTGTTGTTTGATCGTTTGGTTGATATTTGCACTAATGTATTTGCATGCTTTTTTCTAGGTGCTGTGCTCCGGATGCTTTGCACACAGTACTGACATGCTTTTGTTGTATGCATCTTTTGTTTTGATAACACTGTCACGATGTCTGTATAATGATGTTTCTTGTCCACCTCCCACAGCCCGCCATACGTGACTGCAGGCCAGCCCCGCTCTGACACGCCGGAGGGATGACACTGTCAATCACGGTGACGTCATCACGGCGCGGCCATACCCGGAAGTATGCCCAGCTGTCCACGTGAGAGAGCGCAAGCTGCAGGAGGGGGTAAGTGACTGAGCTTATTTAAATCTGTTGTATTACACCACTGTTCACTACACCTTTTACCTGTCCTGACGAAGGGGGAGACCCCGAAACGTAGACGGACTTTCTCAATGACTGAATAAACAGTCTCTTGCTTTCACCTCTAAAAAGACCCTGAGTGCCCTTTGTTTTGCTCTGTATATATATATATATATACACAGTCTCCCTAGGCATTATTTGGAGAAACATAATTCTTCAGTTACCAAAGAGAATTTTAAATTTACTATTTTGGAGCGCGTACCAGCCAATCCTAGAGGAGGCAATAGGGGCCAAGAATTAATTAAGAAGGAAAGCTTCTGGATCTACTCCTTAAATTCCCTTACACCGGACGGATTAAATGAAGGCGTAGACATAGTAGCATTCCTGTAGCTCTTTTTCCCTCCTCTATCAACTCAGCTTTCTTATTCTTCATTTTTATGAATTTTCGCTGTAAGGCATATTAATTATTACTGTACTAAATTGCTAGATGAATATTTATTTGTTATTGTTATTTTTTTAGATGATATCTCGATGGAAATGGGTGGGTGATGTACTAGCAGGAGCATTTATCGAGATTTTTTGAGCCCGTATTCGGGTCTTTGAGATCGCCGTTTTGTGTCCGGATCTCAATGGAATTTTTTTAAATTTTAAATTCTTTTCATTTTTTTCTTCTATTTTGCACATATACATAATTGGGGCAAATTAGATTAAGTATATTAAATGCACCACTTTGGAAGGGTCCTTTAGAAGGTCCTTTATATTAGTAATAATAAATAAATAAAATAAAAATAGTAATAATAGATAAAATAGTTTAATAACAATTATTTAACCATTTGCACTAATGGGGTGGTATTAATTTATATAACATTCCGATTAAGGTATACACTCTTTAATAATTCCTAATTAAAATGGAGGTTCCCTTTAAATTAATACATAAGATGATATAGAGCTCTAAAATATTTTTTTTCTAAATAGCTAAAAAATGTAAGTTTCACTTTAAATTAACACATGTGGTGCTTATTGACATAGAGCCCTAGAATATTTTTCCTAAATTATATCCTTATAAAGTATTTTTAAAAATAAAGGTAGTTTATGGTTCTGGAAACCCATGACCTTAGTTGTGGGCGATATAACACTTAGGTGTCACTTATATTAGGTATAGTTAGACAGCCTGTACATTAGCTTGCGTTTCATATTTGAAAAAAATGGCGTCCATTTGGAACGCATAATCGAATTTTATAGAATGGAAGCTTGGTTTTGCTCCGCTTGCGTTACCAGGTTGATAATAGTATCACTTTTAATAGTGTAATTAATAGAATGCGGTGAAGAGATAGTTCTTTTTTTTAGGTCTATAATAAAAACGAGTCAGGAAGCGCTAGTGCTTCATTATATACTAATGGCGTCCATTTGGAACGCATAATAACTCCGCTGAGCGGAAGTGTGACGCGTATGACGCGTCGGATGCGTTCCAAGGTTCCTAAAATGGCGGCTATATGGAACGCACAGCGTGAATGCCGCTTGACTCTTCTAAGTCAGCGGCAGCGCTCCTTATTGTATTACAAGCCCTAAAAACATCACCGGAAGGTAAACTTATTGCTCTAACAAACGGGTGAATTATAAGTTGGAGGCATAGTATTATTAAGCGATAGGGGAATATTTTTATATCCTAATTGAAACAGGAAGTGACGTCGGGACTCTAGCTCTATATATAGCCTCCCTTAGGTATAGGCTGTCATTCAGCTTTTGGATACACTTGAGGTTACTTCCTGGATACACAGCCTTATGTAAGTACTTTTTGGCATTATCATTATTTCTTTGGACTTATAATGCTCCTGCTTGTAATCATTTTCCTATATAGTTCTATTTGCTATGTATGTTGACTGATTCGGTCTTTATGTTTATATTTAAAGCCGACCTGGATGTTATCTGCTACTGAGTGGGTGTACTCAGTACTATTGGGACATTATACTGTTTATTTGTATGGGCCAGTTTAAACAAGAGCGCTGGTTACTGGTAAAACGTAAGTCTCGCTATACCTATTTTTGGTAGCCCACTTATGACGGGTGTTGGTGACGGTGTCATTTCAATGGGGAATAAAACCCTAACTTCCGGACATTGTTAAATTTTTCCATTTAGATCTATTCCTGCAAAAAACATTCTTTGTACCCTTTTTCTTTTGAGATACTACATCAAGGTACCTTTTCTTGTTAATTTATCATGGTTTTTGTTTGGTCAGTATATTTTATTAATTGGTGTAAAAATGTGATATATATATGTAAAAATGGTTAATAATGAGTTGGTCCCTTTTTTTAAATTCATCTGGGGACCTCATTGTCTCCAATAAGTGTAGGACCTAGGACATTGTTCTCCTTATATTTAGTTCAGTTTTTTTGTCTTTATGAGCTGGTTACTCGCTGGAATCTAGTAAGATTTTAATTATTAATTATTAATATTTGTATATTTTTGTCTATTTTTTCTCAATGGTTTTTAAAAAAATTGACTATTGGATTCTGCCTCTCTCCATTGTCCTCCTCAACCTTCCCTTACTCTTCGTCATTGTTTAAAATGCGATACATATTGTATTTTGACATATTTTTACTATTTACAGTGCAACTGTATCTTTGTCAACTATATCATCGAATGCCCCTGATGAAGTCACGTAGCTGACGAAACGCGTTGGGCCTGCTGTTGTATTGGAAAAATTGTACATTATGTCAATTGTTAAAATGACTATATGTATTGTGTATGCTATATAAGCCGAAGTGTTGGCTTTTTATGTAATAAATTTTATAACTGAGGAAAATAAGTTGTGTACCTTTACCTTTAAGCGCACTCTGTTCCTTTTTTGTATATATATATATATATATATATATATATATATATATATATATATTTATATATACCGGTGTATATATATATATATATATATATATACACAGCTTGAGCTTGAAAACGGTTAAGTAAAACCGAAACGTTGCCCCCGGACTTCACTGTCTGCGTGTCTGTTTCTTTCAAAGTCCTGTGAGTGCCGCTGATAATCTATGATTATATATATATATATATATATATATATATATATATATATATGTATATTTGTATATGTACGTTGCTGTTTTTGATAAATTTTCACTAAAAATGATCTTGAAATATACAGATGGAGCCGGCCTCCCTCTAATCTCGAATCGCCAGATTGTCTCCGCTGGCGATCTGCCAGCAGCGAGGCGCTTCATCTGACTGAGACGCGTGTGCGTCTCACACGCACGCGCGTCTCAGTTTCCGGGCAGCGGGGCAACGGGAACCCTCTCCGTCTCCACTTCAGGGAGACAGACAGGGTTAGGGGAGGTGGTGGGGGAGAGCGGGGAGGTGGTGGGGACCCCGGGTGACCGCAGGCAAGCCGGCGGGGACCCGGGGAAAGTGCCGTCGGAAGGGGATGCGCGCATCTTGTGCACATTAGTGGTGGAGGTCTGATGGGGTTTCTCTTTGGGATATATGATCCCGGGTAGACTACCCAGCATACTCCTAAACTTATTTTAATTGTGTGATCTATGTAGTTTGTCTTTATTTAGTTACATTGCCATGTAGTTTTGTGTAAACCAGAGGCAGGGAGTTTCTCATGCTGATCGCTATTGCTCACTAGCTTTTATTTAGTGGCCAAGTTTACATATATGCTTAGACATTATGTGTTAGCGCTGTCTCCAATGGCTGTGCGTTCCAACATCCGATGTGGAATGCATTTAGATGCGGATGTGACCTATAGTTATCAGTGAAATGCATTGACAGCTGTCCGGCGGCTGTACATGCTTGAGGTGAGCACAAATGATGCGTTCCGGAGATTTCAGTGGAACGCAATAAGCTACTTCCGGTTGTGCGTCAGCTGGCTGTGATGTGCTACATGCTGATTGGAATAGTCTACTTCCAGACTGTGCACTCCAGGGAAGTGGAACGCACGCTGGGTTTAACAGTAAGTAAGTGTGCTGGGAAGCTTCTCGTCTTCAAGTGAGGTTAATAAGTAAGTTTCGCTTTTTGTCAGCAATACTACCTGAGTTATAAGAGCGCTCTTAGGGCTTACAGTTGGGAAATGTAAGTTTTATTGCTTAATTAGCGATAGGCATGGGCACTTCCTGCCTCTGGGGTATTTAAGCTGTGTAAGTGTCTGTGGTCAATTATCTTCTGGGGCTGTGACCCACCCATTCTTTTGGTCTTGACAAAGGGCCCGGCGTGGCTCGAAACGTCAACAATACTTTGGAGACTGTGGTGATGTATTCAATTTTTACTTGCATCAAATTAGGAAGACTGGTGAGTGCTCTCTGAACAGACTATATATATATATATATATATATATATATATATATATATATATATATTTACACACAGTGCTCGAAGTGGGCTGGTTTACAACGGTATGAAATACCGTCACTTTTTTTTTCTCCCCTCTCTGCATCAGAGATGGAAATTTCGTGGCCATTCACTGCAGCACACAGGAGTCTCTGTAGCTGCTGTCACCCAGCGATAAAGAAAAGTGGGGAGATGACAGGCTGGGCCGGGGGTCAGGGTGCACTGTGCCCCCTGCTGTCATTTATTTATTTATTTAAGCTTCATCGCGGCTGCCCACCTGCCCACTGACTGAGAGAATGGCAGAGAGGTGACAGCCAGGTGACAGGTGAACAACATTCTTAGCTTTTCCATACCCCCATTTAAAAATTTCCACTTGGACCACGGTATATATATATATATATATATATATATATATATATATATATATATATATATATATATATATATATATATATTGTGTATATATATATATATATATATATATATATATATATATACATGTCCAATGGGTTTGGCACTCCATATAACCAAGGGTATCTGCAACCGGTGCCCTCACAAGGGGATACGATAGGTGCTTGTAGGTGCGGCACTCGTGGCCAGTAAATAAAGTTGCATGGACACAGCCAGTTTAAACAACGTTTCAATTTATGGAATAAATTTTCATCAGGTTTACAAACAGTGATTAAAAGACATACCTTTATAGACAAAGTACACTCGAGAAGTGATGCTGAGCTCAGCGGGACAGATTACCCGCCCCCTTGCCGCTTAAGGATGACGTCATCCAGTGGAGGGGGAAGCCATACAGCGTGAAAAAAAGCCGTTACCATAGTGATTAATGGACACCACCGCAATTGGTAATTGAAGTAATTAAGATACATAGACATGGTACAATAAAGGCAGGTAATGCAATCAAGCAGGGCCGGTGCTAGGGTGTCCGGCGCCCTCCTGCAAACCATAAATTTTGCGCCCTTTCACATTGCCATTGCAACAAGCTGCAGCCCGATTGTGGGAGCATATGCAACATGCGATCCTATGGAGGATCTCGGGTGCATGTACATGTATGCATGCACCATCTCAGTGCTGTGTCCGCAAAATGTTGCAGGCACTAAAGGTGCCCATACACTCTGTGAGAATCGCATATGTTATGGGCTAGATCGCATCGCATGGCATGCATGCAATATGTGTGCGATGCGATCCGAAAGCGGTACAAAAAGTATGTGCAGCACATACTTTTTTGTACTGTGCAATGCGATGTCCGCAGGAGCGCACAACGCATCGCACGCTATTGCAGTGTGTATGGCCACCTTTAGGCACATAACCCAGCCCATTATTTAAAAAGTGTCTAAATTAATATAAAAAAATCTACTATTATAAAAAAATGTGTAAAATATAAGACTCACTGTTCCTTTGCTGTTTAACTCTTGTGCAGTCCCTCCTCTTCTATCTGCGTAGGCAGGACACTGAGGACGCCATCACACCCCTCTCGTGACTGAGGGGGAAAGGAGGGGAGAGAAGGAGGAGATGGAAGCAGAGGGGAGGAGATAGAGGGGCAGAGTTTTTAGGACTGGCAGAGGCACTGGCACAGCACACTGAGAAGAGGGAAGGAAGGGGAGGCGGCGCTGCTGCCTGTTCGTCATTTGATTGACAGCTGACAGACGCAGAGAGCAATGGGTAGGGGGTGGATCCGGACATTTATCCAGGCATTCACAGACAGCGCTACATGCCTCAGCGCAAGTGTCCGTGAGGAAGAGGGGGCAGGAGGAGGATAGTGTGTGCGCGGTGCAGGGAGCTGCTCAGCTTCTCCATACTGCCGCCCGCTGTCAGACAGGCACTGTGGGCAGCGTGCAGGAGGCAGTGACAGTGAGGGCTGAGGCAGCTTTAGCAGAGCAGGGAGGGAGACAGCGCCTGTTCAGCATGGCGCCTACCTGCTTTGCAGGAGCTGCTGAGTGGGTAGCGCCGGCCCTGCAATCAAGTACAGGTACAATATGACAATGCATAAACAAACCAGGGCAAATCACTATCCCAGGGGTCAAGTGCATAATATCATCAGACACATAAAGTTAACGAAATACACTGTCCTGGCACCCGCACACCCTCAACCTGCAGCCCACATCCTGATGAAATGGCCGATCTGGCCATGAAACGTCGATGTCGCCTGGAGCACTTGTAATGTATTTTACTTACTAAACTTATTTACTACCATTGAAGAGTGCCGACTCAGATTTCTTGCTTGCGCAGAACATCACCCACCTATATTGACTTTGTCAGTAAGGCACCTCGAAAGTTGAACCCTTCCTCCAGAGTGCCAAAGCTTCTTGTATGTATATATATATATATATATATATATATATATATATATATATATATATATATATATCTCAAATAAAAATAGATTCAATGACGTGGCATTGACAGGAATTATTATATGACTACAAATACACTAACTATAAGGGAGTATTCAATCACGTTCTTGACCAGCTCAACTGATATTCGGCAGGTGGGACATTGAATCCCGCCTGGCGAATATCAGTCGAGTGCGCAGATAAAGGCTCTGTGCCTGTCGGGACTGTGGCGTTTGAGCACAGGGGTGATTATGGTAATATAAAGGAGAACAAACACCACTGATCCCAACATGCAGACACGGCAGCTACGAAGTGCTGGTGACATCACCAGAAGACTCCCGCTGACTCTCACCGATGCCCGGCTGCGCACCTTCGCTAGATTCCTGGCTGCCAGTTGGAACATCTGTACAGACAGACTCCAGGTAGGGGACAGCAGGTAAAGTTTGCTGACTTGCTTTATACCAAATCCCCAACTGGTGCTCTCCAACTGCCCATAAAGGGACTGTAAACATTAGTGCACCTTATTATTGTTTTTCATTTAATTATTATTATTTATTATATTTTATTTTTTATTATTATTTTTTTATTTTATATATTTTTTTTTCTTCTTTTTATTTCTTCTTTTTTTTTTTTCCTGTTCTCCTTAGTCAGTAATGACTCTGCCCCTTGTCTTTTACCTATAATACTAGCACTTGGTTTCATTTCTGTAGTCAGCTCATTATAACTCTTATTATATCTTTAAACTGAGCAGCTCCAACAAATGCGCAGTAATGTTTTAGGAATTATTCCTAATATTATGAAGTCTCCCCATGCCTAGCTGACAGCACAGCAGGCTGTATAGTAGGGTGGGCTGTAAGAGTGGAGCAGGGGTTGTCACGAGGGGAGAGGGTTGGGGGAGCCATGAGAAGGGGTAAGCATATTTGTACTAGGGAAAAGAGAAAGTAAAGGAATTATTTCTGTCTGGACACTGCCCCGTGCCCTAGGCAGTATTTATTGACCCCACATAAACACTGTACAATGCATAGATCTATTAAAAAAAGACTAACTATCTATCTACATCAGGGATAGCCAACTCCAGTCCTCGAGAGTTACCAACAGTTAATGTTTTTCAGATCTCCTCACATAATCACAAGTGAAGTAATTAGCTCCACCTTTGGTTAATTTATAATGTGTCAGTCAGTAATGAGTGCACCTGTGCCCCAGCTAGGTTGTCTAGAAAACGTGAATTGTTGGTAGCTCTCAAGGACTGGAGTTGGCTACCACTGATCTACATTATCTTGTTGCAGTGATTTGCAGCATTTTATATTGATACCGCACTGCATGCGCTTCACGGCATGCCACAAAAATATGCACCGCCGTTCACCTAGTCAGAGTGAATGGATAGATTCCTCTGCCACTGCGCAGCTCCTTCCAAAGTCAATCATAAATCAGCCCAATTTAGCTAAATCTGCAAGCTACCAACTACAAACTATTATTAACATAGTCATCATTATTCATTAAGTCACAAAATATACAGGCATGGGTAGACTGTAAATGTTATTCTGTCATGTCTCTTTACTGCATCTTTGTTTTGCCAAGTAGAAATAAAACATAAATTACATGTAACCACAGAATTTCTTTTTGGCTGACAGATAATAACTTCATTGTTGATCCAGCACTGTGCAAGCAAGTGCTTCCGTTTCATAAAGTTGTATTGTGAAAAGGTCTATTTGTTCTGACAAATCGATCAACCTCTGGGCACGCTTTGCATCATAGGCCTGATTTTACATCTCATTAGTTATTTAACCAGATGAGAAAAATAGCAGCGATATCTGAATTTCTTACATATTAGCTGAGTGATTCACAAAGTTATGTATGGTGAGCTGAGAAAATAATTGTAATACAGGTTGAGTATCCCGTATCCAAAATGCTCGGGTCCAGGAGAATTTTGGATAACGGATTATTCCGTATTTCGGAATATTTTAATATTTCAATGATGTATTTTGAAGTATCTTGCATTTATGCTGTATAAACACATAATATACACACAAATATATTTTATTACCACATAAAATACACACAAACATATTTTAATTGTTCAAAAAACAAGGTTTCAAAACGTGAAACAAAATGTGTGTACTATCTCAGCACTGAATTTGAATGCCAAGCAATCATTGTCTTGCACATATATAGTGCCAGTTACATATCATGTCCCCAGTGATGCTGTTACAAATGTCCCCAGTGAGTTTTTAGCAAAAAAAATTTTTTTTTTCACTTTCTGGAATGTCCGTATTTCGGAATAATTCGGATAACGGATATTCGGATACGGGATACTCGACCTGTACAGTCATTTTTATAACATTATTCTCTTGTATTTATAATTCATTTGTCCATTTAACAGACGCTCATTTAGAGACATCCATAACAAAAAGTATATAAAGAGAAACATTTCAATTGGCTTCTAATGAACAAAAAAGGTTCACATTTATGTACATTGCACTGAAAATATTATTAATCTCACTTATACCAATATCTAATGGATATATCATGTACAGTAATAGTCAATATATATTCTAATTAGGGGTGAGCACCAGTTATGCCCCTTTCAGACGGCACAAATTAAACGGTATATTGCCGTTTCTTTACCGTTTCAAAACGGTAATATGTGCGGTCTGAAAGGACCAGAGTGAATTTACCATTTTAAAAAAAACGGTATTTTAAAACGGTAAAAAAGCAGGGTCCTACACGTTTCAGACCCGTTTTTTCTGCGGTCTGAACGGGTCTGAAACGGTACCCACTCAGCAATGATCACTATTGGTCCCCAGTGCCTGCATATTTAATGAGCCAGCCGCTAATTACATATGCACATATGTAATTAGTCGCTCATTACATATGTGCATATGTAATAAGCGGTCGGCTCATTAAATATGCACTGCGCTGGCTCAGAGGGACCAGAGCAGAGGGGACCTGGCTCAGAGGGGACCCCCCCCCCAATGTGTTTAAAAAAAAACCCATGCGCCGGTACCTCGTGCCTTACGATCCCGGCTGTCGGCTCCTGCTTATAAAAAAAAGTGACTTTTGGAAAATGGCTGCCCCATAGGAAAGACTGTTTGAAAAAACTGTCTTTGGTATAGGGGCAGCCATTTTCTGAAAGTCACTTTTTTTATAAGCAGCAGGAGTCTGCACAGCCAGGATCCGCAAGGCATGAGGTACCGGCTGCATGGGGGCTTCTTAGACACATTGGGGGGGTGTTAACTGTAACACGCTGCCACACAGCGTGTTACAGGGGGGGGGGGGTTGCTGAAGACTGCACTGGCTTTGATCCTGTATTTGGAAAGTTTCCAAAAACGGGTCTGCCAGTATAAAAAAACGGCACTTAAACGGTAATATACCGTTTAAGAGATGCGGTGTGAAAGGGGTTTTACCTGGCAGACCCGTTTTTAGAAACGTTTCAAAATACCTGGTCAAAGCCAGTTTTGCGGTCTGAAAGCAGCATTAAGTTTTTGGGTTTGGATCTGGATCTCCTTTGTGTTTTGGATCTGAATTACTAAAACCACCCTTGCGGGTTTTGGTTTTGAATCTGGATTTAAAAGAAATATAAAAACAGCTAAAATGACAGAATTTGGGGTGATTTCGGATCTTATTCTGGTTGACTCGCAGTGCACTAGAACCTGCCCTGCGAATGGCAGGCCGCCAGCCCCCCATTCGTATGCCACGCCGTGGATCGTCAAATCCTTCTATAAAAACATTCATCGATTATTGGGCCAGCAAGTGGGAGATTATCTGTCTAATCCCCAGATTCAACATTCCAATCTTTCTGCTGATAAAAGATGTTTATTAAAAATTCTTGCTAATAATCGCAAATTCATTTTCAGATCGGCCGATAAGGGCGGGGCCCTTGTGGTGATGGACTATGTTAAATACAAAACAGAAATGGACCTCCAATTATCGGATAGTTCTACTTACAAAGTCCTTACCAGAGACTCTACCGCGGAGTATCAAGCACAATTGTTGTTTCTCCTTAAGAATGCGGTATCATTGTCGTTAATTGATCAAAGTTTGGCCGATGCACTTATACCTCAATTTCCAGTGGTGCCAGTGATGTACTGCTTGCCTAAAAATCATAAATCTTTGGTGGACATTCTCTTACCCAATTTGTTTCTGTCTTTTTGGACGCTATATTCCCACCTTTTATTTGTGTACATCCCAGGTTTTTGTTGGACACCACTACCCTACTTGTCAAATTACAGTCCCTCCCACCTCTAATTGGTGAGATGTGGTCGGTGACGTTAGACGTCAAGAGTCTCTACACCATCATCCCGCATCATGAGGTGTTGTCGGCGGTAGAACTCTTTTTGTCACAACAGGCTGATTACCAGGGTCCTGATATTAATTGGTTGGTGTCCTTACTCAAATTTGTTTTGACCAAGAATTATTTTGTGCATGATGGGAGGTATTGGCTGCAGTTGAATGGCTGTTCCATGGGTTCTAACACTGCACCTGCCTATGCGAACATATATATGTTCCATATGGAACAGTGTGTCTTTTTTGATCATCCTGAAATTACCGCCAACATCTCCCTATATTTGTTCTATATTTATGACCTGCTCATTGCCCTGTGAAATTTACAATAGAATGTAGCGAACATACCATTCATATTTTGGATGTGGCAATTCACTTGAATGATGGCCGCATCACCACATCCTTATTCCAAAAGGAAACTGATCGCAATAATCTGTTGCACAATTCCAGTGCACATCCCTCTAGTCTCACACAGGACTTGCCCTAATCGCACATGTTGCGGATCAGGCGGATCGTATCGGATCCTCAGGCGGCTGAGGAGAAGATCGATAAGCTGATGGATCGCTTCATGGCAAGAGGGTATAAAAAACACTCTTTAGTCCAGGCTAGGTGCAGAGCATCACTTCTTACCAGCGAACAATTATTGGTTCCAAAGGCTCCTAATGTAAATCAACATATATTTCCTTGGGTAACCAAATTCAATTCCTCAAGTCCGGATATCAGCAAGATTGCTAAGACTCTCTGGCCAATAGTAAAATCAGATTTAGAGATCAATATATTGGACACGCGATTAATTATTTATTATTATTTATTTATTAACAGTTTCTTATATAGCGCATACATATTCCGCAGCGCTTTACAGAGCATAGTTATTAGCAAAAACACATAACGAATTACAGCACAAGACAGTTTAGGACAAGTACATGGTTAATATGGATAGTTGCATCAGTGGACAGGACACAGAAGCAAGCATCAGGGTGGCAGAGGTTTATATATTCTAAGAAAGGCACATGAGGAGAGAGGGCCCTGCTCGTGAGAGCTTACATTCTAAAAAGGGAGGGTTAGACAGACAGGGGTTAATGATGGGTTATCGCAGAGCCCCCAATCTGCGTGACATGTTGGTTCATGCAGATATTACCAACCATAACTCTAAACCTAAGTGCCAACCTTAGCAGGGGGCAAGTGTGAATTACCTGTTCCGAAACATTTTGTTGCTTTTAAGCATTCTCTGCCCTCCCTCCATTACCGCATGATAGATCACATCCCTGTATGTGAGGTGGTAACAGAGGGTTAAAATTGCTAAAATGTGAAACACGATGGATACATCGGTTGGATACCATTGCCCCTCGAGGCTTGAATGAAAACCTTGGTATCAGTTGTTTAACACGTAATTAATTATTTGTGCCTTTGTATTATGATGTTATATTATTGTGAATTTATCATTGTGCTGCCCTTGCTATATTTGGATTGCCTAGATAGTATTTGCTATATTTTTTTAGCCCTGTTCCCGTATATGATCGGGATGGAATCTTTTGGTATTTTTATATTGCACAGAATATGTGATGTAGCGCTGCCCGATAGTCTTTCTAATTGCATTATTATTCTGCTAGTAAGTATCGTTAAATCTTTAAGATTCAAGCTATCAGTACAATCAGCTTGGAATGTCAATGCTATTGTTGTCTGTTGGTATGGTGACGGTGACACCTCACTGAGCGCCGGCTGGCGCCATGTGATGACGTCACTCCATGTGCCGCCCGGAAGAAGGGCGGGCTGGAGCAAGCGTCCAGTGCACAGCGGTGGTGTATAAAGGTATGTTCTGTGTTTTGTGTTATTTGAGCCTGATGAAAATGCCAAAATAAAGAGGCATTGAAATGTTGCTATACACCGTTGTAGCTGTGATTTCTTCAGTTGAGAGTTCCGCTCCTCCCCCCAGCCATTTTATATATATATATATATATATATATATATATATATATATATATATATATATATATATATATATATATATATATATATATATATATATATATATAGTGTACGAAGTGCTGGCACTCTGTCCTTCCTTGGTCAAATACCGAGGTGCAGGAGAGGCAGGTATCATAGACAGTGAATAACCTGCACCCATCGGGTTTCTTACTGGATCAATAATCACTCAGACGCCAAAGCTTTTAAGCAACGTTTCGGGGGTTTAAGCAACGTTTCGGGGGTTTATCCCCGTGTAACAAGCCTGAGGATGGGAATAAACCCCCGAAACGTTGCTTAAAAGCTTTGGCGTCTGAGTGATTATTGATCCAGTAAGAAACCCGATGGGTGCAGGTTATTCACTGTCTATATATATA
Source organism: Crinia signifera (assembly GCF_055691185.1). Taxonomy (NCBI): domain Eukaryota; kingdom Metazoa; phylum Chordata; class Amphibia; order Anura; family Myobatrachidae; genus Crinia; species Crinia signifera. The sequence goes on from NC_139219.1 coordinate 129,253,962, forward strand.
TATATATATATATATATATATAGAGAGAGAGAGTGAGAGAGAGAGGGGGGGTGCTTCAATATACTGTAGTACCACCTTAAACTAAAAATTAACTGCATAATGATTACTTAATAAAACATACTCATAAAATCAATGAATTCAAGAGTTCATAAAATCCATCCATAATGGTTCATGTTCATTCTTGATACATCCAATTTTGCAGTACAGATGAATAGTCAGTGTTTTCACAGTATTCAAACAGAGTGTAGTTCAAACAAACTTTCCACCTTGAAAAAGCTTCTGATGCAGCGAAATGCTTAGGTTACTGGCGCTTGGACCCTTTGTTGCTCTGACACCCTACATGCCGATACCACCTTTGGCAAGTGACTCAACCAGTCTGCTCTGCATTACATCGTGGACCTGAGCGTTTACTTTCAACTTTAACTGGACCCCCCCAGCCCAAATACGGCAACAACTATTGTGGAGGAATGCCACCTCTCTAAAAATAGCCGGATGCAAACAGGCCTCACCTACAATTAACACCATATGGGGAGGACTAACATCGTATCCAGCAACTATCACCACCAAAAGCATTAGCTCCAATCCAGCTTTTGAACTATTCACATCGGCCTAATAGGAAGGGACACTAGACGATGTAACAGCCTAGAATCAAGGGAATCAAGGGTAACTATAAAATTATTAGCAGAATAACACAGCAACAGAGTCATGCATTTATAAATTTCTATGTAAATCATTGTTTATTTTAATATTATCATCAGTTAATAAATGTTATAAGATTTTATTACATGCACACCTGAAAGTGCAACCAACTCTTGTTTCTAAAGTTAAAAATTAGGATGGATTATGGAAAAAATGGCACACATTTAAGAATGTTTTTTAAAAAGAAGTGTTAACAGATTTAATCAATTAACAAAATGGCGAACTAACCACAGATGTCCTATGGTTATTGGCTTGTTCAAATCCTTCTGTCTCTTAATGCAATCTTAGTCAGACTTGAATATGTTGAGATCAGGGCTCTGCGAGGGCCATATTGTCACTATTTGTTCTTTTCTACACTGTAGATAGTTATTAATAACATTGGCTGTATGCAGGGGCGGATTGGCCCACCGGAAAACCAGGTACTTTCCCGGTGGGCCGGCTGATTTAACTTCAAACGCGGCCGCACATCCTCCCTGCTGGGCCGTGGACCGCCATCTATGCGGTTAGCGGCCGCGGCCGCAGCTCTATGTATGCCCTCACTAAACATGGCCGCCCGCAGCCAGCCCTGGCTCCCCAAACTTAAAATGGCCGCGGGAGGGCTGGTGCGCATGCACACAGCCTCTCCCGCGGTACTCGGAGTCGGAGGAAGTGGCCGGCTGAAGACGCCGGCTGCCGGCTGGTGGCTGGCGGCTGGTGGCTGGTGACGTGATCCCCAGCAGGCAGCATGCAGCGCACAGGACTGGGGATCCGTCTGATGGGCGGCTGTGGGCGGCGCTGGGCAGCGCTGAAAAACAGAATATTACGCAGCAGCTGAGCAAACAGTCAGTAATGTATTAAAATCAATGATAATAGTCTGTCTGCTGTGCCGTTTCTATATGTATATTTATTTATATGTGTGTGTGTATAAATATATATGTGTGTGCGTGTGTGTGTGTGTATAAATATATGTGTGTGTGTATATATATGTGTGCACCAGGGGCGGATTGGCCATTGAAGTCACCGGGACTTTTCCCGGGAGGCCGGCCGACCCTGAGGCCGAAAGCTGCTGGAAACTGGTGACACTGAATCAAGGGGCCGGCCACCGCGGAGTTATGGGTAGCAGTGGCCGTGCACGGAAGTGATTCAGTCTCCAGTCCAGCTTTGTCCGGCGTTTGTACAGATGAGGCCAGCCGCAGCGAACACCAGCAGGTCAGGTGGTGGAGCTGCGGCTGGGAAGACAGCGGGGCCGGGGTGCCAGTCAGAAGCGTACGGAGCAGAGAACCCCCTCCCCCTGTGCTGCTGCTGCAGCTTCTGCTGCTGCTCCGGCTCTCAGTGGCTGCTGCTGCCTGTCACACTGCAGGCAGCAGCGCCAGCAACATGAAGACCAGCCGGCTAAGCTCCTTCACAGCTCCCATATCCCCCAGCCACCCTAACAAGTGTACATCAGTGACTGTCAGCACTGGACAGGGGGCGGAGCTACACGTAATGGATGGGCGGAGCCACACGGGGTGAGGGGGCGGAGCTACACGGGAGCACAGCAGGGCTGATGAAAGCAGAGGATGAGCTGCCACACAGATTTTAAGGTAAAAAAAAGTGTGTGAGAGAAAGCAGTACTGTCAGCAAACTATGTCCAGGTGGAGCCATCCTCATTGTATCTGTCCCCCACACACCAATCGCCACGGTTCGCTGGGGATTCTGGCATGTGTGCATCTCCGATGCTTGCCTACCCCATTCCCAGCAATGAACATGCGAGCGTCCGAGACGATTGCGTGTCCGTTTATGCTGGCGGGCCACCCACCAGATCAGAGCATCTGGCGCACCAGCGACAACAATGAGGCTGGCTCCATCTGTAAAAGCAGTACTGTCGGCAACTGATGTGGATGTTATTTACAGAATAAGCAGCGCTACTACTGACGGCAACTGGTGTGGGCGTTACATATAGGCAGCGCTTCTATTGATGGTAACTGGTGTGGGTGTTACATATAGGCAGCGCTACTACTGACGGCACTCTCTGTGCTCTCCTCTCTCTGCGCTCTCCTCGTCTCTCTCTCTGCGCTCTCCTCGTCTCTCTGTCTTGGCGCTATCCTCGTCTCTCTCTCTCGGCGCTCTCCTCATCTCTCTCTCTCTGTGCTCTCCTTGTCTCTCTCTGTGCTCTCCTTCTCTCTCTCTCTGCGCTCTCCTTGTCTCACTCTCTGCGCTCTCCTTGTCTCCCTCTCTGTGCTCTCCTTGTCTCGCTCTCTCTGCGCTATCCTTGTCTCGCTCTCTCTGCACTCTCCTTGCCTCTCTCTCTGCGCTCTCCTTGCCTCTCTCTCTCTCTCTCTGCGCTCTCCTTGCCTCTCTCTGCACTCTCCTTGTGTGTCTCTCTCTCTCTGTTCTCTCCTTCTCTCTCTCACCGGACTCACAGCCTCATCTTCTATGGTCTTCTCCACATGACCCACTGCTGCCCGATCTCCCTCCACACAGAACCTGCCGCCTCTGCCTGCCTCTTCCACAGGACCTGCCGCCTCTGCCTCCTCTACGGGACCTGCCGCCTCTGCCTCCATCAATGGACCTGCCTCCTCTATGGTACTCACTGTTGCCCCCCTGACCAGGTACACTATTTGCCTTGCATATTGAAAGTGAAGAAGGAAGAGGGGGGGGGGGGAGGAGACACATACCATTTTCAATTCTCTCCTCTCCCTTTCCTCCACTCTTCCCTCTCTTTCTTTCTCTCCTTCTCTGCTCTATGTCCTCCCCTCCTCTTTTTCTCACTTTGCTCTCTTCTCTCTCTCCTATCCTTGTCTCTCTCTCTCTGTGCTTTCCTTGTCCCCCTCTGCGCTCTCTCTCTCTATGCTCTCTTCGTCTCTCTCTCCCTGTGCTCTCCTCGTCTCTCTCTCTGCGCTCTCCTCGTCTCTCTCTCTCTCTGCGCTCTCCTCATCTCTCTCTCTTCGCTCTCCTCATCTCTCTCTCTCTGCACTCTCCTTGTCTCTCTCTCTCTCTCTGCGCTCTCCTTGTCTCTCTGTCTCTGTGCTCTCCTCATCTTTCTCACAGCGCTTTACTCGTCTCTCTCTCTGCGCTCTCCTCGTCTCTCTCTCTCTCTCTCTGCGCTCTCCTTGTCTCTCTCTCTCTGCGCTCTCCTTGTCTCTCTCTCTCTGCGCTCTCCTTGTCACTCTCTCTCTGCGCTCTCCTCATCTCTCTCTTTCTCTCTGCGCCCTCCTTAGTCTCTCTCTCTCTGCACTCTCCTTGTCTCTCTCTCTGCGCTATCCTTGTCTCTCTCTGCGCTCTCCTTGTCTCTCTCTCTGCGCTCTCCTTCTCTCTCTGCGCTCTGCTTCTCTCTCTGCGCTCTATTTCTCTCTCTCTCTCTCTCTGCACTCTCCTTGTCTCTCTCTCTCTGTCTCTGCACTCTCCTTGTCTCTTTCTCTCTCTGCGCTCTCCTTGTCTCTCGCTCTCTGCACTCTCCTTGTCTCTCGCTCTCTGCGCTCTCCTTGCCTCTCTCTCTCTCTCTGCGCTCTCCTTGCCTCTCTCTCTCTGCGCTCTCCTTGCCTCTCTCTCTCTGTGTGCTCTCCTCGTCTCTCTCTCTCTGCGCTCTCCTTGTCTCTCTCTCTCTCCTCCTTGTCTATCTCTCTCTTTGTGCTCTCCTTGTCTCTCTCTGCGCTCTCCTTCTCTCTCTCTCTCTGCGCTCTCCTTGTCTCTCTCTCTCTGCCCTCTCCTTGTCTCTCTCTCTGCGCTCTCCTTCTCTCTCTCTCTCTCTGTGCTCTCCTTGTCTCTCTCTCTGTGCTCTCCTTGCCTTTCTACAGGATCTCCCACAAAGCAGTAAGTTGCTTTGTTGTCTAGCATTAAAATCATAGGTAACCCTAACAACGGTTCTTGTACGGCACTAGCCATAGTGCCATAGTGTAGCCGTTAGTTGGGGGGGCCGGGGGCCCAAGCCTGGCAGGCCATCGTTGCATGTGGTATACTATGTAATGGGTGTGTGACACCTAATAGGCATTACGGTGTGGATTTTTGGCGCGCGCCTGCGGCGCGCACTATCCCTGGTGTCCCTATTTTACCAGAATGGTGGCATTAGTTTTGCCTGTCAACGATGTATCTAAGTATAGTGATGTAATAATCCTGCTACTGTAATGCTGGCTCCGCCCTTTATTGATTTGTTGCCACCCACATGAGGCCACTTTCAGAAATTTTCCAGGGCCACTTTTAGTCCCCAATCCGCCCCTGGTGTGCACATATATATACACAGGGGAGGGGGTGCGGGGGGGGGGGCACAAGGACGCACTGCTGTCTGTTATGGCAATAATCGTAAGCCTTCACCCATTAACCCATTCCTTTCCAATCCAATATTAATTCACCCTACCAGCACTCATTAACACAGCATCTTTTCACTTGGGAAACCTTTAACCCCCCTCACCTGCACACAAACACATTCAGTACTGATTAACCAGTTAATTGTATAATGGGCATCATGTGCGTGTGGCATATGTTTAATGGGCATCATGTGTGTGACATGTTTAATGAGCATCAAGGTGTGTGGCATATGTATAATGGGCATCATGTGTGTGGCATATGTTTAATGGAGCATCACGGTGTGTGGAATATGTACAATGGAGCATCAAGTTGTGGGGAATTTGTATAATGGAGCATCATGGTCTGCAGCATATGTATAATGGAGCATCACGGTGTGCAGCATATGTATAATGGAGCATCACGGTGTGTGGCATATGTATAATGGGCATCATGTGTGTGGCATATGTTTAATGGAGCATCACGGTGTGCGGAATATGTACAATGGAGCATCAAGTTGTGGGGAATTTGTATAATGGAGCATCACGGTGTGTGACATATGTATAATGGGCATCACAGTGTGGGGCATATGAATAATGGGCATCATGTGTGTGGCATATGTTTAATGGAGCATCACGGTGTGCGGAATATGTACAATGGAGCATCAAGTTGTGGGGAATTTGTATAATGGAGCATCACGGTGTGCAGCATATGTATAATGGGCATCAGGGTGTGCGGCATATGTATAATGGGCATCACATTGTGCAGCATATGTATAATGGGCATCACATTGTGCAGCATATGTATAATGGGCATCACGTTGTGCAGCATATGTATAATGGAGCATAACGGTGTGTGGCACATGTATAACGGAGCATCACGGTGTGGGGCATATGTATAACGGAGCATCACGGTGTATGGCATATGTGTAATGGGCATCACGGTGCGGGGCATATGTATAATGGAGCACCACGTTGTGGGGCATATGTATAATGGAGCATCACGTTGTGGGGCATATGTATAATGGGCATCACAGTGTGTGGCATATGTGTATCTTGCACTTTTGGGGGCATATGTGCATCTGGCACTGCACTATTGGAGGCATATGTGTATCACACCCCCATGTAGCCTCGCAGGAGTTCCATGGTAGTAGGTGAACCCTCTAATTTTGGGCGCAGATGCCTCTTCTCTTCTGCCTCCAGTGTTGGGAGGTATGTTTGTGACATATTGGACATTGCAGTGCGTGGCATAATGTGTCAGGGGCATTACGGTGTGTGGCATAATGTGTAAAGGGCATTTTTGGATATTATGCAGATTTTTTTTTATTTTAGTAGCTTTTCGGGTGGTTTATTTTGTTGCGAGTAGCTCCCGCACCAAAAAAGGTTGGAGACCACTGTCCTATAGTAACCTGCGGGCTACCTTTTTGCAAACTGAGCATGTGCAGTGTGTGGCAGGGACGCAAACCAGGAAGTAGTGTTTCTCCTATTCAAGGATGGTAATGGGTAACCATGGCTATGTAACACTGACAGGGCCAATCCGCCCCTGTCAGAGAGAGCTACTAGCCATGCCCCCACAGCGGCAAAAATGGGGTGTGACCTCGTTGAAATAGGCCACACCCCCATATCACTAGGCCACGCCTCCAAAAAAATTGAAGCCCCGGGGCTGCTTCAAATTATTTCCCGGGCTGCTTTTAATCCCCAATCCGCCCCTGGCTGTATGTTTGGGGTCCTGCTGCAGAATAAAAGTGTATCAGACACTTCCCTGATGATATTGTGTTAGGGATAAGTTTCTGCCTGTATTTCTCAGCATTGAGGATACAACTTATACTGAACAAATGGTACTTATATGTTAGTTGGGTGCCCACTATAGTTAGTATGCTCATACCCCCACTATCCATGTCCGCGTGGAGTTGATTTTATATAGTATGGCGAGCGCAGTGAGCCACCGTGACCCGCGAGGGGACGCGTAAAACTAAGCAAATAGCTTAGTGGATTACAGCCCGAAACATGTATCGTAAGCCTTCACCCATTAACCCATTCCTTTCCAATCCAATATTAATTCACCCTACCAGCACTCATTAACACAGCATCTTTTCACTTGGGAAACCTTTAACCCCCCTCACCTGCACACAAACACATTCAGTACTGATTAACCAGTTAATTGTATAATGGGCATCATGTGCGTGTGGCATATGTTTAATGGGCATCATGTGTGTGACATGTTTAATGAGCATCAAGGTGTGTGGCATATGTATAATGGGCATCATGTGTGTGGCATATGTTTAATGGAGCATCACGGTGTGCGGAATATGTACAATGGAGCATCAAGTTGTGGGGAATTTGTATAATGGAGCATCATGGTCTGCAGCATATGTATAATGGAGCATCACGGTGTGCAGCATATGTATAATGGAGCATCACGGTGTGTGGCATATGTATAATGGGCATCATGTGTGTGGCATATGTTTAATGGAGCATCACGGTGTGCGGAATATGTTCAATGGAGCATCAAGTTGTGGGGAATTTGTATAATGGAGCATCACGGTGTGTGGCATATGTATAATGGAGCATCACGGTGTGTGACATATGTATAATGGGCATCACAGTGTGGGGCATATGAATAATGGGCATCATGTGTGTGGCATATGTTTAATGGAGCATCACGGTGTGCGGAATATGTACAATGGAGCATCAAGTTGTGGGGAATTTGTATAATGGAGCATCACGGTGTGCAGCATATGTATAATGGGCATCAGGGTGTGCGGCATATGTATAATGGGCATCACATTGTGCAGCATATGTATAATGGGCATCACATTGTGCAGCATATGTATAATGGGCATCACATTGTGCAGCATATGTATAATGGAGCATCACGGTGTGGGGCATATGTATAACGGAGCATCACGGTGTATGGCATATGTGTAATGGGCATCACGGTGCGGGGCATATGTATAATGGAGCACCACGTTGTGGGGCATATGTATAATGGAGCATCACGTTGTGGGGCATATGTATAATGGGCATCACAGTGTGTGGCATATGTGTATCTTGCACTTTTGGGGGCATATGTGTATCTGGCACTGCACTATTGGAGGCATATGTGTATCACACCCCCATGTAGCCTCGCAGGAGTTCCATGGTAGTAGGTGAACCCTCTAATTTTGGGCGCAGATGCCTCTTCTCTTCTGCCTCCAGTGTTGGGAGGTATGTTTGTGACATATTGGACATTGCAGTGCGTGGCATAATGTGTCAGGGGCATTACGGTGTGTGGCATAATGTGTAAAGGGCATTTTTGGATATTATGCAGATTTTTTTTATTTTAGTAGCTTTTCGGGTGGTTTATTTTGTTGCGAGTAGCTCCCGCACCAAAAAAGGTTGGAGACCACTGTCCTATAGTAACCTGCGGGCTACCTTTTTGCAAACTGAGCATGTGCAGTGTGTGGCAGGGACCCAAACCAGGAAGTAGTGTTTCTCCTATTCAAGGATGGTAATGGGTAACCATGGCTATGTAACACTGACAGGGCCAATCCGCCCCTGTCAGAGAGAGCTACTAGCCATGCCCCCACAGCGGCAAAAATGGGGTGTGACCTCGTTGAAATAGGCCACACCCCCATATCACTAGGCCACGCCTCCAAAAAATTGAAGCCCCGGGGCTGCTTCAAATTATTTCCCGGGCTGCTTTTAATCCCCAATCCGCCCCTGGCTGTATGTTTGGGGTCCTGCTGCAGAATAAAAGTGTATCAGACACTTCCCTGATGATATTGTGTTAGGGATAAGTTTCTGCCTGTATTTCTCAGCATTGAGGATACAACTTATACTGAACAAATGGTACTTATATGTTAGTTGGGTGCCCACTATAGTTAGTATGCTCATACCCCCACTATCCATGTCCGCGTGGAGTTGATTTTATATAGTATGGCGAGCGCAGTGAGCCACCGTGACCCACGAGGGGACGCGTAAAACTAAGCAAATAGCTTAGTGGATTACAGCCCGAAACATGTATCCCCATCATGTTTAACTGTTGCCTGCACACACTCATTACATTGCTCTCCAGCCCTTTGAATGACAAACTGCCTTCTGTTGTATACAAATAATTAAAATTTTGACTCATCAGTCCAGAGAACCTGCTGCCATTTTTCTGCACCCCATTTCCTACAGTATGTTTCATGCACATTTGAGTCACTTGACCTTATTTTCACATTGAAGGTATAGATTTTTGGCCACAGATCTTCCATGAAAACCACGTCTGAGAAGACTAATATTATGAGTAGATGGGTGTACCTGGGTTCAACTGGTTATTGCCAGTTCTAGGCTCATGGCACTTAAAAAATTTTTTTTGAAGGGAAGTACACTTCATGTGTGTCACGATCATCACTTGATCAGATCCCAAAATGATATGTCTCCCATTGTGTGTACTATAAATGTTATATCTTATATTATTTCAGCTAGATGTGACCTAAGTGGCTGAGACAAAATGGCTGACAGGCTGTGTCCTGTGCTTCACCTGAATGTATACAGGCCAGGAGAGAGCAAATTCTGTCTTCCTGAGAAGGTGACCAGACCAGGGGCTCTGAATTTTGATGCATAGGAATTCGACATCTGCAGATAAGCAATCCAATAAGCTTTCTGGCCAGTCATAAAACCATTCCAGGGTGACAAGATATAGATCTTGTTACAAGACCTGTGTCACCTGGACTAAACCCCCTACCCTGTCTGTTGCCCATCTGTTTATAAGGAGGTCCTAACTGTCCATTTTCCAGCAGTGAGCTGGTTAAACCACAAGGGTGGGGACATAAATCTGCAGGGTATAACTGTCTCTTTCTCTATTCTCTGTGAGTACTTCTTGGGGATCAGCGAGAAGGCTGTAAGTGACCCTATATTCCTGTGCAGTCCCCCACAAAAGATTCCTAAGCACTTGTTGTAAGTTAGGTTTAGGTTAGGTTTTTTATTTTTATGAGATTTCTATGTACTGTATTTCCTGTTTGTTTGTAATTGTGTTGTAATCATACCTTGGAATATTTTGTTGGAATTAAAAGATAAATAATGCTAGTGTTTTTTCCTTGCCATTAACGATTTTTTGTGCCTGTGAGGCCAAACGCTACGTAAGTGAGTTTTGCAATTGGTAAGCCTGGATACAGATAAATGACAAAAGGAATGTTTGCTATCCATATTTTTATTGATTTTTTAATTTCCTCTTGCTATTGGCAATTAGTTTATGAATTTTAGCATTCACTCATGCTGGGAGTATCCATAAGTCTCGGGCGGTAATTCTCAGATTGAGGTATCTGGAGAATTGGCAGACCAGACGGTGACAATGTGTTTTTCATCTGATGCACTAAGTTTCCTTGGTTGACCCCTGCATCTATGATCCTCAACGTTGTAATTTCTTTGTTACTTGTTTTTCTTAAAAAGAGCTTGAACAGCATATTTTGAAACCTCAATCTGCTTTGAAATATTGTCCTGGAAGAGACCTTGCTGATGCAGTATAACTACATTGTGTCTTGTTGCTGTGCTCAGTCTTGCCATGGTTTATGAGCTGTGACATGAAACTTTCTTCGGCAACCTCACCTTTGTAGCAGAGTTTAGCTGTTCCTCACCCAGATTTATTGATCAGACAAAGCTTTTTCAGCCTAAATATGAAAATAATCTTCATTATCACCTTTTTTGGTATGAGTCAATTATATACCTGACTTGAATGTTATGAAATCCCTAACTTTGTGAAGTCTACCTAGAAGAAAATCCTCTGATGCTGTTTTGAATACAAAGGGTGGTCAAGCGAAATATTGATTTGAGTTACATTTCCTTTCTGTTCATTCACTTTTCATTTTGTTTCTTGATAAAAAAAATTACTATTAATACTTTTAAATCATTCTTACTTTTCCTTTAAACAGAAGAATGTTAATGCTATGCAAAATAAATTCTGAAAAGCCATTGATAAATCAGAGAGTCTAATTCAAACCTGTTTACTAGGCTGCGTTCTCTCTCAGCCTAACGAACATGTAAAAACTTCTCGCTGGGCAAGTAAATGGCTGCCCCCCTCCCAGAGCGTATGGCAGTGGTTTCATGCGAATCAGTGTGTACGATTACACATCCATTCGCATGCAGCCATAAGGTCGAAAAATAATTTGATTGTCGACGAGACGACATTGAATGATTTTTTTTACCAGTTCGCAAATAAAATTGGACATGGCCAAATTCAGGGTGGGCGCAGATATCATGTGACATCAGCCACCCGCCCTGAGTAGGTTTCGACATGCCTGTGTTCACATGGGGACACCCAGCATTTTTCTAGGCGCACCCACCTTTTTTGTGGGAATACCCAGGAAAAGCTGGGTGTTCCCATGCTCCAGCCCACTATCCGCCCCCTTCCCACCCCGTCTGTGCAAATGCCTCGTTGAGTGTGATACACACCGAAGGCATTTGCACAGCGGGTCTGCACGTGTGTATTTTTGGCAATGTGCATGCGCAGACCCTCAACATCGGTCTCTGCACTGAATACGCTGGGGACCGATCAGGTCCAGGGCTGCCGAGAGGGGGGGAATGGGTAATAATTACCTGGGGCCCGACAGGGTCCCTGTTCTGACCCCTCTCTACCCCCCCCTCCCCTCCCATCCTCCTCCATCCCTCCCAGCCCACACCTACAGCATGTGCTGTGCTGACAGCAGGCTCAGCATGAGCGTCTCACTGACAGGTGAGAACAGATGCTGAGCCTGCTGTCAGCACTGCACGTGCTGTAGGTGTGCTGCTGCTGAGGGGGAGGGACAATAACAATCCCCCCTTGACCTTAGAGTGTTTCCCCCCCCCTAATTATTTTGGGGGCGTGGCCTAATCACGGGAGGTGAACATGCCTCTCGGCAGTCCTGATTGGGTCTAAATCAAGCTTTACATGTCACAGAAAATCTATTATAGTTTTTACCGCAATAAAGAGTGGTATGCTACAATTGCCACATGTGATCCTAAAATAAAGGAATTGGGAAAGAAGGGCTTACAGCTACAGAAGTTGGAACAATTAAAGCCTTGACTATAAAGAATAAAAATAAAGTCACAACATTCCAAGGTGTGCTTTATGCACCAGAAATGGGAACACAAATTCAAGCACTAGCTATAAACTAAATGGGGTTATTATGGGGGGATCAGCAGAGGGAAAGGATTTAGGGGTCATCATTGATGATAGGATAAGTAATAGTGAACAATGCTCAAGTGCTGCCACAAGAGCAAACAGGACCTTAGCATGTATTAAAAGAAGAATGGAATCAAGAGATGCCAGTGTGATAGTGCCTCTTTATAAATCACTGGTGAGGCCGCACTTAGAATAATGTGTCCCATTCTGGGCACCTCATCTTAAGAAAGACATTAAGGAACTTGAATTAGTTAATAGAAGGGCTAATAAACTAATAAGGGGTCTTGAGTCGCTGGAATTTACAGTAGGGATAGGCTAAACAGGCTGAGTATGTATTCACTGGAAAAGCGAAGGCTGGGAGGCGATATGATTACTATGTTCAACTACAGGATTGGAAATCAAAAAGGAGCTGGGAGATTACTTATTCAGTAACAAGACTATTTAGGACACGTGGGCATGCACTAAGGATTGAGGAAATAAAGTTCCGTACCAAATTGAGGAGGGGATTTTTCATCATAAGAGAAGTTAAGTTCTGGAATTCTTTACCAGATTATGTGGTAACAGCAAGCACGGTAAATGAGTTTAAAGTAAAACTGGATACATTTCTTGCTACAAAGGGAATCATATAGTTACGACCTAGCCTAGGAATGACTAGACTAGTTATATGGGTTGAACGCGATGGACTGACGTCTTTTTTTTCAACCCTTAATTACTATGGTACTAAGGCCCTTATTCTGGTTTAATCGAGCGGACGCGTGTGCGGACGTGTCCGTGCGTATGGATCGCTCACTCTTTAGGAGAGTGTGAGTCCGCCCACAAAACATCCGCACATGGTCGGTGGGATAAACAAGCAAAGGGGAGTGGCATGCATATGAGTGTACGCTACCGTGTTCGGATGGATCACATCCTTTTTGCTCACAAACTGACTGTGTTTCTCCAATCATAAGAGGAAGCATATGTCTGAGCAGGCAGCCTACACTTCACATATATGGCACGGCAATAATTTTCTTGTTAGCCACCACCAGGCGCTGGTCCGGACTGCGGGGAGATCTCGGGGAGGTCTCGGGGATTGACAGCGGCCAAGCGTCAGGGCTCTGCTTGGCAATGTCCCCGAACTTCCACCCTGCATCTCCCTGCACAGCGTCTGAGGTCATCAGCTGGGGGTGGCAGTTTTGAATAAATAGCCGGCGTCTGCTGGGAACAGATGCCGCACAGTTGAGCAACAGTGCACCTGACGCCCGTGTGGGCAAGTATTCTGCGCCAGGCTGCATTATAGGCCCGGCGCTTATCAGCATTGCTGATGTATGGGCCCCAGATGCCGGTCCATAACTGTCCATAACTGTCACCAGCACCAGCAGTTCCCTCTGGGAGAAAGGTGCAGCCCTATTGGAAGTCATATTGGCAAAGGCATAGCTAATAGACCAAGAACCTGGCATTTACAAAGCGGGAACTTCAGATTTTGGATCGAGTTTTCCAGCAGGAAGCTGACCCCCTCTGCGAAGGACAAGATTTGGGATCAAATCAAAGATGAAGTGAATAAGGTGGCACCACAGCACAGGGATGTCAAGAGTGTGCACAAAAGGCAAGTGTATGCTTTTAACTGATATGTAGTTGTTTGTGTTACAACAAAAAATTATATAGACCTTTTAGGACAAAGGTGTGTTTGTTGATATGTCGTTCATTTACACATGTGAGCACATTTATAGAGGGGAGTGCTGTCCAGGTGGAGTGATTCTGACACCTTGCACCATGGATAAGAATTATATATGTCATAGGTTCCCAAACGTGGTCCTCAAGGCACCCCAATGGTCCAGGTATTAAGTAAATCCATGCTTGGCCACAGATTACTTAATTAGTAACTCAGTGAGTCTGATTTAACCATCTGTGCTGAGCCATGGATATACCTAAAACCTGGACCGTTGGGGTGTCTTGAGGACCGGATTTGGGAACATCTGGTATATGTGATGGTTCACCAATAGTTGTGTGTTCCAAAAAGAGGGAGAAAAAATATGTGTGGGTTTTGAACATGACCCACAAAGGATTTTGGTAAATGGTCAAAGTAAAAAAAGGTATGTGGGGTAGCTCACCTTACTGTAACATGTATAAAACTGTGGCCATTAAACATGTGGATGACGTTTTCCTTCAATGGGTTGCATTATGTGATAGTTTGATGCTGTGTTATGGAGTCCACCATCAGGAAGCAGAAAACTTATATTGATTCAGATCATACAAGCCACAATGCGAACTGTTCACTAGTAATGGTGTGTGGTAGCTGAGACCATTACATATGTAGTTGACTTACATGATTTATTTCATTTTTTAAGGTGGCATGACTTCAAATGTGCCCTGAAGAGGAAGCTAACTGAATAGTGGAGGCACAGCCAGACCACCGGGGGTCGGCCCTATGCATCTTACCTGGAGCTGACCCCCCTGGATCTGCAGGCGCAGGACTGCATCGATGTGGTTGAGATCAGGGGGTAGTGAACATGGACAGTGAGCTCCCGGTGGAGGTGTTTGCTGCAGAGCTAGCAGGTAAATGTGCCAAATTCCTTGTTCTTGTTCACATACATTGTATATTGACGTGATGGTGACAATGTTTTCTTCATTTCACAACTGAGGTGGAGCCTTCACCGTCCAGACCAGCTTCCGACTCACGGGAACAGGAACAACAGTGCCCCACAGAGCCCGAGGGGGGCGTCAGCACCCAGCTGCTAAGGGACATTCGAAAACAGCGGGTGGAGTCCACAGAGCGGCTTGATCCCCAACTGGTGGTGCTGGATAACATAGCTGCTGTGCAGACCACACTAGCACAGCAGTCCATCCAACAGAATGATATTCTAGCGGAGATTGCCATCTGCCAGAACTATATTCTGGCGGAGATTGCCAGCACCACCAGGGCACTTGTTGCAGCACTAGCAGCAAATCCTCCAGCTGCCCCACCCCATGCTGCCAGAAGGGACCCACCACCACCCCCTTCCAAAGCACCTGAGCCCCCAAACCCCAAGGGCCGACGATGGTGCAGACCGGCCACACCCAAGGCAAAAAAAAACGCAAAAAATAATGTGGTGCCACCTTACACACCCATATTGTGTAGTGTATTGAAGTGGATGAAGTCATGGGTTTATGTGACATTTGTGACATTTGTAAGAGAGGAAAAAAGATGTGTGCACAGTTTCCAAACAGCAGTGATGGATGGTGAGAGTGAGGCAGATGTATTACGCCTGGTGAAGAGATAAACTGGAAGGAGATAACGCTCCGGCCTATCAGATCCCAACTGTCATATTTCAAACACAGCTGATTGGCTGGTGCTTTATCTCCTACTACATTATCTCCACTTTATCTCTTCTCCAGGCTTAATACATCTGCCCCAGTGAGTGGTAGAGGACCAGATGTCTGTTTCCTCCAAAAGTAAAAATGGAGAGTGGTAAACAGCCATCCAAACAGCTCCCAAATTCCATGTTACAGAGTTGTGGGCAGATGTAGGAAGCCTTACACAGAGATACGTGGTGCCAATCAGGTCCTACCTGCCATGTTACATGCAGAGTTAGAAAAAGACAGTAAGGAGCAGAATGGCTGGTTGATTATCACTCTCCCAGTTAACAATTTGTAAGCTTGATACTTGTGTCCCATAATGTGTACATGAGCAGGACAGAGTAAAGGCATCTATTTCTAAAACATTGAAAGAAAAAGAGGCTTAGAAACAGATCAGTGGTGTTAGACCTGATAGAGGTGTGTAATTAATGCCCCTTTCAGACCGCACTTTTAAAACGGTAAATTGCCGTTTTTTTACCGTTTTAAAACGGTAATGTGTGCGGTCTGAAAGGTCCAGTCCCACTTAACCGGTTAGAAAATGCCGTTTTTTCTAACCGGTTAAAATGCAGGGTCCTACCCGTTTCTGAACCGGTATTTTAGCGCAAAAATCGGCTCAGAAACGGTATTTAGGACCCAGCCAATGAGCTGGGTCCTAAATTCAGCACAGTGAATACTTAATGAGCGCTCATTAAGTATTCACAGCACTGGAGCCCCCCCCCGCGCGTGTCGACACCCCCGCGCGCGTGTCGACGCCCCCCCGCGCGTGTCGACGGCCCCCCGCGTGTCGACCCCCCCGCGCGTGTCGGCGCTCCCCCCGTGTCGACTTACCCCGTGCCGGTATCTCCGTTGTGGTTCCCGGCACTGCAGCTCAGTATGCTCGGAAAGCACTTATGAAAAAAGTGTCTTTCAGAAAATGGCTGCCCCCCATACGGAAGACAGTTTTTTTAAACAGGGTTTCCTATGGGGCAGCCATTTTCTGGAAGACACTTTTTTCATAAGTGCTTTCCGAGCATACTGAGCTGCAGTCCACAACGGAGGTACCGGCACGGGGTAAGTCGACACGGGGGGGGGGGGGCGCCGACACGCGGGGTGGGGTGGGGCGTCGACATGCGCGGGGGGCGTCGACATGCGCGGGGGGGCGTCGACATGCTCTCGGTCGACACGCGAGGGGGGGGGGGAGCTGCACGGAGGGGAGGGCTGAAGGCTGCACTGGCTTTGACCCTGTATTTGGAAAGTTTCCAAAAACGGGTCTGCCAGTGTCCAAAAATCGGCACTTAAACGGTAATATACCGTTTAAGTGCTGCGGTGTGAAAGGGGTTTTATCTGGCAGACCCGTTTTTGGAAACGTTTCCAAATACAGGGTCAAAGCCAGTTATGCGGTCTGAAAGCAGCATTAATGATGTGAAGTGTATGTTTTGGTGCAAGTGTGAGCATTGACATATGTCGACTCCTGTGATTTGTGTGTAGTATTGTCCTAATATGACAGGCACACTTGGATTAAGGGTGTAGATGTTTAGAAGGGACCTAATTCCACATATTGCAGCATGTGTATTTGGGCTCCCAAACAATGCAAACAATCCTACCTTGGAATGGTGGAAAGTGAACCTTCCAATGTGTATCTGGCAAGTGTGTAGCTTGCAGTTACTCAATTGGTTAATTAAAGTAATTTGAGTGCTGCATTGCTTAGTATTGCATGAAGGTGTCAGTATTTTGGGTGTGGTGCGCATTAATTAGCCAACCGATTGCGGACCTACTCAGCCGGATGGTCTAAGAAAGCTATAGAGCAATTTTTGGCGGACCGATGGTTTTTGGGCGGAAGCGTCCTGACCACTCGTCGAGCCAAGCGGATGCACCTCCGTGCAGTTTGGGTACACACCCCATGTACGCCCAGAGATACGCCCAGTTTCACCCTGTCTTCTAGCCTCTCCCATCAAAACACCCACATTACGCCGAATTTGTCCGTCCGTGATCGGGAACGAGTTTTTCATCTGTGAGTCCCATCCGCGAGAGGTGTGCTGTCGCTGCACATGCGCATTGCATAAGGTGAGCATGCGCAGTGGCTAAAATCCGCTGTCCTTCCGCACACGTATCGGACCCACTCATTCAGAATAAGCCCCAATGTTGCAATGTTACATCTTATAGCCATCAGTGACGGAGGAAAGGGGTCACATTTTGCTAGAGGAAACTGCATTGTATTGAACAGAAAAAGGACCATCATAGCAAATGTTTTGGCACACAACAAAGTTATGCATAGATTTACAAATAGAACTCTGGCACAGATAATTTGATCAGTAAGTTACTGAACAGGATGGTCACAGAAATGTCACATACTGATACAGAGAAACCTTTATGTGAAAGTTGTATGAAAGGAAAGCAAAGCTGCCAACCATTTCCAAAGTATAGCTGATGCACCACTTGAGTTAGTACTTACAGATGTGCATGCTTCAAAGAAGGTCAAATCATGGGGTATATTCAATGCTTTTTGCGAGCTGTGACAGCGAGCAGTACTGACTGCTCGCTGTCACAGCTCACACGGTCAGTATTCAACTGACTGCCTCCACATGCCGTTTCCATATCACTGCAAAAAAACAGCGACATGGAAATGGCTTGTGCAGCCGCTAAAACAGCGAGGCTTGCGGTTAAATGCAGTGGGCTCCCTGCATTAGCCACGAGCCTCGCTGTTTGGGGGAATTCTCACTGTAATCTGACAGTGAGGGTTCCCCCGGAACATTGAATACAATCAGCAGCCAGTGCGGGGGTTAAACGGCAAGGGTCGCTTGTTTTCAGTGATCCCCGTTATTTAACCCCCCCCGCACCGGCCGCATTGAATAGGGCCCAATAAGTGGATCCACATGCTTCATTCATGATGACTACTCAAGAATGATGCTCAGAGAAGACTGAAGCAGTAAAAAAAATGCAAGCACAAGAGACAAAAGCATAAACTCAAAATACTAAGATCTGGCAATGCTAGAGATTATCTAAACAGTTATGTGAAATTCTTCCTGAAAATTTATGGATTTGAACGTCAATTGACCATTGCCTAATCTTTAATCTTCTAATAAAGCAGTGTAGGCTGACCATACATCTACAGATTAATTGTCAGATCTGGCTGGTTCGGACAAAAACCTGGAAATCTCAAAAAACAATATTTAAACCTGACCTCTCTGGCGCTCCTTCTTGGGGTAGGTATAGGGGTCTCCCCCGTGAACCAATAGTATATGGGGAAGAGAGGAAAAAAAGAATGCAAATAGTGAAGCACGTCTTTACAGATTCCCTCCCTCTTTAATACCATACAGATACAATAATAATTAATACAATTTCATAAAATTTCATCAATTATGTAAACAAGGTATAAAGTGCTGTGTGCCGTAGTGGACGTTTTCTTTATATATCCAGGTAGGACCAAGTCTGATAATTACCGGATCAGTTGGGAACTGGAGATCAGTCAGTTCCAATGCAGGTACAACACACTTATACAGTAGTGTTAACACTGAATCCTTCCCCGGCCTCAGCTGCTCGCAGGGTCCTCCGTCCCACGTCTGTCCACAGCACGAATACCATAAGTCTGCCAAACCAATTACACCAACGCGTTTTCGTCCTATATACAGGACTTTTTCAAGGTGTGCAGACGTTAGGCAGTAGTCCCATTTAAATACCCTACCTCTGTATGCCAGCTGGATCCTAATCAGCGGTTTCCTACAAGTCCCATGATCCTCTGCTGGCATACAGACTTCCTGTCCCACACGTTAGTGCGGGACGGGTATCCATGGGAACACTGGCATCCTGACGCAGCAGGGCGCCAGGTCCCGATACGTCACATCCGGTGGCTGATTCAGCTCCGTTACTTCTGCATATCTATGGTGATTCTTTAGACGCCGTTAGATCACCGGAGCTTCGTCCCGATACCTCACTTCCGGTGAGGTCTTCCCTGTGTATTCTGCAGGTTTCCATGGTAATATCGAGACGCCATACTCATTTTCATAAGCGCTGGGACTTTTAGCGATTTCAATAACCTTTGTGTCCTTCCTTATTTTGCTTTTATATCATCAATATTCTTAGCAGCTCTGAGATATGGCTCAAATCCACCGTAAAATAAATAAGATAAGATATTATGAGATGGGTACGGCATATATACAATATAAAATACATAATACACAATAAAAAATACATAAAATCCATAAGATATAACTACTAATAGCCTATATTAAAACATGATTCCTAATAAAGTGCAAAGTCCCACAGAATAATGTAAAGTGCAATTACAAAAACCATTTTATTTCAAAACCCGAGTTTAACCCTCCCGGAATGAGGGTACCACACTCATAGATGAGTTGCATCTCGGCTTTTGCTAGCTGTTTAGCCAATCCTTTGTGTCTCCAGTTTTCTTTAATCTGTCTGAGACCACTAAAGTTGACAATCCCTCTTGGGTTACTCTGATGATGTATTCTGAAATGTTCAGATAATGCATGGGTGGTCATCCCCTTTCTGATGTTCCTGAGATGCTCACCCAGGCGTACTTTTAATGGTCTGGACGTTCGTCCAATATACCATAAATTACAGCTGCAGTTGATGGCATATATAACACTGCTACTGTTGCACGTTACGAAATCTCTAATTGTAAAATCTTTCTTGTTAATAGTGACTTCACTTATTTTGGATGCTGTTCCTGGAATTGCTCTGCATCCTAAACACATACCACACCGAACAAAAACCTTTAGACTTGATAGCGGTCATAGGCCTTGCTGGTGGTGCGGCACTTTTGACCAAGCTTGATCGGATAGTGGGAGCCCTTTTATATATACATTTTGGGTGTTTAGGGAGAAGTTCACCTATTACGGGGTCCTTTTGTAAAATCCCCCAATTTCTTTGATTTTATTTTTTAACAGGTCATCCCTGTTAATTTCCTCCACTCTGTCTTTAACCAGATCGATATTCTCTCCTTTGTACCCGGATGATGTAAATTTATCTTTCATAGAGGATGCCTGGTTTCTGTATACATCCACTTTGGTACAATTGCGTCTTAACCGTCGAAACTGGCCTTCCGGAATGGATTTAAGCCAATCCGGATGGTGACAGCTAGAGGCTTGCAAATATGCACTAGAATCGGTCGGTTTGCTAAAATTTATAGTATGCACTTCATCTTTCTCAATATATATAGAAATATCCAGAAAATTGATTTTGTTAAAATCCCTTTAAAATTAAAACTCTATATTAAAATCATTGATGTTCAAATATTTAAAAAAATCTTCCAATAAAACGTCATTCCCCCTCCATATGAACAGCACGTCGTCTATGTACCTTTTCCAGAGCACCAGGTTCGCCCCATAGGGACAGTGGTTCCAGATGCACTCCTCCTCCCACTGCCCCATGAAGATGTTTGCATAGCTGGGGGCGAACCTGGTGCCCATGGCCGTGCCGACATTTTGGAGATAAAAAACATTATTAAAAAGAAAGTAATTATTTTCCAGAATAAATCGGACTCCTTTTAATAAAAATTCTTGTAGAGGGATTTCCAATTCACTGCTTATAAGGGCCTTTTTTAAAGCATCTAAGCCCAACTGGTGATCTATTATGGTGTAGAGGGACTTAACATCGGCCGTAACCAATATCAGTCCCTCCTCCCATACTACTTCTTTTAGTATATTCAACACATCCCGTGTGTCTTTCAAATGGGATTTGTTTTTGACCACCAGTGGTTGCAAAAAGAAATCAATATACTCCGACAAGTTTGCTGTTACTGACCCTATCCCCGAAATGATGGGTCTTCCCGGGGGACACTTTGGGTCCTTGTGCACTTTAGGGAGGATGTAAAGGACCGGGATAGATGGTTCGTCATTTATGAGAAAATCATACTCCTTTTCGGTTATTATTTCTTCTTCCTTTTGTATGACCCGGAGATTCTTTATTTTCTCCATTGTCTTTTTTGTGGGGTCCCCCTAAGTTTGGTATATGTAAGATTATCTTCCAGCTGTCGGTATATTTCCTTATCATAATTCTCTTTAGACATTATGACAATCCCTCCCCCCTTATCCGTGGGCTTTATAACTATCTCTTCATTATCACGTAGTTTTTTTAAAGCACCACGTTCCTTGAAGGTGAGATTACACCGATTGTTTTTTTCTTCCATTTCCTTGATGTCGTCCGACACCAATCTCAGGAACATCTCTATATAATTACCCCTCACGTGCGTGGGGTTGAAAACGGATTTGGGTTTGAAAGGGGTTTTACTTTCTTCTTTTATGGGTTCGGACGATTGATTTAAGAAGAATTTCTTTAAACTAAGTTTTCTTACAAACTTGTTTAAGTCTACAAACTTATTAAATTTGTTAAGTGGAAGGGATAGGGCGTACTTCAATCCTTTTTCCAGGACTGCAATCTCTGCCACTTCCAATTGGTGACTACTCAGATTGAATATTTTAATTTTACCCTTCTCCTCACCATCTTTTTGGACATTAATTTTTCGCTTTTGTTTTGCTTTTCTCCTGGGTTTTGGTACAGCTTTTTTAATTCTTCCCCCCCCCCCCTTTTTCCTCTTTTCGTCCCCTTTATCTCGGTCTGAACCCTGTCCTGCGCCGAGACAAAAAAGACTGTGTAGAATTGCTGTCCCCCTGTAGTGGTCTAAACCGGTTATTGTTTTCCCATTGTGGGGCCTCATTGTCTCTTACATTCTGTCTATATCTCCATTCTCTTCTCTGGGATGGGGGTTCCTTATTGTATCCATACGTATCCTCTCTTCTATCCTGGCTATTGTATTTAGAATATCCCTGTCGGGGTTGATAGTGGTCATAAAATTTCTCACTTCCCTCAGAGTCGTGATTTTGATAAGGGGGTCGTTTTTGGAAATGCCTCCTAATTGGGGGTCCATCATAGGATTCATGTCTAGGTTTTGGGCCCTCCCTTTTAATTTCGTATTCATCACTATCTTCAATCCTTCCCCTTTTGTGTGGTGGTACCCATTTTTTTGGGACGTGGTTCTCATCGTTATATTTATCATTAAATGATTTAATTTTATTCCTCCTTTTTCCTTTATTCATATTTTTGTTGTTTCCTGTTCTTACATTAGGATTTATTTCCCCCTTTTCCTTCTCTACTTCTATTTCAGGTTCACCTGTTTCTTCCCTCTTTTTGTCTCTATTGAATTTGCGTACTTTTCTTTCAATAATCATGTTTTCATTTTTTCTCAGTGTTCCTTCTATTTGTTTTTCAAGTTCTTTATATTCCGGTAACTTAATAAAAGGCTGAGTTAATTCACGTAGGTTTTTAATCTCTCCATCTAATTGTTCTAGATCTTTTTTTTTCTCCAGAACAATTAGTTTCATTAATGATAAAGAGCAATTTTTTTAAATTTCATGCCATTCAAGTATGAATTTTTCATTTGCTGACGCAAATGATGACTCTTTATTAATTAATAAACCTTTAGGGACTAAATGGTGGGATAGGTACCTTTCCAAGGTCACCACCTCCCACCATATGTGGCAGTCCACCCCAGAGGTGTCCCTGTGCCCTAAAAGAAGGTAAATTGCAGCTAATGCTGCTCAGAGAAAGAACTGCATTTTTATAGAAACAGCAGGGCTGTGAGGGGTTAACAGACAGCTAGTATCCCAGCTCCCCTGCACTTGTGACAGGAAGCTGAGAGGTCACAGGTGATCCCAGCAGCAAGGTGAGAGGGAGGAAGTGTGCAGAGAGTGAGAAGACGTGCTGGGAGCAGGGTGAGACTCAGGCAGAGAGAGGAAAAGGAGAAAGCCCAGCAGCGTGGGTGCAGCGAATGGAGAAGCTATTCCCCTGTCCTGCACTGAAGAGGAGTGAGACCCAGAGAGGAGTGAGAGACCCAGAGAGGACTGAAAGACCCTGAAGAGTCATGACCAGCAGGAGCTGGCATCTGCAGCTGAGAGTTAAGGTACAGGAGCACCCCTACCCCCAGGCTGGCCTGCACCCCACATTGGCCCACTTTACCCAGCTATTGAAGTGGCTCTCCACTGCATAGGGGACAACTGTTATTGGGGTGCTGATCACCCTGCGACATTAGCATCCCAGAGACACCTGCAACACCCCTCTGGCTGCATGCCAGATTTGCCACCACTGCCAAGCCTATATCTACAGCCTTCGTTGTATGTCTAGCAGGGGGTTGCCCTAGGTAACGGGAACCCGCCTGTACCCTATTGAAGGGATTGTTAATTTGCTCTGCCATGCTCGTAGTCAGTGTGCACACTAAGTTAGGTCCTAATTCAAAGTGAGGATATATTTCGTCATGGGACCGTTATTGATCTTAGGAACTGTGTGTTGGACCTGAGACTGTAATTATATGGTGTGCAGCACCACCTTGTGGACATTCTTTATTAATACTGTACAGTTATTTTTGTGATACAAGTTTTTACATAATTCTCTTTATCTTTGTCTTTATTGTAATATCTTGCTGATTGTCATTATGGTGCCTGTCATTTCATGTTAGATTGTTTATTGCTACGGTACCGTACGGTACGGACTGAGGTGGTCATTGGTTACTAGTTAGCATTGCAGAGATATTCATTCATTCATACAGTCGTTATTGTAAGTGTGATGTTTACGCAGTTATGTGAGGAAAGAGCAGCAGGATTGCACTACGTATTCTTTAAATAAATTTCAGTTGCTGCTAAATGTTTAGTGTTGTCTTCTGTGGGTCCCTTGGGTTGTGCCGTTCCCTGCCACAGGTTCTCCAGCAGAAGCCGCGAAGAATCCAGAAGCCGTCGCCGTCACCAGCTCCAGATTAAGGTACGCCATCTTGCACCACACCGTACAGGGGCACTGTCACACTTGGCGTCTACGAACAGGATTACACAAGACCCCTGTGAACGGCAAGATGTGGCGATCGCAGTACACAGAACCGCAGGAGATGCGAAGAACCGCCACTCCACCAGCCCAAGCCAATCAGAACTCGATTGGGGCCATCATCGGAGCGATGACCGAAATGACCAGGATGATCCGTGAGATGCGTCAGGAATGGGCGGAGGATGAAAAGGAAAGACAGCAACGTGAAGGTGGCAGAAGGCATAGATGGCAACAGAATCGCCAATGGAGGTCGGAACGACTACACAGTGACCGAGCCGATGTATGCCCACAGACTGTGAGATGGCACGGGAGAAGAGGTCCACCGGCAGTGTTCCAGAACACGTCAAGAGCATCCGGTGTAACGCAGATGACTGATAGGCCGCGAACCGGCCCAAGAAGGATCACAGGTCGTGTCCTGTGGTTTGATGTGCCACGCGGATATGGATTCATTAAGCGTGCAGACACTGGCCATAGCGTGTATGTCCACTATACCGCCATCCAGCATGCCAACCCCCAAAACAGCTTCCGGAGCCTAAGCAACGGTGAGGCCGTAGAATTTGAATTGACAAGCGGGAAGAAAGGCAACAAGGCTGCCAACGTGACTGGACCGAATGGAACACCGGTGCTACGTAACAGACGCACCCCAGCACACTATCCAAGTCATAGAGAGCCCCAACCGTACTACCAGCAAGAGTACAGCCACAGCGGAAGTAGAGCTGAACTGAGGGAAGTAAATGGCGAGAGTGACCGATTTAATGTCAACCCTCCTCGACCAGGACAGATGCCCCGCCCACCAGAACCTGACATCACGAGGTCAAGCAAGAAACCGGTCGTGCGGAGTGAGGCAGTCCATCAGAACTGGCAAAAAGCGACCAGGCCTCAACTTCCGGAGCCGACGCGGGAGTATGTGCCCAGGATGGACGATGCCGATTACCGGGTGGCGAATCTAAGGCCGAGAAATGTCGGAATGGTAGACCAGCAGAGAAGCCCAGAGATTGTGGTTCACATGGCCGTGACACAGACAGTGGAGCCGTCAGCAGCAGAACCAGTTGTGCCACTGCCTGAATCCAAGGCCAAAGTAGAAGCACCAGAGAGTGAAGACAAGGCCAAGATCTGTTTCATCGGTGGGAAGCCGGTAACAAGTGGTGAATATACGACCATCTCAGGAGAGGAATTCGCCCTCAGAATCCAGCAGGCGATACAGAGGTCGAAGAGGCAAGATCGAGAGGTGAGACATGCCTAAAGATGCGTACATCGTGAGAGTGGGCGCCATCCATTGACAGCCTTGGAGAAGCTGGACCGCAGAGGGATGGAGGTCCTGTGGCAGAGGGATGGTTGACCTGGGGAGCCCACGTTTGATATCAGGTGGCAGGAAGGTAGTGATGCTTATAGTTGTTATTGAATGTATAATTGATCACACCTGTTTTCATTTAGCGTTTGAATGTTGTCATGGACATTGACAGGACTTTGTCAAGAACTTATTGGTCCGGGTAAGTTGCCTGCGGACAGGCAAATTTCCAGCAGGGAGGTGTGTGGCAGTCCACCCCAGAGGTGTCCCTGTGCCCTAAAAGAAGGTAAATTGCAGCTAATGCTGCTCAGAGAAAGAACTGCATTTTTATAGAAACAGCAGGGCTGTGAGGGGTTAACAGACAGCTAGTGTCCCAGCTCCCCTGCACTTGTGACAGGAAGCTGAGAGGTCAGAGGTGATCCCAGCAGCAAGGTGAGAGGGAGGAAGTGTGCAGAGAGTGAGAAGACGTGCTGGGAGCAGGGTGAGACTCAGGCAGAGAGAGGAAAAGGAGAAAGCCCAGCAGCGTGGGTGCAGCGAATGGAGAAGCTATTCCCCTGTCCTGCACTGAAGAGGAGTGAGACCCAGAGAGGAGTGAGAGACCCAGAGAGGACTGAGAGACCCTGAAGAGTCATGACCAGCAGGAGCTGGCATCTGCAGCTGAGAGTTAAGGTACAGGAGCACCCCTACCCCCAGGCTGGCCTGCACCCCACATTGGCCCACTTTACCCAGCTATTGAAGTGGCTCTCCACTGCATAGGGGACAACTGTTATTGGGGTGCTGATCACCCTGCGACATTAGAATCCCAGAGACACCTGCAACACCCCTCTGGCTGCATGCCAGATTTGCCACCACTGCCAAGCCTATATCTACAGCCTTCGTTGTATGTCTAGCAGGGGGTTGCCCTAGGTAACGGGAACCCGCCTGTATCCTATTGAAGGGATTGTTAATTTGCTCTGCCATGCTCGTAGTCAGTGTGCACACTAAGTTAGGTCCTAATTCAAAGTGAGGATATATTTCGTCGTGGGACCGTTATTGATCTTAGGAACTGTGTGTTGGACCTGAGACTGTAATTATATGGTGTGCAGCACCACCTTGTGGACATTCTTTATTAATACTGTACAGTTATTTTTGTGATACAAGTTTTTACATAATTCTCTTTATCTTTGTCTTTATTGTAATATCTTGCTGATTGTCATTATGGTGCCTGTCATTTCATGTTAGATTGTTTATTGCTACGGTACCGAAGGTAGGAATGCTCATGACCAGTACAGTCTGACCCTTGAAACGGACTGAGGTGGTCATTGGTTACTAGTTAGCATTGCAGAGATATTCATTCATTCATACAGTCGTTATTGTAAGTGTGATGTTTACGCAGTTATGTGAGGAAAGAGCAGCAGGATTGCACTACGTATTCTTTAAATAAATTTCAGTTGCTGCTAAATGTTTAGTGTTGTCTTCTGTGGGTCCCTTGGGTTGTGCCGTTCCCTGCCACAGGTTCTCCAGCAGAAGCCGCGAAGAATCCAGAAGCCGTCGCCGTCACCAGCTCCAGATTAAGGTACGCCATCTTGCACCACACCGTACAGGGGCACTGTCACACATATCCTATTTTCTTTTAGTAATGATGTTTCCAATTTTTTCATTACCCCTTCAAGGTTTTCATCGATTAAAACAATCGAATCTCCCTCATCTCGGAAGACATATTCGAATTTTGATTTTCTACCTTCTCTTAGAGAAAACATATTGCTGCCGCATGACCTTTCCACTCAAATGAGGAAACACGATCTAATACAAACAAGAAATGTGAGTGGGGTATTCCAATGGTGCAATTCTGGAGCTGCCGAGTGATCCTGGTTTTTATGGGTCCCTCAAACCCGTCACCAACACCTCAAAAACCAATATTTAAACCTGACCTCTCTGGCGCTCCTTCTTGGGGTAGGTATAGGGGTCTCCCCCGTGAACCAATAGTATATGGGGAAGAGAGGAAAAAAAGAATGCAAATAGTGAAGCAGGTCTTTACAGATTCCCTCCCTCTTTAATACCATACAGATACAATAATAATAAAAACAATTTCATAAAATTTCATCAATTATGTAAACAAGGTATAAAGTGCTGTGTGCCGTAGTGGACGTTTTCTTTATATATCCAGGTAGGACCAAGTCTGATAATACCCCCGGAATGAGGGTACCACACTCATAGATGAGTTGCATCTCGGCTTTTGCTAGCCAATCCTTTGTGTCTCCAGTTTTCTTTAATCTGTCTGAGACCACAAAAGTTGACAATCCCTCTTGGGTTACTCTGATGATGTATTCCGAAATGTTCAGATAACGCATGGGTGGTCATCCCCTTTCTGATGTTCCTGAGATGCTCACCCAGGCGTACTTTTAATGGTCTGGACGTTCGTCCAATATACCATAAATTACAGCTGCAGTTGATGGCATATATAACACTGCTACTGTTGCACGTTACGAAATCTCTAATTGTAAAATCTTTCTTGTTAATAGTGACTTCACTTATTTTGGATGCTGTTCCTGGAATTGCTCTGCATCCTAAACCATCTATCCCGGTCCTTTACATCCTCCCTAAAGTGCACAAGGACCCAAAGTGTCCCCCGGGAAGATTCGGGGATAGGGTCAGTAACAGCAAACTTGTCGGAGTATATTGATTTCTTTTTGCAACCACTGGTGGTCAAAAACAAATCCCATTTGAAAGACACACGGGATGTGTTGAATATAGTAAAAGAAGTAGTATGGGAGGAGGGACTGATATTGGTTACGGCCGATGTTAAGTCCCTCTACACCATAATAGATCACCAGTTGGGATTAGATGCTTTGAAAAAGGCCCTTATAAGCAGTGAATTGGAAATCCCTCTACAAGAATTTTTATTAAAAGGAGTCCGATTTATTCTGGAAAATAATTACTTTCTTTTTAATAATGTTTTTTATCTCCAAAATGTCGGCACGGCCATGGGCACCAGGTTCGCCCCGAGCTATGCAAACATCTTCATGGGGCAGTGGGAGGAGGAGTGCATCTGGAACCACTGTCCCTATGGGGCGAACCTGGTGCTCTAGAAAAGGTACATAGACGACGTGCTGTTCATATGGATGGGGGGGTGAAGTTTTATTGGAAGATTTTTTTAAATATTTGAACATCAATGATTTTAATATAGAGTTTTCATTTGAAAGGGATTTTAACAAAATCAATTTTCTGGATATTTTTATATATATTGAGAATAATGAAGTGCATACTATGAATTTTAGCAAACTGACCGATTCTAGTGCATATTTGCAAGCCTCTAGCTGTCACCATCCGGATTGGCTTAAATCCATTCCGGAAGTCCAGTTTCGACGGTTAAGATGCAATTGTACCAAAGTGGATGTATATAGAAACCAGGCATCCTCTATGAAAGATAAATTTACATCATCCGGGTACAAAGGAGAGAATATCGATCTGGTTAAAGACAGAGTGGAGGAAATTAACAGGGATGACCTGTTAAAAAATAAAATCAAAGAAAAAGAAAGCACTAACAATTTTGAATGGTCGTTTATAACTACCTACAATAGTCAGTACAGAACACTTGAAAAATCTGTAAAAACATTGGGGGATTTTACAAAAGGACCCCGTAATAGGTGAACTTCTCCCTAAACACCCAAAATGTATATATAAAAGGGCTCCCACTATCCGATCAAGCTTGGTCAAAAGTGCCGCTCCACCAGCGAGGCCTATGACCACTATCAAGTCTAAAGGTTTTTTTCGGTGTGGTATGTGTTTAGGATGCAGAGCAATTCCAGGAACAGCATCCAAAATAAGTGAAGTCACTATTAACAAGAAAGATTTTACAATTAGAGATTTCGTAACGTGCAACAGTAGCAGTGTTATATATGCCATTAACTGCAGCTGTAATTTATGGTATATTGGACGAACGTCCAGACCATTAAAAGTACGCCTGGGTGAGCATCTCAGGAACATCAGAAAGGGGATGACCACCCATGCGTTATCTGAACATTTCAGAATACATCATCAGAGTAACCCAAGAGGGATTGTCAACTTTAGTGGTCTCAGACAGATTAAAGAAAACTGGAGACACAAAGGATTGGCTAAACAGCTAGCAAAAGCCGAGATGCAACTCATCTATGAGTGTGGTACCCTCATTCCGGGAGGGTTAAACTCGGATTTTGAAATAAAATGGTTTTTGTAATTGCACTTTACATTATTCTGTGGGACTTTGCACTTTATTAGGAATCATGTTTTAATATAGGCTATTAGTAGTTATATCTTATGGATTTTATGTATTTTTTATTGTGTATTATGTATTTTATATTGTATATATGCCGTACCCATCTCATAATATCTCTTATTTCTTTTACGGTGGATTTGAGCCATATCTCAGAGCTGCTAAGAATATTGATGATATAAAAGCAAAATAAGGAAGGACACAAAGGTTATTGAAATCGCTAAAAGTCCCAGCGCTTATGAAAATGAGTATGGCGTCTCGATATTACCATGGAAACCTGCAGAATACACAGGGAAGACCTCACCGGAAGTGAGGTATCGGGAAGAAGCTCCGGTGATCTAACGGCGTCTAAAGAATCACCATAGATACGCAGAAGTAACGGAGCTGAATCAGCCACCGGATGTGACGTATCGGGACCTGGCGCCCTGCTGCGTCAGGACGCCAGTGTTCCCATGGATACCCGTCCCGCACTAACGTGTGGGACAGGAAGTCTGTATGCCAGCAGAGGATCATGGGACTTGTAGGAAACCGCTGATTAGGATCCAGCTGGCATACAGAGGTAGGGTATTTAAATGGGACTACTGCCTATCGTCTGCACACCTTGAAAAAGTCCTGTATATAGGACGAAATGCGTTGGTGTAATTGGTTTGGCAGACTTATGGTATTCGTGCTGTGGACAGACGTGGGACGGAGGACCCTGTGAGCAGCTGAGGCCGGGGAAGGATTCAGTGTTAACACTACTGTATAAGTGTGTTGTACCTGCATTGGAACTGACTGATCTCCAGTTCCCAACTGATCCGGTAATTATCAGACTTGGTCCTACCTGGATATATAAAGAAAACGTCCACTACGGCACACAGCACTTTATACCTTGTTTACATAATTGATGAAATTTTATGAAATTGTTTTTATTATTATTGTATCTGTATGGTATTAAAGAGGGAGGGAATCTGCTTCACTATTTGCATTCTTTTTTTCCTCTCTTCCCCATATACTATTGGTTCACGGGGAGACCCCTATACCTACCCCAAGAAGGAGCGCCAGAGAGGTCAGGTTTAAATATTGTTTTTTGAGGTGTTGGTGACGGGTTTGAGGGACTCATAAAAACCAGGATCACTCGGCAGCTCCAGAATTGCGCCATTGGACTACCCCACTCACATTTCTTGTTTGTATTAAAAACCTGGAAATATCTGAATGACAGTTTGTCAGTTTTCCAGCATTTCGAAGCAAATGGTCACCTATCATTTGCTCTCATCCATTACCAGGTTTTTGTTTCAAACCGCGAGATCAGACAGCCCAAAAAACTAATGTAAAGCATATCAGAACTTTTGGATGTACAACCTATGTACACATACCAAAAAAACTAATGTAAAGCATATCAGAACTTTTGGATGTACAGCCTATGTACACATACCAAAAAAAGAACATGCAAGCTAGATTCAAAATCCATGAAGTGTATCATGCTTGTCTATTGCCATGAAAGTAAAGGCTACTGATTATTGAATACAAGTGCCAGAAAGCTTGTAAATCATATTTATTGTCATATTTAAAGAAAGAGCATAATTTTACAGAAAAGTTAGATCTTAAAATGCAGGTCAAATATGTTATGAAAATAACATTAACTCCTATGATGGTTCCCACTTTAGCCTTACCACAAAGTCACCACCAGGGCCTTCAATTGACTTTGCGGGACAAGGGGACATATGTACTGTACGTGTGTGTGCATGCCTGTAAATTATTTTTTACTTTCACAGTGTGTTTGTGCTTTTATTGTAGTATTGGGTGGACTGTGGACCTACAAGTCCCAGCAGGCCCTTTAATGCTGGTACTTGTGGTTCTCCAAGTACCTGCATTCAGGGGGAGGTTTACTGGGACTTGGAGAGCTGGAGTTCCACAGCCAAAAGCAATACTATTTCGTTATATCATACCATTTTTAACACTTTAATTACTATCAACCCGGCACACACCCCACAGGGGTGCCAGGAATTGCTCAAGGCTTCAGCCCTTGCCCTTGAATGGCCTGTGGGGGGACCCATTTATTAATGGCATAGCCGCAAACACTTATATAAAAATGGCCCCGGGCTGTGGCATTACCAGAGTCCGGGGCTGATTTTAAAAATATGTCATAGGCAAATGCAGGGGAGTTTATGGTTGCCCAGAAACCCCCCTCCTCTTGACAAGTGCCTTAAATTGTGACAACAATTGCACTGGTATATAATATGATCAATAGAGCTGCCACCACATCATGCAGTTAAAGGAACAGAGCCGAGCTGCTGTACGTGCCTAGTGTACCAAATGGCATACATTCCAGCTGGGGTAAGGTCCAAAGTGGAATCCCGCAAGGTTCAATTTTGGGACCCACCTTGTTCATATATTCATTAATGATATTGAAAGTGACAAAACGAATAAAATTGCAATATTTGCGGACAACATGAAATTGAGTAAGGAAATTAACTCAGGAGTAGATGTGGAAACACTACAAAGTGACTTAAATAAACTGGAAAGGCTGGCGGAAAGGTGGAAAATGGTTTAACATTGAAAAATGTAAAGTAATTCATTATGGGAACAAAAATGAACAAGCTTCTTATAGGCTAATGGAGTTATTATAGGGAATTCTGCTGCAGAGAAGGACTTGGGGGGGTCATCATAGTTGAAAACTTGGGTAATAGTGCACACTGCTCAAGTGCAGCAGCAAAAAGTAAACCGGACACTGGCATGGATTAAAAGGGGTATGGATTCAAGGGATGCTAATGTGATAGTGCTTCTTTACAAGGTATTGGTGAGACCAGACTTGCTATACTGTGTTCAGATCTGGGCACTGCACCTTACCAAGGACATAAATGAATTGGAACAGGTACAGAGAAGGGTGACTAAGGTCTTGAATCGCTAGAATACAAAGAGATGATTTTATTCACTAACAGGTCTATACTTAGTACACGTGGCATGTAGTGAGGCTCGAGGAAAAGAAATTCCGTGCTGAATTAGGAAGAGGATTCTTCACCATTAGAGCAGTAAAATTCTGGAACTCCTTGCCAGTGGGGGTGGTTACAGCAACTACTGTTAATGAATTTATATCAAAACTGGATGCATTTTTGGCCACTAAGGATATCCTATAGATATGACTTACTCAAGTCGGTAGTTACAAGTTAGATAGGTTGAACAGTG
This sequence comes from Crinia signifera, assembly GCF_055691185.1. NCBI lineage: Eukaryota > Metazoa > Chordata > Amphibia > Anura > Myobatrachidae > Crinia > Crinia signifera. The sequence goes on from NC_139219.1 coordinate 129,286,823, forward strand.
GCAAACGCATGATTTTTAGAGGGGGAAGCCAAACAAACAACAATTTTGAGCTATGATTGTTATATTATTCCACCCTGCAGCTGTTCAGGAAAGGGAGATTACCAAACCCCGTTGGATTTACAACAAGAAAAAAGAAACAGATTAGTACAGCGCTGAGTAGAATATAAAAAATAATTATTTATTAATATGTTTATCCCCTTACCGCCGCAGCCTGTTTTTGCCTTCCTGACAGAGCCCTTTTTTTCAAATCTGACATGTATCACTTTATGTGGGGATAACTTTTTTTGCTTTTACTTATCCCAGTGATTTTGAGATTGTTTTCTCGTGACACATTGTACTTCTAGTTAGCGGTAAATTTTGGTCGATACAGTCTGTGTTTTTTTGTGAAAAATACCAAAATGTCGTAAAAAAATTGAAAATTTAGCAATTTGCAAAATGTTAAATTTTCTGCTTGTGAGACAAATAATCATACCACTCAAAATAGTTAATAACTAACAAAGACCATATGTCTACTTTATGTTGCCATCATTATTTCAACCTCCTTTTAATTTTTTTGGACACTAGGAGGCTTAAAATATGAATAGCAAATTCTCAAATTTTCAAGAAAATTTCAAACACTGATTTTTTTAGGGACCATTTCATTTCTGATGTGACTTTGAGGGACTTGTATGTGAGACACCCCCATAAATGATGCCATTTCAAAAACTGCACCCCTCACAGTATTCAAAACAGCATTTTGGAAGTTTGTTAACCCTTTAGGTGTTTCACAGGAATTAAAACAAAGTGTAGGTGAAATTTCAAAATTTCATTTTTTTTGCAGATTTTCAATTTTAATACATTTTTCTAAGGAACACAGTAGATTTTACTAGAGAAATGTGACTAAAAATTGATTCCCCCAATACTTTTGTTTTCATAAATATCCTATATGTGGCCCTAGTGTGCACGTTGACCAAACCACAGGCTTCATAATAGAAGGAGCACCTACTTGATTTTGGAGCCTCCTTTTTATGAGATTATTTTTTAGGCACCATGTAGGTTTCTAGGCACCATAAGATGCTAAAAGTTAGGAACCCCCCCACAAGTGACCCCATTTTGCAAACTACACCCCTCAGGGAATTCATCTAGGGGTATAGTGTACATTTCAAACCCCCAGGGGTTTCACCAATTTTGGTACAACTGGGCTGTGAAAATGAAAAATTACATTTGGTTACACAAAAATGCAGTTCTGGCTCAAAATTTTTCATTTTCACAAGGAATGAAGGAGACAAAGCACCCCAAAATCTGTGCCGCAATTTCTCCCGAGTACGGCAATGCCTCATATGTGACCAAAAAATACCATTTGGGTGCATGGCAGGACTCAGAAGGGAAGGAGTGATATTTGGATTTTGCAGCACAGATTCTGGTGGAATGAATGGTGGGTGCTATGTCGCATTAGCAAGACCCCCGAAGCACCAATACAGTGGAACCCCCCACAAGTGACCCCATTTTGCAAACTACACCCCTCAGGGAATTCATCTAGGGGTATAGTGTACATTTCAAACCCCCAGGGGTTTCACCAATTTTGGTACAACTGGGCTGTGAAAATGAAAAATTACATTTTTTTACACAAAAATGCAGTTCTGGCTCAAAATTTTTCATTTTCACAAGGAATGAAGGAGACAAAGCACCCCAAAATCTGTGCCGCAATTTCTCCCGAGTACGGCAATGCCTCATATGTGACCAAAAAATACCATTTGGGTGCATGGCAGGACTCAGAAGGGAAGGAGTGATATTTGGATTTTGCAGCACAGATTCTGGTGGAATGAATGGTGGGTGCTATGTCGCATTAGCAAGACCCCCCGAAGCACCAATACAGTGGAACCCCCCCACAAGTGACCCCATTTTGCAAACTACACCCCTCAGAGAATTCATCTAGGGGTATAGTGTACATTTCAAACCCCCAGGGGTTTCACCAATTTTGGTACAACTGGGCTGTGAAAATGAAAAATTACATTTTGTTACACAAAAATGCAGTTCTGGCTCAAAATTTTTCATTTTCACAAGGAATGAAGGAGACAAAGCACCCCAAAATCTGTGCCGCAATTTCTCCCGAGTACGGCAATGCCTCATATGTGACCAAAAATACCATTTGGGTGCATGGCAGGACTCAGAAGGGAAGGAGTGATATTTGGATTTTGCAGCACAGATTCTGGTGGAATGAATGGTGGGTGCTATGTCGCATTAGCAAGACCCCCGAAGCACCAATACAGTGGAACCCCCCCACAAGTGACCCCATTTTGCAAACTACACCCCTCAGGGAATTCATCTAGGGGTATAGTGTACATTTCAAACCCCCAGGGGTTTCACCAATTTTGGTACAACTGGGCTGTGAAAATGAAAAATTACATTTGGTTACACAAAAATGCAGTTCTGGCTCAAAATTTTTCATTTTCACAAGGAATGAAGGAGACAAAGCACCCCAAAATCTGTGCCGCAATTTCTCCCGAGTACGGCAATACCTCATATGTGACCAAAAAATACCATTTGGGTGCATGGCAGGACTCAGAAGGGAAGGAGTGATATTTGGATTTTGCAGCACAGATTCTGGTGGAATGAATGGTGGGTGCTATGTCGCATTAGCAAGACCCCCGAAGCACCAATACAGTGGAACCCCCCCACAAGTGACCCCATTTTGCAAACTACATCCCTCAGGGAATTCATCTAGGGGTATAGTGTACATTTCAAACCCCCAGGGGTTTCACCAATTTTGGTACAACTGGGCTGTGAAAATGAAAAATTTCATTTTTTTACACAAAAATGCAGTTATGGCTCAAAAATTTTCATTTTCACAAGGAATGAAGGAGACAAAGCACCCCAAAATCTGTGCCCCAATTTCTCCCGAGTACGGCAATGCCTCACATGTGACCAAAAAATACCATTTGGGTGCATGGCAGGACTCAGAAGGGAAGGAGTGATATTTGGATTTTGCAGCAAAGATTCTGGTGGAATGAATGGTGGGTGCTATGTCGCATTAGCAAGACCCCCGAAGCACAGTGAAATGATGAACCTAATAATCCATAGATGTGTGGTATATTTTAAAACACTCCTTCATACATAGGCCGGGTTTGTCGGGGCAAGTTTCACAGTGGAAAATAGTTTGCTTTCTTATTCCCTTTTTATAGCAAACTTTGCACCTTTTTTGTGTCCTGCCCTTTTTTCCAGTGGAGGGGATTTCGTTAGGAAAATGCTGCCCTGATACAATACGGGGGCCAGTACTAGAAGTACTGGGGCCCTCTGCCTGCTGGTTCCCAAATATTAGGCCCTTTATGACTTCCTATTGAAAGTGCATAAATGTCCCCGTCTGGCTGGTAAAACGGAATAGTACCTAAGCGTTATACAGTGCCATCTGGATGATATACACGGCCAGCTTCTTATACCATATTTTTGTTTTCCGCAGGGCACTGTACGGCTTCAGTACCTGATCTGAAAGATCCACTCCGCCCATGTAATTATTGTAATCTAGGATACAAATAGGTTTTGAGGTGTGGGTACTGGTACCTCGTACAGGGACGGAGGTGGTACTGTCTCCGTGAATTGTTGTCAGTATAAGGACATCCCTCTTGTCCTTATATTTGACCAACAACATATTTTCGGTGGATTGTGCCCTGCTTTCACCCTTTCTCAGTAATTGGGCAACGTGCGTTTTTGGGAGGCCTCTTTGGTTCTTGCACACAGTACCGCAAGCTGCTGTACCTCTTGAACCAAGGGCCTTAAACAGGGGGATGCTGGTGTAAAAGTTATCCACATAGAGGTGATAACCCTTATCCAGGAAGGGGTGCACTAAGTCCCAGACAATCTTTCCACTGACACCTTTGAGGGAGGGGGGGCATTCTGGCGGTTCAATTCTTGTGTCCTTCCCTTCATATACCCTAAACCTGTGGGTGTACCCTGAGGTACTTTCGCACAGCTTATACATTTTTATGCCATACCTTGCCCTCTTATTGGGAAGGTACTGGTGTAATTTAACCCTTCCTTCAAAATGTATAAGTGACTCGTTTACACAAATGAATTTTTTGGGGATGTACATCTCAGCAAATTTGGCGCTGAAATGATCAATGACCGGCCTGACTTTGAATAGCCGGTCAAAGGTGGGATCATCTCTGGGTGGGCACTGTGCATTATCGTTGTAATGCAAAAATTTAAGGATCGTCTCAAAACGAGTCCGGGTCATGGCCATACGATGAAGTGGGGTGCTGTACAGAACATCTGTACTCCAATATTGTCTAATTTCTGGCTTTTTAACTATGCCCATATGTAACACCAGACCCCAAAACGTCATCATCTCTACTGCATCTACAGGGGTCCACCTAGCAAATGATGATGTGGGGTTTTGAGCAATAAACTGCTGGGCATATAAATTACTTTGGTCCACCATTAAATTTATAAAATCATCAGAGAAAAATACTTTGAAAAAGTCAATTTCTTTGAGGCCTGTAGTATCAAATTGGATTCCTGGGTTGGCCAAAAACTCTGGAACCTGGGGCTCAAAATTGTCTGGTGGTGGGGTCCATACGAGATCAATCATTGGGGGGGGGGGGGGTCTGAGCTGCTCTACGGGGGCGTCTTTGAGGGGGTCCCTCATCACTAGAGGAGGAAGAGGAGCTTAAGACGAATGCAAATTCATCGCTTACTTCACTGGCTGTGTCAGTGTCAGAGGCAATAAGGGCATATGCCTCCTCCGCTGAAAACAGTCTTTGCGATGATTGGGACATTTTTATTATTTTTGTGTTTGTGTAAGTGTAGTGTTTCAACACGTGTATAGTGTAGGGGGGGGTACAAACTTTATTTCAACACGGGGGGTATGTAGTGTGTATGTAGTGCTTTAACACGTGTAAGAAAGAAAAAGAAAAAAAAAAAGCTCCTGCGCCAAAAATTGAGCACAGATGTTGGTCAGTAACGTCCGTCACTGATCAGCACTCAGCGGCCACAGGACACCCACAAAATCACCGTGGGTGTAAAAAAAATTTAAAAAAAGACCCCACAGCACCCTCCAAAAAAAATAAATAAAAAAAAACTGCTGATGAGTCAAAGGCAACAGGAATTTGATCCAAAAAAAAAAAATTAGATCAACCCTGTGCCAAAAATGCTGATCAGTGATGTACGTCACTGATCAGCGCTCAGCGGCCACAGGACACCCACAAAATCGCTGTGGGTGTAAAAAATAAATAAAAAAAAGACCCCACAGCACCCTCCAAAAAAAAATAATTTAAAAAAACTGCTGATGAGTCAAAGGCAACAGGAATTTGATCCAAAAAAAAATAATTAGATCAACCCTGTGCCAAAAATGCTGATCAGTGATGTACGTCACTGATCAGCGCTCAGCGGCCACAGGGCACCCACAAAATCACTGCGGGTGTAAAAAAAATTAAAAAAAAAATACCCCACAGCACCCTCCAAAAAAAAAATTAAAAAAAACTGCTGATCAGTGAGTCAAAGGCAACAGGAATTTGATCCCAAAAAAAAAAAATTAGATCAACCCTGTGCCAAAAATGCTGATCAGTGATGTACGTCATTGATCAGCGCTCAGCGGCCACAGGACACCCACAAAATCACAGTGGGTGTAAAAAAAATTAAAAAAAAGACCCCACAGCACCCTCCAAAAAAAAAAAACTGCTGATCAGTGATGCAACTCTGATTAGCAGTGAGGGGCAGCAGGCACACAACTTTTGGTGCAACCTGACGGGGTATATATATAAAAAAAAAAAACCTGCACCCCAAAAAAGTTGCTGATCAGTTAATTTATACTGATCAGCACAAAAGGGGGGCAGCAGGGGGCAGCAGAGACAAAATTATATTATACAATATTATGTTCTATGACACAATGACGCTGCAGCAGCAGCAGCACAAGCACCAGGAAGCAACAGCAACCAGGAAGCACCAGCAGCTGGCAGCATGGATGCCACCAACGCTGATCAGGTCAGTATAAGGGGACAGATGGGCACGGAGACCGCTCTGCACGCTGTTCCTGACCGGAATGGCGGCTGCAGGGCTGTCTCCGTTATTTTCTGTGAGGTGTAATGGCTGTGATTGGTCCGTCGGTCCGACGGACCAATCACAGCCTTGGGGGCAGGTGGGGTGAGGTGGGGTGACCACCAGTGACCCCTTTACACCCGGTGGTGATTGGTGCTGTACTTAACAGCACCAATCACCACCGATCCCTGTGTTACCGAGCGACGTTATTCGCCGGTACACAGAAAACGCTGTAATTGGCTGTTCACATTTGAACAGCCAATCACAGCGATCGCCGATGGGGGGGGCATCGCTGCCCCCCCTGGGCAATGAGGGAAGATGTCTGCTGTCAGGGACAGCAGACATCGTCCCTCTGTCACCGTGTCTATAGACGCGGTGACAGTTTACAGTCATGACGTACATTTATGCCATGTGTCGGGAAGTACATCCCGACCATGACGTAAATGTACGTCAAATGTCGGGAAGGGGTTATATAACATAGTGGCCAACATAGACAAGACAAGCAAACATTTAAGGGTTAGTATAATATTTCCCAAACTTCCTGGTATTTATATAATGCTGATGGTTGCATACATTTTTATCAAAGTCTTAGCAATACTTTGAACCGGTTAGTAGAATTCGTAGAGTTAGTTGTATAGAACAGTCCCCACCCATGTGCACATATTAGTGTTTTTTTAGTATACTTAAGTAGTTTTCCAAATAAGGTCAGGGTTCTGGCTCCAGGCTTCCAGCGTACTGCCACGACCGCTGGTGCAGTCTCAGACTTGTGGTCTTTGTCTGGGAGTTATTCTGCTGGATCTTTAGCAAGATGTTGCCAGGCACAGTCCCCTTACTTGCTTCCTCTACGCATTTCTCCGCCTTCAACACAGTCAGCACTTTCTATGCTCACAATCTCCCTCTTCATGGGAAGGCTCCTGTCTCTTCCTCCTGGCAGCTATTCTTTGGTCCATTGCAATGTTTGAGGGCTCAGATCCACACATATAGTAAATAGTAACATAGGGGCAGATGTATTAAGCCTTAACAAGAGATAAATGCAAGGGTGATAAAGAGAGATAAATGTCCACCCGATCACCTGCTAACTGCCATGTTACAGCATGTGTCTGGAAAAAGTCAGTAAGGAGGTGATTGGCTGGACGTTTATCTCACTTTATCACCCTTGCATTTATCTCTGGTTAAGGCTTAATACATCTGCTCCATAGGGCCTTATTCTAGTTCACTCTTTCTGACAAAATCCTTTTTAGATGGATGGGATCTGCTGCTGCTGGGGAGAAGGCACCCCCCTGCCCCACACATGTGCCGAGGGGGACACACAACAGCTGCCAATACAGTGCTCTGTCCCAACTCCTGTCATAGGCCTGCCACCAGCACAGCACCATTTCTCCCCCATCTCCCAATGACCTGAATCCGCTTCCTCCTATAATGATCGATTCAAAATATAGGAAAGGGAACGTGGCCACACCCCTTTTCACAGTGGCCACATCCCCTTTCAGTTTGTACCGTTTTTTGAGACTGAAACGTTGGAGGGTATGGTAACATAGTAAATAAGGCTGAAAAAAGACATTAGTCCATCGAGTTCATTGCACGGCAGCACCAGGTGGACTGTTTAAAGGAATACACTGCAGGCAGCAATTGCAGAGACTGGCATTTAGCTAATTTAAAACCTATATCGGTCTTGATAAAGGTATTAAATTACCAAAACATAGGTCTCTGCAATTGCTGCAAGCAGTCTACTGTAGTTCCTTTTAAAATTAGATTTAATAATATTGCTTTGTACTGTAGGAAAACCATGGTAGTTGCATACTTTAATAATATTTATGTGAAGCACATCATCGTCTTTACTGCCACAGAAAAGTTTGTGAAGTTTTTTTGAAGTTCTATCAAGCTAGTATTTTGGGTATATTCATTTAAATAACACAAACAAAGAAAATGTATGGGACAGACAGTCTGGGTGGAAGATGAACAAGGGGAGAAGTTGAATTCATAAGGATCAGTTACATATTTTGTCAAAATAATCCCTATTGATTTAATCTGGGCAGGATGCCAAGGAAACTCAAATGCATATTGCATTTTATTAAAAAAAAAAAAAAAAAGTATGTGACGTTGATTTTAACTGCAATTGACTTGGAATAATTAATCTTAAAGTTTGACAATTCCCCAAATGTGGTCAATTCTCTCATGAGATTTGGGATGACAAGTACAGGATTTGCAATTGTTCCCTACAAATTATTTACAGAAATTGCATATTAATATTTAAATGTTTCTCAGCTCTATAGATTTTTTTTTTTTTTTTTGTTCATTAGATCTGTAGATGGTGTTGGTTTAAAAAAGACTATTGGAACAACAATGTCATATCAGATCTTACCTTACAAAAATTGGTTTCCCTACATTAACTACGGAGCTTAAAAATGACCTAGAGAGGCCTTTCACAGAGTTGGAGCTGACCGAGGCGATTAAGACGACCCCCGCAAGTAAAAGCCCCGGGCCTGATGGTTTCACCATCTCCTACTACAAAGCCTTTAAAGATAGACTCCTCCCATTATTGTTACGGGCCTGTAACACAGTAAGCGCCACTCACCCTTTCCCCCCTCAATCCCTGGAAGCCCACATCACGGTTATTCCTAAAGATGGCAAAGATCCCTCCCTCTGCCCTAGCTACCGTCCCATTTCACTCCTTAACATCGACGTGAAACTCTATGCCAAACTACTAGCAAACAGATTAAAACACCTCTTGCCAGCCATAATCCACAGCGACCAAGAGGGCTTTGTGCCAGGCCGTGAAGCCAAAGACAATACCTCCAAGATAATCTCCCTGATACACCATTTTACGATCACTAAAATCCCCGGAATCCTTCTATTAACAGATGCCGAGAAGGCATTCAATAGAATTGATTGGGGTTTCATGAGGGGGGTGCTGGACCACCTGGGCCTGGGTCCAATATGCCTACAACGAATATTAGCCTTATATACTTCCCCCTCCGCTAGGGTACGGATTAATGGTTCCCTGTCGGGCTCATTCGCTATCGGCAATGGGACGCGACAGGGCTGCACGTTATCCCCATTAATCTTCATCCTGTGCATTGAAGCTCTGGCCAGAGCGATCAGGGGAAATCAAAACATTAGCGGGATTGCAATAGCTGGGCAGGAATACAAGCTAGCCCTCTTCGCTGATGATCTACTGGCCACAATTACGAATCCCATGATATCCCTCCCCAACTTAATGTCCGAATTTCAATGTTTCAGCACCCTATCTAATTTCAAAATAAACTTCACCAAGTCGGCGGCTATGAATGTCTCTGCCCCTCCGACCATAGTGACAAATCTTAAAGCCTCATTTCCCTTTATATGGCATGCCTCCCACCTTAAATATCTAGGAGTTACCATATCCAATGATCTTACTAGACTGTTTGACCTCAATTTCACCCCCCTCCTACACAAACTCCGCTTAGACCATCAGTCCTGGAAATCTAGACCCTTTTCATGGTTCGGCAGAGTAGGGATCCTTAAAATGAACTCACTTCCGAAAATACTATACCTCCTCCAGACTCTCCCCATCAAGATCCCACCTAGTTGGTTTAGGGAGATTCAATCCCTTTTCCGGGATTTTATATGGGGAAACAAAAGACCCCGAGTGGGGCTTGCTCTGCTACAAAGACAAAAAACGCTGGGGGTATTAGATTGCCGGACGTTCACGGGTACTACCAAGCTTGCCTCTTGAACAGAATAATAGATTGGTCGAGAATGCACACCAACAAGCAATGGGTTCAAATAGAGAGTCATTCACTTCCCTCCCCCATCAATACCACACCCTGGCTCTTACACTTACCTAGCTCAACACACCCCAAAATAAACCCGACCCTGGCCTGTTGGAAGAATATTCGCAAATCCCCAACCATCTCCTTGCTTACTTCCCCTTACATGTCCTTTCTTTTTGATAAACACTTTCCTCCAGGCTGCGAGCCCAATACCTTTCGCTCATGGTATGACCGGGGTTTGTTCCGAGTGGGCCAGCTGATGCCCGAGAGGTCTATAGCCCCTTTCACAGACCTTCAAGACAAATGGCGCCTACCTGCGAATGAATTTTGGAAATACCTCCAAACACGCCATTATCTCACATCCCTGAGCCATATCACCCCAAGACCCACCACCCTTACTCCCTTCGAGCAGCTATGTGAGGTGAAAGATCCCCCTCCTCGCCCAGTATCCCAGATTTACAGTCTCCTATTGGAAAGTAAGAGCCAAGACCTTCCCCCTTTCGCTACGAGATGGAGCAAAGATCTGAAGGTAAATCTTAAAGAAGCTGATTGGGAAAAAAATTTCAATTTAGCACAAAACTGTTCTCCTAGCACGCTGGTAGTTGAGACTCAATATAAGCTACTGTCGCGATGGTACAGATGCCCTGACACACTCTCCAAGATGGGATTAGGCTTGCCCAATAAATGTTGGCGGTGCTCCGCGGGTCCGGGAGACCTCCTACACATCTGGTGGAGCTGCCCATCCATACAATCCTACTGGCACAATGTTATTGCCATCTCTGGGAAAATTCTGGGTGAACCAGCTCCATCTGACCCTCTGTTTTGGTTGTTCCATTACTCAACAAGCCCAATCTCGAGGTATAAAAAATCTATTCTTTGCCGCCTAAACAAGGCAGCAAACGTAGTTATCCCGGTCCGGTGGCGCACCCCACTCCCCCCAACAGTTTCAGACTGGTTCCGCCGACTAGACTCCTATATGGACATGGAAGATATAGTCTACTCCGCTGAAAACGAATACGCGGCCTTTAGAGACACTTGGACAGCATGGATAGATTTCAAGGAATCTCCCTCATTTAAAGCAGCATTAACACCCTCCTCGCCACAAGTGCCCTAATGCCATAACATCCATACCCCTTAAACTTGCTAGAGAGATATTCGCCTATTGCTTATCACTTCCTAATGTCTTTTTTGTATTCTGTGTCGGATCTACCCCCCCCTCCCCCTCTCCTAATCCATACCCCAAACCCCCCTTACCTCTCAAATATTCTAAACCTTTGTATGTTCTTATATTCATCCAATCCTTATGTGATGTCAGATTATTGATAAGGAAAATCTACCATACTATATTGATATCATTATGTACATTCCATTGTTAAGAATATACCTGTATACCCCTGTTTATTGTACTACTTTAAAACCCAAATAAACACATTTTGCAAATAAAAAAGACTATTGGCTTTCAATCGGATTCCTTTGCAGTGTCCTGCATGGAGCAAGAGGGTCAGCTGGGTCATGAGCTATCCTTTTCCTAGTCCTATCATCTTAAAGGCCAGCTCTTTTCATAAGATTCCAATCATCCTTCTAGGTACATACCAGAATTAATAACTCCGGGGTTTACTCAATAAGTGGCGAGATATATAGCATCCAAAAGTGATAAAATGGAGAGTGATAACAGCCAGCCAATCAGCTCCTACCTGTCATGTCACAGACTGTGTTTGAAAAATGTCAGGCAGGAGCTGATTGGTTGGTTGTTTATCACTGTCCATTTTATCACTTTTGAAGCTCGGTGCATATAGCCCCCTATATTTTGAACTCTCAAAGGAGAAGCATAGATCGGAGGACACGTTACTAAAGCCTGCTTCTGGTTGGCTTGATAAGCAGCTGTATTTTCTACATTTTTATTTTTTATTTTATGTGTTTTATGTTATGTGTCTTATGTTGACTATGGTATATGTCATATATAAATTCATATACATACATGCATTATTCATATTTTTAATACATATTTAAAATATTGTACTTTTACCTTATTTACTGATGTATACGCAGGAATATCCATCCATTTTTGGCCTAATTAATGTAGAGAGTACTTGTTTTGGAGTACTATCTTGCTAGGTGGTCATTGTCCTATTTTATACATGTATTTGCTATTCACAATAGAGAATCCATAATAAGGCAAACATTAGAATCCAATGCTGGTCATCCTGCATATTCCCAAGGGCACAAGTTAGGTACTTGTTTCCTAGCACAGCGGCCACTAAGCAATTTGCTTAGTGGGCTATTCTGCGTAGTGAAATCGCATCGCATGGGCCATTTTAGGGCGATGCGATGCGATTTTCCTATGTATTATATTCACTGCTCTCTCAGCCCTGAAGCATCGCATCTGCTGCAAAATCGCATGCGATCGCATGCAATTTTTAATCGCATGCGATCGCATGTGCTTTTAAAGGGTGTGCAATGCCATGACATTAGGTATACAATAATATGATTGTATGTACCAAAAAATAGGTTTAACGCACCCCCCCCACTATCCATGCCTCCCCGAAGTGTGGCGAGCGCAGCGAGCCCCGCAAGAAGGAAAAGACACCAGTAGAGAAAGAGAGGTTTTAGATTTTAGTTAAGATTGGGATTTTAGTTAAGATTGGGATGAGCACAGTAGACCTAGATTTACTTATTTGGGAGGGTATAGGGTCAAGAGGAGAGGTAGTAGAGTGGGAGGAAGAGAAAAGTGCAGATACTGTACTGCATCTTCATTCGTGGGATCAAATTAAGTAAATGCATCAGAGGGCTCAGGTATGGAATTGAGCAGATCACCAACTGAGTTGGAGCATACCAATTCATCTCTGATCTTGTCAATCTTATCCCTGAAGTAGGAAGCAATATCTTGTGCATCGGATAGTGGCTGGTGGCTTGGGTGAGGGAGGGTTGAGAAGGGATTTAAATGTATTAAAAAGACGTTTTGGGTTCGAAGCTTGAGCAGAAATGAGAGTTTGGAAATATGTTTGTTTGGCAGTTTTTAGGGCATAACTATAGGACTGGTAGATAGTCTTATATATAAAGAAATCCAATGGACTGTGACATTTATGCCATTTACACTCAACTTTGCGTGAGAGATTTTGTTTTGGTGTCTTGTTAATTTAGAGTGCCACAGTTGGCATCTATGCCTACGGGAAGTGTGGTGGGAAACTGGAGCCACTTCATCCAGTGCTGTTTTGAGAGCTAGGTTTAAGTGTGATACCGCCATGTCAGGAGTAGTGAATGCAGAAATAGGAGCAAGCTGCTGTTGCAGAGAGGCATAGAGTACTTGAAAATTAATAGCATTAATATTTCTGCAGGCTTGAGGTGGATTGAGGGATTTCAGTGTTTTTGAGTTTAAAGTACTAGAGGACAGCATGCAGAAATGTTAGTCAATCTGTAACTTGTACCAGAAGCCGAGCATGCACCAGTAGCCCAACTCGGTATGGGATTCATTTTGGTATTTCTACTGAGTTTACAACCTCCATCTTACCTATATACAACTCTGTTGGCATACACCTCCAGTGGCGTCACTAGGGTTGGTGTCACCCGGTGTAGTAACTCATGGGGCGGTATTCAATGAGCCTGATTCGCCATGTTTTTATGGCGAATTTGTGCTGTTTGGCGAATTTTGGACTAAAATGGTGAATCACCCTATTCAATGACCATATGGCGAATACATTTGAAGGTTTTTTTTCGCCATGATTCACCGAGTAGCAATCGCTATCTTTTTATGGAGAAGTGGAATGTGAACTTTTAAAATAAAGTGTTTTGTTTTTTACATTTGGTGTCAAAAAATCAGGAATTTTATTCTGAGGAGGGGCATGCTATTTTTATTCATGTGCTGTAAGCACATGAATATATATTTAATTAAAAAAAATATATATTTATTTTTTATTTTGTTTTACACAGCAGCCAGCAGGGGGCGCCGGAGCCGAGCCGCTCATTAGATATTCATATATTCACTGCACCCGATCGTTACGATCGGGTGTAGTGAATATACGGTCCCCTGCTGGCACCCCCAGGGGGCAGCCTGTGCTGCCTGGCACCCGGGGAGCCCACCTCCCCCCCACAAACGTTCTGGGGCAGGCAGAGAGACTTCCATCTCTCTGCCTGCCACCGTCCTCAGGCTCCCTGCGGCATTCGCCGCAGGAGCCCCTGACTCGTTGAATACCGGAGCCGGCGAGGCTCCGGAATGTGGCAAATGTGCAGTGAATCCTCATTGAATACCGCCCATGGTGTCACCCCCCAACTTCCATAAGCCAGAGATAGGATGCTTGTGTGTGACCTTCCGTCACTTGGGTAAGTATCACTCCTTTTGTTTGTTTAGGTTACAGGTTAAATACAGCAGCACACAATGACTTCAACGTAATTTATTGTAGCTCATATATTACCAATCAGTTACCGAATATAAATGAACAATTTCACCATTACAAACATTGCAGCTGCTCCTCCGAACTTCAGTTCCCTTGGTACATGAAACGCATCAAATTACTGTAAATTCTATACCAACTATCAGATAAATTCATGCATATACTTCTATCATTTACTATTGGCAGTTTTCATGAATCCAAACTTACTACAATTTACTTATCTTAGAGCTGTTACTTTAGACTGTAATCAATATATTATTGCGCAATAATTTCCTACTTAATTTAAACAACAAAAGCGCTTCTTTACATTACAGAGTCCCTCCCTGTGGCCACTGTCCTAATAGGATGCAGTTCCTTTCCAAAAGTTTCGAATACGACTGCAGGTGAGTTCTCGCTAGTCTCAAGTTTTACTCCCTTTTAGATGCACACCGTGTAGACTATAATGATGCAGTTTTCTTGTGCCACTAAGAGGGAGAGAGTGCAGTTTTATTCTCCTCTGTGTAACTCTTACTCTAGCTAAAATGGCTGCTCCAACGGTTTTTTTAACTGGCTATCACTCTGGTAGACACAATATTAACTTGCTTGCTGCTAATCTGATGCAGTTTTTCTCTATCCCTGAAAGTCTCCTGATATGCTGCTAGCGCTAATTCAGAGTGTCCCCTGGTGTCCCACTGGGTTTAACTCACTTCTCCTGTGCTGTTATATTTGTTTTTATTACCACTTTATAGGTCTCGAAAGGCATCCCCAGGCTGGATAAGCCGGGTTTCGCCATTACTTGCTTCTGTTTGCCACAAATGATGCTACTGCTCAGCAATGCAGAGATTCCCTGGTTAAGATTGTGTTCGTGAAGCGTCTCCAGGCTTCTAAGACTGGTTTATCTCCCCTTGTTCTGGTGTAATAATGCCAAAAGTTAGGAGGTTAAAGGAGATTCCCCTCAGTTTATGACTATTGCTTAAATTACTATTGGGTGAGCGCACTGGGCTGTGGAATCCAGTGTCATATAGACTGCATAAACTCTGTGTCATTGCTCCTCCCTGTCTGGGCGTGTGGGATGCAGAGATTTGTGCACTCACCAGCTCCTTGCTTTTACTCCGGCTGCCAGATCCCCTCACACAGCTCCGCCTCTCCAGCACAGGCCTTCCCACGTCACCTGCATATGCCGCTTCCCACTTCAGCAGCGTCACCTTGCCCGAAGCACTGGACCTCACACAGATGGACTGCGGCTGCTGTGGATAGCCTCTGTACACGCCTCTGCAACACTCGCCGCAGGTAAGGCTCTCTCTGACTCCAGCACCGCTTCTGCTTCGGTCCTGATGCGCAGCTCTGCCTGCAATCTCTCCCTAAGCAGACTCTCCAGGGAACTGCCCAACAGCTTCAACAGCTCTTTTGTTTTAACCCCTTCCCATCATGCTACACTGTGCCTGTTTGCCCATGCTCCAGAAAACTTTATTTACAGTGTAACTTATGTCCACCTACAGACTCCCTGACAAGCAGGGACTTCGGCTTGGTCCTTTCACAAAGTTCATAGAACAATGTTGAATAGACATAGTTTGTTATTGGGTGCACTAGCATCTTTAATAAAGTCCTTTTTACCTTCTATGAAGGTAGGCCCACAAGTAAACACAGGCATTTCATCTGTAAGGAAATGAATAAGAGTTCATCTCAGCTGCCATTTATCTACCTTATATAACTAACTACAGGGTATATAAGTTTGACCACAAATCATTTTTACATATGTACAATAACAGTGGTATAGGATGTCACATGTGCACGCTGAAAAATTGGGGTGTGGCCTATCAGAAGGGGGTGTGACCTGTACCGTGATTGTATTGTGTACCTGCAGATTGTGTCAGCGCACCTATTCTAATCTTCCAGTATTATAGCAGTGCTGTATAGATTAATTGATTGATCAGTCCAGCTGAGATCTTCCCTGCATTTTTACAGGCTACTTATAAATAATTAAATATTGTTTATCCGTAATGCCAATTACACTTTATACCACACACCGTGATGCCCATTACACCATGATACCAATTACACTGCACACTATGATGCCCATGACGCCACACACCCTGATGGCAATTACACAATACGCCGCACACCGTGATGCCCATTACACTGCATGCCATGATGCCCATTACACCCCACACTGTGATGGCAAAGCAGTGCAGCGGGGCCCCTATCTAACATTATATATATATATATATATATATATATATATATATATATATATATATATATATATATAATCAGATAGAGCCTCACTCACACACAGAATATAGGCATGCTGCATATCATTTTAATCAGCAGAAGCTGTTGGTGCCTCTATGCATTCCAAATGCCCTAGGCATTTGCCTAGTTTGCCTATGCCTAGGGCGAAAACCAGAAGGTCTGGGTGAAACGGCTGTTGGGTCAGCTGTACATGATGTCTGTACGCTAAACATGCCTGCACTGTAAACTTCAATACAACCCTTTTTTTTCACCTAAACGAGTGCTGGTCCCTTCTTGCTTGGTCTGCTTACAAACGGAGATTGGGTGAGTGAGTGTCTATATATCATTATTTTATGGACTGCTGCACCGTACCTGCAATATCCTTAGTGTGTGCCTACCTGCCTGCTCTATTATATATAATCAGATAGAGCCTCACTCACACACAGAATATAGGCATGCTGCATATCATTTTAATCAGCAGAAGCTGTTGGTGCCTCTATGCATTCCAAATGCCCTAGGCATTTGCCTAGTTTGCCTATGCCTAGGGCTGGCTCTGCACACAATGTAATGCATTTAATAGCACATACCGTAATGTCTATTACTTATTATTATGTGGTGCTTACCTACATGCTCGTTGCTATGGGTTTCTTGCTCGATGCCAGGGGTCTCTTGCTTGATGTCAGGGGTTTCTAGCTTGATGCCAAGAAAAGGTTTTATGCTCGATGCAAGGAGTTGCATGCTCTTTGCCAGTTGTTGCATGCTATTTGCCAGGGTTTACATGCTCGTTGCCATGGGTGATCCCTCCTCCTCTTCCCTCCCTCTGCCCACCATGTATGGTAGTAACGGCAACAGCCAGGCAGAGTAGTGGACAACTCACCCGGCTGTATCAGATCAGGTCCATACAAGGCTTGAAGATTAATGATTTCATTATGCGCTTGGGCATGCACATGCCCAGGGCTATATTTGTGGCGGAACGGTCCGGAACGCCGTTCCTGAAGTTTAGTTGAAAAATGACCTCACCAGGAACGGCGTTCCGGAAGTTCAACGCCGGGCGCACGCTGCAGCACAATACACAGAGATTTGTCTGCAATCTCTGTTACGCGGCGGCAAGGAAGATGTACTTCCTGCGACCGTCCCTTGACCTCCTACTCCATGGATGCGCCTGACGTCAGTGTCAGTGCGCATCCATGGTGATTCCTGCGCCCCACACCCGCATACCTCCCAACAGTCACAGCGTCTATTCCCTACGGTGCGCAGCAGCTACGTCCTGCCAAGAGGACGTCAGAAGTTGGGAGGTATGCACCCGCCGAGACTCACTGTCCAGCCCAGCGCCCACCCGTCTCTCTTGCTGCGCTCTCCCGCCCGCATGTCTGGACCGCCCAAGGCTTAACTCTCCCTCCGCCTGCCTGCCTGAGGGCGCAGGTGACTGATGGGCTGGAGATGGTCTGGTAAGTGGTAACTTACTGGTCTCCTAATGCTGCCCCAATCACTGTAGACTGGCCTATTGGAGGGGTTATGCAGCCACTAAGGAGACAGGTCAGGTGGAGACCTGCCCAGCATACCAATCTGCCCCTGCATGTGTGTACCCCAATCTGTCCCTGCATGTGTGTATCCCAATCTGCCCCTGCATGTGTGTATCCCAATCTGCCCCTGCATGTGTGTATCCCAATCTGCCCCTGCATGTGTGTATCCCAATCTGTCCCTGCATGTGTGTATCCCAATCTGCCCCTGCATGTGTGTATCCCAATGTGCCCCTGCATGTGTGTATCCCAATCTGCCCCTGCATGTGTGTATCCCAATCTGCCCCTGCATGTGTGTATCCCAATCTGCCCCTGCATGTGTGTATCCCAATCTGCCCCTGCATGTGTGTACCCCAATCTGTCCCTGCATGTGTGTATCCCAATCTGCCCCTGCATGTGTGTATCCCAATCTGCCCCTGCATGTGTGTATCCCAATCTGCCCCTGCACGTGTGTATCCCAATCTGCCCCTGCACGTGTGTATCCCAATCTGTCCCTGCACGTGTGAATCCCAATCTGTCCCTGCACGTGTGTATCCCAATCTGTCCCTGCACGTGTGTATCCCAATCTGCCCCTGCATGTGTGTATTCCAATCTGTCCCTGCATGTGTGTATCCCAATCTGCCCCTGCACGTGTGTATCCCAATCTGTCCCTGCACGTGTGTATCCCAATCTGTCCCTGCACGTGTGTATCCCAATCTGTCCCTGCACGTGTGTATCCCAATCTGCCCCTGCACGTGTGTATCCCAATCTGCCCCTGCATGTGTGTATCCCAATCTGCCCCTGCATGTGTGTATCCCAATCTGCCCCTGCATGTGTGTATCCCAATCTGCCCCTGCATGTGTGTATCCCAATCTGCCCCTGCATGTGTGTATCCCAATCTGCCCCTGCATGTGTGTATCCCAATCTGCCCCTGCATGTGTGTATCCCAATCTGCCCCTGCATGTGTGTATCCCAATCTGCCCCTGCATGTGTGTATCCCAATCTGCCCCTGCATGTGTGTATCCCAATCTGCCCCTGCATGTGTGTATCCCAATCTGCCCCTGCATGTGTGTATCCCAATCTGTCCCTGCATGTGTGTATCCCAATCTGACCCTGCATGTGTGTATCCCAATCTGTCCCTGCATGTGTGTATCCCAATCTGTCCCTGCATGTGTGTATCCCAATCTGTCGCTGCATGTGTGTATTCCAATCTGTCCCTGCATGTGTGTATCCCAATCTGTCCCTGCATGTGTGTATCCCAATCTGTCCCTGCATGTATGTATCCCAATCTGCCCCTGCATGTGTGTATCCCAAGATAAGTAAGAAATTGTAAGAGCCATAATGAGGATTCACAGCTGAATCCGTGCACCCCTGAATACGAATAACGGGCATCTTGGTGTGGGCCTTATATATAACGGTCATCTCTCTGTGTGACATATGTATAATAACTGTTACGGAGCGGGGCATATGTATAATGGGCATGACGGTGTGGGGCTTATGTATAATGGGCATGACGGTGTGGGGCATATGTATAATGGGCATCCCTGTGAGGGGCATATGTATAATGGGCATCTCTGTGAGTGGCATATGTATAATGGGCATCTCTGTGAGGGGCATATGTATAACGGGCATCTCTGTGTGGGCCTTATGTATAACGGGCTTCTCTGTGTGTGGCATATTTATAGTAAGCATTACAGTGTGGGGCATATGTATAATGGGCATTACAGTGTGGGGCATATGTACAATGCAAATCTCTGTGTGTGGCATATGTATAATAAGCGTGACGGAGTGAGGAATTATGTTTTTCTTTTTCTTTTCTATTTTTATGTAATGCCCCGCCCCTTTTGTAGCTCCTCCCACATCACCGCCCACTTTCTGCCCCCGCCCACAGTTCCTGAACCTATTTTCCTACAAAAATAGCACTGCACATGCCATATGGGGGCATGGAAGGACTAGAGGTTAATTTATGCTTGAAGCTTTCTCTATGTGCTTGGGCATGCACATGACATGTGATTACAGGTTTCATGTTTGTTGAGGGGATGGGCACCATTTTCTTTCCAAGCCTCTCGGGGAAAAAATGGTGCCCATCCCCTCCACAAACATGATGTCCCCACATGGCATGTGCATGCCCAAGTACATAAAGCTGCAAGCATAAAATAAAGTATCCTCCATGATGCCCATTATATTTATATACGGTCTCATAGGTCACTCCCACTGTATGTGACCTCTAAGATAGCGGCGGCAGGGATTTGGGGAAGATGTAGCACAGCAAAGGGCACAGAAACTTTAATAAGTAAAAAAGGCAGCGAGTCCCACTCCCGACCTTATAAGAAGCAGGCAGCGGCAGGATGGGCCGCTTGTGACTCCAGCCACCCACCCGATCTAAACAAGATGCCTGCTGCTGCTGCGGAGCAGGCCAGCCAGCCCCACACAGGTTGTTAGCGGGCCGCTGCGGTCTCCTCCTGCAACATTTAATGAGCGGAGTGATGTCTTGACGTCCGGGCAGCCGCTCATTAAACATGTATGAGGGAGACCCGCATCCAAAGAGCAGACAGTGCTCGCCGAATGTGGCAGCCAGCCAGGACTCGGAGTGCGGCAGGTAGCCACCACCCCCCCGTCCATCCGTGCGCCACTCACAGCCTGCTGCCCTGGCCTGGCTGTCAGTCAGACTGACAGTGACTGACTAAGCCAGGGAGCCCACCGGCCGTCTTGAGAGCTCTGCACTTGGGTGTCACCCCAGAGACTGGTGACACCTGGTGCAGCCCGCACCTGCCTAGTGATGCCACTGTACACCTCTGCTACCCCCCTTCCTCCTGCACTGCAAGTAAATCCAGGCTGTGCAGACCAGAGCAATAGGTGGCACACGATGCAGGCAACAAGAGGAGACAGAGGAAGGCGGGAATTCACAGCTTTCACAAGCACCTGTTCCAAAAAGGGCTTTATACAGTATATCCATTCTTATCCATTTTTATTCTTATCCGTTTATATTCTATCCATTTTTTTTATCTTGTTTTATATAATGTTTTATTTATTTATTTGTTGCTGGTAACATTACACTCATATACAGTTGTGCTCATAAGTTTACATACCCTAGCAGAATTTGTGATTTTCTGGCCATTTGTCAGAGAATATGAATGATAACTCACAAACTTTTCTTTCACTCATGGGCCCTTATTCTGGTTGAAGCGGTAACGGCCGCTTGCGGCCGTTCCGCCGATGTTTTCGGTCTGCGCATGTGCAGAGGGCACTCTGCGCATGTGCAGCCGAAATCGCCGTACACGTATTTTGTCCGCCGCAAAGGGGGTGGATAGGGGCGTGAGGGGCTACGAAGCCTCATTTGCATATGCATACGCCCCGCGTTTCATGGGCGTTCCCATGCAAACGCGGGGCGTACGCATGCTAATGAGGCTATGACGCGTGGGTACAGGGCGGGCATCTGACATCGCCGGATGTCAGCTGCCCGCCCCCATACAAGATTTCACACGGACAAGTGTCCGTGTGGTCTTGTGCTGCGGGACCTGGTGGAGCGTGCGGCCCTGCATTCGATGTTCGGCGACCATCGAATGCAGGGGCTGCTCCCACCATGGAGGAGGCGTATCCCCGTCCACAATCATGCGGATCGCCACATGGCCGCGTACGGACGGCCGTGGCGATCCGTATGGAAGGCGGGGATTCGTCTGGTGCGGTCGGAGCCGCATATGCGGCTCCGACCGCACCGATCAGAATAAGGGCCATGGTGATGCCCCTTTCCCACTGCAGCTAAATTGACGATTTTCAGAGCAATTTACTGTTTTAAGGCTGCAGTGGGAAAGTGCCAGAGTTGAAATACCGTTTAAAGCTAAATGGTATTTCAACCCGTTTTTAAAGCAGAGTCCTACACGTTAAAATAATGTTTAAGAGGCAGTGGGAAAGCCTCTTAAACGTTATTTAGCCTCCAGGCAGTCCCAGTGCCTGATGAGACCTAGTAGTTCTCACTTTGTGCATGTGTAATGAGTGCACGTGCATAATAAAAAGAGCCGCTCATTACATATGCGCATATGTAATGAGCGGCTCATTATTATGCACGTGCACTCATTACATATGCGCAAAGTGTGAACTACCAGTTCTCATCAGGCACTGGGACTGCCTGTACCCTGCATGGACCCCCACTGCCCTGCATCCCCGTGCAGGTAAGTACAAGGGGAGGGGAGGTGGGGGCACAGGGCAGGTACGGGGGGTTAGGCACTCTTTACACTTTGGGGGGGAGGGATTAGGCACTCTTTACACTGGGGTGGGGGGGTTAGGCACTCTACATTTTACACGGTTCACTCCAATGGGAATGGTACTTAAATGGTATTTAAAACGGTAATCTGCTGCAGTGGGAATGCTAATACCGTTTTAAATACCATTTAAGATTACCAGTACTTTAAACTGGTCTGCAGTGGGAAAGCAGCATTAGTGGTTGGGTGAAGCCATTTGTTGTCAAACAACTGTGTTTACTCTTTTTAAATTATAATGACAACAAAAATTACCCAAATGACCCTGATCAAAAGTTTACATACCCCAGTTCTTAATACCGTGTATTGCCCCCTTTAACATCAATGGCAGCTTGAAGTATTTTGTGGTAGTTGTGGATGAGGCTCTTTATTTTTCTCAGATGGTAGAACTATTATAAAAATTATTGGTCTGTCTTGCATGAACTGCACATTTGAGATCTTCCCAGAGTGGCTCAATGATATTGAGGTCAGGAGACTGAGATGGCCACTCCAGAACCTTCACTTTATTCTGCTGTAGCCAATGACAAGTCGACTTGGCCTTGTGTTTTGGGTCATTGTTATGTTGGAATGTCCAAGTTCCTCCCATGCGCAAATTCCGGGCTGAAGAGTGCAGATTTTCCTCCAGTATTTTCTGATAACATCATTCATCTTGCCATCCATTTTGACCTTTATAGCTTGCACATCCCCAAAACATCAGTGATCCTCCTCAGTAGGAATGGTGTATGACCTTGTTGACTCCTCTCCAATGTAATGTTTATGGTAGTGGCCAAAAAGTTCAATGTGGGTCTCATCACTCCAAATTACTTTGTTCCAGAAGTTTTGAGGCTTGTCTCTGTGCTGTTTGGAGTATTGTAAGCGGGATGCTTTGTGCCATTTGCATAGTTTTGGCTTTCTTCTGGCGACTTCACAATGCAGCCTATCTTCAAATGCCTCCTTATTGTGCATCTTCAAACAACCACTCCACTTTTTTTTCAGAGAGTCCTGGATATTTTTTTGCATCCCTAACTATTTTCCTGGCAGTTGTGGCTGAAATTTTTTGTTGGTCTACCTGAAGTTGATTTGGTTTCCACAGAATCCCTCATTTTCCATTTCTTAATTAGAGTTTGAACACTGCTGTTTGGCATTATCAATTGCTTGGATATCTTTTTATATCCCTTTCCTGTTTTATACAATTCAATTACCTTTTCCCGCAGATCCTTTGACAATTCTTTTGCTTTCCCCATGACTCAGAATCCAGACATATCAGTGCAGCGCTGGATGAAAGATACAAGGGTCTTTCAGGAGACCAGAAACTCACTGACCTTTTATACACACACACACACTGATTACAAGCAAACAGATCACAGGTAAAGATGGTTACCTTTAGTAGCCATTCAAACTCGTTTGCGTCAACTTGTATGCATGTTATGAGGCCAAAATCTCCAGGGTATGTAAACTTTTGATCAGGGTCATTTGGGTAGTTTCGGTGGTACTCTTTACCTAGAAGGGCGCCCACGATTTTGATCATGGGCATCGCAGGTAAAAAAATCGCGTCGATCGCATCGCATGCGGCAAAAAAATCGCATGTGATGCGATCGATGCGATTACCGTGATTTTCCATAGGGAACAATGTTAAATGGGTCAATGGACCCGATTTAACATTGGGAACAATGTTAAATGGCCCACAGACCCCAAATAGCCACCCTGGGCCCCCCCAATTGTTAACGCCACCCCACGATCAACGTGAACCCGAAGCGTGGCGAGGGGCGGCGGTACGCGTCCTCCGACCTTTTCATACCCCCACTATCCACGTCGACGTGGAGAATAGATAGTGTGGCGAGCGCAGCGAGCCACCGAGCCCGAAGCGTGGCGAGCGGACGCGGATACCTGTGAAGCCCGCGAAGGGACGCGTTTACCTGTGAAGGTATCCGTGTCCCCTTGCGGGGCTCGCTGCGCTTGCCACGCTTCGGGCTCGGTGTCAGCCAGATGTGGGATCCAAATGAGCAGCACAAATACTCAATGCATTTCAGACCCCAGTGGTCCTTCTTCAGAAGTGTGCTGCTGTAACCCTGCTGCCGATATTTAAGACATGAAACTGGATATTGGTCCTGGGAGGTGTCCGTCATGAAAATGCATCCACCGGCATTTACCGCACTTACTGCGGGTGGCCGGGTGTGCATATACACGGTTTCCCCCATAGACACTGCATCCTAGGTTCCTACACAGAGGGCAGTATTCAATGAAAAAAATTTGGGGTGCATGGCGAGAGATTTTTTCTCTCGCCATGTACTCGCTGTGTTCCGGAGGGCTTGCTGCCTCTCCTGCTCGCTCTATTCAACGTGGTTAAGACTCGCCGCCACTCGCGGCGAGTCTTAACCCCTGCAGAGGACGAGCATCCGCGGCAGGGAGCTGGCAGGGAGCCGTGGGACGGTGGCATCCAGGGAGATTAAAGTCTCCCTGGATGCCCCAGAACATATGTGGAGGGGAGGGGGCTCCCCGAGACCCAGGCAGCACAAGCTGCCCCCCCCCCTATAGCCAGCGGGGGACCCAGTATTCACTGCACCCGATCGTGCATATGTAATGATCGGATGCAGTGAATATATGAATATCTAATGAGCGGCTCGAGCGCTCCGGCCCCCTGCTGGCTGCTCTGTGTAAAAAAAAAAAACCTTTTAGTTTAAAAGTTCACATTCCAGCTCTCCATGAAAAGATGGAGAATTGCTACACGGCGAGAGACGGCGAAAATCACTTAGAAAGACGGCGAATATTTCACATTGAATAGGCTTGCTCGCTTTTGGAGAGCAAAATGCTCCATCCAAGGCGAAAAAAGCACAAATTCGCCATAAAAAAGGGCAAATTTTTCTCATTGAATACTGCCCAGAGAGACGGTGCCGGAGGTTGCCGCACTGATCACGGAATCCGGAATGGCCAGAAAATCACAAATTCTGCTACGGTATGTAAATTTCTGAGCACAACTGTACTTTAAATTTACCAATACATCAGCGCTTTTTTTTTTTTTTTATATTCTTTATTGTATTGTTCCTTTAAAACATAGACATACACAGACATTTACATGCATTGTACGAAACATACGTACAAGACATTTACATACAATTTACATCTATACAAACAGTACACAATATAGTCAGGTCTATCCCATTAGTTTACGGTATTGTCAGAGTAACATCCTCCGATTTCTTATCTTTTCCTAGTTGTGCCTATATACACTCGACATTTGTCTTTCAGGCCCAGGCTGATTGCGCCGTGGGGGTCCCTCCCCTGGTTCTATTAACACCATATGTACATTTAGTCTTGTTCTTTAGATAGTTGCTACTTGCAGGGCTTCCGTTCCTATGTTTCGTGACCCTTTCTCTACTCCCCCTCACATTATTAGTTACGGCTGACCACTGCCGGGAGCCTCCTTACCAAAAGATTGGAGAATAGCAGAGGTAGTGCCAATATTCAAAACAGGAAAAAAGGAAGATCCCGCTAATTACAGACCCGTTAGTTTAACATCAATTGTGGGTAAACTATTTGAAGGATTTTTAAGGGATGTGTCCAGAAATATTTAGATCATCACCGTCTACTCAGTGCTAACCAACATGGGTTCGTGAAAAATCGTTCATGCCAAACTAATCTACTAGGGTTCTATGAAGAGGTTAGCAAAAACCTTGATAATGGAAATGCTGTAGATGTGATTTTCCTAGATTTCGGTAAAGCATTTGATACTGTCCCACACAAGAGATTGATTAATAAAATGGAGAACCTAGGATTAGGTGAAAATATCTGCAGATGGGTAGGGAATTGGCTATGTAATAGAGAACAAAGAGTGGTTGTGAATGGTGCCGTATCAGATATGATACCGGTACTAAGTGGAGTGCCCCAGGGTTCGGTTTTGGGGCCCATTTTGTTTAACATTTTTATTAACGATGTTGGGATAGGGTTACTCAGCAATGTATCCATCATTGCGGACAATACAAAACTTAGCAAAGTCATCAATTCATCAGAAGATGTCACCATGCTTCAAAATGATCTTGCAATTCTAGATGAGTGGGCAAAAAAATGGAAGTTGAGGTTCAATGTAGATAAATGTAAGGTTTTGCACCTTGGGAGACACAACCAGTGTACAAGTTACAACCTTAGCGGAGAGGAACTGGGTAATTCCATACTTGAAAAGGATCTCGGAGTCCAAATAGACAGCAAACTAGGATGTAGTGCCCATTGTAATGTAGCTACAAAAAAGGCCAACAAAATTCTGGCATGTATTAAGAGGGGAATGGAAACTAGGGACTCGAGGGTAATTATGCCACTATATAAAGCATTGGTGAGACCTCACCTAGAGTACGGAGTACAGTTCTGGGCCCCACACTATAAAAAGGACATCATAGAATTAGAAAAAGTCCAAAGGCGAGCAACAAAGCTTATTAGGGGAATGGAGAATTTAAGCTACGGGGAGAGATTAAGCAATTTGGGACTATTTATATTAGAAAAGAGACGTTTAAGGGGGGACATGCTCAACATGTACAAGTATATCAAGGGCCAATATAAGGAACTGTCACGCACCCTCTTTTCTACTAGAAAGGAATCTAGGACGCGAGGGCATGAGTATAGATTAGAAGAAAAAAGATTTCATTCAGCTAGTAGAAAGAATTTCTTTACGGTCAGAACAGTCAAACTCTGGAACTCTCTTCCCAGAGAGGTGGTAATGGCTGGCTCATTAAATGCGTTCAAGGCAAAGTTGGACAAACATTTACTGGAGAAAAACATCCATGGGTACAAATAAGAAATATAATTTGTCTGTAAAATACCAGGACCTACCAAATCAGCAATGGATATCTATACCAGGTTGAACTAGATGGACGCAAGTCTTTTTTCAGCCTTACCTACTATGTAACTATGTAACTATGAGACACTTGCCAGCAGGAGAAACTTTATTTACGTGCATTTCATGTTAATTTTCTTTAATTAAGTTGATTTTAAAGGCTTAGTGATTCCCATATTAAGCATTGTGCTTTCATCCCCCTTTTCACGTTTCTCGTGTGATTACCTATTGTAGATAATAAAATTTTGTTTATTGTGTCTATTTCTTTAGTTTCTAACCTGTGATCAATTTACTTTAAAGTGATAATTCCCCTTGATTTATTTCTTCCCCTTAGTACAAGTGTCTATGTTTATTTTATGTGCTCATGCGATTGTAATATTTTGAGGCTTTCCACCTGCCCCAAGTTTCCTCGTATTTTTTCATCGTGTTTCTACTTATGTGCAAAAGTTTCTCCTGCTCAACCGTGTAGTTAACTATAGCTACCCAGCAGTGGACATCCGGACCTTTTTTGGCCATCCAGGTTCTTGCCACTATAACCTTGGCCAAGGAGCAGAGGCCCACCATATACCTTTTAACATCTGTTTTGATTCTTCTATCGCTCACTATACTAAGTATCCAGTTTTTTACGGTGATAATTTCTCTGGGTACTCCAGTTTCTATCATTATACTTCTAATCTTTTCCCAGAAGTCCTCCACAACTTTACATTCCCAGAGCAAATGCAGGAAAGTACCTGGGGATTTTTTACACCTGGGGCACAATGATGAAGCTAGTCCCCCAAATATTATTGTTGTGAGGTATGCTCTATGGAATACAAATATTTGTACTTGCTGGACACGTATAGCGTTTGTGGCTTTGACCTCTGCTGACATGGCCTCCTGCCATTCCTCATCTCCCAAAACCCCCAAGTCGG
The DNA here is from genome assembly GCF_055691185.1 of Crinia signifera. Classification (NCBI taxonomy): domain Eukaryota; kingdom Metazoa; phylum Chordata; class Amphibia; order Anura; family Myobatrachidae; genus Crinia; species Crinia signifera. The sequence goes on from NC_139219.1 coordinate 129,314,650, forward strand.
CCTCCCATTTTGTTTTTAATTTTGCTAGATCGTCCCCTGACCCCAACTTTTCCCGTTTTTATAACTTTTTTGATTGGTGATTCAGCAAAGCAAGGGGCCGAGCTAGGAAGCCGCCCTTCCAGGGCACTTCTCACCTGGAGGTATCTAAAGAAGTATGACTGGGGCAACTTAAATTCCTCCTTCAGTTGGAGGAAGGACTTTAGTCCGCCCTCTCCGTATACTTGGCTTAAGTAATTAACCGAATATGGACCCCATACCTCCCTCAATTGTAGTCCCTTTACCTCCCCTAAAATCCATCTGTCCTCTAGCGGGTGTTCAGGGTCCAGACTCCCATGTTCAATTAGTTTATTGGCTTCTTTCCAAATTTTAATTGCCTGTATAATCAAAGGGGGATCCCGAGCATTTGTATGCCCCTGGAGAACTCTATGCCGTGGATTAACCCCAGGCGTTGATGTCTCTACCAGCGCTGTAATTATATCGCTTCCCCCCTCCTCGACCCACCACGATCTCAACTGTGCTAGCTGAGCCGATAAGTAATACCTTCTAAAATCTGGCATCGCCATTCCCCCTTCTTCCTTTTCCCGCATCAAGGCTTTTAACTGGACCTTCGGCCGGGTATTGTTCCAAATAAAGGATGATAAAATACTATTTATTTTCCTGAAGAGTGAGTTGGGGAGGTAAATTGGTGATTGTTGGATTACATAGAGGAATTTTGGTAATATAACCATTTTCACCAAGTTTACGTGGCCTAGCACTGTCAGCATTAACTTGCTCCAGGATTTATTTTTTTAATCAAATATTCCATCAGGGGCTGAATGTTAAGGGCGATAAACTCGCCAGGGTTTTTGGAAATCCAAATCCCCAGGTACTTGAATGATGTGACCCACCTTAGGGGGGATGGGTGGATAGGGGGGGGCTCCCTATTTCAGCTGAGAGAATATGAGATTTTCCCCAATTGATTCTAACCCCTGAGAAGTCGCCAAATTCCTCTATTATATCCAAGACCAGGGGCAGTGATATTCTGTAGTCGGATAGGTATATTAATAGATCGTCCGCAAACAAGGATACCGTATCCCTTCCTGCGCCAACTCTAAAACCCCTGATATTCCTATGGGACCTCAGGATACAAGCCAGTGGCTCTATTGCCATGGCGAACAAGACAGGGGATAGAGGACACCCCTGTCTTGTTCCCCTGGCCAAAGCGAACGCCGGCGAGACCCAGCCATTCACTGAGACACGAGCCATTGGATTTGTATACAATAATTGTATCCACTTTATAAATTTAGGACCCAATCCAAATGCCTCCAGGACCGTCCACAAATAGGGCCATTCAACAGCGTCGAATGCCTTGGTTGCATCCAGTGAAACCACGGCAGGGGAACTGCCTTCTTCCTTTGGCATTTGCAAATGCCCGTATAGTTTTCGTAAATTCAAACAGGTAGCTTTCCCGGGCATAAACCTGGACTGATCCGGGTGTATAATTTTTCAAATATATTTATTTAATCTCGCTGCCAAGATTTTAGCCAATATCTTTGCTTCTACTGACAAGAGGGATATGGCTCTGTAGGAGTCCAGCTCCATACCATCTTTACCCTGTTTGAGGAGGACTATTATTTTTGCCTCGGTCATTGATGGTGGCATGATATTCTCATCAAAGCAGGACCCCAATGTTTCCAGCAACGAGGGGGCGAGGACACCTATAAATTCTTTATAGACTTCCGCTGGTAGGCCGTCCAGGCCGGGGGCTTTTTTACCAGGTAATTCCTTGATTGCCTTCCTCACTTCCTCTAGGCTCAAGGGTGCTTCCATGTCTATGGCTTCCATATTTCCTAGTGTGGGTATATCAATTTTTGTAATATATTTGCTAAGTTCGACCTGGTTGTGTTTTAGTCTGGAAGTATATAGATGTTGGAAATACAGGTTGAGTATCCCTTATCCAAAATGCTCGGGACCAGGAGAATTTTGGATAACGGATTATTCCGTATTTCGGAATATTTAAAATATTTCAATGATGTATTTTGAAGTATCTTGCATTTATGCTGTATAAACACATAATATACACACAAATATATTTTATTACCACATAAAATACACACAAATATATTTTATTTGTTCAAAAAACAAGGTTTCAAAACGTGAAACAAAATTTGTGTACTATCTCAGCACTGAATTTGAATGCCAAGCAATCATTGTCTTGCACATATATAGTGCCAGTTACATATCATGTCCCCAGTGATGCTGTTACAAATGTCCCCAGTGAGTTTTTAGCAAAAATTTTTTTTCACTTTCTGGAATGTCTGGTTTTCGGAATAATTCGGATAACGGATATTCGGATACGGGATACTCGACCTGTAGTTCATAAATTCCTGACCTATCTGTGGTGTTATGTCAGCTAGGTTGCCATCTTCCTTCTTTATCTGACTAATGTTATTAGGTGGTCTTTCTACCTGTGCCAAGTATGCAAGGAACCTATCGGGGCTATCTGAGTGTTGGTAATGTTGTTGCGTATGCTGCGCCATTACTTTTACATTTTCCTCCCGCAGTCTATCCACCCATTCCCCCTGGGCCACCAGCCATTCCTGCCTGTGGGAATCTATTCCACTGGTTAGGTATTTTATTTCTAGGTCCACCCTTTTTCTTTCCAGTTTCTCAAAAAATTTTCTATTCTCTTTTTTTACCTCCCCAACTCTCTTCTTCAGGGTGCCCCTTATAAATGCTTTAAAAGCATCCCACACTATATCTGGTGAGGTGGATCCCCTGTTTAAATCCCAAAATTCCTCCCACTTGGAGCTCAGCATTTCTTCCTGTCCCGTATTTTGCAGCCACCCTGGATTGAATTTCCAATATCCCTGGCCCTTGTGACTTATTTCTGTAACCTCCATTTCTACCGGAGAATGGTCGGAGATGCCCCTGGGTTTGTACTCCACCCTCACTACCTGGGCCAAGAGATTTTTAGAAACCAATATAAGATCTATTCTAGAGAATGCCTGGTGGGAGAATGAGTAGCACGAGAACTGTGGAGTTGTGGGGTTGCGGGCCCTCCAGACGTCCACCCACCCCATGTCCTGTATAAAATTAGAAAATCCCATATTACTTCTGGCCGTTACCACGGGGGAACTCCTCCATCTATCAATTTGAGGGTCTAAGACATTGTTGAAGTCCCCCGCACATACTACGGGGGCATGCGGAGACATGGCTACAAATTCGGCAGCTTTTACCAAAACTTCATACGAAAAGGGGGGTGGTATATATATAAACAATAACAATGGGCCTTATTCTAGTTCACTCTTTCTGACAAAATCCTTCTTAGATGGACAAATCCATGTGCACTGCAGGGGGGGCAGATGTAACATGTGCAGAGAGAATTAGATTTGGGTGAGTAATTTTGTTTCTGTGCAGGGAAAATACTGACTGCTTTATTTTTACACTGCAATATAGATCTCACTTTGAAGTAAAACTCCACCCAGATCTAATTCTCTCTGCACATGTTACATCTGCCCAGGGGCGGATTGGGGACTAAAAGTGGCCCTGGAAAATTTCTGAAAGTGGCCTCATGTGGGTGGCAACAAATCAATAAAGGGCGGAGCCAGCATTACAGTAGCAGGATTATTACATCACTATACTTAGATACATCGTTGACAGGCAAAACTAATGCCACCATTCTGGTAAAATAGGGACACCAGGGATAGTGCGCGCCGCAGGCGCGCGCCAAAAATCCACACCGTAATGCCTATTAGGTGTCACACACCCATTACATAGTATACCACATGCAACGATGGCCTGCCAGGCTTGGGCCCCCGGCCCCCCCAACTAACGGCTACACTATGGCACTATGGCTAGTGCCGTACAAGAACCGTTGTTAGGGTTACCTATGATTTTAATGCTAGACAACAAAGCAACTTACTGCTTTGTGGGAGATCCTGTAGAAAGGCAAGGAGAGCACAGAGAGAGAGACAAGGAGAGCACAGAGAGAGAGAGAGAGAAGGAGAGCGCAGAGAGAGAGACAAGGAGAGGGCAGAGAGAGAGAGACAAGGAGAGCGCAGAGAGAGAGAGAGAAGGAGAGCGCAGAGAGAGACAAGGAGAGCACAAAGAGAGAGATAGACAAGGAGGAGAGAGAGAGAGACAAGGAGAGCGCAGAGAGAGAGAGACGAGGAGAGCACACAGAGAGAGAGAGGCAAGGAGAGCGCAGAGAGAGAGAGGCAAGGAGAGCGCAGAGAGAGAGAGAGAGGCAAGGAGAGCGCAGAGAGCGAGAGACAAGGAGAGTGCAGAGAGCGAGAGACAAGGAGAGCGCAGAGAGAGAAAGAGACAAGGAGAGTGCAGAGACAGAGAGAGAGAGACAAGGAGAGTGCAGAGAGAGAGAGAGAGAGAAATAGAGCGCAGAGAGAGAAGCAGAGCGCAGAGAGAGAAGGAGAGCGCAGAGAGAGAGACAAGGAGAGCGCAGAGAGAGACAAGGATAGCGCAGAGAGAGAGACAAGGAGAGTGCAGAGAGAGAGAGACTAAGGAGGGCGCAGAGAGAAAGAGAGAGATGAGGAGAGCGCAGAGAGAGAGTGACAAGGAGAGCGCAGAGAGAGAGAGACAAGGAGAGCGCAGAGAGAGAGAGACAAGGAGAGCGCAGAGAGAGAGAGAGAGAGACGAGGAGAGCGCAGAGAGAGAGACGAGTAAAGCGCTGTGAGAAAGATGAGGAGAGCACAGAGACAGAGAGACAAGGAGAGCGCAGAGAGAGAGAGAGAGACAAGGAGAGTGCAGAGAGAGAGAGATGAGGAGAGCGAAGAGAGAGAGATGAGGAGAGCGCAGAGAGAGAGAGAGACGAGGAGAGCGCAGAGAGAGAGACGAGGAGAGCACAGGGAGAGAGAGACGAAGAGAGCATAGAGAGAGAGAGCGCAGAGGGGGACAAGGAAAGCACAGAGAGAGAGAGACAAGGATAGGAGAGAGAGAAGAGAGCAAAGTGAGAAAAAGAGGAGGGGAGGACATAGAGCAGAGAAGGAGAGAAAGAAAGAGAGGGAAGAGTGGAGGAAAGGGAGAGGAGAGAATTGAAAATGGTATGTGTCTCCTCCCCCCCCCCCCTCTTCCTTCTTCACTTTCAATATGCAAGGCAAATAGTGTACCTGGTCAGGGGGGCAACAGTGAGTACCATAGAGGAGGCAGGTCCATTGATGGAGGCAGAGGCGGCAGGTCCCGTAGAGGAGGCAGAGGCGGCAGGTCCTGTGGAAGAGGCAGGCAGAGGCGGCAGGTTCTGTGTGGAGGGAGATCGGGCAGCAGTGGGTCATGTGGAGAAGACCATAGAAGATGAGGCTGTGAGTCCGGTGAGAGAGAGAAGGAGAGAACAGAGAGAGAGAGACACACAAGGAGAGTGCAGAGAGAGGCAAGGAGAGCGCAGAGAGAGAGAGAGAGAGGCAAGGAGAGCGCAGAGAGAGAGGCAAGGAGAGTGCAGAGAGAGCGAGACAAGGATAGCGCAGAGAGAGCGAGACAAGGAGAGCACAGAGAGGGAGACAAGGAGAGCGCAGAGAGTGAGACAAGGAGAGCGCAGAGAGAGAGAGAAGGAGAGCACAGAGAGAGACAAGGAGAGCACAGAGAGAGAGAGATGAGGAGAGCGCCGAGAGAGAGAGACGAGGATAGCGCCAAGACAGAGAGACGAGGAGAGCGCAGAGAGAGAGACGAGGAGAGCGCAGAGAGAGGAGAGCACAGAGAGTGCCGTCAGTAGTAGCGCTGCCTATATGTAACACCCACACCAGTTACCATCAATAGAAGCGCTGCCTATATGTAACGCCCACACCAGTTGCCGTCAGTAGTAGCGCTGCTTATTCTGTAAATAACATCCACATCAGTTGCCGACAGTACTGCTTTTACAGATGGAGCCAGCCTCATTGTTGTCGCTGGTGCGCCAGATGCTCTGATCTGGTGGGTGGCCCGCCAGCATAAACGGACACGCAATCGTCTCGGACGCTCGCATGTTCATTGCTGGGAATGGGGTAGGCAAGCATCGGAGATGCACACATGCCAGAATCCCCAGCGAACCGTGGCGATTGGTGTGTGGGGGACAGATACAATGAGGATGGCTCCACCTGGACATAGTTTGCTGACAGTACTGCTTTCTCTCACACACTTTTTTTTACCTTAAAATCTGTGTGGCAGCTCATCCTCTGCTTTCATCAGCCCTGCTGTGCTCCCGTGTAGCTCCGCCCCCTCACCCCGTGTGGCTCCGCCCATCCATTACGTGTAGCTCCGCCCCCTGTCCAGTGCTGACAGTCACTGATGTACACTTGTTAGGGTGGCTGGGGGATATGGGAGCTGTGAAGGAGCTTAGCCGGCTGGTCTTCATGTTGCTGGCGCTGCTGCCTGCAGTGTGACAGGCAGCAGCAGCCACTGAGAGCCGGAGCAGCAGCAGAAGCTGCAGCAGCAGCACAGGGGGAGGGGGTTCTCTGCTCCGTACGCTTCTGACTGGCACCCCGGCCCCGCTGTCTTCCCAGCCGCAGCTCCACCACCTGACCTGCTGGTGTTCGCTGCGGCTGGCCTCATCTGTACAAACGCCGGACAAAGCTGGACTGGAGACTGAATCACTTCCGTGCACGGCCACTGCTACCCATAACTCCGCGGTGGCCGGCCCCTTGATTCAGTGTCACCAGTTTCCAGCAGCTTTCGGCCTCAGGGTCGGCCGGCCTCCCGGGAAAAGTCCCGGTGACTTCAATGGCCAATCCGCCCCTGCATCTGCCCCACCTGCAGTGCACATGGTTTTGCCCATCTAAGAAGGATTTTGTCAGAAAGAATGAACCAAAATAAGGCCCAATATTTGGATGCTATTCACCATACAATGAATAAATATATATCTCCCTCCTGGATCTATCTGTACTTTGTTGCAGAGGAAAGGTATTGATTTCCTAACCATGACGGATATACCTCTAGATGAAGATGTGAAGGGAGCATGGTAGGTTTTGCCCACCCAGGGTTTCTTTAAAGATAATAGTTTCCCCCCTGTCAAGTGTGTCTCCAACAAGCATACTATATCAGTCTTGTACCTTCTCAGTTGTTCCATGACCAGGGAGCGTTTAATTTTGTTGTTAATACCCCGTACGTTCCATGTCAATACTTTAACCATTTATTTATTTTGTTTATATTTTTTTCCCCAAAGGTTTGGCTTTTGCCCACCATGCTCCCCCCTCGCGCCCCCACATCCAGTGCCCTCCTGTACCCACTGGGCCGGAGAGGACCACCACGGCCTGCTCTATTGCTAAGCACATCCTCTGAAACAATACCTTTACTTGTATATTTATAGCATGACTTGACCAGTACCAATACAAACAGAACATCATCCCATTACCTCTACCCTCCCCCCAACCTGTATACCTCCCCCTTGATGGCATACTTTATACCTCCCACAAACACAGAAAAAGCTAAAAAACAGACACACTAAAAAAAATATATATCGAAAAATTGAAAAAGGAAAAAAAAAAATCGGCAGCTTTCTTACTGCAATATTTTGTTTTAGGTCTGACTGCTACTGCTGTGTTCCTCAGTTTCTCTAGTCTAGCCATGCATAATGTTGGACATACTTGGAGGGTTTTTTTTTTTTTAGGAGTACTCATTTACAAGGAAAAATCATGCTTGTAAATGATTGCCCTTTTTAAAAAAAAAACCTCCGATTTTGACCGGCATTCCACACAGCCTCCGCACTGCAATAAATCCAGGCCAACAACAGCCCGATATTGTCGGCATTGAGCCCACAGTGAATATTGTGTGTACCATAGAATAGTTACATGGGAATCCAGTGTCCACAGGAATAATAGATATATTTGGGTACTTGTTTCCTAGCATGGCGCCCGTCGTAGGTGATCGCATACCTTAAGTTAAGGTATGCGATGGACATGACCGACGCAATTTTATGGCTATTTGTAGCCTTTTCCCCGACAATTAAAAAATCGTGTCCATTGCGTCCATTGCGTCCATCGCATGCCTTAAAATGGATACAATTTTTATTGCTGGCGCCGTGCTAGGAAACAAGTACCGATATATGACCCAGTGTGACACCAATATCCAAAACCGCACCTTGAATAAAGTGAACGGCGCATATAATTCTGTTGCACTGCTTTGTGTGATAACACAGGGAAATACGATTACCAAATACAGTGAGAACACTGTGGCACCTGTAAATATAAAAATAAACAAACTGCAACAAAACATCAAATCACTCTCCGCAAATATCGCATGAAATAATAAGCACTCTATCTGACAGATAAAAGCTTATATCAAAGTTACAGTAAATATACAAACTAGTGCAACATTAACACAAAGACTGCATTTAAGCCCAAGTGGCATATGTATTTGCAATGCTTTTGCTGGAACAACACGGCCACTGACTACAGTGGAAATATTGTGTTATTCACCACGCCAAACCCAAACATATAACATGTTGTGGCCAACACCATATAAAATCGATAACTGTGGACACATACTGATATAAAGGGATACACAGTCACCTGATACAGGTGTCGACTAACATAAGAGGCTCTTAAAATTTAACATGTTGAATATTAATACCATTAATCCATATTGAATTGAATATAAAGGGAACTAGGGTCCCAAACACTGTGAAGACTATTGTAAAAACATTTAATCACACACTGCTCACAAGGGCATAATAAGTGCAGTGATAAACTAGCAAGATTTCCTTGCATCCCTTTACCTGAATGTGGAACATATAAAGCTGCCCTAAACCAATGTAGGAGGACAGAAAAATCCATAATTATCGTGTAGAGCGCTTCTGATGTAAATTAGACTCTTGATACATTGTATAAGCACGAACACTCTGTACAATGAAATGATACAATGTGTACAATAAAACACACATGAAACTACATCAGTCAGTGGAATAACCAGTCTCAGAAGCTATCACTGCAAACCCTAGGAATTTACTCTGTGGAATAGAATAAGGGTTCTACAGACATAGCATATAAACACTGCCTAAATATAAGTATCCACATCCTGGTTTTAACCACAGTTTCTTTTATTTTCTTTCTGCACATCTTTAACTATTATCTTATTTAAGAGGTGAGAGAGGGGTAGCACCGCATGGAGCATGGAGAGGGGTAGCACCGCATTCTCATGAATATATTAAAAATTATGAAATATCTTTGCAAGGAGAAGTTGAAAGTATGAACCATAGGAGGATGAACAAGAGCACTCAATGCGGAAATAAAAACCCCTCTTGAGACAAATTTTAGTGTTAGTGCTTTTACAAAATATAGGATTCTCACTCCCACAATCTCTTATATATTTAGCCAGATCTGTCACTCATCCCCTGTTTGTATAACGTTCCCGCCCAGCGGGATACACAAACCCGCCCCTTCTAGGGAAAAGACCAGTGTTCTATGTGTATAACATTACCGCCCAGCGGGATACACAAACCCGCCCCCCCTAGGAAAAGGACCAGTGTAATACACACCACCACCCCATTGACATCACCTCCCCCCAGCCCAGCCAGGGTTACAGCTACCATTACTCCCCAGCCACACACACACCCCCCACGACCCACCCACCTGCGATTCCCCCCCGCGCGGTTTACGGCACCCACCCACACACACACCCCCTCCGCACCCCCCTCCCGTGATTGACGGACCCCCCGCGCCCCCCCTCCCGCGATTTGCGGACCCCCACAACCCCTTTTCATGATTCCTGGACCCCGCAACCCCCCTTCCCGTGATTCATGCCACCCCCGCACCTCTCCCGTGATTCACAGCCCCCCCGCAACCTCCCTTCCTGCGATTCATGCCACACACACACACCCCCCCCCCCACATGATTCACGGCACCCCCACGCCCCCCTCCCGTGATTCCCGGACCCCCCACGACCCACCCCTCCGGCTATTCATGCCCCTCCCCTCTGCGATTCGTGGCACCCCCGCGCCCTCCCCCCTCCTGCGATTCGCGGACCCCTACCGATTTACGCTCCCCTCGCGATTTCACGGACCCCCACATCCCCCCTCCCACAATTCGCGGACCCCCGCAACCCCCTTCCCACAACTCATGCCCCCCCGTGCCCCCCCTCCTTTGATTCACAGCCCCCCATGCCCCCCCTCTCGCCATTCACAGCACCCCACGCCCCCTCCCGTGTTTCACGGACCGGTGCGACCCCCCCTCCTGCGATTCACGGACCCCCACAACACCCCCTCGCACAATTTGCGGACCCCCCTTCCCGCAATTCACGCCCCCCCCACGCTCCCCCCCTCTCGCGATTTTCGGACCTCCCTTTCCCCTCACGATTCACAGACCCCCGCGCCCCGCCCTCACACAATTTGCTGACCCATCCGGCCCCCTTCCCGCAATTCCCCCCCCCCCAGCAGCCCCCCGCAACCCCGCTCCCGCATTTCACGGACCCCCGTAAGAATGGGGGATCCTGTACCGCCACAAGAAGGTGCCGCCCCTAGGTGGGAAATCCAGCCCTGGCTGCCGCGCTGCAGGTTCCCCCACTGCCAGAAGCCAGAAGTATCCCCACGGTCCTCTGTACCAGAGCCACAACATTTACCAATGTCTTGCCCACATACCACTATTATACAGCCTCCTGCTCTCATGCACCCTCACTTCCTCCCAGTGGGAGGAGATGCTCACCCACTGCCGGGAGCTGCATGCTGTCCCCCACCCTCCTCCAGTTCTAGGGATGCCCATCGACCATCAATTATTTCAAATCATCGATGGTTTATGGCCAATGTTGAATACATTTCCCATCGATGTGGGAGGACCAGATGGTTTCCCTACATCGATGACAAAGGAGAACAGATCAAGTTTAATTTTTTTTTTAACTGGGACACAGAGCATAGCTCCGCCTCCCCCACCCCACCCCACACCAGAAAGTCCTGTGCTCTGTGTACCCGGACACAGAGCATAGCTCTGCCCCCCCACCCCCACCCCACACCAGGAAGTCCCGCCACCGTGTTCTGATTGACCCACGGCCTATTCAGTCAGATATAATGGATGACCATCGATAGCTATAACAATCGATGGTTATCCAAGTAATATTTTACTACTATCGATGGCAGGGTGCAAAATCGCCATCAATGCCAACCATCAATGGCGTCTGCACCAATGGCCATCCCTACTCTGCAACAGCCAAAAACCTTTACTACCCCTCATGCCCACACAACCCTATCACTGCCCTGCCTCCTGTTCTCCTGCCCTGTAATGTCCGCCAGTGGGGACCCGCTCACCCTGTGTTGCCCACATTCCCCTATCATGCTTTACCACCCAGCCTCCTGCTCTCATGCACCCTAACTCCCACCCAGTAAGAGGAGACACTGACGCAGGGTCACCGTCCTGTACTCCTGTGCTGCCACGCTGGACCCTCACCCACTGGCAGAAGCTGCACAGTGTCCCCCACCCTCCTCTTTAGTCCCCCTTATGCCCACACACTCCTATCACTACCCAGCCTCCTGTTTTCCTGTGTCGTGACCTCCGCCAGTGGGGAGCCGCTGACTCAAAAACACCCTACTATACTATTGCACACACACACACCTAAACAACATGCACACACACACACACACAAATGTCACTGTACCCTCCACACTATCAATGTTCATCTTACTCTGTAACGGCTGTTTAATTAAACAAAACAATACAATACACACCCCCTTCCAAATCATATGCTCTCTATTTAACACATTTCACCTATAACTCAAGTTGCAATACAGGCCATCTTTCATACAATTCTAACCATATTTCTCACAATACAAAAGTTCACAAATAAAGGGGCGCAGCCCCTTACGCCGGTGTGAAGAGTGCCCATAGGGCGCGATGAATCAACTAGTAAACTATGTACTGTTTAAATAAACTGTGCTTCTTAATTAATATATCAGCATGGAAGAATTATCACAAGAAAAAAAATGATGTGCCCTGGTCTTAGAGGGCCAGATGTACCACCAGCCAATCAGCTCCTACCTGCCATGTCACAAGCTGTGTTTGAAAAATGACAGATACAGTATGAGCTGATTGGCTGCTGCACTTTTATCACTTTTATCACTTTTCAAGCTTAGTACATCTGGCCCTTATTCTTGTGAGCCCTGGTGGCTGTATCCCAATAATTCAGTGAGGCAACGTATGTAGAGGGGGCTGGTGGTCTCATTCAGTCTCAAGTGTAGCGGCAGCAGGGGTTCAGGATTTCTTTCTGTAGCGTGTTTCCGTATGCAATAACACGAAGTGTACATGTCAGTCCTAACCGGTACTTTAGGGACAATACTAAAAGACCTGGCCACTTGGTGCGACTCTCATCATACTACAAGCCGCTGCCATTAGTACATATTGATCGGTCATTATATATGTATGCTAAATATATCTATATTAAATTTTGATCTATAAATGTTTTTCATGTGATAATTCTTAAATGCTGATAACAGTGAACAATTGCATATATCATAGCACAAAGGGTACATGTATATTCCAAGCACAAAGGGCACATTTAAATTACGTGTTATCTATAATATTGCCACAGTTGCAATCCATACTATGTATCTCCTATGACAATTATGATATTAGCCAGAAGATGGTGCTACAACATTCCAGATAAATTATTACAGAAAAACATATATATATATATATATATATATATATATATATATATATATATATATATATATATATATATATATATATATATATATATATATATATATATATATATAAAAAAGGTTTTTGTTTTGGACTTTGGATAGCGACTACTGTGCACGTACTTCACATGGGACAATGTATGAAAAATAGACAATTTATTCAAACACAGAAGAAAAAGGTTTAAAAATACATATGGATATTCACAATATTATAAGACCACAATATAAAATGTATCAGATTTACACCAAAAGGGAGGGGATAAAAATGGATACTAAAAAATGACAATATTACAAGTCTGGGATGGCAATGGTATTGTATGATAATTAGACTGGCTAGTATATATGCACAGCTGAATGGACCAAGATATATATAAGAAAATTTAGGAAATAAACAAAAAAATTATAAAACAGAGAAATATAAGAATATATAGTGAACTGCTATTGCAAGCTACTATCAACAAATAGAAGTAAGGTTAGCTTAACTTATTGGCAGAGTGGTGAGGAGCAGGAGTCAGAAGTATCCCAACATGTTTCGTCCAACAGGACTTCGTCCTGTTGGACGAAACATGTTGGGATACTTCTGACTCCTGCTCCTCACCACTCTGCCAATAAGTTAAGCTAACCTTACTTCTATTTGTTGATAGTAGCTTGCAATAGCAGTTCACTATAGCAGTTCACTATATATTCTTATATTTCTCTGTTTTATAATTTTTTTGTTTATTTCCTAAATTTTCTTATATATATCTTGGTCCATTCAGCTGTGCATATATACTAGCCAGTCTAATTATCATACAATACCATTGCCATCCCAGACTTGTAATATTGTCATTTTTTAGTATCCATTTTTATCCCCTCCCTTTTGGTGTAAATCTGATACATTTTATATTGTGGTCTTATAATATTGTGAATATCCATATGTATTTTTAAACCTTTTTCTTCTGTGTTTGAATAAATTGTCTATTTTTCATACATTGTCCCATGTGAAGTACGTGCACAGTAGTCGCTATCCAAAGTCCAAAACAAAAACCTTTTTTACAAATCCCCCCCTGAGTGGCACACCACCGCTCTTGGACTTAGCTGACGCCCCAACCAGAATACTAGGGGAGTGCAATATTTGGGATCACGCTCCTGGACATTTTCCTGTCTATATCCTCCTGGCGCACATCTCACCAAATTCTAACCTTTCCACATATATATATATATATATATATATATATATATATATATATATATATATATCTAGGAAAATGTCTAGGGTACTTGTAAACACTTTAGTAACATGCTCTATATATACTGGTAGCAAAATTTGTATGACAGCACATTGTACTTATTTGCATGTATACCTGTCATTTTTGCTTTTGGATTTACATCCTTGAAAGATGTTTCACAAGCCTTTTTACTCTATATGCGTATTTATTAATATATGACATTCAAATAAAGAAATTCAGCATGTTTTTGCACTCGTGCTCAATAGAGGTGAGAATAGTAATATTCTAATGCACAGGTTCTCAAAGTCGGTCCTCAGGACCCCACACAATGTTTAATTTCAGGTCTCCTCACAGAATCAAGTGAAATAATTAGCTCACCCTGTGGGTCTTTTAAAATGTGTCAGGAACAATAATCTCAAGGAACATCGTTATTGGGTGAAAGAGGTCCTGTCCCGGCTGTGAGCTAATCAACTTTATTGTAAGCTGGAGAAATGTGTCTTCGAAGTGAAGTCTATACCCTTCTTGGGGTACATTGTCTCTGGTACCGGTCTTCAAATGGACCCAGGTAAATTGCAGGCTATCCAAAATTGGCCAATTCCTTCTTCTTTGAAAGGTATTCAACGCTTTCTAGGATTAGCCAATTATTACAGAAAGTTAATTTGTAACTTCTCTTCTATTGTGGCACCCATCACTGCTCTAACACGGAAAGGAGCCAATCCAGCAAAATGGCCGGCAGAAGCCATCCAAGCCTTTCATCTGCTGAAACAGAAGTTTATTTTGGTTCCTGTGTTGAAACAACCTGACACCACTTTGCCGTTTATCCTGGAGGTTGATGCCTCCTCTGTGGGTGTTGGGGCAGTGCTCTCCCAGAAAGCACCAGATGGACGTCTCCATCCCTGTGGGTACTTCTCACGTAAGTTCATGTCTGCAGAGTGTATTTATGCCATTGGTGACCAAGAACTTCTCGCCATAAAATTGGCACTAGAAGAATGGAGATATCTTTTAGAAGGTGCTGTTCATGAAGTCACAATAATCACAGATCATAAGAATCTTCTGTATCTTAAGTCTGCTCAATGTTTGAATCCTTGTCAAGCCCGATGGGCGCTTTTCTTTTCCAGATTTCGTTTCAAGCTGTCATTCTGTCCTGGTACACAAAATCGGAAAGCTGATGCCCTTTCTCGGTCATGGGAGCAAGGTGGTGAGTCGAAGTCCACGAATCAACATTTTATAATAGATCCAGTGGCTTTCTCCGCAACAGGAGTAAGTAATCTCACGCCCCCTGCTGGGAAAAGTTTTGTAAAACCGGCCTTAAGAAAGAAGCTGCTTAATTGGGCGCATTCTTCCAAATTTGCTGGACATGCAGGCATTCAGAAAACTTACGAGTTTATCACCAGGTCCTACTGTTGGCCGTCCCTCAAACAGGATGTACAGGACATTGTGTCTTCTTGTGCTAAGTGTGCCCAGCACAAGATCAGTCGTCAGTCTCTCTCCTGGGCAGACTCATCGTGCCTCATCGTCCTTGGACGCATCTTTCAATGGACTTTGTAACTGATCTTCCAGAGTCTGACAAATTCAACACCATCTGGGTGATTGTTGACCGGTTCACCAAGATGGCCCATGTCGTTCCCCTCACCGGTCTTCCTTCAGCTTTCAAGCTGTCTCAACTCTTTATAAAGGAGATTTTCAAGCTTCATGGATTGCCACTTGAAATAATTTCCGATAGAGTAGTCCAATTCGTGGCCAAATTCTGGTGAAGCCTGTGCGCACTCCTGCAAGTAAAGCTCAAATTCTCCACAGCTTATCACCCCCAAACAAATGGCCAAACGGAGAGGGTGAATCAAGACCTTGAGGCTTTCCTGCGCACATAGGTATCTTCTTCTCAAGACGACTGGGCTCAACTTCTTCCATGGCAGAGTTCTGCCATAACAACCAATATCACTCTTCTTCAAATGTCACTCCTTTCTTTGCCAATTACAGGTTCCATCCTCGAGTTCCTGATTTCAGTCTGCAACCGGTGTCTTCAGTGCCAGCTGTTGATGCGACCATCCGGCAGTTCAGCAAAACTTGGAAGCTTATTTGCTCATCTTTTCTGAAAGCTTCAAATAGGCACAAAAAAAATTTCCGACAGGAAACGCAGAGCTGTACCAGCCCTCCGACCAGGAGATCGTGTCTGGTTATCTACCAAGAACCTGAGATTGAGAGTGCCATCAATGAGGTTTGCTCCCCGTTATATTGGCCCATTCCCTGTTGAGCGAGTCGTTAACCCTGTGGCCTACAAGCTCAAATTGCCTCCGTACTTGAAAGTGCCAGCAACATTCCACATCTCATTATTGAAACCGGTGGTTTTAAATTGCTTTCATTCCAAGCTCCCCAAAGCACCTAAGGTCTGTACTCAATGTGGAATAGAATATGAGGTCAGTAAAATCTTGGACTCTCGCATACGATATGGCCAATTACAATATCTGATCGATTGGAAGGGTTATGGCCCTGAGGAACGATCCTGGACCAATGCAGCAGATGTCCATGCTCCAAGACTCATCCGGGCGTTCCACGCCAAGTTTCCACGCAAGCCTAAGAGGTGTCCTGGGGCCACACCTAAAGGAAGGGGGGTGCTGTCACGATCCAGGTGTTAAAGCAAGTCATCTTACCGGCAGTGGTGCGAGTAGAAAAAACGACTTAGTGGTACTGTGCTGCGCGCCTCCGGCGCGCAGCGAAAAATGGGCGTGGTCAGGGGAGTGGCCATGGGCGTGGTCATATGACACAAGGGGGGTGGTTACATGCCACCGCCCCCCCCCCACAGAGTCTGTACGCCCGCTGACATACTATATAACACCACAATGCCCATGACATACTATATAACACTCCGCGATGCCCATGACATACTATATAACACTCTGCTATGTCCATGACATACTGTATAACACACCATAATGTCCATTACATACTATATAACACCGCAATGCCCATGACATACTATATAACACCGCAATGCCCATGACATACTATATAACACTGCAATGCCCATGTCATACTATATAACACCGCAATACCCATGACATACTATATAACACCGCAATGCCCATGACATACTATATAACACTGCAATGCCCATGTCATACTATATAACACCGCAATACCCATGACATACTATATAACACTGTAATGCCCATTACATACTATATAACACACTATAATGCCCGTTACATACTATATAACACACTATAATGCCCATTACATACTATATAACACTGTAATGCCCATTACATACTATATAACACCGTAATGCCCATTACATACTATATAACACTCCGCGATGTCCATGTCATACTATATAACACACTGTAATGCCCATCACATACTATATAACACACCGTAATGCCCATTACATACTATATAACACAGCGTAATACCCATTACATACTATATAACACACCATAATGCACATTACATACTATATAACACACTGTAATACCCATGTCATACTATATAACACTACGCAATGCCCATGTCATACTATATAACACAGTGTAATGCCCATCACATGCTATATAACACTACGCAATGCCCATGTCATACTATATAACACTACGCAATGCCCAACACATACTGTATAACACACCATACACATTTGACACATAAGTGCCACTTACCTACATGCTCAATGCCAGGGGCTTCATGCCGATGCCAAGGTGGACTGAATTTGCTCGTTGCTCAGGGGGATAGATCTGTGCCACTGTGCTCATTGCCCAGGGGGATATATCTGTGCCACTTTTCTCGTTGCCCAGGGGGATAGATCTGTGCCACTTTGCTCGTTGCCCAGGGGGATATATCTGTGCCACTTTGCTCGTTGCCAAGGGGGATATATCTGTGCCACTTTGCTCGTTGCCCAGGGGGATAGATCTGTGCCACTTTGCTCGTTGCCCAGGTGATAGATCTGTGCCACTTTGCTCGTTGCCCAGGGGATAGATCTGTGCCACTTTGCTCGTTGCCCAGGGGGATAGATCTGTGCCACTTTGCTCGTTGCCCAGGGGGATAGATCTGTGCCACTTTGCTCGTTGCCCAGGGGGATATATCTGTGCCACTTTGCTCGTTGCCCAGGGGGATAGAACCCCCCCCCCCCCCCCCGGCAGGCAGGCACATACACAGCCCCCTGTGCCTGCCCGCCCGCACGCTCTCGTCTCCCCCGCTGTGTACGCGGGGGAGACGTGCTGCTGCTGCTGCTGCTCCTGATAGTTACAGCTCCTGCTGCTGGACCGCGCGCTAACCAATAGCCGCGCGCGGTCCAGCAGCAGGAGCTGTAACGAAATCATGAGAGCAGCAGCAGCAGCAGCAGCACGTCTCCCCCGCGTACACAGCGGGGGAGACGAGAGCAGGGAAGACCCGGCGGGGGGGAGCGGCGCTAGCGCGCATATGTAAGTGGCCACGCCCCCCGCCACTTACATATGCGCACATGCGCAGTAAATATTTCGGTCTATTTGTTATGGCGGTACGGGGTACCGGCACCATTTGTTTTAATGGTACGCCGTACCACCCCGTACCGCCATAGTTGCACCCCTGCTTACCGGCTAAGTGCTTGCGCAGGCTCAGCTTGCGCTACAAGTCCCGATATAGCCGGCATCCTGAGCCCTGTGCGCCTCCATGTCAGTCATCCGTCAGTAGTCTCAGCACTGCTGGGCATTCGGCTGCACGGTGCACCACTCTCCTCACCCGCAGAGACAGTATCCTTTGCTCAGCAAGTCCCGTGTCTACCACCATTGCTCCCGGCCATAAGCATGGTGTTTATAAACACAGTTTCCCGCCTTAGCCAGACATGGTGGCTGCCATGATGTTATCAGTCACATGTCTGGTTCATCCAATCCGGCAATGAGTTGATCTCCCAGGTTACCTGCCCGGCCAATCCAGGCCAAGCTATGGGTATAAGTATCCTGGGAGCTCTCATCTCATTGCTAGTGCTTCATTTGTCATTCTGCTATGCAAGTGTTGTCTGCTGGTATTTTCTCCTTGCTGCAGTGTTCCATCCAGGTGCTCCAGTCTGAACCATCCGGGCCTACCATCGCCTGTGTCCATCTGGGCTCACCATCGCCTATGATATCGGGTTCACCATCGCCTGTGTCCAGCCAGGCTCCCTGGGACATTACCTGTGATTCCACCTGCTGCATATCTACTTACCAGCTCCAGCCTAGCTCCATCAATGGTCCACCATCGATCCTGACCGATACTCCGGTTTTTCATCTCCAGTTGTCTCCATCCATTCAGTCTGGATTCCACAGCTCATCTCCACTCCAGTATCCATCCGATGTTTCACCATTGATCCGTCATCAGTGCAAGTAGTATTGCTTTATCTGCATAAAGACTGTCTTATTCATTCCATCATTTAAGCATACTGCTTGTACCATCAGTATTCAATAAACCTGTTGTATTTTACCAATCGTCTGCTCTTCTCTGGGTGCACTGTCGTGCTCATATGCACAAGGGTCTCCTACAGCTTGCCCAGTTCCAATACCGATCTAGACCCCCACCAGAGGTCTTTGTCTCATCGACTCAGACCCCTGGTGTGACACCGTATATACTCGAGTATAAGTCGACCCGAATATAAGCAGAGGCACCTAATTTTACAACAAAAAACTGGGAAAACCTATTGACTCAAGTGGGACCCTCACTCGAGTATAAGCCGAGGGGGGATTTTTCAGGATAATTTTTTTTCTGAAAAAGTAGGCTTATACTCGAGTATATATGGTATATAAAATGGAGAACATTAACATTTAAAAAAAGACTTACTTTTGATGTTTTAAACAGGAGGAGAGCGATAGCTTCCATGTTCCTCTCTCCTCCTGTTAGCACCTCCACCCAGTTGTTCAGTCTCTCCACACACCAGATTAGCTATGCTGGGGCGGGCATCCCACCTCTCTTCCTCCCTGCAGCCTGTGCTCCAGCCAATCACGGAGCCGCAGGCTGCAGATTATCACATCACTGGATAGCTGAGCCTACGCTCAGTTGTCCTTACCAGTCTGCAGTGCTGGCAGCCTTTATGGCTGTCAGTAAGGAGCGCAGAACAGCATCGCGGATCAGTAATAGAGATGGACAGGGGTTACTGAGCGAGCCCCTGGGGGTGCGGGTGCGATTGTGGCTCTATTGGTGTCACCCCAGTGGAGGGTAACACCCTGGTGTGGGCTGTACCCCCTGCACCCCCCTAGTGAAGCCACTGTCACACACTGACATGAGCTGGGGCTGCTGCGGAAAGCTGGAGGAGGCCCTTACAGCCAGGTAAGGGTGCAGGGAGGGAAGCGGGAACCCGCTGCACATCGCTGGTCATCGCCTTTGAGTTAATAATCGCATATGTTACAGCATATGCGATTATTAACAATGCGAATGCCGGCGATGTGCGGCGGGGGTTATTGGAGAATCCCGCCCAGTGTGTCTAAGCAGCGTTCGGGAGCCTTCCACAGCAGGCTCATGTAAGTCTGCGTCGACCAGAAGCTGCGTGTCCCTACGGATTTAAAAAACAATTAAGTCGGAAATGACAGGGGGGGCACGTGCCTGGGTGCCCCCCCTTCCCCCTAAATCCGCCCATGCAGGCAGCATTGACCTCTTTAACATACTGTAATACCTAGCTTGAGTGTGCAACTCAATGCCTTATCGTCAGAAAGAATGTGTGCCTCTGCGATTTTGTGGATAGTTATGAACAGTTGCTCCTTCCTACCCACTACAAAACAAACAATAGACTTTTGTTTAATGCATCCTATAATAATGTCAAGTACTTTGTGTTCCCATGGAAAGATAACAATTCAGCAAGCATAGTCTCATGGCCATACCAATATTATTTGTGCATAAAGGCTATTTGCTTGTATTTTATTCCAAGCTATCATATTGCAGAGATAAACTTGTACCATTTATTAGTCATTGAATTGATTTAAGGTTCAAGAACAATTTTTCTCATACGATTCAGTTCTAAATCTACTCAGAACTAAAATGTATCATAAACAGTGCATTGAATTATTAAGAATATCATTAAAGCAATAAGCATTCAGATCACAATGGAAAGTATAATTGATGCAAGAGTAATGAAATTCTCTGATGATAAAGTCTACTACAGCAAAAGGTAATGAAATGCATTTGACTTCTATTTTGTAGGAAGAAATAAAAATCATTTCTGATTAAACATGAATTAATACACAGGAACAACAATGTAACATTCCTTGTAGAGGCAAATATTATAAAGCCCGATTACATAAAGCACATTGCCAGTTATTTTTACAAAAACTCCTTTGTACAAGCATTAACACTCATATGTTTCTACACCCTTTCCTCAAATGTACTGGAGGCATTGCAGCAATAAAAGTGGAAATTGCTGTTTTGAAGCTTACCCTGCTATAATGGCCTATTTCATGTGTGTATGCAATGCGGTTAATGGCTGACTGCCCATGTGTTCACACTGCACATGCTACCTTTGCATTGTAGTGCTGCTCCCAGTGAGATTTTTAAAGCACAGTGATTGACAAGAAGGGACCGTTGGGGGTGATGATGGGTATCAGAGTAACAAATGTAGGAATGTCATGGCCATTTTAAGGGCATGTATCTGCCTTTAGCTGAGGTCATCTATGTAAAAAAAGATGGCACCAGTATCACTACTGCCACAGTCAGTATAGTATAAGTAGAATGCAATAAAAAAATATATAGTGGCTGAAAAAATGAATAGCCAGTTAAACAGTGACTAAGGGGTGGATGTATGCAGCAGTGATAGAGGAGAAGAAGTAAGCCAGAGGAGAAGTGGCCCATGGCAACCAATCAACTGCTCTGTATAATTTTAGATTATGCAAATTATAGGTGTTACTTCAGTGCTGATAGGTTGCCATGGGGCAGTCCTCCTCTGGCTCACTTCTCCTCACTTATCACTGCTTCACACAGCTACCCCTCAATTTCATAAGCTAACAGATGTCAACAACTAAACTTTTTATTCAATTTTGATTCACCTAACGTGGAAAAGGTGGCCAGGAGATGCTTCAATCTCCTCTCCAGCTTTGTCATTTTTTTGCCATTCTTTAGGGGATGACTGAAATGTCCCCCCTATTGATGTATCTAACATTGTATACAGGGGCAAATTTAGGGGTAAGGACACCCCTAGGCACAACATTTTTGTGTCCCCCCCCCCTATTTTAATGTAATCATATATGTATATACATTGTTATTTATATATTTCATAAAAATTTAACTTTAGCCCACCTTAATATTTTTTTAAGCATCTGGGCTGCTCACTGTATAGATGACCTGGAGGGAGGCACTTATTAGTACAGTGATTAGCAGTGTCTCCGTCAGTCTCTCTCACACTGTGACTGACTGAGTGCAGGGAGGATCTGCGCACCGCTCAGCTGCTGGATACGCAGCCAATAGACTGTGTGTGTGTAGAGTAGCCAATGGGCGGCCGCCGGCAGCAGTGAGCCTGAGCCATTTCCGGATACACAGGGGGACTGTTGGACCCAGCCTCTAAGCGGTGATGTAATGTGCATGGCAGAGTGGATGGGCAGTGGCGGGTGACGAGCGGCGCTGCCGCCAACATATGATAATTCATGTCTGTGGCGGCACTCGTCACTCGCCGCTGCCCACCCGCTGTGCCATGCTGCTATTTAACAGAATGTCAGCCTGCCTGCCGCCCTTAAATGGTGCCGCCCTGAGGCCGATGCCTCACGGGCCTAGGCACAAATCCGGCCCTGCATGTCGACATAGACACCAAAAACTCATGTCGACTTTACTCATGTTGCCCTAAAGATTGTGTCAACCTTTGGTCAATGTCGACCATTATTAGTGTCAACTTTGTCACTATCGACCATTAGATAATATTTTATTGTATTATTAACTATTGAGCAGCTTTTTCAAACACAGCGCAGTGATTAACTCCATCTATTATCACATACACCAGGTCTGTCCAAACTATGGCTGTTGTGAAACCACAAGTCCCATCATGCCTTGCCACAGGTTTGCTATTTGGGAATGCTACAACTATGGCAAGGCATGCTGGGATGTGTAGTTTCACAACAGCTGGAGGGCCACAGTTTGGACACGCCTGACATACACAGTCTGCCGATAATCGCTCAGCTACGATATCATTGAATTTGTGACCAAAAGAGGTCACTGCAAGTTTTCACCAATGACTCCATCGTTCACTATATACCGTACAGTATAGCGTGTAAAACAGATGAAAGGCATCATTAACCATTAATGGAAATATGAAATCCCAGTCGCTATTTCCACCAGGTGGAAATAGCAGCTGGCAGTATTCAATCCCGGCCAGGACTCGCTTGCAACAGGTTTGCCTCACCATGGAGGCGGATCTGTATTGTCGGAAAAAGAGCCTGGATTGCCGTTTCAGACTATCGGTGTCCATTTTTGCCGATGCCGGGACTTTAAGGGCTATTTCACAAGCTCCGGCTCCTGCCGGGCGGCAAAGCCCCGCACGTCGAAGTTTTCAATGGCAGCCTGGCAGCCGTCCCTTCCAGTGGTGGGATCCGTCTGCAACCGGTTGGCCGGGCCGTGGCCATCCCGTGTGAATGGACAGAAACATGTCCATTATTAACTACTGTGAGCTTTTGGCCGTGCGGGTTTATGCCACCCGGCAGGAGCCGGAGCATGTGAAATAGCCCTATGACTGTCAGAATATATTCTGCCAGTTGGAAGAACAGACCCTACATTGAATAGGAATGTCATTCATTCAGTTACTGTATATTGTAAAGATGGATACGGTCAGTTGGTCGACCTAAAAATAGTCAACAGTCATTAGGTCGACATACTGGAAGGTCGACAGGGGTCTACACTAGGTCGACATGGCACAAGGTCGACACAAGCATTATGTCGACATGGTCTAGGTCGACATTCAAAAGGTCGACATGGGGGTTTTCCCTGTTTTTATGAGCGCAGAAAGCCACTTAAAACTGTTTCTATGTCGACATTCGGGTAAAAAAACAGTGAAAAACCCCATGTCAACCTTTTGACTGTCAACCTAGACCATGTTGACCTAATGCTTGTGTCGACCTAATGACCTGTTGATCTTGTGCCATGTCGACCTAGACCGATGTCGAACTTCCAGTATGTCGACCTAGTGGTGTCGATCTAATGACTGTTGACCATCTTTAGGTCGACCATACATTCCATACCTGTAAAGACATATTTAAGAATCAATGCAAACGATAAAACTTCACTCTTTCTGACAAAATCCTTCTTAAGATGGACAAAACCATGAGCACTGCAGGGGGCAGATGTAAAATGTGCAGAGATAATTAGATTTGGGTGTAATAACAATAAGGCCCAGAGAGTGAAATTAGAATTATTACTACTATAAGCACTGGATGGTCCTCTGACCCACCACTCTATGGAATCCTATTTTATTCTTTTAGGATAATAATTGTCCTACCTTAATACACATTTAGGGCCTCCTGCTGAGTATTTTTTGTGATCTTATCTATAATGCCTTTGATTGGTCAACATTTTGGGGGCATGCATAGCGCTCCCCGAACAGCTGGGCGAAACTCGTGTTCCCCTCCTTGACACTGCGAATCGGCCATGTTTGGTCAGCAGCCCACAGATGCTAAATTACTGTCCCGGCGCCTGTACACTGCAAATGACAGGCACTGGGAACGGTGAATGTGCAGTAACGGCATCTGAACTGCACATGTGCATACCTCTGATACATACCCACCACTGTACTTTGTCAGGTACAGCACCATTTTTTATGGCCTGTATCTTTTTGGGGTCTACAACTGTACATTGTAAGTGTAGGAAGGGAGCATGATCACGCCCCTTTTACCCATGACCATGCCCCCTTTACGGATTTGTACCGGTTTCTGCTCTTCAGATGTTGGAGGGTATGCAGATAATATGGGCTGCAGTGAAGCCAGAGTAATGTCACAGGTTGTATCTGGCTTCACTTAGACAGAGCACAGTGGCGGTATTTACCTGGGCAGGGGGCGGGGTTGCAGTCCTGCAGCCCATAGGTAAAAACCGTCACTGGATGTCACCCATAGCACCCAATCAAATTATATTTAATGGACAATGGAAAGCAAGTTGGTGGTTATAAAATGTACGCTGTGTGTTTAACGATAACAATTTTTTTCTACTTCTACATCATTTGGGTGACTGACAAAACACCTATATTGTTGGGACCATAGCTGCACAGCCTGGTCTTGTACTTGTATTTAAGAGATTATTTTTTTGCTTTTACATACATTTGTAAAAATAACTATTATATATATATTAATAAAACATAATTAACTTTTATCATTTACACTTTTTTCTTTATTTTAATATTTCACTGACTTAACTTTAATAGTTTGTGCACTATGGATGACAAAACCTAGTTCTTCTTTTGTATAATACAAATTGCCTCCTAATAAGGTCCCAGCCACTTCCCTGGTTTCCATTATGACATCACAGAACATTTCATCATGAGGCTGTGACTGATTGTGATGTCATCAGCTGCATCAGAATCATCAGGAACCATTTGAAAGGAAGTTGTCCATGGAATAAGACCTGTATTGAAGATGCTGTGTATACAGATATTCGTTTTGCTAATATTAGTGATTACTGGGGGCAATGGAGCTCCAATTCGGGCAGCTGAAGATCGCTTGGCCCGAGATGATGGAACTAACATCTATTATGAGGAGAATAAACCAACTTCAGGCTATAAAGAAGAAACTCCTACAGAAGAAGCAGCAGAAGAAAGTGACCTGAGCGATGAGCTGAAAAAAAAACAATTCTTGATAATATATTGCTCAACAGTTGCCATTATCAGTCTAGCGTTCATTGCAATAGCACTGGGCATCATTTGTTACAGACGATATTGTCTTAAGACTGCTGCTGATGAATCTTCACAGGACCTTGATAGTGAAGCTGGACTCCCTGAAGAACTTGAACCTGCGGTTACAGTAACTAACCTGGCAGGAGAGATGTGGCAGTCACAGGAATGCTCTCACCTTTTCTTGGCACTGGATCATCGTCTGAATCAACAGTTCCGTCTTGGGAACCAAAAAGAGACCCAAATACAGGCTTAGGAACCTGAGACAAAGAGACCCACATACAGGCTTAGGAACCTGAGACAAAGAGACCCACAAACAGGCTTAGGAACCTGAGACAAAGAGACCCACATACAGGCTTAGGAACCTGAGACAAAGAGACCTACATACTGGCTTGGGAACCAAAGACAAAGAGACCCACATACTGGCTTGGGAACCAAAGACAAAGAGACTCACATACAGGCTTGGGAACCAAAGACAAAGAGACCCACATACAGGCTTGGGAACCGAAGACAAAGAGACCCACATACAGGCTTGGGAACCTGAGACAAAGAGACCCACATACAGGCTTGGGAAACTGAGACAAAGAGACCCACATACAGGCTTGGGAAGCTGAGACAAAGAGACCCACATACAGGCTTGGGAACCGAAGACAAAGAGACCCACATACAGGCTTAGGAACCTGAGACAAAGAGACCCACATACAGGCTTGGGAACCGAAGACAAAGAGACCCACATACAGGCTTGGGAACCAAAGACAAAGAGACCCACATACAGGCTTGGGAACCGAAGACAAAGAGACCCACATACAGGCTTGGGAACCTGAGACAAAAGAAACCCATCCCACTCCCACTCCCCCTCCCCCTCCCCCCCCCCACCCGTGGCTGTTATTGCATGGCTATCGGGCGTGGCCCCTTGGCGATGGGGTTACCAGTTCTTTAAGAATTGGTAGTGGCACAGCCACCATGGACCAACGCAATATTCATTTTGTTGTTATTAAGTTAGAACTGTGTAAATGTGCTGTCAGACTTACTGTGTGACTGAACTGACAACTTTCAGCTTCATTTGCAAAACATAAATTATTCTATATAAAGTATACCAAAAGTTGTGCAAAGATTAGGGCCATCTGTCCTCCCTCTCTCTCTGCCCAGCATCTGTCCTCCCTCTCTCTGCCCAGCATCTGCCCCTCCCCCTCTCCCTGTCCAGCATCTGCCCCCCCCCCCCCTCCCTGCCCAACATCTGCCCTCCCTCTCCCTGCCCAACATCTGCCCATTGTCTCTGCCCAGGATATTTCCTCCCTCTCCCTGTCCAGCATCTGTCCTCTCCCTCTCTCTGCCCAGCATCAGTTATCTTCTCTCTTCATTGGCCAGCATCTTGCTACCACCCCCTCTCTACCCAGAATTTGGTTGCTTTCTAATTTATCTGCTTAGATCTGGCTGTCCCGCCTTTCTCTGCCGAGTACCTGTCCCCCTCCTTTTCTCCCTGTGCCCCATCTATCATATCTATACATCCTTATTCAACCATTTCCAACAACACCCTCATAACTCATTGTTCCTCTTTCCCATTCTCCCACCTCCCCATACTTATTCCTCTTCTGTTCTCTTCACACCGTACACACACCTTGCGTCCAGGGGCGGATTTAGGGATGACGGCGCTCCTAGGCACAACAATAATGCTACCCCCTGTCTAATTATATTATTTTTATTGATTACTTATAAGCCCTCATTTGATAATAGCCAATATAATGGATTTATTAAAAAAAGCCACTAACTGTGACGTTCTTTTATTATGTATACATATTACTAAGTAGGACAGTTTACAGGGGCAGTATCTGCATGTCCTATCATTTACACTCTATTTAAGATGGAATACGGTACAGTACAGTGGATATTTTGCAGTTATTGGTACACTTTGGGCTGACAGTACCATCACAGGCATCCCAATTAGGCACTTCCCATTAGGCACGTGTCTCACGTGCCTAATGGGAAATTCGGCTCTGCCATTGTATCACTATACTGACCTTGCGATTGTGACGGCAATTGTAACAAGGTTAAACAAAACTAAGTATGGACGATCAGATTCCAATACTTGGGACAGTTCACATAGAAACAAATAAAAGGAGAACATAACAGAGATTTAACCATTAATGTTTCACGTCCGTCCTTGCTCGTTATGTTTATGCTACTGAGACGCAAATGGCGTACTTTTACTGGCGTAGAGGCAGGGGTGCCGAATTATGTTTTTGCTGGAGGGTGCTCAAGGAGGTGTGACCTCATGAAAAGGGGCATGTCATCTGGGGAGGGGGTGTGGCCCTGCAATAAGCTGACCTGAACGGTCCTGAATCACAATGTACACAACAATAAGCAATAGCTTATACTGCACACTGTATATACAACACATAATAGTGACTAATACTGCCCACTGTAAGCACATATACAGATGGAGCTGGCCTCTTCTATCCCAGGCGCTCGCCAGATCCCTTGCGCTGGCAGCGCCGGCGATAGAGACTGGGACTCCGATCAGATAGATTAGCAGGTGGGGCTGAACTCTGTTGTATGGTGATTGTCCTTAAAGTAAGGGGGGTCCAGGCAAAACAACACCAACGCGTTTCACAGTCCTGCTGACTGCTTTATCAAGGATAAAGCAGTCAGCAGGACTGTGAAACGTGTTGGTGTTGTTTTGCCTGGCCCCCCCTTACTTCAAGGACAATCACCATACAACAGAGTTCAGCCCCACCTGCTAATCTATCTGATCGGATTCCCCCACTTCTGGAAGTCTCTTGCCATTCAAATCTTGGATACCTGACCCCTCGCAGCAGTGAGGACTCCCGATAAGGCTAATTCCACCTGTGCCATTGGTTGTAATCCATCTTAGCAGCATCAGGATACCACAAGTGGCTAATAAGGACTTCTTCTAAACAACTTTTCCCAGGATCAGAGCAGGTTCTACCATCCATAAATCGGTGACTACCATCCTTGAATTGGTGACTATAATTTGGGTCCACGCAAATATTCTTTTACTCCATATAATCTTTTTTTAATTTCACATTGTTTTTATTGTTTTCTTATTGTATTTTTATTGTCATTAAATATTAATGTGTTATTGGTAACATTAAGCGCTGCTTTCTTCTGTTTATTTAACTTTTCATCAACATTCTATAACTCTATCACTGAAAAACTCAACTCTTTACTAGACCTTACAAAAACACACTCTCACACATGTTCCAATCTGCACTGTGAGCCCTACTCTCTACTCTTGTTTCAGTTGTGCTCTTTGCCAATTAAGTCATGTACACATGTGGTGATTTGGCCAGGTGACTTTGCATAGTCAAAATCGCCTAGGTTAGCCAAAATCGCCCATGTGTATGTGTGGCTCTGCCGCGCTGTTATTTCCCGGCCAAATACACCGTGCAGGCAAATCAATTTTGACTAGATGCTGCACAGTCTATTTGGCTGTACAGACGGGCTAGCGGCTGGGGATGGCAGTCGGCTATCTCTGGTGGCTACATCTTGATTTTGATTAAGCTAAATGGCTGAGTCATTTGTCCTAGCCAAAGCCTCTGTGTACACCCCTTTAGGATGAAAGCAGGGCCATGTGGTAAGATCAAGGGTGCCAAGCATCGAGAAAGAAATATTAGCCAGCTAGACAGTCCTTTCTTGCTAGCTTGGGTATTAATGTTTGTAGCGGTATTGCTATTATGCTTAGGTGTCTATGGTATAATATAACCGTATATGTATTCTTAAATGTCACCAAAAAGGTTCACACACACACACACACACAGCTACTGTCTACTGCAATTTAGCTGTCTCTACATAGTGTGCAGTGAAGCTCATGGCCAGGGGCGAATTTAGGGGTCAGGACACCCCTAGGCACAACATTTTTGTGTTCCCCCCCCCCCTATTTTAATGTAATCATATATGTATATACATTGTTATTTATATATTTCATTAAAATTTAACTTTAGCCCACCTTAATATTTTTTTAAGCATCTGGGCTGCTCACTGTACAGATGACCTGGAGGGAGGCACTTATTAGTACAGTGATTAGCAGTGTCTCCGTCAGTCTCTCTCACACTGTGACTGACTGAGTGCAGGGAGGATCTGCGCACCGCTCAGCTGCTGGATACGCAGCCAATAGACTGTGTGTGTGTAGAGTAGCCAATGGGCGGCCGCCGGCAGCAGTGAGCCTGAGCCATTTCCGGATACACAGGGGGACTGTTGGACCCAGCCTCTAAGCGGTGATGTAATGTGCATGGCAGAGTGGATGGGCAGTGGCGGGTGACGAGCGGCGCTGCCGCCAACATATGATAATTCATGTCTGTGGCGGCGCTCGTCACTCGCCGCTGCCCACCCGCTGTGCCATGCTGCTATTTAACAGAATGTCAGCCTGCCTGCCGCCCTTAAATGGTGCTGCCCTGAGGCCGATGCCTCACGGGCCTAGGCACAAATCCGGCCCTGATTGTATAGACTTACCTAATACCTCCTGCACAGAAAACTTCAGGATCCCTAACCACACACAGAGCAGGTCAAACTCTCCAGAAATTCGGGGGTAGGTGCCCCACATTTTACCAAATGACACTCCACAGCCTAACCACTGCCTAACACACATAGGCGTGCACCAGGGGCGGATTGGGAATTAAAACCAGCCCGGGAAATATTTTGAAGCAGCCCTAAAGGGGGGGCGAGCGTTGTTGCGCGCCGGAGGCGCGTGCAATTTTTGGGGCGTGGCCTATTAATATGGGGTGTGGCCTATTTAAACAAGGTCACGCCCAATTTTTGCTGCTGTGGGGGCATGACTAGTGGCTGGCTATGTCCCCAGCCCCTCAGGCTGCAGAATAGGCGCAAGCGTACAGCGTCTATTCTGCAGCCTGTGGGGCTGGGGAGATAGAGACAGGGGGGGGGGGTGACAGGGGGTCTCCCAACTGTCCCCCCGCCGTGGGACACTTAGTATGGTCCACCTCCCTTGAACACATTATGCACTATAACAAGAGGGCCCTTTGTTCTATCGAAAAACCTGTACACCTTATGCCACACAGTATGAGCCAATATTCACATTATGACACATGGAATGATCCAAAATTCACAAAATGCCACACAGAATGGGTTAAAAAAAATGCTAAAGTTCACATTATGCAACGGAATGAGAAGACACAGGGTGAGAGGGTGTTGGTGCAGGATGAGAGGGGTTGGTAATGAAGGGTGAGTAGGGGGTGACGAGGGGTGAGAGTAGAGTGGCAGGGTGGAAGAGGATGCAGGGAGGGAGGGGGGACGGAGGGTGGCATAGAATGCTGGGAGGGGGGACGCAGGGTGGCGTAGAATGCTGGGAGGGGAGATGCAGGGTGGATGAGAATGAAAGGAGGGAGGACGTACGCAGGGTGGCACAGGATGCAGTGTGTGAGGGGGGCATGGTGGCACAGGATGCAGGGTAGGAGGGGGAATGCAGAGTGGCAGAGGATGCAGGGAGGGGAGTCACAAAGTGGTGGAGGATGCAGGGAGGGGAGACAGTGATGCCCATTATACATATGCCACACACCGTGATGCCCATTATACATATGCCGCACACCGTGATGCCCATTATACATATGCCGCACGCCGTGATGCCCATTATACATATGCCGCACACCCTGATGCCATTATACATATACCACACACACCATGATGCCCATTACAGATATGCCACACAAACCGTGATGCCCATTACAGATATGCCACACACACCGTGATGCCCATTACAGATATGCCACACACTGAGATGCCCTTTACATATTATGGCACATAAGTGCTGCTTACCGACATGCTCATTCCAAGGAGGTTTAGTGCTTGTTGCCAAGGGGGTTTACATGCTCCTATCCAGGGGGAAGCAGTCTGACAGCCGGGCAGAGTGGGGTGTGCTGCCCAGCTGTCTAAAGAGCGGGTCCGCAGTGGCTGCAGTGAAACAGTGTGATAGCCGGGCAGAAGCGGTGGGCCGCCCGGCTGTCTTTAGAGCAGGCCCACGGCTGTTTGAAATCACGTGATGGGTTGCCAGTAAATAGCAGTACCCAATTACTTGACACCCCCTCCCCCCCCGCAAATAAGAACATGAACATTATGCCACATATCTTAATACCCATTAGACAATATGCCAGATGAGACGCCATAATGTCCATTGCACATTATGCCACACACTGCAATGTCCATTAAACATTATACCACACACTGTACTGCCCATTAGACAATATACAACATACCATAATGCCCATTACACATTATGCCCACACCATAATGTACATTGCCCATTATGCCACATACATCCATTAAAGACAGAAATCAGAGGCAGGGGCTGTGAATTGCAGCAATGTGTGGCATGGCCCCTGTACCATAAAGGCAGTTCATAAAGTAAAAGGCTTCATTCTGTCCCCTTTCCTCCTTGCAATACTAATGCAAGGAGGAAAGGGGACAGAATGAAGCCTTTTACTTCTGTGCCATCCCCGCTGCATGTGGGCACACCACCTGCCTCACTCCAATTCTCCTGACTGCAACATCCAAAAACACTAGCAAAATCACTAAAACAGAATAGTGACAGTGCAAGACAGGCCCCAGGGGTAATCAGGATGTGGCCACCTCTTAGCTGACGTCCCTTCCTCCAACGTCCCTGGACCTCTGCCCCTCCACTCATGTCTGTGTCTCTCCAGAATGGCATACCGACCACCACATAATTGTCTACCCCACTGGCTGCTGCCCCCCTTCTCTATGTCCCGCACCTATCCGCCGCATCCGCCGCTGCTACCGTACCTTGCTGAGAGCGGAGCGCAGCCACAGCACCGCAGGCTTCGTCCCTCAATCACCTCGTGACTCCCGGCCATTTTAAACATGACACGCTGACTCTTGTGCCAATCGGAACTTTGGCTGATTGGCTCAGGAGCTGTGCCGCATTTGAAATAACCTAGAGCCACGGAGACCGGGTGAGATTAACCTTTATAGGGGGGGGGGAGGGGCGACTGGACACCCCTGGGGGCCCCTGGAAACCTCTGGATACCCCTGGGGGCCCTGGACACCAGCCTGCCTGCACCAGTCAGTCAGTTGAGCGCCGACGCTACCTGTATGCTATGCTTTGATTGTTTGGAATGAGAAGAAGAGGTTAATAAAGATGGAATGGGTCTTGCGTGTTTTGCAGAATAAAGTTGAAAGATACAGTTTACAGTGATTGTTAATATTTTTAGTTCATAATTTGGAGGTGTGGAACATGGGGACTAATGGTACTTATCCTAGATGAGGATACTAGTCCCCATGTTCCACATGACCCACACCTCCAAATTATGAACTAATAAAATATTAACCATCACTGTAAACTGTATCTTTCAACTTTATTCTGCTATACATGCAATACCCATTTTATCTTTATTAACCTCTGGCTCTTCTTCTCATTCCAAACAATCAAAGCATACAGACTGATGCAGCGCTAAAGGCCTTTTGGTTCAGATGCAAAACTGTTGAGGCTCAAGCCCACCCAACAATTTTGCATCTAAACCAAAAGGGCTTAGCAGCGCCTGAAAAACACTTCAGGTACAGTCATTGCCAATAATGTGAGCGCAGTATTAGTATACCTACTCACTCCATCTCTCTCCGCAGGTCCTGACTCCGACTTGAGCCAGTGTCCTCCCCCTCCTGTTTGCCGCGTCACTGGACTGCCCAGCCGGTCCTCTGAACAGTTTAAGTGCCGAAGCGGCACGCAAGATGAGGACGCGCCGGCGCTATGATGTCATGGTGCATTCCGGCGCATGCGCAGTCAGCGCTCGCCATGAGTTTCACTTGCGGCCATCTTTATTGTGGGCAAAAGTGCTGTGGCCGTGGCCGCTAACCGCGGAGATGGCGGTCGAGTGGTCCGCGGCCCAGCCAGGGGGGGGGGAGCGGCCGCTACATGGCTGAAATGTGCCGGCCCACCGGGAAATAGCCCGGTTTCCTGGTGGGCCAATCCGCCCCTGGCGTGCACAGCACATTTTATTAGGGGGTGCACTATCAAATGAGTATGTGTGGCACCCCCTGTTGTGCATGTCTATTACTGCCCATTGGGTGTGTCAATCAGACGTGTCTACCATCATCTGTTGGCACTCGCTACAATATAAAACATCTCTCAGCCCACCATAATCTCTTGCCTATTACAGTTTTAATCTACTAATTACTCTGTGTAACAGTAAAGGCAAATAAAGTCAAAAACATATATGGATAACGCAGGCATGTAATGATATGGATGACACAGGTATGTAGTGATATGACAATGGTCTAGTACAATTAACAATGCAAAACACATAATTGATTGATGGGTGCTTCTTTTAATGGAACACAGTTCTAAAATGCAAAAGTCATTGGTTAAAGGTATTGCAGATATTGCTAGTGGCAGGGAGGTTTTCATAAGGTGGGCACAGAATTAGAGGGTGCCTATGCTAACACATCAGATTGACATATCAGCCTATGAGCCAATTCTGCCCGGTAACAAGGTTATCATATTCAGTCAAGAAAAAACCTAGGAGTCTCACTTGTCCTCATGCCTTTTTGGATTTCATCTGTTCAAATATCAGATGCTGAAATACCTAGTAAAGCAGCAATACTGGCAGCCGCATTAATGAAGTAATGAATGCCATATTCAATGAACTGGCGTCAGTCTGGCATGGTTTCCGTCCATCCGTTCATTCAGATGTCACAGCGCTGTCTCTTCCACAGCAAGCACCTGTTCGGTAAAGCCACTGAGCATGTCTATCTCCTCCGCTGAGTTTAGTGGTCGCAGCCATGCCTTTAGCATGCCAGAGTTCCCACTGGTCCTTGGCCATGGACCATCTTTGATCAGTTAACATGACTATTATCAGCCAATCCTGTTATCAGGCTCTGACCTCATTAATTTGCAGTCTGTTTCAGCCTATCAGTCCTCACCTACTGCTGGGAAGACTCTCCCAATCCATCAGTGCAATATCTTTAGTGTAGCTCCATCGCCAGATCAGCTCCTGTGATATCCTGCTTTCTACAGCATAATGCAATTGTCATCTTGCCATACAGCTTGACTTCTCCAAGTGGTTCCTACCACCTTCTTTGGTTTCAAGCCGATTCCCTGCTACTTCTCCTGCTTGGTGAGATCTGTCCAATACCATCCATACCTTTGATACCATCACTACCACTCAACTCTTGCATTATTTGCCTATAATTCACTGCGTACATCATCTACTTATCATTACAGAGCCATTTCACCTTAACAGTCACCACTCAGAGCGTATTCATCAATCTCTGTTGCCATTGGTGCACCACATCGGATACAGTCATCATAATATTATATTAATATAAAAAAAGTAATACAATTGTTATCAGTGCTTGGCACCACCAATCAAATTCTGTGTGCATCTCACAAATTTATTCCTAAGGAATCAGTTTAAAGTTTGATCAAAATAAGTTAGCTTGCAGTTAAAGGTTCCTCGTGTTATGCAAATTCCTTTTAGTAAAATAATTGCTTCTGACATCAATAAATTGCAGATTAAAAGACAAATTGATTCAAGACTAAAGTAGTAGACTAAAGTAGTAGCTGTCAATTTAAACTCACAAAGTGAAAATTTATCTTGCGCCAAACATGCCCCGATCAAATCAACTGAGCTTGTTCATTTTAATGCTGATGAAGTTTTTTATGCACTTGCACTTGAAAAGGTTTGCACAGTGAAAGATAACATGCATATGTTCAGCTGCATCCAGCTTTCTCTATTCACCCACATCCAATGGTCATTACCAGCATCTACAATGTGGCATGGAGTGGGCCCAGCTGGAAGTATTGAATACAAACTGGATTGGAACTTGGAATTTGCATTTTAGCAACTTGGAATTTGCAGTTTCATATACAGTAATACATGTTGTCATATGGCACCTGGCAAGATGGCGACACCCAGCCGAATGCTGAAGACCGGTGAAACCAATTGACACTGAGGAGACCAGCCACAGGGCCAGTAAACAACTCATGTGAGGTAATCTATACTTACCACTCTCCTCCGGGCTATGTTTTGTGTGATATCTTTTGTATATAAAGAGTATCTCCTCCCAGAAAGTCACTGAGAGTGACACTGCTCTGATTATACCACTACCAAAAACTTTTACTTTTTATCTCATTTTTGGCATTGTGATGAAATTATTCAATAAATACTGGTTATTTTACTTAACGGACATGCTCTTTATTTACACAAGAAATTACACAACACATACACCAGGCACAAAATGCGTTGATCCTATTATCTGAGGACCAAAGCAGTGATCTTGAGACCTCGATCAGAGCCGAGCGATACCCCCCGGCCAGCGGGATTCCATGTCGCATGCTAGAACAGCTGCGGCAGGAAGCTTAAAGCTGTAGAAGATTCACACTGAGAAAGTTATATGCAAAGTGATTCACAGAACTGAGTTGATACACGGGACTCAGTTCAGTGAAATGTAAGGACTGCACAGCACACAACACATTCACTGAGTTGCAGAGACTCAGTCACTCAGTGTGCTGGCAGACCAGGAAGTGCACTGCTGCATGAATCTGATCCGCATCACTGAATCACTGAGCCTCCACAGTGAACAACTGTCTCGAGTCACTTGCAGACTCAGGCAGAGGCGTAACTACCATAGGTGCAGGGGGTGCAGCTGCTATGGGGCCCAGAGCTGAAGGGGGCCCATCTTTGCTGTCAAACTAATATGTTTTGCATACATTTATCACCATCAGTTGCTAAATAGGGGGCCCTTACAAACTTTTGCTATGGGGCCTACGGATATCTAGTTACGCCTCTGGACTCAGGGATTCATCCAGGCACAGCAGCCCTGCCCCTGTCTCACTAGTGAGTCGTGACTGCTACCTCCCTGCCTCCCTTCCACTGGGTGCCACCAGGAAGGTACATTAATTGATTGAACTGTCCAGTGTCACTGCCTCTGACTCTCCTCCTTAATCCCTCCTGCTGACTCGAGTCTGAGAGAGGTGGCGCTACTGCTGCTGACTCGACTCAGTAAACAGTGAGTGACTTGAGGCATTCATTCAGTCTAATGATTCAAGTCACTGAGCCGAGCCATTGAGTCTGTAGCCATCTCTACACTGAGCCCAGCTGCTCTTGCACTGCACACAAGACCTACAGCGGTGGGAAGCAACAGCCGCAGAGGACTTCTGCACACTGGCCTGCACACTGGTGCACACTGCACCACTCGGCAAAACCATTAGAGGTATGGACGGTGCAGAACACCGCATGGTCCTCCATTTATCTCCAGAAGGCGCTGTATACATTTTTAACATATTTCCTTCCACATGTGTCACGATTGGCATTATGTTTTATTTTATTTTTTCGTAAATTCAGTTATCGTTTTTAATTCTTTTCACAACTTGTTAACCTTTTCCTATGAATTTTCAAATTTCATCTTGCTTCTTGGCTCTTGCTTTTCTCCACCTATATTATACTGAATTTCAGCACTCAAATATAAACCCATATTCACATACTCCAGAGGAGAGCACTAAGTATACAGATTATTTCCCAAATTCCTATGAACTATACCACTCAAATACGCAGCAGTTCATCACTACCAAGACTAATTGAGAGCAGATACTATACTACACACCCGACCGAGTATGCACCTGCCCATCTGATGAATGAACCCCAAACAGCAACACACGCTGGATCATCCAGACGGATAAGCATACAGTATCAGCTGCCGAATCGTGACCGTACCCCCACCCTTCTGGGGTGGACTCCGAACACCTCCCAGGCTTACGTGGATTCTTCTGATGGAAAGATTTTATTAAAAGTGGACCATTGATGTTAGAGGCTTCCACCTAAGTTCTTTCCTTAAGACCAGTGGTCGAAGTGGGGGTATTTAAAATTTCCAGGATCTGGGGTACACCTAGAACTCCAGAAACTTTATTGATTTTGATAATGATAAATGTAAATGTAGCCTCTCCCTACACTTTCCATTCCTTTCTTCCCTCTAAGAACCCTGCACTGCTCTCACCCTCCTTCCCTCTATCACCCTGGTGCCCTTCCCCCCTCCCCAATATTTGTGGCAGACTGACAGGCTGATTACTGTTTCCTTGACTAAGGCCAGTGTTCAATGAGAAAAATTTGCCTTGTTTTATGGCGAGTTTGTGCTGTTTTCGCGTTGGAAGGAGCATTTTGCTCTCCAAAAGTGAACCACCCTATTCAATGTGATATTTTCGCCGTCTTTTTAAGTGATTTTCACCGTGTCTCTCTGTGTAGCAATTCTCCATCTTTTCATGGAGAACTGGAATGTGAACTTTTAAACTAAACGTTTTTTTTTTTGTAATTTTGGTGTCAAAAAATCAGGATTTTTTTTCTGTGAAGGGGCATGTTATTTTTATTCATGTGCTTATAGCAACATTTTTTTTTTTTTTACACAGAGCAGCCAGCAGGGGGCCGGAGCTCTCGAGCCGCTCATTAGATATTCATATATTCACTGCACCCGATCATTACATATGCACGATCGGGTGCAGTGAATACTGGGTCCCCCGCTGGCTATAGGGGGGGGGCAGCTTGTGCTGCCTGGGTCCCGGGGAGCCCACCTCCCCTCCACATATGTTTTGGGGCAGCCAGGGAGACTTTAATCTCCCTGGCTGCCACCGTCCCCCGGCTCCCTGCCAGCTCCCTGCCGCAGGCGCTCGTCTGCTGCAGGGGTTAAGACTCGCCGCGAGTGGCGGCGAGTCTTAACCACATTGAATAGTGGGAGCAGGAGTGGCAGCGAGCCCTCCGGAACAGGGCGAGTGCATGGCGAGAGAAAAAATCTCTCACCATGCACGGAGAATTTTTTTCATTGAATACTGCCTTAAGTGGGGCAAGAACAGGCTCTTTTGATGCACCTTGAGCTGCAGCTTCAGTATCTTTGGCTTGTCTATGAGACTATACTTTCCAATGTCACTGAGCTGCTTGATATCTATGAGATATCAAGCAGTGATTCTTTCAAATAGGGCAGCTCAGAAGCTTTGGTGGATGAAACAAACATTTTATGAGACTGGTGGTAAAGTGGCCTCCTCATTGGCTAGCAGACTCTGGCAACATAGCAACATGACCTGGTAAGTGTATTTCAAATCTTAGTAATTTTCACCCTTTAGCTTTTATTAAATATTTTAAATCAGCCTCTAACCATATAGCTTTTTTGCAACTTACTATAAAAAAAATCAGTGCCATCCTGTCCCCTAGGCTCATAGATTTATTTAATGCAAATGCTGTGTGATGCAACTTGAAACCATGTTCAATAACCCAAATTGGACCCATGATTTTGGATAGAGTGATTGCGTTATTAAGAAACAAACTGAGTACATATTACACAGAATTCTAGCTCATCATTTCCTAATGCTGGCCTCCTTGAAGACAGAAAGCTTGGGGGTTACGAGAGGTAAAATGTAAAAATGTATCATTTTAAGGTTCTTAAAGGGGCCAATTTCTGTAATTATGAAAAATCACTAAATTATATAGTATAGGTGTTAGCGCCAATCAGCATTAGTCCAAAAGCATCTGTCGCCCCTTTTGTGTTAGTCTGTCACCAATTTTGTATGTGCATATGTTTCACCCTGTTTGATATATGTGTATGTCTCCCACGATCCCATATCTTCCACCATTTTTTTTCTATGTGCTGTCTACATGCACCACACCCCTTCACCACCCTCGTCTCGGCTCTTCATGTCTTTTATTACACCTCTTCTGCTAGTTGTGAAAAACAAAACTAGTGCAGTGCTGTGTGCTGTTTTGTTCATTTGACAACTTTTGCACTGAGCATATCAAAAATAAACTTTCAGGGTAGATACAATTCCAACTGTACACATAGCACATTATTGTTATTATAGCAAAACTGTCATTTGTTTCATAACTGTGGTGTGTGAGCAAAAACAAGTGAGGTTTTTTTGCTGTAATACATCAATGTGTAGTATACAAGGGGTATGGATTATTAGGTCAACACCACTAGGTCGACATGAAGGAAGGTTGACATGACTTAAGGTCGACATGCAGGAAGGTCAACATGACTAACTGTCGGCATGGGTTAGGTCGACAGGGTCATTAGGTCGGACATTGAAAAAGTCAAGATGTTTTTTTTTCCACTTTTTTTTTCCTCGAACGTCGACAAAATGTAGCACCGCGTCCCCTCGCATGGCTAGACACGCATTGGGCATGGTGCACACTATTGTATTCTTCCACCACACCCCAGTGGATGGTAGGGCATGAAATACCACCTGTCGGCACATGTTGGCTCAGAAAACAGTAAAAAAACCAATGTCAACATAATGACCCTGTCGACCTTAAGTCATGTCAACTTTCCTGCATGTTGACCTAATGGTGTCGAAATAATGCTTGTCGACCTACTTGCTGGTAACCCAAGGACCATATCCCTATACAATAAACCTAATGAACCTTTAGACAGATTCAAACCTGATTGCTAATCAGTTACTTTGAAATTTGGTGTTCGCATCAGACATATGGCCATAATTAGCAACAAAATTTCAGGCCGCCATGATCGCAGTAGTTGCAGTTTGATTGACAGGAAGCCAGCATTTGAAGGAGGAATCATGGTGCTTTCTGGGTGTGCAAGACTGCCCTGGCGTTTTTGAGGCGGGTCTATGACATCAACGATGACCACTTCCACCTTGCCTCAGTCACAGATTAGTGGATACCTCAGACCTACTCACAATTGCACAGAATGCAAAAACTTTTAGATGTTCCGGGAATTGTGACATGATTTGCATGTAGATTGCGATTAATGATCCATTTACAATTCTCTCGCAATTTAGCAAGGGGTGTTTTCTCTTTCTGTCTTGGTAGAGGTTTTCACC
This sequence comes from Crinia signifera, assembly GCF_055691185.1. Taxonomy (NCBI): domain Eukaryota; kingdom Metazoa; phylum Chordata; class Amphibia; order Anura; family Myobatrachidae; genus Crinia; species Crinia signifera. The sequence continues at coordinate 129,355,026 of NC_139219.1, forward strand.
TAGCAGTCCACTAAGAAAAAATGGTGGTGGCTTAAGGGTGAAATGAAAAAGATTGCGAACCACTGTACTACTTGAAAACAAGGGCAATACAAACCAAATCAAGAACATCAGCACAATACTCAAAATAAAAATAATAATGTCCAGCATTTTTTTTTTCCTTTTTAATTCCACATTTGGGAACACTTCTAAATGCATACACAATCATGGCCTGACAAAACTGCATATAGTGGAAACCTGAAACTCTGTTTTAAACAACAGAGGACAAAAGATATTTTGCGGAATCAGAGACATTTGAGATTCTCCTTCAAAAACTGTTTAAACTCCACACAGACATAGGCATTCATCCACACTCACGCTACTTATCTAAGAAATAAAGACGCGTACAACTGAATGGGCTTAAAGGGGACGGCTTATTTATTTTGAGCAGGGGCGGCCTATTTGAATCTAACTAAAATTTATGTCCCTGCTCTAACTAAGGTGGCGGGCAAAGAACGGCATGCAAGATAAATAACATTGCTAGAAAATAACAAAGTAATAAAAATAACAAACTCCGGATCTAAGGGTCTCCTGCCCTTTATTGCCAAGGACCGGCCACCTGCCAGCGTCCAAGACAACGGCACAATTTGTAAGCGGACTTTTCAAAAAGGGGCCACTTGCCCTTAAGGTCAGGGGGTTGACCTTCTGCTTCTGCCCCTGACCTCGCAATATCACTAAGGCAGAGCTCACCACTCTGCCCGAGTCATCAAAAAATTGGGCCACCTGCCCTAAACTACAAATGTCCGCAACAATTTACCCTATCCGAAGTAGATGATCGTTAAGGTCCAGATGTGGGCCCACCTGGATCGGTGATGCCCACATCTCGACATCAACCACCAGCTATGTGTAGATACAGCTCTAATTTAAACTACCGTTCTTTCCGCCAAAACAAAAATAAGCCGACAACAACTAAACGAATAAATGCGATCGACTTCTCAAAACGAATTCTAACTAACAATTGCGGCGGGAGGGAGGGCAACGTTTCCTGAAGCAAGAGGCAGAATCTTCTGGAAGCAAGAACATCACCCCATCAATCTCCACCTCTGACCTCAAGCAGCCTATCCTGGACCGTCATTCAAATCAGCCGGCCCGTCAATCAAGACAAGCCGAACCCCCGGGCCCAGATCCAGTGTGTGAGCTAAGGATTCCTGCCAATAGCCAGGTGAGTTTATGCTGTTTTCAGCCAGACAAGCTGGCTTCTACAGTCTTAAACTCCACACAGACATAGGCATTCATCCACACTCACGCTACTTATCTAAGAAATAAAGACGCGTACAACTGAATGGGCTTAAAGGGGACGGCTTATTTATTTTGAGCAGGGGCGGCCTATTTGAATCTAACTAAAATTTATGTCCCTGCTCTAACTAAGGTGGCGGGCAAAGAACGGCATGCAAGATAAATAACATTGCTGGAAAATAACAAAGTAATAAAAATAACAAACTCCGGATCTAAGGGTCTCCTGCCCTTAATTGCCAAGGACCGGCCACCTGCCAGCGTCCAAGACAACGGCACAATTTGTAAGCGGACTTTTCAAAAAGGGGCCACTTGCCCTTAAGGTCAGGGGGTTGACCTTCTGCTTCTGCCCCTGACCTCGCAATATCACTAAGGCAGAGCTCACCACTCTGCCCGAGTCATCAAAAAATTGGGCCACCTGCCCTAAACTACAAATGTCCGCAACAATTTACCCTATCCGAAGTAGATGATCGTTAAGGTCCAGATGTGGGCCCACCTGGATCGGTGATGCCCACATCTCGACATCAACCACCAGCTAAGTGTAGATACAGCTCTAATTTAAACTACCGTTCTTTCCGCCATATCAGTTCAAACTTGAACTGACCCGCCACCAACCTAATGACAAAACTCCCTCAACTAAACCTCTAAACTTCTCAATGCGTCTATCAAATTCTGAAAAAACAAATCCATGCCGACTATAGAGAGATGCACCCCATCCGGCCTGTACAGAGTCTCGTTTCTAAAGGATATGGCCTCGTGCCTGACGACCACTCCACCCTCTGATACTATAGCCCTGCCGACTACAGAATTGATCCGCCTCCGTACCAAATCGATGGCACCCGGATTGAGTGCATCTCTCCAAACCCTTCTAGGTATAATCTCTGACCAAAAGAAACGGCAAAATCGCCATTCTCTGATCAGATCCAGCAATAAATTCCTAATCTCAAATCGTATATTGAGACCGGAATTATGCGTTAGGTCGTTGCCCCCCAAGTGAATGATGACAAAAAGTGGGTAACCAAAAGACCTAACCGACTCATCCAAAAGACCCCTCAACGCGGACCACCTCATACCTCTACGCCCCAGCCAACGGATAAATCGCGTTTCAGGGAAACGTTCCGTATCCGTGGTCACCTGGGACAAGGACAACCAATAAATAAATGAATGCCCCACCATCCAAATCATATTGGTGTCCAAGCGTTGACCTGTAAGTCGAAATGATAGATAATGTTAGCAAGATTGAAATAAAGGCAAACATATAGCAAAATTTTAACGGGCCCGGGAGATTCCCTTAAAGGTGATTTTGGAGTTCTATATTAAATTGTTGATAACTACTAGGACTGTGATTTGGGTGATCTATTTAAGACTAATTGATTATTTGACCCACTTAAATTATTTATAATCCCTACCTGTTGTTTCTTATATTGTGGGGTGGGGTGGGGGGTGGGTCGCCCGATTTGACTTGAGGCAAAAAACACAAATCTTCCACCAGTTGGCTAGAGCCTAATTTAAGACTGGTGATAACACAAAAAATTCCTCAAGGCCCCCCAAACACTAAAGCGCGTTTGGGCGAGCGGCTACTCCTCAAATGGGCTCACTGGACTATGTCGGCCTGATGTATCGCTTAAATGCACCAGAACGCCATCTTCCGAGTGCTCGTATGTCGACCTGAGACCAACCCGCCGCAGCAGCAGCGGCGCCGATACGGAAAGAGTGTGTACCAAAGTCGGCTGGAGAAAGACCCTGATGCAATAAATTGTCCCCTGGGGTTGCTAACATAACTAATACCACCAGATGGCGCTGCTCCCTCATTCCTATTCTTCCCTTTTCCTTGGGACCTCCTGCCATTACCCCTTCTTACAGCAGAGGGCTCTCCAGGCATAGAAGTGCCTGCAACACCCTCTGCACTGCGGTTTGTATCTCCCCTGCGGCCATTTCTACCCCTGGCCTCCATCACATTCCCCTCAGTGCTCATAGGCACTGCGCCACCCTTATTTTTCTGTGGGCGCGCTCCGGTCCTCCGACCGCTGCGCTGTGCCCTTCTTTTTACACCATTCCTCCCTGCTGATGCGGCGGCAGCGTCAGGCCTAGCGCCTGAGCCCCGCTTAGTGACCCGGCTGGCTGCTGCTTCAGGAGGGACGGCCGCCGGCTCTGACGCCTGCGTCCCCGCCGCTCTCCCCCTTTGGCGCAACTTCGCAGGCCTGCTCCCAGCACGGAGCCCTGCCCCTACAGCATCCCCTGATGCGGCGGATGCTTCAGGCCTAGCGCCTGAGCTCCGCCGCGTGACGCTGCTTGGCACAGCGGGGACGGGTGCCGTCCCATACCCGCCAGCCGCTCTCCCCCTTGCGCGTGACTGGCGTAAGTGGGTTGCCGGAGGGGTTCCTGAGCCTCCGGCAGCACCGCCACGCCGCCCTGACCTGCCCTGCATACCGTTGGCAACCGCCGGAGCGGGCGGTCCCGCCTGCACTCCGGCAGCCCTCCGTCGAGGAGAGGGGGATAGCCCCCTCTCATCGGCTCTGCATGGAGGCCTGGCTCTGGCCCTGGCATACTCCCCAGATTCGCCTAGCGCAGCGTATCTAGCGGGAGCCCCCGCAGTGCGTTTAGGCCTGGCTGCCATGGGAAAACAATAAATCAGTTTTAGGCTAGATATAGAAAGAGGGACAGATTTTAAAGTGGTGAAGATAGTTTAGCAGTAAGAGTAAGATAAATGGGGTGAGAGAGAAAAAAGATAGGTAGAGAGAATATAAGGAATATTAGAACTCTAACACAGGCTAATAATTGTCTGTACTCAACAGTCCAACGTTTCCTGAAGCAAGAGGCAGAATCTTCTGGAAGCAAGAACATCACCCCATCAATCTCCACCTCTGACCTCAAGCAGCCTATCCTGGACCGTCATTCAAATCAGCCGGCCCGTCAATCAAGACAAGCCGAACCCCCGGGCCCAGATCCAGTGTGTGAGCTAAGGATTCCTGCCAATAGCCAGGTGAGTTTATGCTGTTTTCAGCCAGACAAGCTGGCTTCTACAGTCTAATTATTGCATATTAGAAATCAGGAGCAAGAGTGTCATTGTGTGACACTGGTAGAACCATGCTCTGACTGGAAGCACAGTTACAGTAACAAAACCTCAAAACACCTTGGAAAGTAAGCAATTAGAGATATTATGATGCAATGGTTACAGTAGGATCTGAGCCATATGAAATAGATGTGTGGTCAAGAGAAGTAACATATGCTCTCCTTAATTGTAGCTTTAAAGGGAAGTGACATGAGGTGAGGTGGGGAGACGTCAGATGAGGACCATTCTTGCCTCTCTTTTTTTTGTGTTGTAAATCCCACCCCATGGGCGGGGTCCGGCTGCTCCCTGCCTGCTCCACAGCAGCAGCACCAACCCCAGCAGCAGCAGCATCGAGAAAGTAGTTACTGTATGCACCAACTCGGGTCTTGTGTCTGTGCTTCCTGTATCCTTACACGCACATGTCCTGCACTGGAACACACGAGGTATGTGCTCTCATCATCATATATCACTGGGGCTAATGGCTGTTTTTCTCATTTATGATATTGCCCATCTGTTGAGCGATGAGTCCGAGAAGAGGCGAAAAAGGCGACTTTTTTACTGTGGCTTGGAGGGGTGGGGTGGATGTGACACCGGGAGTGTGCACTCTCCCCCCAATGTGTGATTTGGGGATGACATAGGGGGCTCGCTCGGTCTGCGTGCACGCCCATTCCCCAGCCCGATCTCCAAGCTCTGCGAATGAATGGAGGGAAGTTGTAAACCTCTAATAAAGTCAGACATGTGACTACCTGTTGCTCATCCACAACCTTGTGTGTGCCCGCCCGGGGGGTATAAAGGGCATTTTATGTGACCCTGTCTCAGCATGGTGGATGTTTGTACTTTGTCTTCAGTCCGTGTTGTGTGATGATGCGCAAGCGAGGCCGCCTTTGTGGCACACACACAGCATCAGGCTCTCTGCACATCATCTCCATGGTAACCGGGGACATGGCAGCATGGGTATCTAACTGCCCTGTGTTACACATGTCACAGAGAGGGACAGCGTGAAGGATAGGGGCACAGGGGGAGGCAGCATGCTGTTGCTCTCATCCATCAGGCTGCCGGGGGTGAGAGGCACCTGTCCCACCAGCCTCAGGAGCTGAGTGGGGTAATAATGGCATGAGGCTGGGAGCGTGTGCACTCTGCAGTGTACGTGATTGTCCTGGGTCACACAACTCAGAAGCGCTGCTTATGTTTTGTCTGTAGTAAGCCCTCCAAAGCCACATCTACATTTTCCTTCTCAAAACATGCATGAGATAAGAGCTATCTGGCACCCTTGCTTGTGATGGCAGGGGGTAGGAGTTATATTATTAGATTCCTGTCACCTCACAACTTCACATAGTCCCTAAGATGTGACTGTCAGCCTGGGTCTACCCATTGGAACTTGTTTGTTTGGGGCTCAGTCACATATACACATGCTGAGGGTGTAAGCATCAGCGGAAGCAGGTCCTACAATTACTGTTGACAGATATAGATTTTTAGGTTATGGTATCAATGGTAGACAATGTCTAGGTCATCAGTCAGTAGGTCGACCACTAATGGTCGACATTGACTAGGTTGACACATAATAGTCGCATACCAACATGACCCCCTCCAGGAGGGACACATTGCTCTGTTTCTGGACTTCCCTCATAATGTATGATTGCCAGCACCTGTTTCACACAGGTGAATTGATCAGAAAGGTGCTTCAACACAGGTGCTGGCAATCATTAATTAAGGGAGAAGTCCAGAAACAGAGCAATGTGTCCCTCCTGGAGAGGGTCATGTTGGGAGGTATGTAGTCGACATTCCCTAGGTTGACATTGACAGAAGGTCAATACAAGCTTTAGTTTGGCATGATCGACACAAATAAGATCGCAATGAGTTTTTCTCTTTTTTTGGTGTCTATGTCAACCTATGTCAACATGGACACCATATAATACACGATGCGCTCGTCATGCTTCGGGCACAATGCCTTGCTGCACTTGGCACATTATATTTTCACAATATGCCCACTTGGATAGTAAAATATGAAAAAACACATTTAAAAAAACAACAAGAAACAATCATGTCGACCTTATCCAAGTCGACCATGTCCATGTTGACATTAAGCTTGTGTTGACCTGTCAATGTCGACCTAGGGTATGTCAACAAGTCGTAGGTGTCGACCTAGGGCACTGTCCACCATTAGTGGTAGACCTACTGACTGTTGTTCTAGACATTGTCAGCCCAGGGACTGCATACCAGATTGATATCACTAATCTAGTTATCCAAAGATACATATTTATCATGCCTGCTTTTCACAAAGTTATGCTGAAACTACCGGTTTCTGCAGATATACTTCAGTATATAATAAGTCTTTGCTGAAATCTGTCTTTTTATGTTAATCTAGTATATTTATTTATTTATTTATTTGCAGTTTCTTATATAGCGCAGCAGATTCCGTTGCGCTTTACAATAGTAGACAGTGATAAAACAAACTGGGTAACAGACAGACTTGGAGGCAGAGGGCCCTGCTGCAAGCTTACAATCTATTAGGTATATAGGAGGGAAACACAAGGATATCTGTTATCATGAAATAAAGTGTACTACAGCTCATCTCGTTCAGTAAATTTGTTTATCAAATACATTAAGGTGTTGAAAATGAAATGTCATAGAATGTTATGATTTATTTGACGTTTTATTTATTTTGGGCCCACATGTTGGTAAATTTACTAAGATGAGTGTTCTATTGAAAATGGGATGTTGCCCATAGTAACGAATCAGATTCTACTTTTTACTTATATAGCACCTTCTAGATGATTGATAATAGATAGAATTTAATTGGTTCCCCATTTTATTAAATTTACCCCATGGACTTGGCCAACATGTGCGGCTATCTGCATCTGTCTGGACTATACCCAAACATAGGGCCAGATGCACTAAGCTTCAAAAGTGATAAAATGGAGTGATAAACAGCCAGCCAATCAGCTGCTGCCTGATATGTCAGCTGCTGCCTGATATGTCACAGGCTGATTGGCTTGCTGTTTATCACGCGATGTGCGGCGGGGGTTATTGGAGAATCCCGCCCAGTGTGTCTAAGCAGCGTTCGGGAGCCTTCCACAGCCGGCTCATGTAAGTCTGCGTCGACCAGAAGCTGCGTGTCCCTACGGATTTAAAAAAACAATTAAGTCGGAAATGACAGGGGGGGCACGTGCCTGGGTGCCCCCCCTTCCCCCTAAATCCGCCCATGCAGGCAGCATTGACCTCTTTAACATACTGTAATACCTAGCTTGAGTGTGCAACTCAATGCCTTATCGTCAGAAAGAATGTGTGCCTCTGCGATTTTGTGGATAGTTATGAACAGTTGCTCCTTCCTACCCACTACAAAACAAACAATAGACTTTTGTTTAATGCATCCTATAATAATGTCAAGTACTTTGTGTTCCCATGGAAAGATAACAATTCAGCAAGCATAGTCTCATGGCCATACCAATATTATTTGTGCATAAAGGCTATTTGCTTGTATTTTATTCCAAGCTATCATATTGCAGAGATAAACTTGTACCATTTATTAGTCATTGAATTGATTTAAGGTTCAAGAACAATTTTTCTCATACGATTCAGTTCTAAATCTACTCAGAACTAAAATGTATCATAAACAGTGCATTGAATTATTAAGAATATCATTAAAGCAACAAGCATTCAGATCACAATGGAAAGTATAATTGATGCAAGAGTAATGAAATTCTCTGATGATAAAGTCTACTACAGCAAAAGGTAATGAAATGCATTTGACTTCTATTTTGTAGGAAGAAATAAAAATCATTTCTGATTAAACATGAATTAATACACAGGAACAACAATGTAACATTCCTTGTAGAGGCAAATATTATAAAGCCCAATTACATAAAGCACTTTGCCAGTTATTTTTACAAAAACTCCTTTGTACAAGCATTAACACTCATATTTTTCTACGCCCTTTCCTCAAATGTACTGGAGGCATTGCAGCAATAAAAGTGGAAATTGCTGTTTTGAAGCTTACCCTGCTATAATGGCCTATTTCATGTGTGTATGCAATGCGGTTAATGGCTGACTGCCCATGTGTTCACACTGCACATGCTACCTTTGCATTGTAGTGCTGCTCCCAGTGAGATTTTTAAAGCACAGTGATTGACAAGAAGGGACCGTTGGGGGTGATGATGGGTATCAGAGTAACAAATGTAGGAATGTCATGGCCATTTTAAGGGCATGTATCTGCCTTTAGCTGAGGTCATCTATGTAAAAAAAAGATGGCACCAGTATCACTACTGCCACAGTCAGTATAGTATAAGTAGAATGCAATAAAAAAATATATAGTGGCTGAAAAAATGAATAGCCAGTTAAACAGTGACTAAGGGGTGGATGTATGCAGCAGTGATAGAGGAGAAGAAGTAAGCCAGAGGAGAAGTGGCCCATGGCAACCAATCAACTGCTCTGTATAATTTTAGATTATGCAAATTATAGGTGTTACTTCAGTGCTGATAGGTTGCCATGGGGCAGTCCTCCTCTGGCTCACTTCTCCTCCCTTATCACTGCTTCACACAGCTACCCCTCAATTTCATAAGCCAACAGATGTCAACAACTAAACTTTTTATTCAATTTTGATTCACCTAACGTGGAAAAGGTGGCCAGGAGATGCTTCAATCTCCTTTCCAGCTTTGTCATTTTTTTGCCATTCTTTAGGGGATGACTGAAATGTCCCCCCTATTGATGTATCTAACATTGTATACAGGGGCAAATTTAGGGGTAAGGACACCCCTAGGCACAACATTTTTGTGTGTCCCCCCCCCCTATTTTAATGTAATCATATATGTATATACATTGTTATTTATATATTTCATAAAAATTTAACTTTAGCCCACCTTAATATTTTTTTAAGCATCTGGGCTGCTCACTGTACAGATCACCTGGAGGGAGGCACTTATTAGTACAGTGATTAGCAGTGTCTCCGTCAGTCTCTCTCACACTGTGACTGACTGAGTGCAGGGAGGATCTGCGCACCGCTCAGCTGCTGGCAGGGGCGGATTGGCCATGTAAGTCACCGGGAAGTTTCCCGGGAGGCCGGACAAAGGTGAGGCCGAAAATAGACATGGCTCCACCCACTCGCGGGTGGAGCCATGGGCTGGGACCACTAGCATAGGACCGGCACTATGTACTTGCAGGGGCTATTTCCTCCCTCCTTCCCCTCTCCCCGAGTCTCAGCAGGAGCATGATGTCAGGTTACGGTTACACAGCCCCCCAAGGATAGCGGAGCCTGCTCCTGGCCTCCTCCTGCAGCCAGACACTGTTTATTTAGTGTTGTTGTGGTTTAAAGGGGCGTGGCCACGGGGGTCCGCGATTAGGCCACGCCCCCCACTTTATCTGGTTAGGGACGGCTAGTCTCAGACTCTGAGTGCAGCAGCAGCCAGCCTGGTCCTTCCTATTGCTGGCTCCTGGCCTCCTGCGGTCTCTGGAGCAAAAGGTAATGCTTGTTTTGGTACTAGGTCAGAAAGTGGTGTGTGTGTGTGTGTGTGTGTGTGATATGGTGGGAGGAAACAGGCTATGCATGTGTATTTGTGCAAGGACTGAGGGGAACCATCTGTGTGTATTGTGTAGGGATTAAGGGGGGCAGGCTATTTGTGTGTACTTGTGTAGGGACTGAGGGGAACAAGGTGTGTGTGTGTGTGTGTATGTGTGCGAAGTGACATAGCAATGAGCGTGCAGAGACCGCAATGGCTCTTCCCACCCCCCCCACCCCAGTGAACTGTTGCGCAGTTCCACCTTTAAGGGGATACTGCAACCACATATTTCATGAGCCTGGACAGCAGCATTTTATTTTGGGGCCAACACCAAGCGAATCGTCCTGATTGGCTTTGGGTCTGTGGGGGTAGGTGGCTCACTGTTGCTCTGGGAGATTTGTTTCCTAGCTCCAGCACCCCTTTGGTGCTTATCACCTTCAAGGTCAGCCTGCACCTTCTCTCTGCCACTCAGATTGCCCAGTTCCATCAGTAACAGACAGCAGCTTTAGCAACTCATTACTGACCTCTCCCAGGCTAGGACCAGCGGCATCAAAACCTGCACCACACTCCCTCCATCAGTGTCCGCTTCCCCCAGCTGGCCGCGTCCGCAGCCCCGCGTCCGCAGCCCCGCGTCCGCAGCTGGGCACCATCCACTGAATGGTGGCAGCGCACACAGCAAATTACGGCTTTAATATCCCCGTAGTTGAACTCAGCTTCTCCTCCTTAGAGTGCATTACAGGGCATTACTGTGTCTGGCATAATGTATTCAAGGGCATTATGATGTGTCGCATAATGTATCACAGGCATTATGATGTGTCGCATAATGTACCACGGGCATTATAATGTGTGACATAATGTGACAGGGGCATCAACTTAGCTAGGGCCTGCTCTGCTCCCTCCTCGGGCACCTCCTCCTCTGATGCGTCTGCAGCCAGGTGAGGTGACCAGTCTCCACGGCTCCTCTGAAGGCCGTAGACGCCGATGGTGTGGTCACACACTCAGCTGCTACCCTGTCATTCGCCCGTGCGTGCCCCTGTTATTTCCAGCATTTTACTGCAGTGTAAAGAAAGGTCCCGCAGCATCGTTAGTTATACTGCGGGCTGTAAATAAGCAGGAGCTTTGCAGCTGTAGCAGACACTCCCCCGCTTTCTCTATTGCCGGGACTCGATTGATGTCACTGACTGCCCCGGCTTCCAGGAACAGCAGCGGGAGAAGGTCTGCGGCTGCCGGTACCTACTATGGAAGAGATGGCAGGGGCGTACAGCTGTCCTGCTGTTGCCGTGGCTGTATCAGAGGTCAGCGGCTATTTCAAATGTCCCGCTGGCTCGCGAGCCAATTGAAATTGGCGGCAACCTATCAGGCAGTGGTGGCTCCTAAATTGGCTGCTGGACTGTGTGCTCGCAAGCCGGCGCGACATTTGAAATAGCCCCTGAGCCGCTGGGTTGCCCACCACTCCCATTAAACCACTCTGTCCAGCTGTAATGGGGACAGCAAGTGCACTGCTCTGCCCAGGGTGCACTCGCTGAAAGGATGTAATCCCCCATGGCAACCAGCATTTAACTACCCCTGTCATCAATCATGTATTCCCCATCCCCAGTGGCAACGAGCATTTCACCGCCCCTGGCAACAAGCATGTAATAGCCTGTAGCAACGAGCATTTAACTCCGCCTGACATCAAGTCATTCCTCGAGGCAAAGAGCATGTACCTCCTGACAACCAGCATGTAGGTTAGCACCAATTATGTGGCATAATATGCAATATGAATTCCGGTGTGTGGTGTAATGGGCATTACGGCATGTGGTAATTGCAATAGGCATTATAGCGTGTGGCATAATTATGGGGCATTACCATGTGTGGTCTAATGTGTAATGGGCACTATGGTGTCAGAGTGTGGCATGTGAGAGTGTGAGGGTCCTACCTATGGGTAAGTATAGTAAGATAGGTAAGTATCAGTATGAAAGGGCTTTGGATGTATTAAAGTTGTATTTTTCATGTGTCAGTGTGTGTGTTTATTTTACTATTTTTAATACTGTAGAACTACAAGTGCCAGCGGGCCCTTTAATGCCCCGCATGCTCGGACTTGTGGTTCTCCAAGTCCCAGCATGCGGGGGAAGCTTGCTGGGACTCATAGTTCCACAGTATCAAACAATAGTTTATTCTATTTTTCAGCCCGGTGACCACAGCTCAGGGTCACCAGGGACAGCAGCAGTCTTCAGCTTGGTCTGGTAAGTCCTGGAGGGGGGGGGACCCCTTTATTGGGGGGGTCCCCACTCCCCCAGGACCCCTGGCTAGGCTGACTGGTCGGTAGGGTTAATGCTTTGGCCGGGGGGACTTGTATAAAAAGTCTCCCCCCGGCTGTGGCATTACCCTGCTGGCTGGTTGGGCCTGGGGCTGGTTCATAAAATATGGGGGGACCCCTAGTATTTTGGGATTGGAGCCTGGGGCCAATTGTAAAAAATCGGGGAACTGCCGGGTTTCCTGATTTTTTATTACCAGCCCCAGCTCTTTCAGCCTGGTGCTGGTTACGGCTGTGGGGGGGACCCCACGCCGTTTTTTTTTTTTTATTTATTTATTTTTCTATTATTATTTTTTTACACCTTGCAGCCTGCACGGATCTGACTGATCTGTGCAGGCTGCCTATACAAATTCGTATTAGCGGCCGTATATACGGACGCTAATATGATTGGATACGCCATTGGAGGATTACAAAGCAGTCGTATTTGACTGCTTTGTATATTATCCTCCGGAACACATTTGCATACGGCTGAAACAGTCGTATTCATTCGTATTAAGAAAGCGAAATTTCATATTCATATTCTTAGTAAATTTCCCCCTATGTATGTGTGTGTATATGCATGCATGTATGTATAGATAGATAGATAGATAGATAGATAGAGAAATATATACATACATACCATTATGAAGCATTTATGGTCTAGGTCCTTGCTATAGTGGTATATCCACTTCTTAATTATTCACTTTTTATTTTATGTATTTTTATACCATGTTCATGTTATTGATGTAATTCATCAGCATTTATAACTATTGCTAAAATAAATATATTGTGTTTCCCTTTCATCAAACCAAGTGCCACTTCTTTGTTTGTTATTTCCTTGGGTTGTGTAGGACTGACAATCCTACTTTTAAGTGGCTGCTATTGACAAAGTACCCCTGGCAGCGCTTGCTTACGTTACCTTGGTAACACCCCCTTCTATACATACATACAAACATACATACATACACACACACACACACAGAGGTGAGCCAGCCACGGTACAAGTCGTACTGTTCTGAACAAATTTAATGAAGTCCATCATGGCTTCAATGCGTGCGCACGGGGGGTGCCAGGGGTGCACAGGCACCTCCTAATGCTAATGCCCGCCAGCACACACCCCCCCCCCCCCCCCCCACGCGATTGCACGCAAAATTTGCACCAGCACCCGGTGGCCGGCGGCGGTCAGGACTGCATTACTTGCCTGCCGCCGCCGGTTTCCAGCCTGCAGTCCAACCATATCACAGCAGCCGTTGTTACCACTGCGCCCTCGGGGATAAACCTGAAGCGCTGGCTGGGCTGTGGGCTCCATTCCTCAGCCCTTGGCCCCGCCTCTATAGACGTCACAGCGCGCACAACGAGGGGACGTCACAGCACGCACCCGTCCTCCCGCCCGCGCTCCTGTCCTCCTGCTGCCTTAGAGCCGGCAGCACATGCACCACACAGTCAGGCAGTGAGTGATATCCACGCTGAGAAGAAGTCAGCGTGAGCTACAGGCAGCCAGTGTTCCTCAAAGGAGTAAGCAAGCTAGGTTAGGTATTTATTATTTTCTTGAGGAGGAAAAAAAAATAGGAATTAACTTGTAATGTGAAAGTACTGACTGATGTTACTGCTGTGGTGGGTAGGAGCTGCTGCAGCAGTGTCTGCTGCAGGCACCTGTTAGGGTAGAGAGGGCTAAGGGGTAATATTTTGTAACAAAAACTGCTTGGTGCCCATACATGGTGCTGTTTTACCGTGTGATGCGATATGCACTCTTGCATGCATCCCATCATACAGTACAAAAAGTGTGCTGCACATAAACGCGTGCTGACAATAAGCATGTAGGTAAAGCAGCACTTACAGTATGTGGAAACTAATGTAATAGTCATTACGTATGTCGTATAATGTCTAATGGGCATTACAGTGTTTGGTATAATGTGTAATGGGCATTACGGAGTGTAGCATATTGTGTAATGGGCATTACGGTGAAAAAAAATTCTGTGCCTATTTGTAGTTTGTGTATATGGGGGAAATTATTCATTATGAAGTCCATATACATAAATAAGTCCCCACCTATTTAGTTTGCAATGATGTCAAGATAGTCACAATCAGTAGGTGGTGATAGACACGCCCCACCAATGGTGCACCCCCTATTAAAATGGTCTGCGCACGACTATGCCAGTGCGAATAACGAAACAAAAGACTGCGCTGTACCAGCAATGTTTCAGCACTTTATTGTGCTTTTGTCAAGCATAATACATGAAAAGTGTACAGGCCAACCTACTGTATATATGCAGATTGTTTGAGTGCAGCAGGGACAGCAACTACAGGTGTCAGCTGTCCCTTGACAAGGGCTGGGCTGTCAGCGACTTGCGTACATGTGCAAGGGTCTTGGGCGCACCTCATGTGGCATTATGTGTGTAAGCAGCACCACAAGTGGCATTGTGTGTGTAAGCGGCCCTGCAGGAGGCATTATGCGTGTAAGCATAACCTCACAGGGCATTATGCGTGTTAGCAGCACTAAAATTCCAATTGGGGGGGGAGCAATATGTATAATTACGCTACTGAGGGAACGCTGGTCCCACCAGGAGAAGATGCATCTTTTGCCATGGAACCCCTGGCATAACATGTAATGGGCATTAAAGTGTGTGGTATACCATGTACTTGCCATTATGGTGTTTGGTATAATGTGTAATGGGCATTACAGTGTGTGATATTACATGTAATGGGCATTACGGTGTATGGTTTAATGTGTAATTGGCATTACGGTGTGTGTTGTAATGGGCATTATGGTGTGTGGCACAATTTGTAATGGCAATTATGGTTTGTGGTATAATGTGTAATGGGCATTACGTTGTGTGGCATAATATGTAATGGGCATTACGTTGTGTGGCATAATATGTAATGGGCATTACCCTGGCATAATGTGTATTGGGCACGCCTTTTTCCAGGCTAGGATACACCCCTTGTAATTAGGCTCCACCCATTGTTTATTTGGTGCCGCCCACATGAGGCCACTTCCAGATATTTTCCAGGGCCACTTTTAGTCCCCAATCCGCCCCTGGCTGCTGGATACGCAGCCAATAGACTGTGTGTGTGTAGAGTAGCCAATGGGCGGCCGCCGGCAGCAGTGAGCCTAAACCATTTCCGGATACACAGGGGGACTGTTGGACCCAGCCTCTAAGCGGTGATGTAATGTGCATGGCAGAGTGGATGGGCAGTGGCGGGTGACGAGCGGCGCTGCCGCCAACATATGATAATTCATGTCTGTGGCGGCACTCGTCACTCGCCGCTGCCCACCCGCTGTGCCATGCTGCTATTTAACAGAATGTCAGCCTGCCTGCCGCCCTTAAATGGTGCCGCCCTGAGGCCGATGCCTCACGGGCCTAGGCACAAATCCGGCCCTGCATGTCGACATAGACACCAAAAACTCATGTCGACTTTACTCATGTTGCCCTAAAGATTGTGTCAACCTTCGGTCAATGTCGACCATTATTAGTGTCAACTTTGTCACTATCGACCATTAGATAATATTTTATTGTATTATTAACCCCTTCATGACAGAGCCAGTTTGTGCCTTCATGACAGAGCCCTTTTTTTCAAATCTGACATGTCTCACTTAAGTGGGGATAACTTTTTTTTGCTTTTATTTATCCCAGTGATTTTGAGATTGTTTTCTCGTGACACATTGTACTTCAAGTTAGTGGTAAATTTTGGTCGATACAGTCTGTGTTTTTTTGTGAAAAATACCAAAATATCGTGAAAAAATGGAAAATTTAGCAATATGCAAAATGTCACATTTTCTGCTTGTGAGACAAATAATCATACCACTCAAAATAGTTAATAACTAACAAAGACCATATGTCTACTTTATGTTGCAATCATTATTTCAACCTCCTTTTCATTTTTTTGGACACTAGGAGGCTTCAGATATGACTAGCAAATTCTCAAATTTTCAAGAAAATTTCAAACACTGATTTTTTTAGGGACCAGTTCAGTTCTGATGTGACTTTGAGGGACTTGTATGTGAGACACCCCCATAAATGATGCCATTTCAAAAACTGCACCCCTCACAGTATTCAAAACAGCATTTTGGAAGTTTGTTAACCCTTTAGGTGTTTCACAGGAATTAAAACAAAGTGTAGGTGAAATTTCAAAATTTCTTTTTTTTTGCAGAGTTTCAATTTTAATACATTTTTCTAACGAATACAGTAGATTTTACTAGAGAAATGTGACTAAAAATTGATTCCCCCAATTCTTTTGTTTTCAAAAATATCCTATATGTGGCCCTAGTGTGCACGTTGACCAAACCACAGGCTTCATAATAGAAGGAGCACCTACTTGATTTTGGAGCCTCCTTTTTATGAGATTTTTTTTTAGGCACCATGTAGGTTTCTAGGCACCATAAGTGCTAAAAGTTAGGAACCTCCCCCACAAGTCACCCCATTTTGCAATCTACACCCCTCAGGGAATTCATCTAGGGGTATAGTGTACATTTCAAACCCCCAGGGGTTTCACCAATTTTGGTACAACTGGGATGTGAAAATGGAAAATTACATTTTTTTACACAAAAATGCAGTTCTGGCTCAAAATTTTTCATTTTCACAAGGAATGAAGGAGACAAAGCACCCCAAAATCTGTGCCCCAATTTCTCCCGAGTACGGCAATGCCTCACATGTGACCAAAAAATACTAGTTGGGCGCATGGCAGGACTCAGAAGGGAAGGAGTGATTTTTGGATTTGGCAGCACAGATTTTGGTGGAATGAATGGTGGGTGCCATGTTGCATTAGCAAGACTCCCAAAGCACCAATACAGTGGAACCCCCCCACAAGTCACCCCATTTTGCAAAGTACACCCCTCAGGGAATTCATCTAGGGGTATAGTGTACATTTCAAACCCCCAGGGGTTTCACCAATTTTGATACAACTGGGCAGTGAAAATGAAAAATTACATTTTTTTACACAAAAATGCAGTTCTGGCTCAAAATTTTTCATTTTCACAAGGAATGAAGGAGACAAAGCACCCCAAAATCTGTGCCCCAATTTCTCCCGAGTACGGCAATGCCTCACATGTGACCAAAAATACCAGTTGGGCGCATGGCAGGACTCAGAAGGGAAGGAGTGATTTTTGGATTTGGCAGCACAGATTTTGGTGGAATGAATGGTGGGTGCCATGTTGCATTAGCAAGACTCCCAAAGCACCAATACAGTGGAACCCCCCCACAAGTCACCCCATTTTGCAAAGTACACCCCTCAGGGAATTCATCTAGGGGTATAGTGTACATTTCAAACCCCCAGGGGTTTCACCAATTTTGATACAACTGGGCAGTGAAAATGAAAAATTACATTTTTTTACACAAAAATGCAGTTCTGGCTCAAAATTTTTCATTTTCACAAGGAATGAAGGAGACAAAGCACCCCAAAATCTGTGCCCCAATTTCTCCCGAGTACGGCAATGCCTCACATGTGACCAAAAAATACCAGTTGGGCGCATGGCAGGACTCAGAAGGGAAGGAGTGATTTTTGGATTTGGCAGCACAGATTTTGGTGGAATGAATGGTGGGTGCCATGTTGCATTAGCAAGACTCCCAAAGCACCAATACAGTGGAACCCCCCCACAAGTCACCCCATTTTGCAAAGTACACCCCTCAGGGAATTCATCTAGGGGTATAGTGTACATTTCAAACCCCCAGGGGTTTCACCAATTTTGATACAACTGGGCAGTGAAAATGAAAAATTACATTTTTTTACACAAAAATGCAGTTCTGGCTCAAAATTTTTCATTTTCACAAGGAATGAAGGAGACAAAGCACCCCAAAATCTGTGCCCCAATTTCTCCCGAGTACGGCAATGCCTCACATGTGACCAAAAAATACCAGTTGGGCGCATGGCAGGACTCAGAAGGGAAGGAGTGATTTTTGGATTTGGCAGCACAGATTTTGGTGGAATGAATGGTGGGTGCCATGTTGCATTAGCAAGACTCCCAAAGCACCAATACAGTGGAACCCCCCCACAAGTCACCCCATTTTGCAAAGTACACCCCTCAGGGAATTCATCTAGGGGTATAGTGTACATTTCAAACCCCCAGGGGTTTCACCAATTTTGATACAACTGGGCAGTGAAAATGAAAAATTACATTTTTTTACACAAAAATGCAGTTCTGGCTCAAAATTTTTCATTTTCACAAGGAATGAAGGAGACAAAGCACCCCAAAATCTGTGCCCCAATTTCTCCCGAGTACGGCAATGCCTCACATGTGACCAAAAAATACCAGTTGGGCGCATGGCAGGACTCAGAAGGGAAGGAGTGATTTTTGGATTTGGCAGCACAGATTTTGGTGGAATGAATGGTGGGTGCCATGTTGCATTATCAAGACTCCCAAAGCACCAATACAGTGGAACCCCCCCACAAGTCACCCCATTTTGCAAAGTACACCCCTCAGGGAATTCATCTAGGGGTATAGTGTACATTTCAAACCCCCAGGGGTTTCACCAATTTTGATACAACTGGGCAGTGAAAATGAAAAATTACATTTTTTTACACAAAAATGCAGTTCTGGTTTAAAATTTTTCATTTTCACAAGGAATGAAGGAGACAAAGCACCCCAAAATCTGTGCCCCCATTTCTCCAGAGTACGACAATGCCTCACATGTGACCAAAAAATACCAGTTGGGTGCATGGCAGGACTCAGAAGGGAAGGAGTGATTTTTGGATTTTGGAGCACAGATTTTGGTGGAATGAATGGTGGGTGCTATGTTGCATTACCAATACAGTGGAACCCCCCCACAAGTGACCCCATTTTGCAAACTACACTCCTCAGGGAATTCATCTAGGGGTATAGTGTACATTTCAAACCCCCAGGGGTTTCACCAATTTTGATACAACTGGGCAGTGAAAATGAAAAATTACATTTTTTTACACAAAAATGCAGTTCTGGCTCAAAATTTTTCATTTTCACAAGGAATGAAGGAGACAAAGCACCCCAAAATCTGTGCCCCCATTTCTCCAGAGTACGGCAATGCCTCACATGTGACCAAAAAATACCAGTTGGGTGCATGGCAGGACTCAGAAGGGAAGGAGTGATTTTTGGATTTTGCAGCTCAGATTCTGGTGGAATGAATGGTGGGTGCTATGTGGCATTAGCAAGACCCCCGAAGCACGGTGAAATGATGAACCTAATAATCCATAGATGTGTGGTATATTTTGAAACACTCCTTTATACATAGGCCGGGTTTGTCGGGGCAAGTTTCACAGTGGAAAATAGTTTCCTTTCTTATTCCCTTTTTATAGCAAACTTTGCACCTTTTTTGTGTCCTGCCCTTTCTTGCAGTGGAGGGGATTTCGTTGGGAAAATGCTGCCCTGGTACAATACGGGGGCCAGTACTAGAAGTACTGGGGCCCTCTGCCTGCTGGTTCCCAAATATTAGGCCCTTTATGACTTCCTCTTGAAAGTGCATAAATGTCCCCCTCTGGCCGGTAGAACGGAATAGCACGTAAGCGTTATACAGTGCCATCTGGATGATATACACGGCCAGCTTCTTGTACCAGATATTTGTTTTCCGCAGGGCACTGTACGGCTTCAGTACCTGATCTGAAAGATCCACTCCGCCCATGTACTTATTGTAATCTAGGATACAATTTGGTTTTGAGGTGTGGGTACTGGTACCTCGTACAGGGATGGAGGTGGTACTGTCTCCATGAATTGTTGTCAGTATAAGGACATCCCTCTTGTCCTTATATTTGACCAACAACATATTTTCGGTGCATATTCCCCTGCTTTCACCCCTTCTCATTACTTGGGCAATGTGCGTTTTTGGGAGGCCTCTTTGGTTCTTACGCACAGTACCGCAAGCTGCTGTACCTCTTGAACCAAGGGCCTTAAACAGGGGGATGCTGGTGTAAAAGTTATCCACATAGAGGTGATAACCCTTATCCAGGAAGGGGTGCATTAAATCCCAGACAATTTTTCCACTAACACCTACGAGGGAGGGGGGGCATTCTGGCGGTTCAATTCTTGAATCCTTCCCTTCATATACCCTAAACTTGTGGGTGTACCCTGTGGTGCTTTCACACAGCTTATACATTTTTATGCCATACCTTGCCCTCTTACTGGGAAGGTACTGGCGGAATTTAACCCTTCCTTTAAAATGTATAAGGGACTCGTCGATGCTAATACATTTATCAGGGATGTATAGCTCTGCAAATTTGGCACTGAAATGATCAATGACCGGCCTGACTTTGAATAGCCTGTCAAAGGTGGGATCATCTCTGGGTGGGCACTGTGCATTATCGGTGTAATGTATAAATTTATGGATTGCCTCAAAACGAGTCCGAGTCATGGCCATACGGTAAAATGGGGTGCTGTACAGAACATCTGTACTCCAATATTGCCTAATTTGTGGCTTTTTTACTATGCCCATATGAAACACCAGACCCCAAAACGTCATCATCTCTACTGCATCTACAGGGGTCCACCTAGCAAATGATGACGTGGGGTTTTGAGCAATAAACTGCTGGGCATATAAATTAGTTTGGTCCACCATTACATTTATAAAATCATCAGAGAAAAATAATTTGAAAAAGTCAATTTCTCTGAGACCTGTGGAATCAAATTGGATTCCTGGGATGGCCAAAAACTCAGGAACCTGGGGCTCAAAATTGTCTGGTGGTGGGGTCCATACGAGATCAATTATTGGGGGGGGGGTCTCAGCTGCTCTACGGGGGCGTCTTTGAGGGGGTCCCTCATCACCAGAGGAGGAAGAGGAGCTTAAGACGAATCCTTCAAATTCCCCGCTTGCCTCACTGGCTGTGTCAGAATCAGAAGCAAGCATGGCATATGCCTCCTCCACTGAATACATTCTTCTGGATGACTGGGATGACATTTGGGATGACATTTTTATTTTTGTGTTACTGGTAGTGAAATGTTTCAACACGTGTATAGTGTAGGGGGGGGTACAAACTTTATTTCAACCCGGGGGGTATGTAGTGTGTAGTGTGTATGTAGTGCAGAAAAAAAAAATACTTTATACAAAAAAAAAAAAATTGAAGGGGTTAAAAAAAAAAAAAAATTGAAGGGGTTAAAAAAAAAAAAATTGAAGGGGTTAAAAAAACAAAAAAAAAGGTCCTGCGCCAAAAATTGAGCACAGATGTTGGTCAGTAACGTCCGTCACTGAACAGTGCTCAAAGGCAACAGGAATTTGATCCAAAAAAAAAAAAAAATCGATCAACCCTGTGCCGAAAAAGCTGATCAGTGATGTACGTCACTGATCAGCGCACAGTGGCCACAGGACACCCACAAAATCACAATGTGTGTAAAAAAAAAACCACACAGCACCCACAAAAAAAAAAAAGGTGATTAGTGATGAGACACTGATTACCAGTGAGGGGCAGCAGGTGCACAACCTTTGGTGCAACTGGCAGCAACTGACAGGTATATATAGAAAAAAAAAAACCTCTGCGCCCCCAAAAAGTTGCTGATCACCTCAGATATAGTGATCAGCACAAAAGGCGGGGGTAGCAGACACAAAATATACACTCTCTATCACTCTCTGTCACTATCTCTCTCTATCTCTCACTATCTATCACTATCTATCACTATCTATCACTATCTATCACACTGCAGCAGCAGCACTGACAGTTATATGTATAAAAAAAAACCTGCACCCCCAAAAAGGGGGGGTAGCAGACACAAAATATACACTCTCTATCACTCTATGTCACTATCTCTCTCTATCTCTCTATCTCTCACTATCTATCACTATCTATCACTATGACACTGCAGCAGCAGCACTGACAGTTATATATATATAAAAAAAAAACCTGCACCCCCAAAAAGGGGGGGTAGCAGACACAAATCTCTCTATCTCTCACTATCTATCACTATCTATCACTATCTCTCACTATCTATCACTATCTATCACTATGACACTGCAGCAGCAGCAGTGACAGTTATTTATATATAAAAAAAACCTGCACCCCCAAAAAGGGGGGGTAGCAGACACACAATATAGCTCTCTCTGTCACTATCTCTCTATCTCTCTCTATCTCTCTATCTCTCTATCACACTGCAGCAGCAGCAGGAAGTCTCAGGAAGTCAGATCCAGGAAGCGTCCAGCACGCTACAAGCAGTGATCAAGTGATCAGGTAAGGTATTTGCAAGGATCAGGTAAGTATTAGCAAGGATCAGGTCAGTATCACGGCAGATAGGCACGGTGACCGCTCTGCACGCTATTCCAGACCGGAATGGCGTCTGCAGCGCAGTCACCGGTAGTTTAAATGTCGCGCCATGGCTGTGATTGGTCCGTGGGTCCCACGGACCAATCACAGCCTTGGGGGCAGGTGGGGTGAGGGTGGGGTGAGGTGTCATCGTCACCGATGACCCCCTCATGCCCCCTGACGCCCGGCGGTGATTGACACCTGTGTTACCAAGCGTCTGATTCGCTGGTAACACAGGAAACCGCTGTGAATGGCTGTTCACACTGAACAGCCAATCACAGCGATCGCCGACGGGGGGGCGACATCGCAGCCCCCCCTGGGCATGCAGGGACATGTCTGCTGTCAGGGACAGCAGACATCGTCCCTCTGTCACTGCGTCTCGAGACGCAGTGACAGTTTAAAGTCATGACGTATATATACGTCATGTGTCGGGAAGTACTTCCCGGCCATGACGTATATATACGTCAAATGTCGTGAAGGGGTTAACTATTGAGCAGCTTTTTCAAACACAGCGCAGTGATTAACTCCATCTATTATCACATACACCAGGTCTGTCCAAACTATGGCTGTTGTGAAACCACAAGTCCCATCATGCCTTGCCACAGGTTTGCTATTTGGGAATGCTACAACTATGGCAAGGCATGCTGGGATGTGTAGTTTCACAACAGCTGGAGGGCCACAGTTTGGACACGCCTGACATACACAGTCTGCCGATAATCGCTCAGCTACGATATCATTGAATTTGTGACCAAAAGAGGTCACTGCAAGTTTTCACCAATGACTCCATCGTTCACTATATACCGTACAGTATAGCGTGTAAAACAGATGAAAGGCATCATTAACCATTAATGGAAATATGAAATCCCAGTCGCTATTTCCACCAGGTGGAAATAGCAGCTGGCAGTATTCAATCCCGGCCAGGACTCGCTTGCAACAGGTTTGCCTCACCATGGAGGCGGATCTGTATTGTCGGAAAAAGAGCCTGGATTGCCGTTTCAGACTATCGGTGTCCATTTTTGCCGATGCCGGGACTTTAAGGGCTATTTCACAAGCTCCAGCTCCTGCCGGGCGGCAAAGCCCCGCACGTCGAAGTTTTCAATGGCAGCCTGGCAGCCGTCCCTTCCAGTGGTGGGATCCGTCTGCAACCGGTTGGCCGGGCCGTGGCCATCCCGTGTGAATGGACAGTAACATGTCCATTATTAACTACTGTGAGCTTTTGGCCGTGCGGGTTTATGCCACCCGGCAGGAGCCGGAGCATGTGAAATAGCCCTATGACTGTCAGAATATATTCTGCCAGTTGGAAGAACAGACCCTACATTGAATAGGAATGTCATTCATTCAGTTACTGTATATTGTAAAGATGGATACGGTCAGTTGGTCGACCTAAAAATAGTCAACAGTCATTAGGTCGACATACTGGAAGGTCGACAGGGGTCTACACTAGGTCGACATGGCACAAGGTCGACACAAGCATTATGTCGACATGGTCTAGGTCGACATTCAAAAGGTCGACATGGGGTTTTTCCCTGTTTTTATGAGCGCAGAAAGCCACTTAAAACTGTTTCTATGTCGACATTCGGGTAAAAAAACAGTGAAAAACCCCATGTCAACCTTTTGACTGTCAACCTAGACCATGTTGACCTAATGCTTGTGTCGACCTAATGACCTGTTGATCTTGTGCCATGTCGACCTAGACCGATGTCGAACTTCCAGTATGTCGACCTAGTGGTGTCGATCTAATGACTGTTGACCATCTTTAGGTCGACCATACATTCCATACCTGTAAAGACATATTTAAGAATCAATGCAAACGATAAAACTTCACTCTTTCTGACAAAATCCTTCTTAAGATGGACAAAACCATGAGCACTGCAGGGGGCAGATGTAAAATGTGCAGAGATAATTAGATTTGGGTGTAATAAGGCCCAGAGAGTGAAATTAGAATTATTACTACTATAAGCACTGGATGGTCCTCTGACCCACCACTCTATGGAATCCTATTTTATTCTTTTAGGATAATAATTGTCCTACCTTAATACACATTTAGGGCCTCCTGCTCAGTATTTTTTGTGATCTTATCTATAATGCCTTTGATTGGTCAACATTTTGGGGGCATGCATAGCGCTCCCCGAACAGCTGGGCGAAACTCGTGTTCCCCTCCTTGACACTGCGAATCGGCCATGTTTGGTCAGCAGCCCACAGATGCTAAATTACTGTCCCGGCGCCTGTACACGGCAAATGACAGGCACTGGGAACGGTGAATGTGCAGTAACGGCATCTGAACTGCACATGTGCATACCTCTGATACATACCCACCACTGTACTTTGTCAGGTACAGCACCATTTTTTATGGCCTGTATCTTTTTTGGGTCTGTACAACTGTACATTGTAAGTGTAGGAAGGGAGCATGACCACGCCCCTTTTACCCATGACCATGCCCCCTTTACGGATTTGTACCGGTTTCTGCTCTTCAGATGTTGGAGGGTATGCAGATAATATGGGCTGCAGTGAAGCCAGAGTAATGTCACAGGTTGTATCTGGCTTCACTTAGACAGAGCACAGTGGCGGTATTTACCTGGGCAGGGGGCGGGGTTGCAGTCCTGCAGCCCATAGGTAAAAACCGTCACTGGATGTCACCCATAGCACCCAATCAAATTATATTTAATGGACAATGGAAAGCAAGTTGGTGGTTATAAAATGTACGCTGTGTGTTTAACGATAACAATTTTTTTCTACTTCTACATCATTTGGGTGACTGACAAAACACCTATATTGTTGGGACCATAGCTGCACAGCCTGGTCTTGTACTTGTATTTAAGAGATTATTTTTTTGCTTTTACATACATTTGTAAAAGTAACTATTATATATATATATTAATAAAACATAATTAACTTTTATCATTTACACTTTTTTCTTTATTTTAATATTTCACTGACTTAACTTTAATAGTTTGTGCACTATGGATGACAAAACCTAGTTCTTCTTTTGTATAATACAAATTGCCTCCTAATAAGGTCCCAGCCACTTCCCTGGTTTCCATTATGACATCACAGAACATTTCATCATGAGGCTGTGACTGATTGTGATGTCATCAGCTGCATCAGGATCATCAGGAACCATTTGAAAGGAAGTTGTCCATGGAATAAGACCTGTATTGAAGATGCTGTGTATACAGATATTCATTTTGCTAATATTAGTGATTACTGGGGGCAATGGAGCTCCAATTCGGGCAGCTGAAGATCGCTTGGCCCGAGATGATGGAACTAACATCTATTATGAGGAGAATAAACCAACTTCAGGCTACAAAGAAGAAACTCCTACAGAAGAAGCAGCAGAAGAAAGTGACCTGAGCGATGAGCTGAAAAAAAAACAATTCTTGATAATATATTGCTCAACAGTTGCCATTATTAGTCTAGCGTTCATTGCAATAGCACTGGGCATCATTTGTTACAGACAATATCATCTTAAGACTGCTGCTGATGAATCTTCACAGGACCTTGATAGTGAAGCTGGACTCCCTGAAGAACTTGAACCTGCGGTTACAGTAACTAACCTGGCAGGAGAGATGTGGCAGTCACAGGAATGCTCTCACCTTTTCTTGGCACTGGATCATCGTCTGAATCAACAGTTCCGGCTTGGGAACCAAAAAGAGACCCAAATACAGGCTTAGGAACCTGAGACAAAGAGACCCACATACAGGCTTAGGAACCTGAGACAAAGAGACCCACAAACAGGCTTAGGAACCTGAGACAAAGAGACCCACATACAGGCTTAGGAACCTGAGACAAAGAGACCCACATACTGGCTTGGGAACCAAAGACAAAGAGACCCACATACTGACTTGGGAACCAAAGACAAAGAGACCCACATACAGGCTTGGGAACCAAAGACAAAGAGACCCACATACAGGCTTGGGAACCGAAGACAAAGAGACCCACATACAGGCTTGGGAACCTGAGACAAAGAGACCCACATACAGGCTTGGGAACCTGAGACAAAGAGACCCACATACAGGCTTGGGAAGCTGAGACAAAGAGACCCACATACAGGCTTGGGAACCGAAGACAAAGAGACCCACATACAGGCTTAGGAACCTGAGACAAAGAGACCCACATACAGGCTTGGGAACCGAAGACAAAGAGACCCACATACAGGCTTGGGAACCAAAGACAAAGAGACCCACATACAGGCTTGGGAACCGAAGACAAAGAGACCCACATACAGGCTTGGGAACCTGAGACAAAAGAAACCCATCCCACTCCCACTCCCCCTCCCCCTCCCCCTCCCCCCCCCCACCCGTGGCTGTTATTGCATGGCTATCGGGCGTGGCCCCTTGGCGATGGGGTTACCAGTTCTTTAAGAATTGGTAGTGGCACAGCCACCATGGACCAACGCAATATTCATTTTGTTGTTATTAAGTTAGAACTGTGTAAATGTGCTGTCAGACTTACTGTGTGACTGAACTGACAACTTTCAGCTTCATTTGCAAAACATAAATTATTCTATATAAAGTATACCAAAAGTTGTGCAAAGATTAGGGCCATCTGTCCTCCCTCTCTCTCTGCCCAGCATCTGTCCTCCCTCTCTCTGCCCAGCATCTGCCCCTCCCCCTCTCCCTGTCCAGCATCTGCCCCCCCCCCCCCTCCCTGCCCAACATCTGCCCTCCCTCTCCCTGCCCAACATCTGCCCATTGTCTCTGCCCAGGATATTTCCTCCCTCTCCCTGTCCAGCATCTGTCCTCTCCCTCTCTCTGCCCAGCATCAGTTATCTTCTCTCTTCATTGGCCAGCATCTTGCTACCACCCCCTCTCTACCCAGAATTTGGTTGCTTTCTAATTTATCTGCTTAGATCTGGCTGTCCCGCCTTTCTCTGCCGAGTACCTGTCCCCCTCCTTTTCTCCCTGTGCCCCATCTATCATATCTATACATCCTTATTCAACCATTTCCAACAACACCCTCATAACTCATTGTTCCTCTTTCCCATTCTCCCACCTCCCCATACTTATTCCTCTTCTGTTCTCTTCACACCGTACACACACCTTGCGTCCAGGGGCGGATTTAGGGATGACGGCGCTCCTAGGCACAACAATAATGCTACCCCCTGTCTAATTATATTATTTTTATTGATAACTTATAAGCCCTCATTTGATAATAGCCAATATAATGGATTTATTAAAAAAAGCCACTAACTGTGACGTTCTTTTATTATGTATACAGTACATATTACTAAGTAGGACAGTTTACAGGGGCAGTATCTGCATGTCCTATCATTTACACTCTATTTAAGATGGAATACGGTACAGTACAGTGGATATTTTGCAGTTATTGGTACACTTTGGGCTGACAGTACCATCACAGGCATCCCAAACATGTGCTGCCCCTAGGCACGTGTCTCACGTGCCTAATGGGAAATTCGGCTCTGCCATTGTATCACTATACTGACCTTGCGATTGTGACGGCAATTGTAACAAGGTTAAACAAAACTAAGTATGGACGATCAGATTCCAATACTTGGGACAGTTCACATAGAAACAAATAAAAGGAGAACATAACAGAGATTTAACCATTAATGTTTCACGTCCGTCCTTGCTCGTTATGTTTATGCTACTGAGACGCAAATGGCGTACTTTTACTGGCGTAGAGGCAGGGGTGCCGAATTATGTTTTTGCTGGAGGGTGCTCAAGGAGGTGTGACCTCATGAAAAGGGGCATGTCATCTGGGGAGGGGGTGTGGCCCTGCAATAAGCTGACCTGAACGGTCCTGAATCACAATGTACACAACAATAAGCAATAGCTTATACTGCACACTGTATATACAACACATAATAGTGACTAATACTGCCCACTGTAAGCACACATACAGATGGAGCTGGCCTCTTCTATCCCAGGCGCTCGCCAGATCCCTTGCGCTGGCAGCGCCGGCGATAGAGACTGGGACTCCGATCAGATAGATTAGCAGGTGGGGCTGAACTCTGTTGTATGGTGATTGTCCTTAAAGTAAGGGGGGTCCAGGCAAAACAACACCAACGCGTTTCACAGTCCTGCTGACTGCTTTATCAAGGATAAAGCAGTCAGCAGGACTGTGAAACGTGTTGGTGTTGTTTTGCCTGGCCCCCCCTTACTTCAAGGACAATCACCATACAACAGAGT
The DNA here is from genome assembly GCF_055691185.1 of Crinia signifera. Lineage (NCBI taxonomy): Eukaryota > Metazoa > Chordata > Amphibia > Anura > Myobatrachidae > Crinia > Crinia signifera. The sequence goes on from NC_139219.1 coordinate 129,383,454, forward strand.
TCAGCCCCACCTGCTAATCTATCTGATCGGATTCCCCCACTTCTGGAAGTCTCTTGCCATTCAAATCTTGGATACCTGACCCCTCGCAGCAGTGAGGACTCCCGATAAGGCTAATTCCACCTGTGCCATCGGTTGTAATCCATCTTAGCAGCATCAGGATACCACAAGTGGCTAATAAGGACTTCTTCTAAACAACTTTTCCCAGGATCAGAGCAGGTTCTACCATCCATAAATCGGTGACTACCATCCTTGAATTGGTGACTATAATTTGGGTCCACGCAAATATTCTTTTACTCTATATAATCTTTTTTAATTTCACATTGTTTTTATTGTTTTCTTATTGTATTTTTATTGTCATTAAATATTAATGTGTTATTGGTAACATTAAGCGCTGCTTTCTTCTGTTTATTTAACTTTTCATCAACATTCTATAACTCTATCACTGAAAAACTCAACTCTTTACTAGACCTTACAAAAACACACTCTCACACATGTTCCAATCTGCACTGTGAGCCCTACTCTCTACTCTTGTTTCAGTTGTGCTCTTTGCCAATTAAGTCATGTACACATGTGGTGATTTGGCCAGGTGACTTTGCATAGTCAAAATCGCCTAGGTTAGCCAAAATCGCCCATGTGTATGTGTGGCTCTGCCGCGCTGTTATTTCCCGGCCAAATACACCGTGCAGGCAAATCAATTTTGACTAGATGCTGCACAGTCTATTTGGCTGTACAGACGGGCTAGCGGCTGGGGATGGCAGTCGGCGATCTCTGGTGGCTACATCTTGATTTTGATTAAGCTAAATGGCTGAGTAATTTGTCCTAGCCAAAGCCTCTGTGTACACCCCTTTAGGATGAAAGCAGGGCCATGTGGTAAGATCAAGGGTGCCAAGCATCGAGAAAGAAATATTAGCCAGCTAGACAGTCCTTTCTTGCTAGCTTGGGTACTAATGTTTGTAGCGGTATTGCTATTATGCTTAGGTGTCTATGGTATAATATAACCGTATATGTATTCTTAAATGTCACCAAAAAGGTTCACACACACACACACAGCTACTGTCTACTGCAATTTAGCTGTCTCTACATAGTGTGCAGTGAAGCTCATGGCCAGGGGCGAATTTAGGGGTCAGGACACCCCTAGGCACAACATTTTTGTGTTCCCCCCCCCCCCTATTTTAATGTAATCATATATGTATATACATTGTTATTTATATATTTCATTAAAATTTAACTTTAGCCCACCTTAATATTTTTTTAAGCATCTGGGCTGCTCACTGTACAGATGACCTGGAGGGAGGCACTTATTAGTACAGTGATTAGCAGTGTCTCCGTCAGTCTCTCTCACACTGTGACTGACTGAGTGCAGGGAGGATCTGCGCACCGCTCAGCTGCTGGATACGCAGCCATTAGACTGTGTGTGTGTAGAGTAGCCAATGGGCGGCCGCCGGCAGCAGTGAGCCTGAGCCATTTCCGGATACACAGGGGGACTGTTGGACCCAGCCTCTAAGCGGTGATGTAATGTGCATGGCAGAGTGGATGGGCAGTGGCGGGTGACGAGCGGCGCTGCCGCCAACATATGATAATTCATGTCTGTGGCGGCGCTCGTCACTCGCCGCTGCCCACCCGCTGTGCCATGCTGCTATTTAACAGAATGTCAGCCTGCCTGCCGCCCTTAAATGGTGCCGCCCTGAGGCCGATGCCTCACGGGCCTAGGCACAAATCCGGCCCTGATTGTATAGACTTACCTAATACCTCCTGCACAGAAAACTTCAGGATCCCTAACCACACACAGAGCAGGTCAAACTCTCCAGAAATTCGGGGTTAGGTGCCCCACATTTTACCAAATGACACTTCACAGCCTAACCACTGCCTAACACACATAGGCGTGCACCAGGGGCGGATTGGGAATTAAAACCAGCCCGGGAAATATTTTGAAGCAGCCCTAAAGGGGGGGCGAGCGTTGTTGCGCGCCGGAGGCGCGTGCAATTTTTGGGGCGTGGCCTATTAATATGGGGTGTGGCCTATTTAAACAAGGTCACGCCCCATTTTTGCTGCTGTGGGGGCATGACTAGTGGCTGGCTATGTCCCCAGCCCCTCAGGCTGCAGAATAGGCGCAAGCGTACAGCGTCTATTCTGCAGCCTGTGGGGCTGGGGAGATAGAGACAGGGGGGGGGGGTGACAGGGGGTCTCCCAACTGTCCCCCCGCCGTGGGACACTTAGTATGGTCCACCTCCCTTGAACACATTATGCACTATAACAAGAGGGCCCTTTGTTCTATCGAAAAACCTGTACACCTTATGCCACACAGTATGAGCCAATATTCACATTATGACACATGGAATGATCCAAAATTCACAAAATGCCACACAGAATGGGTTAAAAAAAATGCTAAAGTTCACATTATGCAACGGAATGAGAAGACACAGGGTGAGAGGGTGTTGGTGCAGGATGAGAGGGGTTGGTAATGAAGGGTGAGTAGGGGGTGACGAGGGGTGAGAGTAGAGTGGCAGGGTGGAAGAGGATGCAGGGAGGGAGGGGGGACGGAGGGTGGCATAGAATGCTGGGAGGGGGGACGCAGGGTGGCGTAGAATGCTGGGAGGGGAGATGCAGGGTGGATGAGAATGAAAGGAGGGAGGACGTACGCAGGGTGGCACAGGATGCAGTGTGTGAGGGGGGCATGGTGGCACAGGATGCAGGGTAGGAGGGGGAATGCAGAGTGGCAGAGGATGCAGGGAGGGGAGTCACAAAGTGGTGGAGGATGCAGGGAGGGGAGACAGTGATGCCCATTATACATATGCCACACACCGTGATGCCCATTATACATATGCCGCACACCGTGATGCCCATTATACATATGCCGCACGCCGTGATGCCCATTATACATATGCCGCACACCCTGATGCCATTATACATATACCACACACACCATGATGCCCATTACAGATATGCCACACAAACCGTGATGCCCATTACAGATATGCCACACACACCGTGATGCCCATTACAGATATGCCACACACTGAGATGCCCTTTACATATTATGGCACATAAGTGCTGCTTACCGACATGCTCATTCCAAGGAGGTTTAGTGCTTGTTGCCAAGGGGGTTTACATGCTCCTATCCAGGGGGAAGCAGTCTGACAGCCGGGCAGAGTGGGGTGTGCTGCCCAGCTGTCTAAAGAGCGGGTCCGCAGTGGCTGCAGTGAAACAGTGTGATAGCCGGGCAGAAGCGGTGGGCCGCCCGGCTGTCTTTAGAGCAGGCCCACGGCTGTTTGAAATCACGTGATGGGTTGCCAGTAAATAGCAGCACACAATTACATGACACCCCCTCCCCCCCCGCAAATATGAACATGAACATTATGCCACATATCTTAATACCCATTAGACAATATGCCAGATGAGACGCCATAATGTCCATTGCACATTATGCCACACACTGCAATGTCCATTAAACATTATACCACACACTGTACTGCCCATTAGACAATATACAACATACCATAATGCCCATTACACATTATGCCCACACCATAATGTACATTGCCCATTATGCCACATACATCCATTAAAGACAGAAATCAGAGGCAGGGGCTGTGAATTGCAGCAATGTGTGGCATGGCCCCTGTACCATAAAGGCAGGTCATAAAGTAAAAGGCTTCATTCTGTCCCCTTTCCTCCTTGCAATACTAATGCAAGGAGGAAAGGGGACAGAATGAAGCCTTTTACTTCTGTGCCATCCCCGCTGCATGTGGGCACACCACCTGCCTCACTCCAATTCTCCTGACTGCAACATCCAAAAACACTAGCAAAATCACTAAAACAGAATAGTGACAGTGCAAGACAGGCCCCAGGGGTAATCAGGATGTGGCCACCTCTTAGCTGACGTCCCTTCCTCCAACGTCCCTGGACCTCTGCCCCTCCACTCATGTCTGTGTCTCTCCAGAATGGCATACCGACCACCACATAATTGTCTACCCCACTGGCTGCTGCCCCCCTTCTCTATGTCCCGCACCTATCTGCCGCATCCGCCGCTGCTACCATACCTTGCTGAGAGCGGAGCGCAGCCACAGCACCGCAGGCTTCGTCCCTCAATCACCTCGTGACTCCCGGCCATTTCAAACATGACACGCTGACTCTTGTGCCAATCGGAACTTTGGCTGATTGGCTCAGGAGCTGTGCCGCATTTGAAATGACCTAGAGCCACGGAGACCGGGTGAGATTAACCTTTATAGGGGGAGGGGGAGGGGCGACTGGACACCCCTGGGGGCCCCTGGAAACCTCTGGATACCCCTGGGGGCCCTGGACACCAGCCTGCCTGCACCAGTCAGTCAGTTGAGCACCGACGCTACCTGTATGCTATGCTTTGATTGTTTGGAATGAGAAGAAGAGGTTAATAAAGATGGAATGGGTCTTGCGTGTTTTGCAGAATAAAGTTGAAAGATACAGTTTACAGTGATTGTTAATATTTTTAGTTCATAATTTGGAGGTGTGGAACATGGGGACTAATGGTACTTGTCCTAGATGAGGATACTAGTCCCCATGTTCCACATGACCCACACCTCCAAATTATGAACTAATAAAATATTAACCATCACTGTAAACTGTATCTTTCAACTTTATTCTGCTATACATGCAATACCCATTTTATCTTTATTAACCTCTGGCTCTTCTTCTCATTCCAAACAATCAAAGCATACAGGCTGAAGCAGCGCTAAAGGCCTTTTGGTTCAGATGCAAAACTGTTGAGGCTCAAGCCCACCCAACAATTTTGCATCTAAACCAAAAGGGCTTAGCAGCGCCTGAAAAACACTTCAGGTACAGTCATTGCCAATAATGTGAGCGCAGTATTAGTATACCTACTCACTCCATCTCTCTCCGCAGGTCCTGACTCCGACTTGAGCCAGTGTCCTCCCCCTCCTGTTTGCCGCGTCACTGGACTGCCCAGCCGGTCCTCTGAACAGTTTAAGTGCCGAAGCGGCACGCAAGATGAGGACGCGCCGGCGCTATGATGTCATGGTGCATTCCGGCGCATGCGCAGTCAGCGCTCGCCATGAGTTTCACTTGCGGCCATCTTTATTGTGGGCAAAAGTGCTGTGGCCGTGGCCGCTAACCGCGGAGATGGCGGTCGAGTGGTCCGCGGCCCAGCCAGGGGGGGGAGCGGCCGCTACATGGCTGAAATGTGCCGGCCCACCGGGAAATAGCCCGGTTTCCCGGTGGGCCAATCCGCCCCTGGCGTGCACAGCACATTTTATTAGGGGGTGCACTATCAAATGAGTATGTGTGGCACCCCCTGTTGTGCATGTCTATTACTGCCCATTGGGTGTGTCAATCAGACGTGTCTACCATCATCTGTTGGCACTCGCTACAATATAAAACATCTCTCAGCCCACCATAATCTCTTGCCTATTACAGTTTTAATCTACTAATTACTCTGTGTAACAGTAAAGGCAAATAAAGTCAAAAACATATATGGATAACGCAGGCATGTAATGATATGGATGACACAGGTATGTAGTGATATGACAATGGTCTAGTACAATTAACAATGCAAAACACATAATTGATTGATGGGTGCTTCTTTTAATGGAACACAGTTCTAAAATGCAAAAGTCATTGGTTAAAGGTATTGCAGATATTGCTAGTGGCAGGGAGGTTTTCATAAGGTGGGCACAGAATTAGAGGGTGCCTATGCTAACACATCAGATTGACATATCAGCCTATGAGCCAATTCTGCCCGGTAACAAGGTTATCATATTCAGTCAAGAAAAAATCTAGGAGTCTCAGTTGTCCTCATGCCTTTTTGGATTTCATCTGTTCAAATATCAGATGCTGAAATACCTAGTAAAGCAGCAATACTGGCAGCCGCATTAATGAAGTAATGAATGCCATATTCAATGAACTGGTGTCAGTCTGGCATGGTTTCCGTCCATCCGTTCATTCAGATGTCACAGCGCTGTCTCTTCCACAGCAAGCACCTGTTCGGTAAAGCCACTGAGCATGTCTATCTCCTCCGCTGAGTTTAGTGGTCGCAGCCATGCCTTTAGCATGCCAGAGTTCCCACTGGTCCTTGGACATGGACCATCTTTGATCAGTTAACATGACTATTATCAGCCAATCCTGTTATCAGGCTCTGACCTCATTAATTTGCAGTCTGTTTCAGCCTATCAGTCCTCACCTACTGCTGGGAAGACTCTCCCAATCCATCAGTGCAATATCTTTAGTGTAGCTGCATCGCCAGATCAGCTCCTGTGATATCCTGCTTTCTACAGCATAATGCAATTGTCATCTTGCCATACAGCTTGACTTCTCCAAGTGGTTCCTACCACCTTCTTTGGTTTCAAGCCGATTCCCTGCTACTTCTCCTGCTTGGTGAGATCTGTCCAATACCATCCATACCTTTGATACCATCACTACCACTCAACTCTTGCATTATTTGCCTATAATTCACTGCGTACATCATCTACTTATCATTACAGAGCCATTTCACCTTAACAGTCACCACTCAGAGCGTATTCATCAATCTCTGTTGCCATTGGTGCACCACATCGGATACAGTCATCATAATATTATATTAATATAAAAAAAGTAATACAATTGTTATCAGTGCTTGGCACCACCAATCAAATTCTGTGTGCATCTCACAAATTTATTCCTAAGGAATCAGTTTAAAGTTTGATTTGCAAATTCCTTTTAGTAAAATAATTGCTTCTGACATCAATAAATTGCAGATTAAAAGACAAATTGATTCAAGACTAAAGTAGTAGACTAAAGTAGTAGCTGTCAATTTAACCTCACAAAGTGAAAATTTAACTTGCGCCAAACATGCCCCGATCAAATCAACTGAGCTTGTTCATTTTAATGCTGATGAAGTTTTTTATGCACTTGCACTTGAAAAGGTTTGCACAGTGAAAGATAACATGCATATGTTCAGCTGCATCCAGCTTTCTCTATTCACCCACATCCAATGGTCATTACCAGCATCTACAATGTGGCATGGAGTGGGCCCAGATGGAAGTATTGAATACAAACTGGATTGGAACTTGGAATTTGCATTTTAGCAACTTGGAATTTGCAGTTTCATATACAGTAATACATGTTGTCATATGGCACCTGGCAAGATGGCGACACCCAGCCGAATGCTGAAGACCGGTGAAACCAATTGACACTGAGGAGACCAGCCACAGGGCCAGTAAACGACTCATGTGAGGTAATCTATACTTACCACTCTCCTCCGGGCTATGTTTTGTGTGATATCTTTTGTATATAAAGAGTATCTCCTACCAGAAAGTCACTGAGAGTGACACTGCTCTGATTATACCACTACCAAAAACTTTTACTTTTTATCTCATTTTTGGCATTGTGATGAAATTATACAATAAATACTGGTTATTTTACTTAACGGACATGCTCTTTATTTACACAAGAAATTACACAACACATACACCAGGCACAAAATGCGTTGATCCTATTATCTGAGGACCAAAGCAGTGATCTTGAGACCTCGATCAGAGCCGAGCGATACCCCCCGGCCAGCGGGATTCCATGTCGCATGCTAGAACAGCTGCGGCAGGAAGCTTAAAGCTGTAGAAGATTCACACTGAGAAAGTTATATGCAAAGTGATTCACAGAACTGAGTTGATACACGGGACTCAGTTCAGTGAAATGTAAAGACTGCACAGCACACAACACATTCACTGAGTTGCAGAGACTCAGTCACTCAGTGTGCTGGCAGACCAGGAAGTGCACTGCTGCATGAATCTGATCCGCATCACTGAATCACTGAGCCTCCACAGTGAACAACTGTCTCGAGTCACTTGCAGACTCAGGGATTCATCCAGGCACAGCAGCCCTGCCCCTGACTCACTAGTGAGTCGTGACTGCTACCTCCCTGCCTCCCTTCCACTGGGTGCCACCAGGAAGGTACATTAATTGATTGAACTGTCCAGTGTCACTGCCTCTGACTCTCCTCCTTAATCCCTCCTGCTGACTCGAGTCTGAGAGAGGTGGCGCTACTGCTGCTGACTCGACTCAGTAAACAGTGAGTGACTTGAGGCATTCATTCAGTCTAATGATTCAAGTCACTGAGCCGAGCCATTGAGTCTGTAGCCATCTCTACACTGAGCCCAGCTGCTCTTGCACTGCACACAAGACCTACAGCGGTGGGAAGCAACAGCCGCAGAGGACTTCTGCACACTGGCCTGCACACTGGTGCACACTGCACCACTCGGCAAAACCATTAGAGGTATGGACGGTGCAGAACACCGCATGGTCCTCCATTTATCTCCAGAAGGAGCTGTATACATTTTTAACATATTTCCTTCCACATGTGTCACGATTGGCATTATGTTTTATTTTATTTTTTCGTAAATTCAGTTATCGTTTTTAATTCTTTTCACAACTTGTTAACCTTTTCCTATGAATTTTCAAATTTCATCTTGCTTCTTGGCTCTTGCTTTTCTCCACCTATATTATACTGAATTTCAGCACTCAAATATAAACCCATATTCACATACTCCAGAGGAGAGCACTAAGTATACAGATTATTTCCCAAATTCCTATGAACTATACCACTCAAATACGCAGCAGTTCATCACTACCAAGACTAATTGAGAGCAGATACTATACTACACACCCGACCGAGTATGCACCTGCCCATCTGATGAATGAACCCCAAACAGCAACACACGCTGGATCATCCAGACGGATAAGCATATCAGCTGCCGAATCGTGACCGTACCCCCACCCTTCTGGGGTGGACTCCGAACACCTCCCAGGCTTACGTGGATTCTTCTGATGGAAAGTTTTTATTAAAAGTGGACCATTGATGTTAGAGGCTTCCACCTAAGTTCTTTCCTCAAGACCAGTGGTCGAAGTGGGAATTTTGAAGTGGGGGTATTTAAAATTTCCAGGATCTGGGGTACACCTAGAACTCCAGAAACTTTATTGATTTTGATAATGATAAATGTAAATGTAGCCTCTCCCTACACTTTCCATTCCTTTCTTCCCTCTAAGAACTCTGCACTGCTCTCACCCTCCTTCCCTCTATCACCCTGGTGCCCTTCCCCCCTCCCCAATATTTGTGGCAGACTGACAGGCTGATTACTGTTTCCTTGACTAAGGCCAGTGTTCAATGAGAAAAATTTGCCTTGTTTTATGGCGAGTTTGTGCTGTTTTCGCGTTGGAAGGAGCATTTTGCTCTCCAAAAGTGAACCACCCTATTCAATGTGATATTTTCGCCGTCTTTTTAAGTGATTTTCACCGTGTCTCTCTGTGTAGCAATTCTCCATCTTTTCATGGAGAACTGGAATGTGAACTTTTAAACTAAACGTTTTTTTTTGTAATTTTGGTGTAAACAAATCAGGATTTTTTTTCTGTGAAGGGGCATGTTATTTTTATTCATGTGCTTATAGCAACATTTTTTTTTTTTTACACAGAGCAGACAGCAGGGGGCCGGAGCTCTCGAGCCGCTCATTAGATATTCATATATTCACTGCACCCGATCATTACATATGCACGATCGGGTGCAGTGAATACTGGGTCCCCCGCTGGCTATAGGGGGGGGCAGCTTGTGCTGCCTGGGTCCCGGGGAGCCCACCTCCCCTCCACATATGTTTTGGGGCAGCCAGGGAGACTTTAATCTCCCTGGCTGCCACCGTCCCCTGGCTCCCTGCCAGCTCCCTGCCGCGGGCGCTCGTCTGCTGCAGGGGTTAAGACTCGCCGCGAGTGGCGGCGAGTCTTAACCACATTGAATAGTGGGAGCAGGAGTGGCAGCGAGCCCTCCGGAACAGGGCGAGTGCATGGCGAGAGAAAAAATCTCTCACCATGCACGGAGAATTTTTTTCATTGAATACTGCCTTAAGTGGGGCAAGAACAGGCTCTTTTGATGCACCTTGAGCTGCAGCTTCAGTATCTTTGGCTTGTCTATGAGACTATACTTTCCAATGTCACTGAGCTGTTTGATATCTATGAGATATCAAGCATTGATTCTTTCAAATAGGGCAGCTCAGAAGCTATGATGGATTTAACAAACATTTTATGAGACTGGTGGTAAAGTGGCCTCCTCATTGGCTAGCAGACTCTGGCAACATAGCAACATGACCTGGTAAGTGTATTTCAAATCTTAGTAATTTTCACCCTTTAGCTTTTATTAAATATTTTAAATCAGCCTCTAACCATATAGCTTTTTTGCAACTTACTATAAAAAAATCAGTGCCATCCTGTCCCCTAGGCTCATAGATTTATTTAATGCAAATGCTGTGTGATGCAACTTGAAACCATGTTCAATAACCCAAATTGGACCCATGATTTTGGATAGAGTGATTGCGTTATTAAGAAACAAACTGAGTACATATTACACAGAATTCTAGCTCATCATTTCCTAATGCTGGCCTCCTTGAAAACAGAAAGCTTGGGGGTTACGAGAGGTAAAATGTAAAAATGTATCATTTTAAGGTTCTTAAAGGGGCCAATTTCTGTAATTATGAAAAATCACTAAATTATATAGTATAGGTGTTAGCGCCAATCAGCATTAGTCCAAAAGCATCTGTCGCCCCTTTTGTGTTAGTCTGTCACCAATTTTGTATGTGCATATGTTTCACCCTGTTTGATATATGTGTATGTCTCCCACGATCCCATATCTTCCACCATTTTTTTTCTATGTGCTGTCTACATGCACCACACCCCTTCACCACCCTCGTCTCGGCTCTTCATGTCTTTTATTACACCTCTTCTGCTAGTTGTGAAAAACAAAACTAGTGCAGTGCTGTGTGCTGTTTTGTTCATTTGACAACTTTTGCACTGAGCATATCAAAAATAAACTTTCAGGGTAGATACAATTCCAACTGTACACATAGCACATTATTGTTATTATAGCAAAACTGTCATTTGTTTCATAACTGTGGTGTGTGAGCAAAAACAAGTGAGGTTTTTCTGCTGTAATACATCAATGTGTAGTATACAAGGGGTATGGATTATTAGGTCAACACCACTAGGTCGACATGAAGGAAGGTTGACATGACTTAAGGTCGACATGCAGGAAGGTCAACATGACTAACTGTCGGCATGGGTTAGGTCGACAGGGTCATTAGGTCGGACATTGAAAAAGTCAAGATGTTTTTTTTTCCACTTTTTTTTTCCTCGAACGTCGACAAAATGTAGCACCGCGTCCCCTCGCATGGCTAGACACGCATTGGGCATGGTGCACACTATTGTATTCTTCCACCACACCCCAGTGGATGGTAGGGCATGAAATACCACCTGTCGGCACATGTTGGCTCAGAAAACAGTAAAAAAACCAATGTCAACATAATGACCCTGTCGACCTTAAGTCATGTCAACTTTCCTGCATGTTGACCTAATGGTGTCGAAATAATGCTTGTCGACCTACTTGCTGGTAACCCAAGGACCATATCCCTATACAATAAACCTAATGAACCTTTAGACAGATTCAAACCTGATTGCTAATCAGTTACTTTGAAATTTGGTGTTCGCATCAGACATATGGCCATAATTAGCAACAAAATTTCAGGCCGCCATGATCGCAGTAGTTGCAGTTTGATTGACAGGAAGCCAGCATTTGAAGGAGGAATCATGGTGCTTTCTGGGTGTGCAAGACTGCCCTGGCGTTTTTGAGGCGGGTCTATGACATCAACGATGACCACTTCCACCTTGCCTCAGTCACAGATTAGTGGATACCTCAGACCTCAGACGGGAATTGTGACATGATTTGCATGTAGATTGCGATTAATGATCCATTTACAATTCTCTCGCAATTTAGCAAGGGGTGTTTTCTCTTTCTGTTTTGGTAGAGGTTTTCACCTAGCAGTCCACTAAGAAAAAATGGTGGTGGCTTAAGGGTGAAATGAAAAAGATTGCGAACCACTGTACTACTTGAAAACAAGGGCAATACAAACCAAATCAAGAACATCAGCACAATACTCAAAATAAAAATAATAATGTCCAGCATTTTTTTTTTCCTTTTTAATTCCACATTTGGGAACACTTCTAAATGCATACACAATCATGGCCTGACAAAACTGCATATAGTGGAAACCTGAAACTCTGTTTTAAACAACAGAGGACAAAAGATATTTTGCGGAATCAGAGACATTTGAGATTCTCCTTCAAAAACTGTTAATTATTGCATATTAGAAATCAGGAGCAAGAGTGTCATTGTGTGACACTGGTAGAACCATGCTCTGACTGGAAGCACAGTTACAGTAACAAAACCTCAAAACACCTTGGAAAGTAAGCAATTAGAGATATTATGATGCAATGGTTACAGTAGGATCTGAGCCATATGAAATAGATGTGTGGTCAAGAGAAGTAACATATGCTCTCCTTAATTGTAGCTTTAAAGGGAAGTGACATGAGGTGAGGTGGGGAGACGTCAGATGAGGACCATTCTTGCCTCTCTTTTTTTGTGTTGTAAATCCCACCCCATGGGCGGGGTCCGGCTGCTCCCTGCCTGCTCCACAGCAGCAGCACCAACCCCAGCAGCAGCAGCATCGAGAAAGTAGTTACTGTATGCACCAACTCGGGTCTTGTGTCTGTGCTTCCTGTATCCTTACACGCACATGTCCTGCACTGGAACACACGAGGTACGTGCTCTCATCATCATATATCACTGGGGCTAATGACTGTTTTTCTCATTTATGATATTGCCCATCTGTTGAGCGATGAGTCCGAGAAGAGGCGAAAAAGGCGACTTTTTTACTGTGGCTTGGAGGGGTGCGGGTGGATGTGACACCGGGAGTGTGCATTTTCCCCCCAATGTGTGATTTGGGGATGACATAGGGGGCTCGCTCGGTCTGCGTGCACGCCCATTCCCCAGCCCGATCTCCAAGCTCTGCGAATGAATGGAGGGAAGTTGTAAACCTCTAATAAAGTCAGAAATAGAGACGTGCCAGCGCTAAAGTACAAATGCGCGAGGGGGCAGCTGAACTGGAGTAGTCCAATACTCCTGGGTAGATATAGTACAGATTGGATAGTTCTGCGCTCTCCCTCTAGGTGCATGTGCAAAGTAATGATATGCTGTAAGACAGTGGGTTTGGTAAAAAGAATGTTTTATTTCTGAGAATATATAAAATAAGGGGCAAAGAGAAAAATGGATGCTTGTGCATAAGTTACCACCGGTGGTGGTGTGAGGAGTTGTATAGTCACTCCAAAATGGCAGTGTAACAGCTCTCACTCCGTGGTGTCTGCTGTTCACTGTTAATTGACAGGGAGGAAAGGGGAATTGGCTGTCTATGAAAAAACTCACAAAAAAGCCTGGGGGTGAAGAAGGTTAGCACAGTCTATGTGATGCAGTCTCTGTAATAAAGAAACAGTCTGGCAAATTGCTGTTGCTGCCGGGGTCAAAGTAGGTACGTGATGTCACCGGGGGCTGGCGTCCCTAACCCGCCGATGGTGCACAGCGTACTTACCCGATACCCTGTTCAGTGCAGGATCAGTCCCTCGCCGTTCTCCCGATGTGCCAATCGCTGGCGCTCGTGTTGCCGGCGGGTGCGTCCGTAGTGTGCCACACAGATCACCGCGCGTCGCCGTCACTTCCGGGTTCGGCTGGGGAGCGTCAACCCGGAGTGACAGGGGGGTGGAAGCTGTGTGCGCTCGACTCCCAAGCTGGACTACGGGAGGAGACTTCTGTGTAGTGATGTGGAGATGTCCGTGGAGATGTCCAACGCGTTTCAGCCGCCTACCGGCCTTTTTCAAGGATATCATGTGCTGCTGGGTGATTGGTTTATATTGGGGATTATGTCCCTCCCCTTGAGAGCTCTGATTTGTTGGATGTCCTGTCGCTCAAATGGCTAACGTAATCAGAGGGTGGTGTCATGATGGGGCATATTACAGGTGTAAAAGGAAAAAACCCCTAGGCAATTAGCCTTTATGCATATGCGTGCAAGTATCACAAACATGCAGTTCTGGTGGAGGTGTGCAGCTTAGTGCAATCACGTCGGGTAAATTTACACTAAGTTGCCATTATGAAAGTCTATGTTTAAACCATGGATGGATGTGACACCGGGAGTGTGCATTTTCCCCCCAATGTGTGATTTGGGGATGACATAGGGGGCTCGCTCGGTCTGCGTGCACGCCCATTCCCCAGCCCGATCTCCAAGCTCTGCGAATGAATGGAGGGAAGTTGTAAACCTCTAATAAAGTCAGACTTGTGACTACCTGTTGCTCATCCACACCCTTGTGTGTGCCCGCCCGGGGGGTATAAAGGGCATTTTATGTGACCCTGTCTCAGCATGGTGGATGTTTGTACTTTGTCTTCAGTCCGTGTTGTGTGATGATGCGCTCCAGCAAGCGAGGCCGCCTTTGTGGCACACACACAGCATCAGGCTCTCTGCACATCATCTCCATGGTAACCGGGGACATGGCAGCATGGGTATCTAACTGCCCTGTGTTACACATGTCACAGAGAGGGACAGCGTGAAGGATAGGGGCACAGGGGGAGGCAGCATGCTGTTGCTCTCATCCATCAGGCTGCCGGGGGTGAGAGGCACCTGTCCCCCCAGCCTCAGGAGCTGAGTGGGGTAATAATGGCATGAGGCTGGGAGCGTGTGCACTCTGCAGTGTACGTGATTGTCCTGGGTCACACAACTCAGAAGCGCTGCTTATGTTTTGTCTGTAGTAAGCCCTCCAAAGCCACATCTACATTTTCCTTCTCAAAACATGCATGAGATAAGAGCTATCTGGCACCCTTGCTTGTGATGGCAGGGGGTAGGAGTTATATTATTAGATTCCTGTCACCTCACAACTTCACATAGTCCCTAAGATGTGACTGTCAGCCTGGGTCTACCCATTGGAACTTGTTTGTTTGGGGCTCAGTCACATATACACATGCTGAGGGTGTAAGCATCAGCGGAAGCAGGTCCTACAATTACTGTTGACAGATATAGATTTTTAGGTTATGGTATCAATGGTAGACAATGTCTAGGTCATCAGTCAGTAGGTCGACCACTAATGGTCGACATTGACTAGGTTGACACATAATAGTCGCATACCAACATGACCCCCTCCAGGAGGGACACATTGCTCTGTTTCTGGACTTCCCTCATAATGTATGATTGCCAGCACCTGTTTCACACAGGTGAATTGATCAGAAAGGTGCTTCAACACAGGTGCTGGCAATCATTAATTAAGGGAGAAGTCCAGAAACAGAGCAATGTGTCCCTCCTGGAGAGGGTCATGTTGGGAGGTATGTAGTCGACATTCCCTAGGTTGACATTGACAGAAGGTCAATACAAGCTTTAGTTTGGCATGATCGACACAAATAAGATCGAAATGAGTTTTTCTCTTTTTTTGGTGTCTATGTCAACATGGACACCATATAATACACGATGCGCTCGTCATGCTTCGGGCGCAATGCCTTGCTGCACTTGGCACATTATATTTTCACAATATGCCCACTTGGATAGTAAAATATGAAAAACCACATTTAAAAAAAACAACAAGAAACAATCATATCGACCTTATCCAAGTCGACCATGTCCATGTTGACATTAAGCTTGTGTTGACCTGTCAATGTCGACCTAGGGTATGTCAACAAGTCGTAGGTGTCGACCTAGGGCACTGTCCACCATTAGTGGTAGACCTACTGACTGTTGTTCTAGACATTGTCAGCCCAGGGACTGCATACCAGATTGATATCACTAATCTAGTTATCCAAAGATACATATTTATCATGCCTGCTTTTCACAAAGTTATGCTGAAACTACCGGTTTCTGCAGATATACTTCAGTATATAATAAGTCTTTGCTGAAATCTGTCTTTTTATGTTAATCTAGTATATTTATTTATTTATTTATTTATTTGCAGTTTCTTATATAGCGCAGCAGATTCCGTTGCGCTTTACAATAGTAGACAGTGATAAAACAAACTGGGTAACAGACAGACTTGGAGGCAGAGGGCCCTGCTGCAAGCTTACAATCTATTAGGTATATAGGAGGGAAACACAAGGATATCTGTTATCATGAAATAAAGTGTACTACAGCTCATCTCGTTCAGTAAATTTGTTTATCAAATACATTAAGGTGTTGAAAATGAAATGTCATAGAATGTTATGATTTATTTGACGTTTTATTTATTTTGGGCCCACATGTTGGTAAATTTACTAAGATGAGTGTTCTATTGAAAATGGGATGTTGCCCATAGTAACGAATCAGATTCTACTTTTTACTTATATAGCACCTTCTAGATGATTGATAATAGATAGAATTTAATTGGTTCCCCATTTTATTAAATTTACCCCATGGACTTGGCCAACATGTGCGGCTATCTGCATCTGTCTGGACTATACCCAAACATAGGGCCAGATGCACTAAGCTTCAAAAGTGATAAAATGGAGTGATAAACAGCCAGCCAATCAGCTGCTGCCTGATATGTCAGCTGCTGCCTGATATGTCACAGGCTGATTGGCTTGCTGTTTATCACGCGATGTGCGGCGGGGGTTATTGGAGAATCCCGCCCAGTGTGTCTAAGCAGCGTTCGGGAGCCTTCCACAGCAGACTCATGTAAGTCTGCGTCGACCAGAAGCTGCGTGTCCCTACGGATTTAAAAAAACAATTAAGTCGGAAATGACAGGGGGGGCACGTGCCTGGGTGCCCCCCCTTCCCCCTAAATCCGCCCATGCAGGCAGCATTGACCTCTTTAACATACTGTAATACCTAGCTTGAGTGTGCAACTCAATGCCTTATCGTCAGAAAGAATGTGTGTCTCTGCGATTTTGTGGATAGTTATGAACAGTTGCTCCTTCCTACCCACTACAAAACAAACAATAGACTTTTGTTTAATGCAGAGGTCTTCAACCCATGGCCCGCGGGCCACGAGTGGCCCGCCGAGTAGTTTTAGGTGGCCCGCCAGTGAATTGCTTTTTTTTTTATTAAATGCTGTGCTGATTTAAAAAAAAAAAATCCTTCCGCACGCTGTCCCCTTAAAATCCTTCCGCACGTTGTCTTATTAGCAGTGTGACGTGGCGGAGGTGGATGTCCTGGCTGGGTTGGGCGGGACTGTGCGTGAACATATGCATTGTGTACTTCCTGACGCCGCGCACCCATCTTGCCCATGTCCTTTCAGACAGCCGGGAGACTGGAGTGGGTGTGACAACTGCTGGCAGCCGTGCACCTGTCCCTGCCTGCTCCATGGCTGTTAAGACAGCCGACGCCGCCAGCAGCAGCCCTCTGAAGGAGACCTCTGTAAAGGACACTAAGGCAAGTGTCTCTGGAGAGGGTGATGCCGGCTAGCTACCACGGTGCTGAATACGGGGGAGTGGGGGCTGGCAGTGCAATGTGGCCCTGTGTATGGAGAGGGTGCTGACTATGGGGGAGGGGGGCTGGCAGTACAATGTGGCCCTGTGTATGGGGAGGGTGCTGACTATGGGTGAGGGGGGCTGGCAGTGCAATGTGGCCCTGTATATAGGGAGGGTGCTGACTATGGAGAGGGGGGGCTGGCAGTGCAATGTGGTGCTGACCAAGGGAGGGCTGGCATGCTGCGCAATGCAGTGCTGACTATGGAGGGAAATACTAGGGCATTTTGTGAGGGATACTACTGGTGGCATTTTATGAGGGACACTACTGGTGGCATTTTGTGATAGGCACTGCTGGGGGCATCATATGCATAAGCAGGAGTATTGGGGGCCTTATAGTGCAAGGTGCAATGGGCATCATAGTGTGAGGCATAATGTGCAATGGATGTCACGGTGTGGCATAATGTGTAATGGGCATCATGGTGTGAGACAATGTGCAATGGGCATCCCGGTGTGTGGCATAATGTGCAATGGGCATCCCGGTGTGTGGCATAATGTGCAATGGGCATCCCGGTGTGTGGCATAATGTGCAATGGGCATCACAGTGTGTGGCATAATGTGCAATGGGCATCCAGGTGTGTGGCATAATGTGCAATGGGCATCACGGTGTGTGGCATAATGTGCAATGGGCATCACGGTGTGTGGCATATTGTGCAATGGGCATCACGGTGTGGCATAATGTATAATGGGCATCATGGTGTAATGGGCCTTCATGTTTATATGTCACTGTGCGGCCTTTAGACAGCCAACTTAAGCGTGAAAGGACAACAACCATTCCTGCGGTAACCAATGTCTGGTCATGCAGGTTGCAAAATTGAGATGTCAGGTAATTTTTTTCCTGCTAGTTCACACTCTTATCATTAGACCACGCCCCTTATAATTAAACCGCACCCCTTTTTGGGAGCGCGCCTGCGGCGCTCGCAATTTCTTAAATATCAAATTATGTATGGGGGGGGCTGCATTTTTATTCTGTTCGCACTGGGGCCCTAATTGTTTAGAAATAGCCCTGGTGCAGACTATATATTGGGGGCAGGGTTTATGTGTATGGGCAGCTGTGCCAACTATCTATGTGGGGGGTGTGCTGTCTATCTATTAAGAGCTGTGCTAAATACCACAGTAGAGCTTAGTGGCCCTCAGGCTTCGTTGAATTTTTTAATGTGGCCCACACTGTCTTAAAGGTTGAAGACCCCTGGTTTAATGCATCCTATAATAATGTCAAGTACTTTGTGTTCCCATGGAAAGATAACAATTCAGCAAGCATAGTCTCATGGCCATACCAATATTATTTGTGCATAAAGGCTATTTGCTTGTATTTTATTCCAAGCTATCATATTGCAGAGATAAACTTGTACCATTTATTAGTCATTGAATTGATTTAAGGTTCAAGAACAATTTTTCTCATACGATTCAGTTCTAAATCTACTCAGAACTAAAATGTATCATAAACAGTGCATTGAATTATTAAGAATATCATTAAAGCAACAAGCATTCAGATCACAATGGAAAGTATAATTGATGCAAGAGTAATGAAATTCTCTGATGATAAAGTCTACTACAGCAAAAGGTAATGAAATGCATTTGACTTCTATTTTGTAGGAAGAAATAAAAATCATTTCTGATTAAACATGAATTAATACACAGGAACAACAATGTAACATTCCTTGTAGAGGCAAATATTATAAAGCCCAATTACATAAAGCACATTGCCAGTTATTTTTACAAAAACTCCTTTGTACAAGCATTAACACTCATATTTTTCTACGCCCTTTCCTCAAATGTACTGGAGGCATTGCAGCAATAAAAGTGGAAATTGCTGTTTTGAAGCTTACCCTGCTATAATGGCCTATTTCATGTGTGTATGCAATGCGGTTAATGGCTGACTGCCCATGTGTTCACACTGCACATGCTACCTTTGCATTGTAGTGCTGCTCCCAGTGAGATTTTTAAAGCACAGTGATTGACAAGAAGGGACCGTTGGGCAGAGCCGGCCCTAGCCTAAATGATGCCCTAGGCAAGATTTTGGCTGGTGCCCCCTAGCACCGCCACTAGTTCCGCCTCTGACACTGCTCCCCTTTCCCAGCACCATCAACCCTCATCATAGCAGTCATCATTTTGGTGCTCCTACCTGCAATATTTTAAATAGAAACAGTGCACACATTTGGTGCGCAGCCCAAATAGGGGTGCGTTCTTGCTGGGAAGGGGCATGGCCACACAATTTTACCCCAAATTCAAATTATGCCACACAGTAGTGCAACTTTATTCACATTATATCATGTGAGAGTGTCCCTTATTCATGTTACATCACATTGTAGTACCACTTTACCTTATATACATTACTCATCAAATTATACCCTTAGAAAAAAATCCTGAGAAAATATTGTATTTTAACCACCTCCATGGCCACACTGCAACCCAGCACAAAGCAGTGTGTGCTGGGCAGAGGAGAAGAGCTGCAGCTGCTGCTGTCACTTAAGGGGAGGGGGCCCAGGGCCCCCACTGGGCCCTCCCATCAGGCTTTGGCCTGGGTAATTTGTACCCCCTACCCCTTTCTCTCGGCACCCCTGATAATACCACACAGTAATGCCCCTTACACATGACACACATTATTTATGTCCTTATAACCGTAATGCCCCTTACACATTATGCCAACCTTTATAAATGCCCTTCATACACATGACACACATAATGCCCCTTACACATATGTTTCACATTATTAATGCCCTTATACATATGACACACAAAATGCCCATTACACATGTCGCACATTATTAATGCCCTTATACACATGACACACATAATGCTTGTTACACATATGTCGCACATTATTAATGCATTTATACATGACACACATAATGCCCCTTACACATATGCCGAACACTATTGCACAACCAACCCACCCGCAGACCGCACTCGCACAGCCGCTAATACTGTGACCTCTGCCTCTGCTTGGATTCAGATGTTTCCTCATACATCTTGTCTCAATAGGCCATGCAGCTCCTGGCCCTTCTGCTAACGTTGGGTGCCTTTTTTGCTGAAAATTCGTCTTATTTGCATTGTTATGACCAGCACACACAAGGAGCTTCTGATGATTAAAATGATATGCGGCATGCCTATATTTTGTGTGCGACTGTGGCTGTACCTGCATACGGAATGCTATGTTACAGTGATTTCCATGAATACACTATTTCATATGCAGATACAGCCTCACTCACACAGAATATAGGCATGCTGCATATCATTTTAATCAGCAGAAGCTGCTGATGCCCCTAGGAATTCCAAATGCCCTAGGCAATTGCCTAGTGTGCCTATGCCTAAGGCCGGCCCTGCCGTTGGGGGTGATGATGGGTAGCAGAGTAACAAATGTAGGAATGTCATGGCCATTTTAAGGGCATGTATCTGCCTTTAGCTGAGGTCATCTATGTAAAAAAAGATGGCACCAGTATCACTACTGCCACAGTCAGTATAGTATAAGTAGAATGCAATAAAAAAATATATAGTGGCTGAAAAAATGAATAGCCAGTTAAACAGTGACTAAGGGGTGGATGTATGCAGCAGTGATAGAGGAGAAGAAGTAAGCCAGAGGAGAAGTGGCCCATGGCAACCAATCAACTGCTCTGTATAATTTTAGATTATGCAAATTATAGGTGTTACTTCAGTGCTGATAGGTTGCCATGGGGCAGTCCTCCTCTGGCTCACTTCTCCTCCCTTATCACTGCTTCACACAGCTACCCCTCAATTTCATAAGCTAACAGATGTCAACAACTAAACTTTTTATTCAATTTTGATTTACCTAACGTGGAAAAGGTGGCCAGGAGATGCTTCAATCTCCTCTCCAGCTTTGTCATTTTTTTGCCATTCTTTAGGGGATGACTGAAATGTCCCCCCTATTGATGTATCTAACATTGTATACAGGGGCAAATTTAGGGGTAAGGACACCCCTAGGCACAACATTTTTGTGTCCCCCCCCCCCCTATTTTAATGTAATCATATATGTATATACATTGTTATTTATATATTTCATAAAAATTTAACTTTAGCCCACCTTAATATTTTTTTAAGCATCTGGGCTGCTCACTGTACAGATCACCTGGAGGGAGGCACTTATTAGTACAGTGATTAGCAGTGTCTCCGTCAGTCTCTCTCACACTGTGACTGACTGAGTGCAGGGAGGATCTGCGCACCGCTCAGCTGCTGGATACGCAGCCAATAGACTGTGTGTGTGTAGAGTAGCCAATGGGCGGCCGCCGGCAGCAGTGAGCCTGAGCCATTTCCGGATACACAGGGGGACTGTTGGACCCAGCCTCTAAGCGGTGATGTAATGTGCATGGCAGAGTGGATGGGCAGTGGCGGGTGACGTGCGGCGCTGCCGCCAACATATGATAATTCATGTCTGTGGCGGCACTCGTCACTCGCCGCTGCCCACCCGCTGTGCCATGCTGCTATTTAACAGAATGTCAGCCTGCCTGCCGCCCTTAAATGGTGCCGCCCTGAGGCCGATGCCTCACGGGCCTAGGCACAAATCCGGCCCTGCATGTCGACATAGACACCAAAAACTCATGTCGACTTTACTCATGTTGCCCTAAAGATTGTGTCAACCTTCGGTCAATGTCGACCATTATTAGTGTCAACTTTGTCACTATCGACCATTAGATAATATTTTATTGTATTATTAACTATTGAGCAGCTTTTTCAAACACAGCGCAGTGATTAACTCCATCTATTATCACATACACCAGGTCTGTCCAAACTATGGCTGTTGTGAAACCACAAGTCCCATCATGCCTTGCCACAGGTTTGCTATTTGGGAATGCTACAACTATGGCAAGGCATGCTGGGATGTGTAGTTTCACAACAGCTGGAGGGCCACAGTTTGGACACGCCTGACATACACAGTCTGCCGATAATCGCTCAGCTACGATATCATTGAATTTGTGACCAAAAGAGGTCACTGCAAGTTTTCACCAATGACTCCATCGTTCACTATATACCGTACAGTATAGCGTGTAAAACAGATGAAAGGCATCATTAACCATTAATGGAAATATGAAATCCCAGTCGCTATTTCCACCAGGTGGAAATAGCAGCTGGCAGTATTCAATCCCGGCCAGGACTCGCTTGCAACAGGTTTGCCTCACCATGGAGGCGGATCTGTATTGTCGGAAAAAGAGCCTGGATTGCCGTTTCAGACTATCGGTGTCCATTTTTGCCGATGCCGGGACTTTAAGGGCTATTTCACAAGCTCCGGCTCCTGCCGGGCGGCAAAGCCCCGCACGTCGAAGTTTTCAATGGCAGCCTGGCAGCCGTCCCTTCCAGTGGTGGGATCCGTCTGCAACCGGTTGGCCGGGCCGTGGCCATCCCGTGTGAATGGACAGAAACATGTCCATTATTAACTACTGTGAGCTTTTGGCCGTGCGGGTTTATGCCACCCGGCAGGAGCCAAGGCATGTGAAATAGCCCTATGACTGTCAGAATATATTCTGCCAGTTGGAAGAACAGACCCTACATTGAATAGGAATGTCATTCATTCAGTTACTGTATATTGTAAAGATGGATACGGTCAGTTGATCGACCTAAAAATAGTCAACAGTCAATAGGTCGACATACTGGAAGGTCGACAGGGGTCTACACTAGGTCGACATGGCACAAGGTCGACACAAGCATTATGTCGACATGGTCTAGGTCGACATTCAAAAGGTCGACATGGGGTTTTTCCCTGTTTTTATGAGCGCAGAAAGCCACTTAAAACTGTTTCTATGTCGACATTCGGGTAAAAAAACAGTGAAAAACCCCATGTCAACCTTTTGACTGTCAACCTAGACCATGTTGACCTAATGCTTGTGTCGACCTAATGACCTGTTGATCTTGTGCCATGTCGACCTAGACCGATGTCGAACTTCCAGTATGTCGACCTAGTGGTGTCGATCTAATGACTGTTGACCATCTTTAGGTCGACCATACATTCCATACCTGTAAAGACATATTTAAGAATCAATGCAAACGATAAAACTTCACTCTTTCTGACAAAATCCTTCTTAAGATGGACAAAACCATGAGCACTGCAGGGGGCAGATGTAAAATGTGCAGAGATAATTAGATTTGGGTGTAATAACAATAAGGCCCAGAGAGTGAAATTAGAATTATTACTACTATAAGCACTGGATGGTCCTCTGACCCACCACTCTATGGAATCCTATTTTATTCTTTTAGGATAATAATTGTCCTACCTTAATACACATTTAGGGCCTCCTGCTCAGTATTTTTTGTGATCTTATCTATAATGCCTTTGATTGGTCAACATTTTGGGGGCATGCATAGCGCTCCCCGAACAGCTGGGCGAAACTCGTGTTCCCCTCCTTGACACTGCGAATCGGCCATGTTTGGTCAGCAGCCCACAGATGCTAAATTACTGTCCCGGCGCCTGTACACTGCAAATGACAGGCACTGGGAACGGTGAATGTGCAGTAACGGCATCTGAACTGCACATGTGCATACCTCTGATACATACCCACCACTGTACTTTGTCAGGTACAGCACCATTTTTTATGGCCTGTATCTTTTTTGGGTCTGTACAACTGTACATTGTAAGTGTAGGAAGGGAGCATGACCACGCCCCTTTTACCCATGACCATGCCCCCTTTACGGATTTGTACCGGTTTCTGCTCTTCAGATGTTGGAGGGTATGCAGATAATATGGGCTGCAGTGAAGCCAGAGTAATGTCACAGGTTGTATCTGGCTTCACTTAGACAGAGCACAGTGGCGGTATTTACCTGGGCAGGGGGCGGGGTTGCAGTCCTGCAGCCCATAGGTAAAAACCGTCACTGGATGTCACCCATAGCACCCAATCAAATTATATTTAATGGACAATGGAAAGCAAGTTGGTGGTTATAAAATGTACGCTGTGTGTTTAACGATAACAATTTTTTTCTACTTCTACATCATTTGGGTGACTGACAAAACACCTATATTGTTGGGACCATAGCTGCACAGCCTGGTCTTGTACTTGTATTTAAGAGATTATTTTTTTGCTTTTACATACATTTGTAAAAGTAACTATTATATATATATTAATAAAACATAATTAACTTTTATCATTTACACTTTTTTCTTTATTTTAATATTTCACTGACTTAACTTTAATAGTTTGTGCACTATGGATGACAAAACCTAGTTCTTCTTTTGTATAATACAAATTGCCTCCTAATAAGGTCCCAGCCACTTCCCTGGTTTCCATTATGACATCACAGAACATTTCATCATGAGGCTGTGACTGATTGTGATGTCATCAGCTGCATCAGGATCATCAGGAACCATTTGAAAGGAAGTTGTCCATGGAATAAGACCTGTATTGAAGATGCTGTGTATACAGATATTCATTTTGCTAATATTAGTGATTACTGGGGGCAATGGAGCTCCAATTCGGGCAGCTGAAGATCGCTTGGCCCGAGATGATGGAACTAACATCTATTATGAGGAGAATAAACCAACTTCAGGCTATAAAGAAGAAACTCCTACAGAAGAAGCAGCAGAAGAAAGTGACCTGAGCGATGAGCTGAAAAAAAAACAATTCTTGATAATATATTGCTCAACAGTTGCCATTATCAGTCTAGCGTTCATTGCAATAGCACTGGGCATCATTTGTTACAGACGATATTGTCTTAAGACTGCTGCTGATGAATCTTCACAGGACCTTGATAGTGAAGCTGGACTCCCTGAAGAACTTGAACCTGCGGTTACAGTAACTAACCTGGCAGGAGAGATGTGGCAGTCACAGGAATGCTCTCACCTTTTCTTGGCACTGGATCATCGTCTGAATCAACAGTTATGGCTTGGGAACCAAAAAGAGACCCAAATACAGGCTTAGGAACCTGAGACAAAGAGACCCACATACAGGCTTAGGAACCTGAGACAAAGAGACCCACAAACAGGCTTAGGAACCTGAGACAAAGAGACCCACATACAGGCTTAGGAACCTGAGACAAAGAGACCCACATACTGGCTTGGGAACCAAAGACAAAGAGACCCACATACTGGCTTGGGAACCAAAGACAAAGAGACCCACATACAGGCTTGGGAACCAAAGACAAAGAGACCCACATACAGGCTTGGGAACTGAAGACAAAGAGACCCACATACAGGCTTGGGAACCTGAGACAAAGAGACCCACATACAGGCTTGGGAACCTGAGACAAAGAGACCCACATACAGGCTTGGGAAGCTGAGACAAAGAGACCCACATACAGGCTTGGGAACCGAAGACAAAGAGACCCACATACAGGCTTAGGAACCTGAGACAAAGAGACCCACATACAGGCTTGGGAACCGAAGACAAAGAGACCCACATACAGGCTTGGGAACCAAAGACAAAGAGACCCACATACAGGCTTGGGAACCGAAGACAAAGAGACCCACATACAGGCTTGGGAACCTGAGACAAAAGAAACCCATCCCACTCCCACTCCCCCTCCCCCTCCCCCCCCCCCCCCACCCGTGGCTGTTATTGCATGGCTATCGGGCGTGGCCCCTTGGCGATGGGGTTACCAGTTCTTTAAGAATTGGTAGTGGCACAGCCACCATGGACCAACGCAATATTCATTTTGTTGTTATTAAGTTAGAACTGTGTAAATGTGCTGTCAGACTTACTGTGTGACTGAACTGACAACTTTCAGCTTCATTTGCAAAACATAAATTATTCTATATAAAGTATACCAAAAGTTGTGCAAAGATTAGGGCCATCTGTCCTCCCTCTCTCTCTGCCCAGCATCTGTCCTCCCTCTCTCTGCCCAGCATCTGCCCCTCCCCCTCTCCCTGTCCAGCATCTGCCCCCCCCCCTCCCTGCCCAACATCTGCCCTCCCTCTCCCTGCCCAACATCTGCCCATTGTCTCTGCCCAGGATATTTCCTCCCTCTCCCTGTCCAGCATCTGTCCTCTCCCTCTCTCTGCCCAGCATCAGTTATCTTCTCTCTTCATTGGCCAGCATCTTGCTACCACCCCCTCTCTACCCAGAATTTGGTTGCTTTCTAATTTATCTGCTTAGATCTGGCTGTCCCGCCTTTCTCTGCCGAGTACCTGTCCCCCTCCTTTTCTCCCTGTGCCCCATCTATCATATCTATACATCCTTATTCAACCATTTCCAACAACACCCTCATAACTCATTGTTCCTCTTTCCCATTCTCCCACCTCCCCATACTTATTCCTCTTCTGTTCTCTTCACACCGTACACACACCTTGCGTCCAGGGGCGGATTTAGGGATGACGGCGCTCCTAGGCACAACAATAATGCTACCCCCTGTCTAATTATATTATTTTTATTGATTACTTATAAGCCCTCATTTGATAATAGCCAATATAATGGATTTATAAAAAAAAGCCACTAACTGTGACGTTCTTTTATTATGTATACATATTACTAAGTAGGACAGTTTACAGGGGCAGTATCTGCATGTCCTATCATTTACACTCTATTTAAGATGGAATACGGTACAGTACAGTGGATATTTTGCAGTTATTGGTACACTTTGGGCTGACAGTACCATCACAGGCATCCCAAACATGTGCTGCCCCTAGGCACGTGTCTCACGTGCCTAATGGGAAATTCGGCTCTGCCATTGTATCACTATACTGACCTTGCGATTGTGACGGCAATTGTAACAAGGTTAAACAAAACTAAGTATGGACGATCAGATTCCAATACTTGGGACAGTTCACATAGAAACAAATAAAAGGAGAACATAACAGAGATTTAACCATTAATGTTTCACGTCCGTCCTTGCTCGTTATGTTTATGCTACTGAGACGCAAATGGCGTACTTTTACTGGCGTAGAGGCAGGGGTGCCGAATTATGTTTTTGCTGGAGGGTGCTCAAGGAGGTGTGACCTCATGAAAAGGGGCATGTCATCTGGGGAGGGGGTGTGGCCCTGCAATAAGCTGACCTGAACGGTCCTGAATCACAATGTACACAACAATAAGCAATAGCTTATACTGCACACTGTATATACAACACATAATAGTGACTAATACTGCCCACTGTAAGCACACATACAGATGGAGCTGGCCTCTTCTATCCCAGGCGCTCGCCAGATCCCTTGCGCTGGCAGCGCCGGCGATAGAGACTGGGACTCCGATCAGATAGATTAGCAGGTGGGGCTGAACTCTGTTGTATGGTGATTGTCCTTAAAGTAAGGGGGGTCCAGGCAAAACAACACCAACGCGTTTCACAGTCCTGCTGACTGCTTTATCAAGGATAAAGCAGTCAGCAGGACTGTGAAACGTGTTGGTGTTGTTTTGCCTGGCCCCCCCTTACTTCAAGGACAATCACCATACAACAGAGTTCAGCCCCACCTGCTAATCTATCTGATCGGATTCCCCCACTTCTGGAAGTCTCTTGCCATTCAAATCTTGGATACCTGACCCCTCGCAGCAGTGAGGACTCCCGATAAGGCTAATTCCACCTGTGCCATTGGTTGTAATCCATCTTAGCAGCATCAGGATACCACAAGTGGCTAATAAGGACTTCTTCTAAACAACTTTTCCCAGGATCAGAGCAGGTTCTACCATCCATAAATCGGTGACTACCATCCTTGAATTGGTGACTATAATTTGGGTCCACGCAAATATTCTTTTACTCTATATAATCTTTTTTAATTTCACATTGTTTTTATTGTTTTCTTATTGTATTTTTATTGTCATTAAATATTAATGTGTTATTGGTAACATTAAGCGCTGCTTTCTTCTGTTTATTTAACTTTTCATCAACATTCTATTACTCTATCACTGAAAAACTCAACTCTTTACTAGACCTTACAAAAACACACTCTCACACATGTTCCAATCTGCACTGTGAGCCCTACTCTCTACTCTTGTTTCAGTTGTGCTCTTTGCCAATTAAGTCATGTACACATGTGGTGATTTGGCCAGGTGACTTTGCATAGTCAAAATCGCCTAGGTTAGCCAAAATCGCCCATGTGTATGTGTGGCTCTGCCGCGCTGTTATTTCCCGGCCAAATACACCGTGCAGGCAAATCAATTTTGACTAGATGCTGCACAGTCTATTTGGCTGTACAGACGGGCTAGCGGCTGGGGATGGCAGTCGGCGATCTCTGGTGGCTACATCTTGATTTTGATTAAGCTAAATGGCTGAGTAATTTGTCCTAGCCAAAGCCTCTGTGTACACCCCTTTAGGATGAAAGCAGGGCCATGTGGTAAGATCAAGGGTGCCAAGCATCGAGAAAGAAATATTAGCCAGCTAGACAGTCCTTTCTTGCTAGCTTGGGTACTAATGTTTGTAGCGGTATTGCTATTATGCTTAGGTGTCTATGGTATAATATAACCGTATATGTATTCTTAAATGTCACCAAAAAGGTTCACACACACACACACAGCTACTGTCTACTGCAATTTAGCTGTCTCTACATAGTGTGCAGTGAAGCTCATGGCCAGGGGCGAATTTAGGGGTCAGGACACCCCTAGGCACAACATTTTTGTGTCCCCCCCCCCCTATTTTAATGTAATCATATATGTATATACATTGTTATTTATATATTTTATTAAAATTTAACTTTAGCCCACCTTAATATTTTTTTAAGCATCTGGGCTGCTCACTGTACAGATGACCTGGAGGGAGGCACTTATTAGTACAGTGATTAGCAGTGTCTCCGTCAGTCTCTCTCACACTGTGACTGACTGAGTGCAGGGAGGATCTGCGCACCGCTCAGCTGCTGGATACGCAGCCAATAGACTGTGAGTGTGTAGAGTAGCCAATGGGCGGCCGCCGGCAGCAGTGAGCCTGAGCCATTTCCGGATACACAGGGGGACTGTTGGACCCAGCCTCTAAGCGGTGATGTAATGTGCATGGCAGAGTGGATGGGCAGTGGCGGGTGACGAGCGGCGCTGCTGCCAACATATGATAATTCATGTCTGTGGCGGCGCTCGTCACTCGCCGCTGCCCACCCGCTGTGCCATGCTGCTATTTAACAGAATGTCAGCCTGCCTGCCGCCCTTAAATGGTGCCGCCCTGAGGCCGATGCCTCACGGGCCTAGGCACAAATCCGGCCCTGATTGTATAGACTTACCTAATACCTCCTGCACAGAAAACTTCAGGATCCCTAACCACACACAGAGCAGGTCAAACTCTCCAGAAATTCGGGGGTAGGTGCCCCACATTTTACCAAATGACACTCCACAGCCTAACCACTGCCTAACACACATAGGCGTGCACCAGGGGCGGATTGGGAATTAAAACCAGCCCGGGAAATATTTTGAAGCAGCCCTAAAGGGGGGGCGAGCGTTGTTGCGCGCCGGAGGCGCGTGCAATTTTTGGGGCGTGGCCTATTAATATGGGGTGTGGCCTATTTAAACAAGGTCACGCCCAATTTTTGCTGCTGTGGGGGCATGACTAGTGGCTGGCTATGTCCCCAGCCCCTCAGGCTGCAGAATAGGCGCAAGCGTACAGCGTCTATTCTGCAGCCTGTGGGGCTGGGGAGATAGAGACAGGGGGGGGGGGGGGGTGACAGGGGGTCTCCCAACTGTCCCCCCGCCGTGGGACACTTAGTATGGTCCACCTCCCTTGAACACATTATGCACTATAACAAGAGGGCCCTTTGTTCTATCGAAAAACCTGTACACCTTATGCCACACAGTATGAGCCAATATTCACATTATGACACATGGAATGATCCAAAATTCACAAAATGCCACACAGAATGGGTTAAAAAAAATGCTAAAGTTCACAGTATGCAACGGAATGAGAAGACACAGGGTGAGAGGGTGTTGGTGCAGGATGAGAGGGGTTGGTAATGAAGGGTGAGTAGGGGGTGACGAGGGGTGAGAGTAGAGTGGCAGGGTGGAAGAGGATGCAGGGAGGGAGGGGGGACGGAGGGTGGCATAGAATGCTGGGAGGGGGGACGCAGGGTGGCGTAAAATGCTGGGAGGGGAGATGCAGGGTGGATGAGAATGAAAGGAGGGAGGACGTACGCAGGGTGGCACAGGATGCAGTGTGTGAGGGGGGCATGGTGGAACAGGATGCAGGGTAGGAGGGGGAATGCAGAGTGGCAGAGGATGCAGGGAGGGGAGTCACAAAGTGGTGGAGGATGCAGGGAGGGGAGACAGTGATGCCCATTATACATATGCCACACACCGTGATGCCCATTATACATATGCCGCACACCGTGATGCCCATTATACATATGCCGCACGCCGTGATGCCCATTATACATATGCCGCACACCCTGATGCCATTATACATATACCACACACACCATGATGCCCATTACAGATATGCCACACAAACCGTGATGCCCATTACAGATATGCCACACACACCGTGATGCCCATTACAGATATGCCACACACTGAGATGCCCTTTACATATTATGGCACATAAGTGCTGCTTACCGACATGCTCATTCCAAGGAGGTTTAGTGCTTGTTGCCAAGGGGGTTTACATGCTCCTATCAGCAGTCTGACAGCCGGGCAGAGTGGGGTGTGCTGCCCAGCTGTCTAAAGAGCGGGTCCGCAGTAGCTGCAGTGAAACAGTGTGATAGCCGGGCAGAAGCGGTGGGCCGCCCGGCTGTCTTTAGAGCAGGCCCACGGCTGTTTGAAATCACGTGATGGGTTGCCAGTAAATAGCAGCACACAATTACATGACACCCCCTCCCCCCCCGCAAATATGAACATGAACATTATGCCACATATCTTAATACCCATTAGACAATATGCCAGATGAGACGCCATAATGTCCATTGCACATTATGCCACACACTGCAATGTCCATTAAACATTATACCACACACTGTACTGCCCATTAGACAATATACAACATACCATAATGCCCATTACACATTATGCCCACACCATAATGTACATTGCCCATTATGCCACATACATCCATTAAAGACAGAAATCAGAGGCAGGGGCTGTGAATTGCAGCAATGTGTGGCATGGCCCCTGTACCATAAAGGCAGGTCATAAAGTAAAAGGCTTCATTCTGTCCCCTTTCCTCCTTGCAATACTAATGCAAGGAGGAAAGGGGACAGAATGAAGCCTTTTACTTCTGTGCCATCCCCGCTGCATGTGGGCACACCACCTGCCTCACTCCAATTCTCCTGACTGCAACATCCAAAAACACTAGCAAAATCACTAAAACAGAATAGTGACAGTGCAAGACAGGCCCCAGGGGTAATCAGGATGTGGCCACCTCTTAGCTGACGTCCCTTCCTCCAACGTCCCTGGACCTCTGCCCCTCCACTCATGTCTGTGTCTCTCCAGAATGGCATACCGACCACCACATAATTGTCTACCCCACTGGCTGCTGCCCCCCTTCTCTATGTCCCGCACCTATCCGCCGCATCCGCCGCTGCTACCGTACCTTGCTGAGAGCGGAGCGCAGCCACAGCACCGCAGGCTTCGTCCCTCAATCACCTCGTGACTCCCGGCCATTTTAAACATGACACGCTGACTCTTGTGCCAATCGGAACTTTGGCTGATTGGCTCAGGAGCTGTGCCGCATTTGAAATGACCTAGAGCCACGGAGACCGGGTGAGATTAACCTTTATAGGGGGGGGGGGGGGAGGGGCGACTGGACACCCCTGGGGGCCCCTGGAAACCTCTGGATACCCCTGGGGGCCCTGGACACCAGCCTGCCTGCACCAGTCAGTCAGTTGAGCGCCGACGCTACCTGTATGCTATGCTTTGATTGTTTGGAATGAGAAGAAGAGGTTAATAAAGATGGAATGGGTCTTGCGTGTTTTGCAGAATAAAGTTGAAAGATACAGTTTACAGTGATTGTTAATATTTTTAGTTCATAATTTGGAGGTGTGGAACATGGGGACTAATGGTACTTATCCTAGATGAGGATACTAGTCCCCATGTTCCACATGACCCACACCTCCAAATTATGAACTAATACAATATTAACCATCACTGTAAACTGTATCTTTCAACTTTATTCTGCTATACATGCAATACCCATTTTATCTTTATTAACCTCTGGCTCTTCTTCTCATTCCAAACAATCAAAGCATACAGGCTGAAGCAGCGCTAAAGGCCTTTTGGTTCAGATGCAAAACTGTTGAGGCTCAAGCCCACCCAACAATTTTGCATCTAAACCAAAAGGGCTTAGCAGCGCCTGAAAAACACTTCAGGTACAGTCATTGCCAATAATGTGAGCGCAGTATTAGTATACCTACTCACTCCATCTCTCTCCGCAGGTCCTGACTCCGACTTGAGCCAGTGTCCTCCCCCTCCTGTTTGCCGCGTCACTGGACTGCCCAGCCGGTCCTCTGAACAGTTTAAGTGCCGAAGCGGCACGCAAGATGAGGACGCGCCGGCGCTATGATGTCATGGTGCATTCCGGCGCATGCGCAGTCAGCGCTCGCCATGAGTTTCACTTGCGGCCATCTTTATTGTGGACAAAAGTGCTGTGGCCGTGGCCGCTAACCGCGGAGATGGCGGTCGAGTGGTCCGCGGCCCAGCCAGGGGGGGGGAGCGGCCGCTACATGGCTGAAATGTGCCGGCCCACCGGGAAATAGCCCGGTTTCCCGGTGGGCCAATCCGCCCCTGGCGTGCACAGCACATTTTATTAGGGGGTGCACTATCAAATGAGTATGTGTGGCACCCCCTGTTGTGCATGTCTATTACTGCCCATTGGGTGTGTCAATCAGACGTGTCTACCATCATCTGTTGGCACTCGCTACAATATAAAACATCTCTCAGCCCACCATAATCTCTTGCCTATTACAGTTTTAATCTACTAATTACTCTGTGTAACAGTAAAGGCAAATAAAGTCAAAAACATATATGGATAACGCAGGCATGTAATGATATGGATGACACAGGTATGTAGTGATATGACAATGGTCTAGTACAATTAACAATGCAAAACACATAATTGATTGATGGGTGCTTCTTTTAATGGAACACAGTTCTAAAATGCAAAAGTCATTGGTTAAAGGTATTGCAGATATTGCTAGTGGCAGGGAGGTTTTCATAAGGTGGGCACAGAATTAGAGGGTGCCTATGCTAACACATCAGATTGACATATCAGCCTATGAGCCAATTCTGCCCGGTAACAAGGTTATCATATTCAGTCAAGAAAAAACCTAGGAGTCTCACTTGTCCTCATGCCTTTTTGGATTTCATCTGTTCAAATATCAGATGCTGAAATACCTAGTAAAGCAGCAATACTGGCAGCCGCATTAATGAAGTAATGAATGCCATATTCAATGAACTGGCGTCAGTCTGGCATGGTTTCCGTCCATCCGTTCATTCAGATGTCACAGCGCTGTCTCTTCCACAGCAAGCACCTGTTCGGTAAAGCCACTGAGCATGTCTATCTCCTCCGCTGAGTTTAGTGGTCGCAGCCATGCCTTTAGCATGCCAGAGTTCCCACTGGTCCTTGGCCATGGACCATCTTTGATCAGTTAACATGACTATTATCAGCCAATCCTGTTATCAGGCTCTGACCTCATTAATTTGCAGTCTGTTTCAGCCTATCAGTCCTCACCTACTGCTGGGAAGACTCTCCCAATCCATCAGTGCAATATCTTTAGTGTAGCTCCATCGCCAGATCAGCTCCTGTGATATCCTGCTTTCTACAGCATAATGCAATTGTCATCTTGCCATACAGCTTGACTTCTCCAAGTGGTTCCTACCACCTTCTTTGGTTTCAAGCCGATTCCCTGCTACTTCTCCTGCTTGGTGAGATCTGTCCAATACCATCCATACCTTTGATACCATCACTACCACTCAACTCTTGCATTATTTGCCTATAATTCACTGCGTACATCATCTACTTATCATTACAGAGCCATTTCACCTTAACAGTCACCACTCAGAGCGTATTCATCAATCTCTGTTGCCATTGGTGCACCACATCCGATACAGTCATCATAATATTATATTAATATAAAAAAAGTAATACAATTGTTATCAGTGCTTGGCACCACCAATCAAATTCTGTGTGCATCTCACAAATTTATTCCTAAGGAATCAGTTTAAAGTTTGATCAAAATAAGTTAGCTTGCAGTTAAAGGTTCCTCATGTTATGCAAATTCCTTTTAGTAAAATAATTGCTTCTGACATCAATAAATTGCAGATTAAAAGACAAATTGATTCAAGACTAAAGTAGTAGACTAAAGTAGTAGCTGTCAATTTAACCTCACAAAGTGAAAATTTAACTTGCGCCAAACATGCCCCGATCAAATCAACTGAGCTTGTTCATTTTAATGCTGATGAAGTTTTTTATGCACTTGCACTTGAAAAGATTTGCACAGTGAAAGATAACATGCATATGTTCAGCTGCATCCAGCTTTCTCTATTCACCCACATCCAATGGTCATTACCAGCATCTACAATGTTGCATGGAGTGGGCCCAGCTGGAAGTATTGAATACAAACTGGATTGGAACTTGGAATTTGCATTTTAGCAACTTGGAATTTGCAGTTTCATATACAGTAATACATGTTGTCATATGGCACCTGGCAAGATGGCGACACCCAGCCGAATGCTGAAGACCGGTGAAACCAATTGACACTGAGGAGACCAGCCACAGGGCAAGTAAACGACTCATGTGAGGTAATCTATACTTACCACTCTCCTCCGGGCTATGTTTTGTGTGATATCTTTTGTATATAAAGAGTATCTCCTCCCAGAAAGTCACTGAGAGTGACACTGCTCTGATTATACCACTACCAAAAACTTTTACTTTTTATCTCATTTTTGGCATTGTGATGAAATTATACAATAAATACTGGTTATTTTACTTAACGGACATGCTCTTTATTTACACAAGAAATTACACAACACATACACCAGGCACAAAATGCGTTGATCCTATTATCTGAGGACCAAAGCAGTGATCTTGAGACCTCGATCAGAGCCGAGCGATACCCCCCGGCCAGCGGGATTCCATGTCACATGCTAGAACAGCTGCGGCAGGAAGCTTAAAGCTGTAGAAGATTCACACTGAGAAAGTTATATGCAAAGTGATTCACAGAACTGAGTTGATACACGGGACTCAGTTCAGTGAAATGTAAAGACTGCACAGCACACAACACATTCACTGAGTTGCAGAGACTCAGTCACTCAGTGTGCTGGCAGACCAGGAAGTGCACTGCTGCATGAATCTGATCCGCATCACTGAATCACTGAGCCTCCACAGTGAACAACTGTCTTGAGTCACTTGCAGACTCAGGGATTCATCCAGGCACAGCAGCCCTGCCCCTGACTCACTAGTGAGTCGTGACTGCTACCTCCCTGCCTCCCTTCCACTGGGTGCCACCAGGAAGGTACATTAATTGATTGAACTGTCCAGTGTCACTGCCTCTGACTCTCCTCCTTAATCCCTCCTGCTGACTCGAGTCTGAGAGAGGTGGCGCTACTGCTGCTGACTCGACTCAGTAAACAGTGAGTGACTTGAGGCATTCATTCAGTCTAATGATTCAAGTCACTGAGCCGAGCCATTGAGTCTGTAGCCATCTCTACACTGAGCCCAGCTGCTCTTGCACTGCACACAAGACCTACAGCGGTGGGAAGCAACAGCCGCAGAGGACTTCTGCACACTGGCCTGCACACTGGTGCACACTGCACCACTCGGCAAAACCATTAGAGGTATGGACGGTGCAGAACACCGCATGGTCCTCCATTTATCTCCAGAAGGAGCTGTATACATTTTTAACATATTTCCTTCCACATGTGTAACGATTGGCATTATGTTTTATTTTATTTTTTCGTAAATTCAGTTATCGTTTTTAATTCTTTTCACAACTTGTTAACCTTTTCCTATGAATTTTCAAATTTCATCTTGCTTCTTGGCTCTTGCTTTTCTCCACCTATATTATACTGAATTTCAGCACTCAAATATAAACCCATATTCACATACTCCAGAGGAGAGCACTAAGTATACAGATTATTTCCCAAATTCCTATGAACTATACCACTCAAATACGCAGCAGTTCATCACTACCAAGACTAATTGAGAGCAGATACTATACTACACACCCGACCGAGTATGCACCTGCCCATCTGATGAATGAACCCCAAACAGCAACACACGCTGGATCATCCAGACGGATAAGCATATCAGCTGCCGAATCGTGACCGTACCCCCACCCTTCTGGGGTGGACTTCGAACACCTCCCAGGCTTACGTGGATTCTTCTGATGGAAAGATTTTATTAAAAGTGGACCATTGATGTTAGAGGCTTCCACCTAAGTTCTTTCCTGAAGACCAGTGGTCGAAGTGGGAATTTTGAAGTGGGGGTATTTAAAATTTCCAGGATCTGGGGTACACCTAGACCTCCAGAAACTTTATTGATTTTGATAATGATAAATGTAAATGTAGCCTCTCCCTACACTTTCCATTCCTTTCTTCCCTCTAAGAACCCTGCACTGCTCTCACCCTCCTTCCCTCTATCACCCTGGTGCCCTTCCCCCCTCCCCAATATTTGTGGCAGACTGACAGGCTGATTACTGTTTCCTTGACTAAGGCCAGTGTTCAATGAGAAAAATTTGCCTTGTTTTATGGCGAGTTTGTGCTGTTTTCGCGTTGGAAGGAGCATTTTGCTCTCCAAAAGTGAACCACCCTATTCAATGTGATATTTTCGCCGTCTTTTTAAGTGATTTTCACCGTGTCTCTCTGTGTAGCAATTCTCCATCTTTTCATGGAGAACTGGAATCTGAACTTTTAAACTAAACGTTTTTTTTTTTTGTAATTTTGGTGTCAAAAAATCAGGATTTTTTTTCTGTGATGGGGCATGTTATTTTTATTCATGTGCTTATAGCAACATTTTTTTTTTTTTTACACAGAGCAGCCAGCAGGGGGCCGGAGCTCTCGAGCCGCTCATTAGATATTCATATATTCACTGCACCCGATCATTACATATGCACGATCGGGTGCAGTGAATACTGGGTCCCCCGCTGGCTATAGGGGGGGGGGGGGGCAGCTTGTGCTGCCTGGGTCCCGGGGAGCCCACCTCCCCTCCACATATGTTTTGGGGCAGCCAGGGAGACTTTAATCTCCCTGGCTGCCACCGTCCCCCGGCTCCCTGCCAGCTCCCTGCCGCGGGCGCTCGTCTGCTGCAGGGGTTAAGACTCGCCGCGAGTGGCGGCGAGTCTTAACCACATTGAATAGTGGGAGCAGGAGTGGCAGCGAGCCCTCCGGAACAGGGCGAGTGCATGGCGAGAGAAAAAATCTCTCACCATGCACGGAGAATTTTTTTCATTGAATACTGCCTTAAGTGGGGCAAGAACAGGCTCTTTTGATGCACCTTGAGCTGCAGCTTCAGTATCTTTGGCTTGTCTATGAGACTATACTTTCCAATGTCACTGAGCTGCTTGATATCTATGAGATATCAAGCAGTGATTCTTTCAAATAGGGCAGCTCAGAAGCTTTGGTGGATGAAACAAACATTTTATGAGACTGGTGGTAAAGTGGCCTCCTCATTGGCTAGCAGACTCTGGCAACATAGCAACATGACCTGGTAAGTGTATTTCAAATCTTAGTAATTTTCACCCTTTAGCTTTTATTAAATATTTTAAATCAGCCTCTAACCATATAGCTTTTTTGCAACTTACTATAAAAAAATCAGTGCCATCCTGTCCCCTAGGCTCATAGATTTATTTAATGCAAATGCTGTGTGATGCAACTTGAAACCATGTTCAATAACCCAAATTGGACCCATGATTTTGGATAGAGTGATTGCGTTATTAAGAAACAAACGGAGTACATATTACACAGAATTCTAGCTCATCATTTCCTAATGCTGGCCTCCTTGAAGACAGAAAGCTTGGGGGTTACGAGAGGTAACATGTAAAAATGTATCATTTTAAGGTTCTTAAAGGGGCCAATTTCTGTAATTATGAAAAATCACTAAATTATATAGTATAGGTGTTAGCGCCAATCAGCATTAGTCCAAAAGCATCTGTCGCCCCTTTTGTGTTAGTCTGTCACCAATTTTGTATGTGCATATGTTTCACCCTGTTTGATATATGTGTATGTCTCCCACGATCCCATATCTTCCACCATTTTTTTTCTATGTGCTGTCTACATGCACCACACCCCTTCACCACCCTCGTCTCGGCTCTTCATGTCTTTTATTACACCTCTTCTGCTAGTTGTGAAAAACAAAACTAGTGCAGTGCTGTGTGCTGTTTTGTTCATTTGACAACTTTTGCACTGATCATATCAAAAATAAACTTTCAGGGTAGATACAATTCCAACTGTACACATAGCACATTATTGTTATTATAGCAAAACTGTCATTTGTTTCATAACTGTGGTGTGTGAGCAAAAACAAGTGAGGTTTTTCTGCTGTAATACATCAATGTGTAGTATACAAGGGGTATGGATTATTAGGTCAACACCACTAGGTCGACATGAAGGAAGGTTGACATGACTTAAGGTCGACATGCAGGAAGGTCAACATGACTAACTGTCGGCATGGGTTAGGTCGACAGGGTCATTAGGTCGGACATTGAAAAAGTCAAGATGTTTTTTTTTCCACTTTTTTTTTCCTCGAACGTCGACAAAATATAGCACCGCGTCCCCTCGCATGGCTAGACACGCATTGGGCATGGTGCACACTATTGTATTCTTCCACCACACCCCAGTGGATGGTAGGGCATGAAATACCACCTGTCGGCACATGTTGGCTCAGAAAACAGTAAAAAAAACAATGTCAACATAATGACCCTGTCGACCTTAAGTCATGTCAACTTTCCTGCATGTTGACCTAATGGTGTCGAAATAATGCTTGTCGACCTACTTGCTGGTAACCCAAGGACCATATCCCTATACAATAAACCTAATGAACCTTTAGACAGATTCAAACCTGATTGCTAATCAGTTACTTTGAAATTTGGTGTTCGCATCAGACATATGGCCATAATTAGCAACAAAATTTCAGGCCGCCATGATCGCAGTAGTTGCAGTTTGATTGACAGGAAGCCAGCATTTGAAGGAGGAATCATGGTGCTTTCTGGGTGTGCAAGACTGCCCTGGCGTTTTTGAGGTGGGTCTATGACATCAACGATGACCACTTCCACCTTGCCTCAGTCACAGATTAGTGGATACCTCAGACCTACTCACAATTGCACAGAATGCAAAAACTTTTAGATGTTCCGGGAATTGTGACATGATTTGCATGTAGATTGCGATTAATGATCCATTTACAATTCTCTCGCAATTTAGCAAGGGGTGTTTTCTCTTTCTGTCTTGGTAGAGGTTTTCACCTAGCAGTCCACTAAGAAAAAATGGTGGTGGCTTAAGGGTGAAATGAAAAAGATTGCGAACCACTGTACTACTTGAAAACAAGGGCAATACAAACCAAATCAAGAACATCAGCACAATACTCAAAATAAAAATAATAATGTCCAGCATTTTTTTTTTCCTTTTTAATTCCACATTTGGGAACACTTCTAAATGCATACACAATCATGGCCTGACAAAACTGCATATAGTGGAAACCTGAAACTCTGTTTTAAACAACAGAGGACAAAAGATATTTTGCGGAATCAGAGACATTTGAGATTCTCCTTCAAAAACTGTTTAAACTCCACACAGACATAGGCATTCATCCACACTCACGCTACTTATCTAAGAAATAAAGACGCGTACAACTGAATGGGCTTAAAGGGGACGGCTTATTTATTTTGAGCAGGGGCGGCCTATTTGAATCTAACTAAAATTTATGTCCCTGCTCTAACTAAGGTGGCGGGCAAAGAACGGCATGCAAGATAAATAACATTGCTGGAAAATAACAAAGTAATAAAAATAACAAACTCCGGATCTAAGGGTCTCCTGCCCTTTATTGCCAAGGACCGGCCACCTGCCAGTTTCCAAGACAACGGCACAATTTGTAAGCGGACTTTTCAAAAAGGGGCCACTTGCCCTTAAGGTCAGGGGGTTGACCTTCTGCTTCTGCCCCTGACCTCGCAATATCACTAAGGCAGAGCTCACCACTCTGCCCGAGTCATCAAAAAATTGGGCCACCTGCCCTAAACTACAAATGTCCGCAACAATTTACCCTATCCGAAGTAGATGATCGTTAAGGTCCAGATGTGGGCCCACCTGGATCGGTGATGCCCACATCTCGACATCAACCACCAGCTATGTGTAGATACAGCTCTAATTTAAACTACCGTTCTTTCCGCCAAAACAAAAATAAGCCGACAACAACTAAACGAATAAATGCGATCGACTTCTCAAAACGAATTCTAACTAACAATTGGGGCGGGAGGGAGGGCAACGTTTCCTGAAGCAAGAGGCAGAATCTTCTGGAAGCAAGAACATCACCCCATCAATCTCCACCTCTGACCTCAAGCAGCCTATCCTGGACCGTCATTCAAATCAGCCGGCCCGTCAATCAAGACAAGCCGAACCCCCGGGCCCAGATCCAGTGTGTGAGCTAAGGATTCCTGCCAATAGCCAGGTGAGTTTATGCTGTTTTCAGCCAGACAAGCTGGCTTCTACAGTCTTAAACTCCACACAGACATAGGCATTCATCCACACTCACGCTACTTATCTAAGAAATAAAGACGCGTACAACTGAATGGGCTTAAAGGGGACGGCTTATTTATTTTGAGCAGGGGCGGCCTATTTGAATCTATCTAAAATTTATGTCCCTGCTCTAACTAAGGTGGCGGGCAAAGAACGGCATGCAAGATAAATAACATTGCTGGAAAATAACAAAGTAATAAAAATAACAAACTCCGGATCTAAGGGTCTCCTGCCCTTAATTGCCAAGGACCGGCCACCTGCCAGCGTCCAAGACAACGGCACAATTTGTAAGCGGACTTTTCAAAAAGGGGCCACTTGCCCTTAAGGTCAGGGGGTTGACCTTCTGCTTCTGCCCCTGACCTCGCAATATCACTAAGGCAGAGCTCACCACTCTGCCCGAGTCATCAAAAAATTGGGCCACCTGCCCTAAACTACAAATGTCCGCAACAATTTACCCTATCCGAAGTAGATGATCGTTAAGGTCCAGATGTGGGCCCACCTGGATCGGTGATGCCCACATCTCGACATCAACCACCAGCTAAGTGTAGATACAGCTCTAATTTAAACTACCGTTCTTTCCGCCATATCAGTTCAAACTTGAACTGACCCGCCACCAACCTAATGACAAAACTCCCTCAACTAAACCTCTAAACTTCTCAATGCGTCTATCAAATTCTGAAAAAACAAATACATGCCGACTATAGAGAGATGCACCCCATCCGGCCTGTACAGAGTCTCGTTTCTAAAGGATATGGCCTCGTGCCTGACGACCACTCCACCCTCTGATACTATAGCCCTGCCGACTACAGAATTGATCCGCCTCCGTACCAAATCGATGGCACCCGGATTGAGTGCATCTCTCCAAACCCTTCTAGGTATAATCTCTGACCAAAAGAAACGGCAAAATCGCCATTCTCTGATCAGATCCAGCAATAAATTCCTAATCTCAAATCGTATATTGAGACCGGAATTATGCGTTAGGTCGTTGCCCCCCAAGTGAATGATGACAAAAAGTGGGTAACCAAAAGAACTAACCGACTCATCCAAAAGACCCCTCAACGCGGACCACCTCATACCTCTACGCCCCAGCCAACGGATAAATCGCGTTTCAGGGAAACGTTCCGTATCCGTGGTCACCTGGGACAAGGACAACCAATAAATAAATGAATGCCCCACCATCCAAATCATATTGGTGTCCAAGCGTTGACCTGTAAGTCGAAATGATAGATAATGTTAGCAAGATTGAAATAAAGGCAAACATATAGCACAATTTTAACGGGCCCGGGAGATTCCCTTAAAGGTGATTTTGGAGTTCTATATTAAATTGTTGATAACTACTAGGACTGTGATTTGGGTGATCTATTTAAGACTAATTGATTATTTGACCCACTTAAATTATTTATAATCCCTACCTGTTGTTTCTTATATTGTGGGGTGGGGTGGGGTGGGGGGTGGGTCGCCCGATTTGACTTGAGGCAAAAAACACAAATCTTCCACCAGTTGGCTAGAGCCTAATTTAAGACTGGTGATAACACAAAAAATTCCTCAAGGCCCCCCAAACACTAAAGCGCGTTTGGGCGAGCGGCTACTCCTCAAATGGGCTCACTGGACTATGTCGGCCTGATGTATCGCTTAAATGCACCAGACCGCCATCTTCCGAGTGCTCGTATGTCGACCTGAGACCAACCCGCCGCAGCGGCTGCCGAAGCGGCGCCGATACGGAAAGAGTGTGTACCAAAGTCGGCTGGAGAAAGACCCTGATGCAATAAATTGTCCCCTGGGGTTGCTAACATAACTAATACCACCAGATGGCGCTGCTCCCTCATTCCTATTCTTCCCTTTTCCTTGGGACCTCCTGCCATTACCCCTTCTTACAGCAGAGGGCGCTCCAGGCATAGAAGTGCCTGCAACACCCTCTGCACTGCGGTTTGTATCTCCCCTGCGGCCATTTCTACCCCTGGCCTCCATCACATTCCCCTCAGTGCTCATAGGCACTGCGCCACCCTTATTTTTCTGTGGGCGCGCTGTTCCCTTCTTTTTACACCATTCCTCCCTGCTGATGCGGCTTAGTGACCCGGCTGGCTGCTGCTTCAGGAGGGACGGCCGCCGGCTCTGACGCCTGCGTCCCCGCCGCTCTCCCCCTTTGGCGCAACTTCGCAGGCCTGGTCCCAGCACGGAGCCCTGCCCCTACAGCATCCCCTGATGCGGCGGATGCTTCAGGCCTAGCGCCTGAGCTCCGCCGCGTGACGCTGCTTGGCACAGCGGGGACGGGTGCCGTCCCATACCCGCCAGCCGCTCTCCCCCTTGCGCGTGACTGGCATGAGCGGGTTGCCGGAGGGGTTCCTGAGCCTCCGGCAGCACCGCCACGCCGCCCTGACCTGCCCTGCATACCGTTGGCAACCGCCGGAGCGGGCGGTCCCGCCTGCACTCCGGCAGCCCTCCGTCGAGGAGAGGGGGATAGCCCCCTCTCATCGGCTCTGCATGGAGGCCTGGCTCTGGCCCTGGCATACTCCCCAGATTCGCCTAGCGCAGCGTATCTAGCGGGAGCCCCCGCAGTGCGTTTAGGCCTGGCTGCCATGGGAAAACAATAAATCAGTTTTAGGCTAGATATAGAAAGAGGGACAGATTTTAAAGTGGTGAAGATAGTTTAGCAGTAAGAGTAAGATAAATGGGGTGAGAGAGAAAAAAGATAGGTAGAGAGAATATAAGGAATATTAGAACTCTAACACAGGCTAATAATTGTCTGTACTCAACAGTCCAACGTTTCCTGAAGCAAGAGGCAGAATCTTCTGGAAGCAAGAACATCACCCCTTCAATCTCCACCTCTGACCTCAAGCAGCCTATCCTGGACCGTCATTCAAATCAGCCGGCCCGTCAATCAAGACAAGCCGAACCCCCGGGCCCAGATCCAGTGTGTGAGCTAAAGATTCCTGCCAATAGCCAGGTGAGTTTATGCTGTTTTCAGCCAGACAAGCTGGCTTCTACAGTCTAATTATTGCATATTAGAAATCAGGAGCAAGAGTGTCATTGTGTGACACTGGTAGAACCATGCTCTGACTGGAAGCACAGTTACAGTAACAAAACCTCAAAACACCTTGGAAAGTAAGCAATTAGAGATATTATGATGCAATGGTTACAGTAGGATCTGAGCCATATGAAATAGATGTGTGGTCAAGAGAAGTAACATATGCTCTCCTTAATTGTAGCTTTAAAGGGAAGTGACATGAGGTGAGGTGGGGAGACGTCAGATGAGGACCATTCTTGCCTCTCTTTTTTTGTGTTGTAAATCCCACCCCATGGGCGGGGTCCGGCTGCTCCCTGCCTGCTCCACAGCAGCAGCACCAACCCCAGCAGCAGCAGCATCGAGAAAGTAGTTACTGTATGCACCAACTCGGGTCTTGTGTCTGTGCTTCCTGTATCCTTACACGCACATGTCCTGCACTGGAACACACGAGGTACGT
The DNA here is from genome assembly GCF_055691185.1 of Crinia signifera. Taxonomy (NCBI): domain Eukaryota; kingdom Metazoa; phylum Chordata; class Amphibia; order Anura; family Myobatrachidae; genus Crinia; species Crinia signifera. Next base: position 129,427,709 of record NC_139219.1, read on the forward strand.
GCTCTCATCATCATATATCACTGGGGCTAATGGCTGTTTTTCTCATTTATGATATTGCCCATCTGTTGAGCGATGAGTCCGAGAAGAGGCGAAAAAGGCGACTTTTTTACTGTGGCTTGGAGGGGTGGGGGTGGATGTGACACCGGGAGTGTGCACTCTCCCCCCAATGTGTGATTTGGGGATGACATAGGGGGCTCGCTCGGTGTGCGTGCACGCCCATTCCCCAGCCCGATCTCCAAGCTCTGCGAATGAATGGAGGGAAGTTGTAAACCTCTAATAAAGTCAGACATGTGACTACCTGTTGCTCATCCACACCCTTGTGTGTGCCCGCCCGGGGGGTATAAAGGGCATTTTATGTGACCCTGTCTCAGCATGGTGGATGTTTGTACTTTGTCTTCAGTCCGTGTTGTGTGATGATGCGCTCCAGCAAGCGATGCCGCCTTTGTGGCACACACACAGCATCAGGCTCTCTGCACATCATCTCCATGGTAACCGGGGACATGGCAGCATGGGTATCTAACTGCCCTGTGTTACACATGTCACAGAGAGGGACAGCGTGAAGGATAGGGGCACAGGGGGAGGCAGCATGCTGTTGCTCTCATCCATCAGGCTGCCGGTTGTGAGAGGCACCTGTCCCACCAGCCTCAGGAGCTGAGTGGGGTAATAATGGCATGAGGCTGGGAGCGTGTGCACTCTGCAGTGTACGTGATTGTCCTGGGTCACACAACTCAGAAGCGCTGCTTATGTTTTGTCTGTAGTAAGCCCTCCAAAGCCACATCTACATTTTCCTTCTCAAAACATGCATGAGATAAGAGCTATCTGGCACCCTTGCTTGTGATGGCAGGGGGTAGGAGTTATATTATTAGATTCCTGTCACCTCACAACTTCACATAGTCCCTAAGATGTGACTGTCAGCCTGGGTCTACCCATTGGAACTTGTTTGTTTGGGGCTCAGTCACATATACACATGCTGAGGGTGTAAGCATCAGCGGAAGCAGGTCCTACAATTACTGTTGACAGATATAGATTTTTAGGTTATGGTATCAATGGTAGACAATGTCTAGGTCATCAGTCAGTAGGTCGACCACTAATGGTCGACATTGACTAGGTTGACACATAATAGTCGCATACCAACATGACCCCCTCCAGGAGGGACACATTGCTCTGTTTCTGGACTTCCCTCATAATGTATGATTGCCAGCACCTGTTTCACACAGGTGAATTGATCAGAAAGGTGCTTCAACACAGGTGCTGGCAATCATTAATTAAGGGAGAAGTCCAGAAACAGAGCAATGTGTCCCTCCTGGAGAGGGTCATGTTGGGAGGTATGTAGTCGACATTCCCTAGGTTGACATTGACAGAAGGTCAATACAAGCTTTAGTTTGGCATGCTCGACACAAATAAGATCGCAATGAGTTTTTCTCTTTTTTTGGTGTCTATGTCAACCTATGTCAACATGGACACCATATAATACACGATGCGCTCGTCATGCTTCGGGCACAATGCCTTGCTGCACTTGGCACATTATATTTTCACAATATGCCCACTTGGATAGTAAAATATGAAAAACCACATTTAAAAAAACAACAAGAAACAATCATGTCGACCTTATCCAAGTCGACCATGTCCATGTTGACATTAAGCTTGTGTTGACCTGTCAATGTCGACCTAGGGTATGTCAACAAGTCGTAGGTGTCGACCTAGGGCACTGTCCACCATTAGTGGTAGACCTACTGACTGTTGTTCTAGACATTGTCAGCCCAGGGACTGCATACCAGATTGATATCACTAATCTAGTTATCCAAAGATACATATTTATCATGCCTGCTTTTCACAAAGTTATGCTGAAACTACCGGTTTCTGCAGATATACTTCAGTATATAATAAGTCTTTGCTGAAATCTGTCTTTTTATGTTAATCTAGTATATTTATTTATTTATTTATTTGCAGTTTCTTATATAGCGCAGCAGATTCCGTTGCGCTTTACAATAGTAGACAGTGATAAAACAAACTGGGTAACAGACAGACTTGGAGGCAGAGGGCCCTGCTGCAAGCTTACAATCTATTAGGTATATAGGAGGGAAACACAAGGATATCTGTTATCATGAAATAAAGTGTACTACAGCTCATCTCGTTCAGTAAATTTGTTTATCAAATACATTAAGGTGTTGAAAATGAAATGTCATAGAATGTTATGATTTATTTGACGTTTTATTTATTTTGGGCCCACATGTTGGTAAATTTACTAAGATGAGTGTTCTATTGAAAATGGGATGTTGCCCATAGTAACGAATCAGATTCTACTTTTTACTTGTATAGCACCTTCTAGATGATTGATAATAGATAGAATTTAATTGGTTCCCCATTTTATTAAATTTACCCCATGGACTTGGCCAACATGTGCGGCTATCTGCATCTGTCTGGACTATACCCAAACATAGGGCCAGATGCACTAAGCTTCAAAAGTGATAAAATGGAGTGATAAACAGCCAGCCAATCAGCTGCTGCCTGATATGTCAGCTGCTGCCTGATATGTCACAGGCTGATTGGCTGGCTGTTTATCACGCGATGTGCGGCGGGGGTTATTGGAGAATCCCGCCCAGTGTGTCTAAGCAGCGTTCGGGAGCCTTCCACAGCAGGCTCATGTAAGTCTGCGTCGACCAGAAGCTGCGTGTCCCTACGGATTTAAAAAAACAATTAAGTCGGAAATGACAGGGGGGGCACGTGCCTGAGTGCCCCCCCCTTCCCCCTAAATCCGCCCATGCAGGCAGCATTGACCTCTTTAACATACTGTAATACCTAGCTTGAGTGTGCAACTCAATGCCTTATCGTCAGAAAGAATGTGTGCCTCTGCGATTTTGTGGATAGTTATGAACAGTTGCTCCTTCCTACCCACTACAAAACAAACAATAGACTTTTGTTTAATGCATCCTATAATAATGTCAAGTACTTTGTGTTCCCATGGAAAGATAACAATTCAGCAAGCATAGTCTCATGGCCATACCAATATTATTTGTGCATAAAGGCTATTTGCGTGTATTTTATTCCAAGCTATCATATTGCAGAGATAAACTTGTACCATTTATTAGTCATTGAATTGATTTAAGGTTCAAGAACAATTTTTCTCATACGATTCAGTTCTAAATCTACTCAGAACTAAAATGTATCATAAACAGTGCATTGAATTATTAAGAATATCATTAAAGCAATAAGCATTCAGATCACAATGGAAAGTATAATTGATGCAAGAGTAATGAAATTCTCTGATGATAAAGTCTACTACAGCAAAAGGTAATGAAATGCATTTGACTTCTATTTTGTAGGAAGAAATAAAAATCATTTCTGATTAAACATGAATTAATACACAGGAACAACAATGTAACATTCCTTGTAGAGGCAAATATTATAAAGCCCAATTACATAAAGCACATTGCCAGTTATTTTTACAAAAACTCCTTTGTACAAGCATTAACACTCATATTTTTCTACGCCCTTTCCTCAAATGTACTGGAGGCATTGCAGCAATAAACGTGGAAATTGCTGTTTTGAAGCTTACCCTGCTATAATGGCCTATTTCATGTGTGTATGCAATGCGGTTAATGGCTGACTGCCCATGTGTTCACACTGCACATGCTACCTTTGCATTGTAGTGCTGCTCCCAGTGAGATTTTTAAAGCACAGTGATTGACAAGAAGGGACCGTTGGGGGTGATGATGGGTAGCAGAGTAACAAATGTAGGAATGTCATGGCCATTTTAAGGGCATGTATCTGCCTTTAGCTGAGGTCATCTATGTAAAAAAAGATGGCACCAGTATCACTACTGCCACAGTCAGTATAGTATAAGTAGAATGCAATAAAAAAAATATATAGTGGCTGAAAAAATGAATAGCCAGTTAAACAGTGACTAAGGGGTGGATGTATGCAGCAGTGATAGAGGAGAAGAAGTAAGCCAGAGGAGAAGTGGCCCATGGCAACCAATCAACTGCTCTGTATAATTTTAGATTATGCAAATTATAGGTGTTACTTCAGTGCTGATAGGTTGCCATGGGGCAGTCCTCCTCTGGCTCACTTCTCCTCCCTTATCACTGCTTCACACAGCTACCCCTCAATTTCATAAGCTAACAGATGTCAACAACTAAACTTTTTATTCAATTTTGATTCACCTAACGTGGAAAAGGTGGCCAGGAGATGCTTCAATCTCCTCTCCAGCTTTGTCATTTTTTTGCCATTCTTTAGGGGATGACTGAAATGTCCCCCCTATTGATGTATCTAACATTGTATACAGGGACAAATTTAGGGGTAAGGACACCCCTAGGCACAACATTTTTGTGTCCCCCCCCCCTATTTTAATGTAATCATATATGTATATACATTGTTATTTATATATTTCATAAAAATTTAACTTTAGCCCACCTTAATATTTTTTTAAGCATCTGGGCTGCTCACTGTACAGATGACCTGGAGGGAGGCACTTATTAGTACAGTGATTAGCAGTGTCTCCGTCAGTCTCTCTCACACTGTGACTGACTGAGTGCAGGGAGGATCTGTGCACCGCTCAGCTGCTGGATACGCAGCCAATAGACTGTGTGTGTGTAGAGTAGCCAATGGGCGGCCGCCGGCAGCAGTGAGCCTGAGCCATTTCCGGATACACAGGGGGACTGTTGGACCCAGCCTCTAAGCGGTGATGTAATGTGCATGGCAGAGTGGATGGGCAGTGGCGGGTGACGAGCGGCGCTGCCGCCAACATATGATAATTCATGTCTGTGGCGGCACTCGTCACTCGCCGCTGCCCACCCGCTGTGCCATGCTGCTATTTAACAGAATGTCAGCCTGCCTGCCGCCCTTAAATGGTGCCGCCCTGAGGCCGATGCCTCACGGGCCTAGGCACAAATCCGGCCCTGCATGTCGACATAGACACCAAAAACTCATGTCGACCTTACTCATGTTGCCCTAAAGATTGTGTCAACCTTCGGTCAATGTCGACCATTATTAGTGTCAACTTTGTCACTATCGACCATTAGATAATATTTTATTGTATTATTAACTATTGAGCAGCTTTTTCAAACACAGCGCAGTGATTAACTCCATCTATTATCACATACACCAGGTCTGTCCAAACTATGGCTGTTGTGAAACCACAAGTCCCATCATGCCTTGCCACAGGTTTGCTATTTGGGAATGCTACAACTATGGCAAGGCATGCTGGGATGTGTAGTTTCACAACAGCCACAGTTTGGACACGCCTGACATACACAGTCTGCCGATAATCGCTCAGCTACGATATCATTGAATTTGTTTTTTATGTTTATCATCCTCTCGGATTCTTTATTAAAGTTTTATAAATTTCATAACAATACAAAAGACATACATACAATAAAAACATAGGTGTGAATTAGGTACAGCATTTATACATTATACATATTTGTGGTAAGGGATACTACTTCCGACATCCTACTCGACTAGCAGACTACCACAAGTCCAATAATTATACACATTTGAGAGTTTTTGCATATAATAAATACAACAGTTATACATTACTTTATATTAAAGGGTACTTCATCATACCTTACATTCAGCTAGCTGGCTTGTCACCCCATGTACTTACCCACCTTGTAGGCTTGTACATTTAGCAAACCCTTGTATCTCTCCAGGGAGTATTTAATTCTCTTCCTCTTTCTTCCTTCTTTCCTCTCCTCCCCACTACTTCTCTAACTTCGTGCACTCACTTTTTGCTTTCCTATTTATAGACTAACTTCCCCCTGTGCAACCCTTCCCAGGGCATTTAATTTTTACTACAAAAATAAATACGGTAGAAGAAAGAGAAAAAAAAAAAAAAAAGTAATCGCTAAATTCATAACAATCAAATATATATGTGCTTTACCCATCTATTTGATTCGATATATATGTGAATTGACCTTATACTTAATTCGATTCTACTCAAATATGTGACTTTACTTGTCTCACGACATCTCCAACTTAGTGTACATATACGTGCTTTATCCATATATTTAAATCAATATATATGTGTGGATTAACCTTATACTTAATTCAATTCTATTTTACGACTTTTACTTTAATTGCCGCACGACATCTCCAACCTAGTGAACACCATTTTTACTTTCTTTTTTATAGAGTACCTAAGGACAAACATTTATTTTTAAAATGACACTTTATGCTAAAAAAAAAAAAAAAAAAAAAAAAATTATATTACATACTTACATTACTTATTAAGTGTTTATGTGAGCACCCACTTATAATACCATTTAATTAATGTGGACTTTTTGCTTTACTATACGATGAAATATACCACCTATCCCAAATATCATTAAATTTTTCTATCGCCTTCCTGGAGAGATACAAGTATTGTTCATGATTAGCCGTATTGTTTACCAAGGATATCCACTCTTGGATTGATGGTCCCTTTTTCCCCATCCAACTTCTCGCGATCGTGACTTTAGCAATTGCACATACATTTATCAGAAACTGAGCAATCCCTTTTGGTGTATCGCTAGGCCATACCCCCAATATTGCCGATACAGGTGTAACCTTATAGCCACTCAGGCCTATATCTGATAGTACTTCCTCCACCCCCTTCCAAAATTCCCGCAGGTACTCGCATGCCCAAATCAGGTGCCAAAAATCGCATTTTGGCAAACGACACTTGGGACAATTGTCCCCACCCCCATGAGAGTATCTATTTATCCTGTCCGGGGTCAAATACGTGTAATACATAATATTCAATTGTACTTGGTGAATTCTGGGTGAGCTCGTTGCCTTACACATATTTTTAAGGGCATTACCCCATATTTCCTCATTCAGTTCTGGGATGTTCACCAGCCACTTCTGCATGCGTCTCTCACTATCATCCTTCTGGACGACGGTCATAAGAGTTTTATAACATTTTGATACCAGCTTATCCTTCCCCATTACATTAATAGCCCTTTTAAGTGGGGATTCCTCAATTAACAGTGGAGTGTGCCGCGAATACTGTGATGTTGCATTTCTCATTTGGAGGTATCTATAAAACATGCCCCTTGACAAGTCATACTCAGTCTGCAGCTGTATATATTGCTTGAGTTCTTGCCCCTCAAATACTTGCCCAATCGAGTGTACTCCATACTGTCCCCAGGCTCTACTGCCCTGACTGTCATTTAATTTAATATATATCGATGTTGAGAATATATTTGTATCTGGGTCTAAACCTGCATATCCCATTTTCCTATGCGCCCATTTCCATATATACCGAGCTTGTTTTATATAGGGGGGAGCTCTTAACGGATTTCCCTGCTGTAGCAGAACCTGCAGAGGAGTGTGGCCCGAACATATTCTCCCTATATACCCCTTGAGCTCCTGATAGTACTCATCTTCCCTCCACCAGGTGGCAAGCTGGGCCAATTGGGCCGCATAGTAGTATATTTTAAAGTTTGGTAACGATATACCCCCCTGATTCTTCTCTTTACAGAGCGTAGATAGACTAATTCGGGGTGTTTTATGCCTCCAAATGAATGCGGAAATCACTTGATTAATTATTAAGAAGCTTTTTTCCTTAATTAACATGGGGGAGTTAGTAAATACATATAAAAGTTTAGGCAATATTATCATCTTTATAAGATTCGCACGACCAATAAGTGTTAACGGGAGCCTCTGCCAGTTTTTGCATCTACGCCTGGTCTCAGTGATGATGGGGTCTAGGTTGTCTCCAACATAATCTATGGGATTCATCGTAACTATAATACCCAGATACTTCAATTTTGTGACGTAGGTCATACCCCAGTTGTTACCCCTTATTTCACTCTCATCCTCATGCGGTATTAAAAGCTGCGACTTGCTACAGTTTATAGTCAATCCAGAGAAGACTCCAAATTTCTTTATAAGGTCAATAGTTACTGGTAGCAACCTATACCTGTCCACCATACCGACCAGTAAGTCATCCGCATACAGCGAGATTATATTATTATGAGCCTCCTGTGTTTGGCCACCTGTCCCCAACGCAAAGCGCAGTCTACATGCCAACGGCTCGATGGCCAGTGCGAATATTAGGGGCGACAGGGGACACCCCTGTCGCGTGCCCCTAAATAGGGGAAATGACTCTGACAAGTAACCATTCACAAGAACCCTTGCACGCGGAGCCCTATACATCAAGAAAATCCAGTTAACAAATTTCTCTCCAAAACCGAAGGTAATTAATACCTGCCTCAAAAACGGCCATAGAGGATAAAGCAGTCAGCAGGACTGTGAAACGTGTTGGTGTTGTTTTGCCTGGCCCCCCCTTACTTCAAGGACAATCACCATACAACAGAGTTCAGCCCCACCTGCTAATCTATCTGATCGGATTCCCCCACTTCTGGAAGTCTCTTGCCATTCAAATCTTGGATACCTGACCCCTCGCAGCAGTGAGGACTCCCGATAAGGCTAATTCCACCTGTGCCATTGGTTGTAATCCATCTTAGCAGCATCAGGATACCACAAGTGGCTAATAAGGACTTCTTCTAAACAACTTTTCCCAGGATCAGAGCAGGTTCTACCATCCATAAATCGGTGACTACCATCCTTGAATTGGTGACTATAATTTGGGTCCACGCAAATATTCTTTTACTCCATATAATCTTTTTTAATTTCACATTGTTTTTATTGTTTTCTTATTGTATTTTTATTGTCATTAAATATTAATGTGTTATTGGTAACATTAAGCGCTGCTTTCTTCTGTTTATTTAACTTTTCATCAACATTCTATAACTCTATCACTGAAAAACTCAACTCTTTACTAGACCTTACAAAAACACACTCTCACACATGTTCCAATCTGCACTGTGAGCCCTACTCTCTACTCTTGTTTCAGTTGTGCTCTTTGCCAATTAAGTCATGTACACATGTGGTGATTTGGCCAGGTGACTTTGCATAGTCAAAATCGCCTAGGTTAGCCAAAATCGCCCATGTGTATGTGTGGCTCTGCCGCGCTGTTATTTCCCGGCCAAATACACCGTGCAGGCAAATCAATTTTGACTAGATGCTGCACAGTCTATTTGGCTGTACAGACGGGCTAGCGGCTGGGGATGGCAGTCGGCGATCTCTGGTGGCTACATCTTGATTTTGATTAAGCTAAATGGCTGAGTAATTTGTCCTAGCCTAAGCCTCTGTGTACACCCCTTTAGGATGAAAGCAGGGCCATGTGGTAAGATCAAGGGTGCCAAGCATCGAGAAAGAAATATTAGCCAGCTAGACAGTCCTTTCTTGCTAGCTTGGGTACTAATGTTTGTAGCGGTATTGCTATTATGCTTAGGTGTCTATGGTATAATATAACCGTATATGTATTCTTAAATGTCACCAAAAAGGTTCACACACACACACACACAGCTACTGTCTACTGCAATTTAGCTGTCTCTACATAGTGTGCAGTGAAGCTCATGGCCAGGGGCGAATTTAGGGGTCAGGACACCCCTAGGCACAACATTTTTGTGTTCCCCCCCCCCTATTTTAATGTAATCATATATGTATATACATTGTTATTTATATATTTCATTAAAATTTAACTTTAGCCCACCTTAATATTTTTTTAAGCATCTGGGCTGCTCACTGTACAGATGACCTGGAGGGAGGCACTTATTAGTACAGTGATTAGCAGTGTCTCCGTCAGTCTCTCTCACACTGTGACTGACTGAGTGCAGGGAGGATCTGCGCACCGCTCAGCTGCTGGATACGCAGCCAATAGACTGTGTGTGTGTAGAGTAGCCAATGGGCGGCCGCCGGCAGCAGTGAGCCTGAGCCATTTCCGGATACACAGGGGGACTGTTGGACCCAGCCTCTAAGCGGTGATGTAATGTGCATGGCAGAGTGGATGGGCAGTGGCGGGTGACGAGCGGCGCTGCCGCCAACATATGATAATTCATGTCTGTGGCGGCGCTCGTCACTCGCCGCTGCCCACCCGCTGTGCCATGCTGCTATTTAACAGAATGTCAGCCTGCCTGCCGCCCTTAAATGGTGCCGCCCTGAGGCCGATGCCTCACGGGCCTAGGCACAAATCCGGCCCTGATTGTATAGACTTACCTAATACCTCCTGCACAGAAAACTTCAGGATCCCTAACCACACACAGAGCAGGTCAAACTCTCCAGAAATTCGGGGGTAGGTGCCCCACATTTTACCAAATGACACTCCACAGCCTAACCACTGCCTAACACACATAGGCGTGCACCAGGGGCGGATTGGGAATTAAAACCAGCCCGGGAAATATTTTGAAGCAGCCCTAAAGGGGGGGCGAGCGTTGTTGCGCGCCGGAGGCGCGTGCAATTTTTGGGGCGTGGCCTATTAATGTGGGGTGTGGCCTATTTAAACAAGGTCACGCCCAATTTTTGCTGCTGTGGGGGCATGACTAGTGGCTGGCTATGTCCCCAGCCCCTCAGGCTGCAGAATAGGCGCAAGCGTACAGCGTCTATTCTGCAGCCTGTGGGGCTGGGGAGATAGAGACAGGGGGGGGGGGGGGTGACAGGGGGTCTCCCAACTGTCCCCCCGCCGTGGGACACTTAGTATGGTCCACCTCCCTTGAACACATTATGCACTATAACAAGAGGGCCCTTTGTTCTATCGAAAAACCTGTACACCTTATGCCACACAGTATGAGCCAATATTCACATTATGACACATGGAATGATCCAAAATTCACAAAATGCCACACAGAATGGGTTAAAAAAAATGCTAAAGTTCACATTATGCAACGGAATGAGAAGACACAGGGTGAGAGGGTGTTGGTGCAGGATGAGAGGGGTTGGTAATGAAGGGTGAGTAGGGGGTGACGAGGGGTGAGAGTAGAGTGGCAGGGTGGAAGAGGATGCAGGGAGGGAGGGGGGACGGAGGGTGGCATAGAATGCTGGGAGGGGGGACGCAGGGTGGCGTAGAATGCTGGGAGGGGAGATGCAGGGTGGATGAGAATGAAAGGAGGGAGGACGTACGCAGGGTGGCACAGGATGCAGTGTGTGAGGGGGGCATGGTGGCACAGGATGCAGGGTAGGAGGGGGAATGCAGAGTGGCAGAGGATGCAGGGAGGGGAGTCACAAAGTGGTGGAGGATGCAGGGAGGGGAGACAGTGATGCCCATTATACATATGCCACACACCGTGATGCCCATTATACATATGCCGCACACCGTGATGCCCATTATACATATGCCGCACGCCGTGATGCCCATTATACATATGCCGCACACCCTGATGCCATTATACATATACCACACACACCATGATGCCCATTACAGATATGCCACACAAACCGTGATGCCCATTACAGATATGCCACACACACCGTGATGCCCATTACAGATATGCCACACACTGAGATGCCCTTTACATATTATGGCACATAAGTGCTGCTTACCGACATGCTCATTCCAAGGAGGTTTAGTGCTTGTTGCCAAGGGGGTTTACATGCTCCTATCCAGGGGGAAGCAGTCTGACAGCCGGGCAGAGTGGGGTGTGCTGCCCAGCTGTCTAAAGAGCGGGTCCGCAGTGGCTGCAGTGAAACAGTGTGATAGCCGGGCAGAAGCGGTGGGCCGCCCGGCTGTCTTTAGAGCAGGCCCACGGCTGTTTGAAATCACGTGATGGGTTGCCAGTAAATAGCAGCACACAATTACATGACACCCCCTCCCCCCCCGCAAATATGAACATGAACATTATGCCACATATCTTAATACCCATTAGACAATATGCCAGATGAGACGCCATAATGTCCATTGCACATTATGCCACACACTGCAATGTCCATTAAACATTATACCACACACTGTACTGCCCATTAGACAATATACAACATACCATAATGCCCATTACACATTATGCCCACACCATAATGTACATTGCCCATTATGCCACATACATCCATTAAAGACAGAATTCAGAGGCAGGGGCTGTGAATTGCAGCAATGTGTGGCATGGCCCCTGTACCATAAAGGCAGGTCATAAAGTAAAAGGCTTCATTCTGTCCCCTTTCCTCCTTGCAATACTAATGCAAGGAGGAAAGGGGACAGAATGAAGCCTTTTACTTCTGTGCCATCCCCGCTGCATGTGGGCACACCACCTGCCTCACTCCAATTCTCCTGACTGCAACATCCAAAAACACTAGCAAAATCACTAAAACAGAATAGTGACAGTGCAAGACAGGCCCCAGGGGTAATCAGGATGTGGCCACCTCTTAGCTGACGTCCCTTCCTCCAACGTCCCTGGACCTCTGCCCCTCCACTCATGTCTGTGTCTCTCCAGAATGGCATACCGACCACCACATAATTGTCTACCCCACTGGCTGCTGCCCCCCTTCTCTATGTCCCGCACCTATCCGCCGCATCCGCCGCTGCTACCGTACCTTGCTGAGAGCGGAGCGCAGCCACAGCACCGCAGGCTTCGTCCCTCAATCACCTCGTGACTCCCGGCCATTTCAAACATGACACGCTGACTCTTGTGCCAATCGGAACTTTGGCTGATTGGCTCAGGAGCTGTGCCGCATTTGAAATGACCTAGAGCCACGGAGACCGGGTGAGATTAACCTTTATAGGGGGGGGGGAGGGGCGACTGGACACCCCTGGGGGCCCCTGATAACCTCTGGATACCCCTGGGGGCCCTGAACACCAGCCTGCCTGCACCAGTCAGTCAGTTGAGCACCGACGCTACCTGTATGCTATGCTTTGATTGTTTGGAATGAGAAGAAGAGGTTAATAAAGATGGAATGGGTCTTGCGTGTTTTGCAGAATAAAGTTGAAAGATACAGTTTACAGTGATTGTTAATATTTTTAGTTCATAATTTGGAGGTGTGGAACATGGGGACTAATGGTACTTGTCCTAGATGAGGATACTAGTCCCCATGTTCCACATGACCCACACCTCCAAATTATGAACTAATAAAATATTAACCATCACTGTAAACTGTATCTTTCAACTTTATTCTGCTATACATGCAATACCCATTTTATCTTTATTAACCTCTGGCTCTTCTTCTCATTCCAAACAATCAAAGCATACAGGCTGAAGCAGCGCTAAAGGCTTTTTGGTTCAGATGCAAAACTGTTGAGGCTCAAGCCCACCCAACAATTTTGCATCTAAACCAAAAGGGCTTAGCAGCGCCTGAAAAACACTTCAGGTACAGTCATTGCCAATAATGTGAGCGCAGTATTAGTATACCTACTCACTCCATCTCTCTCCGCAGGTCCTGACTCCGACTTGAGCCAGTGTCCTCCCCCTCCTGTTTGCCGCGTCACTGGACTGCCCAGCCGGTCCTCTGAACAGTTTAAGTGCCGAAGCGGCACGCAAGATGAGGACGCGCCGGCGCTATGATGTCATGGTGCATTCCGGCGCATGCGCAGTCAGCGCTCGCCATGAGTTTCACTTGCGGCCATCTTTATTGTGGGCAAAAGTGCTGTGGCCGTGGCCGCTAACCGCGGAGATGGCGGTCGAGTGGTCCACGGCCCAGCCAGGGGGGGGAGCGGCCGCTACATGGCTGAAATGTGCCGGCCCACCGGGAAATAGCCCGGTTTCCCGGTGGGCCAATCCGCCCCTGGCGTGCACAGCACATTTTATTAGGGGGTGCACTATCAAATGAGTATGTGTGGCACCCCCTGTTGTGCATGTCTATTACTGCCCATTGGGTGTGTCAATCAGACGTGTCTACCATCATCTGTTGGCACTCGCTACAATATAAAACATCTCTCAGCCCACCATAATCTCTTGCCTATTACAGTTTTAATCTACTAATTACTCTGTGTAGCAGTAAAGGCAAATAAAGTCAAAAACATATATGGATAACGCAGGCATGTAATGATATGGATGACACAGGTATGTAGTGATATGACAATGGTCTAGTACAATTAACAATGCAAAACACATAATTGATTGATGGGTGCTTCTTTTAATGGAACACAGTTCTAAAATGCAAAAGTCATTGGTTAAAGGTATTGCAGATATTGCTAGTGGCAGGGAGGTTTTCATAAGGTGGGCACAGAATTAGAGGGTGCCTATGCTAACACATCAGATTGACATATCAGCCTATGAGCCAATTCTGCCCGGTAACAAGGTTATCATATTCAGTCAAGAAAAATCCTAGGAGTCTCACTTGTCCTCATGCCTTTTTGGATTTCATCTGTTCAAATATCAGATGCTGAAATACCTAGTAAAGCAGCAATACTGGCAGCCGCATTAATGAAGTAATGAATGCCATATTCAATGAACTGGCGTCAGTCTGGCATGGTTTCCGTCCATCCGTTCATTCAGATGTCACAGCGCTGTCTCTTCCACAGCAAGCACCTGTTCGGTAAAGCCACTGAGCATGTCTATCTCCTCCGCTGAGTTTAGTGGTCGCAGCCATGCCTTTAGCATGCCAGAGTTCCCACTGGTCCTTGGCCATGGACCATCTTTGATCAGTTAACATGACTATTATCAGCCAATCCTGTTATCAGGCTCTGACCTCATTAATTTGCAGTCTGTTTCAGCCTATCAGTCCTCACCTACTGCTGGGAAGACTCTCCCAATCCATCAGTGCAATATCTTTAGTGTAGCTGCATCGCCAGATCAGCTCCTGTGATATCCTGCTTTCTACAGCATAATGCAATTGTCATCTTGCCATACAGCTTGACTTCTCCAAGTGGTTCCTACCACCTTCTTTGGTTTCAAGCCGATTCCCTGCTACTTCTCCTGCTTGGTGAGATCTGTCCAATACCATCCATACCTTTGATACCATCACTACCACTCAACTCTTGCATTATTTGCCTATAATTCACTGCGTACATCATCTACTTATCATTACAGAGCCATTTCACCTTAACAGTCACCACTCAGAGCGTATTCATCAATCTCTGTTGCCATTGGTGCACCACATCGGATACAGTCATCATAATATTATATTAATATAAAAAAAGTAATACAATTGTTATCAGTGCTTGGCACCACCAATCAAATTCTGTGTGCATCTCACAAATTTATTCCTAAGGAATCAGTTTAAAGTTTGATCAAAATAAGTTAGCTTGCAGTTAAAGGTTCCTCATGTTATGCAAATTCCTTTTAGTAAAATAATTGCTTCTGACATCAATAAATTGCAGATTAAAAGACAAATTGATTCAAGACTAAAGTAGTAGACTAAAGTAGTAGCTGTCAATTTAACCTCACAAAGTGAAAATTTAACTTGCGCCAAACATGCCCCGATCAAATCAACTGAGCTTGTTCATTTTAATGCTGATGAAGTTTTTTATGCACTTGCACTTGAAAAGGTTTGCACAGTGAAAGATAACATGCATATGTTCAGCTGCATCCAGCTTTCTCTATTCACCCACATCCAATGGTCATTACCAGCATCTACAATGTGGCATGGAGTGGGCCCAGCTGGAAGTATTGAATACAAACTGGATTGGAACTTGGAATTTGCATTTTAGCAACTTGGAATTTGCAGTTTCATATACAGTAATACATGTTGTCATATGGCACCTGGCAAGATGGCGACACCCAGCCGAATGCTGAAGACCGGTGAAACCAATTGACACTGAGGAGACCAGCCACAGGGCCAGTAAACGACTCATGTGAGGTAATCTATACTTACCACTCTCCTCCGGGCTATGTTTTGTGTGATATCTTTTGTATATAAAGAGTATCTCCTACCAGAAAGTCACTGAGAGTGACACTGCTCTGATTATACCACTACCAAAAACTTTTACTTTTTATCTCATTTTTGGCATTGTGATGAAATTATACAATAAATACTGGTTATTTTACTTAACGGACATGCTCTTTATTTACACAAGAAATTACACAACACATACACCAGGCACAAAATGCGTTGATCCTATTATCTGAGGACCAAAGCAGTGATCTTGAGACCTCGATCAGAGCCGAGCGATACCCCCCGGCCAGCGGGATTCCATGTCGCATGCTAGAACAGCTGCGGCAGGAAGCTTAAAGCTGTAGAAGATTCACACTGAGAAAGTTATATGCAAAGTGATTCACAGAACTGAGTTGATACACGGGACTCAGTTCAGTGAAATGTAAAGACTGCACAGCACACAACACATTCACTGAGTTGCAGAGACTCAGTCACTCAGTGTGCTGGCAGACCAGGAAGTGCACTGCTGCATGAATCTGATCCGCATCACTGAATCACTGAGCCTCCACAGTGAACAACTGTCTCGAGTCACTTGCAGACTCAGGGATTCATCCAGGCACAGCAGCCCTGCCCCTGACTCACTAGTTAGTCGTGACTGCTACCTCCCTGCCTCCCTTCCACTGGGTGCCACCAGGAAGGTACATTAATTGATTGAACTGTCCAGTGTCACTGCCTCTGACTCTCCTCCTTAATCCCTCCTGCTGACTCGAGTCTGAGAGAGGTGGCGCTACTGCTGCTGACTCGACTCAGTAAACAGTGAGTGACTTGAGGCATTCATTCAGTCTAATGATTCAAGTCACTGAGCCGAGCCATTGAGTCTGTAGCCATCTCTACACTGAGCCCAGCTGCTCTTGCACTGCACACAAGACCTACAGCGGTGGGAAGCAACAGCCGCAGAGGACTTCTGCACACTGGCCTGCACACTGGTGCACACTGCACCACTCGGCAAAACCATTAGAGGTATGGACGGTGCAGAACACCGCATGGTCCTCCATTTATCTCCAGAAGGAGCTGTATACATTTTTAACATATTTCCTTCCACATGTGTCACGATTGGCATTATGTTTTATTTTATTTTTTCGTAAATTCAGTTATCGTTTTTAATTCTTTTCACAACTTGTTAACCTTTTCCTATGAATTTTCAAATTTCATCTTGCTTCTTGGCTCTTGCTTTTCTCCACCTATATTATACTGAATTTCAGCACTCAAATATAAACCCATATTCACATACTCCAGAGGAGAGCACTAAGTATACAGATTATTTCCCAAATTCCTATGAACTATACCACTCAAATACGCAGCAGTTCATCACTACCAAGACTAATTGAGAGCAGATACTATACTACACACCCGACCGAGTATGCACCTGCCCATCTGATGAATGAACCCCAAACAGCAACACACGCTGGATCATCCAGACGGATAAGCATATGAGCTGCCGAATCGTGACCGTACCCCCACCCTTCTGGGGTGGACTCCGAACACCTCCCAGGCTTACGTGGATTCTTCTGATGGAAAGTTTTTATTAAAAGTGGACCATTGATGTTAGAGGCTTCCACCTAAGTTCTTTCCTCAAGACCAGTGGTCGAAGTGGGAATTTTGAAGTGGGGGTATTTAAAATTTCCAGGATCTGGGGTACACCTAGAACTCCAGAAACTTTATTGATTTTGATAATGATAAATGTAAATGTAGCCTCTCCCTACACTTTCCATTCCTTTCTTCCCTCTAAGAACCCTGCACTGCTCTCACCCTCCTTCCCTCTATCACCCTGGTGCCCTTCCCCCCTCCCCAATATTTGTGGCAGACTGACAGGCTGATTACTGTTTCCTTGACTAAGGCCAGTGTTCAATGAGAAAAATTTGCCTTGTTTTATGGCGAGTTTGTGCTGTTTTCGCGTTGGAAGGAGCATTTTGCTCTCCAAAAGTGAACCACCCTATTCAATGTGATATTTTCGCCGTCTTTTTAAGTGATTTTCACCGTGTCTCTCTGTGTAGCAATTCTCCATCTTTTCATGGAGAACTGGAATGTGAACTTTTAAACTAAACGTTTTTTTTTTTGTAATTTTGGTGTAAAAAAAATCAGGATTTTTTTTCTGTGAAGGGGCATGTTATTTTTATTCATGTGCTTATAGCAACATTTTTTTTTTTTTACACAGAGCAGCCAGCAGGGGGCCGGAGCTCTTGAGCCGCTCATTAGATATTCATATATTCACTGCACCCGATCATTACATATGCACGATCGGGTGCAGTGAATACTGGGTCCCCCGCTGGCTATAGGGGGGGGCAGCTTGTGCTGCCTGGGTCCCGGGGAGCCCACCTCCCCTACACATATGTTTTGGGGCAGCCAGGGAGACTTTAATCTCCCTGGCTGCCACCGTCCCCTGGCTCCCTGCCAGCTCCCTGCCGCGGGCGCTCGTCTGCTGCAGGGGTTAAGACTCGCCGCGAGTGGCGGCGAGTCTTAACCACATTGAATAGTGGGAGCAGGAGTGGCAGCGAGCCCTCCGGAACAGGGCGAGTGCATGGCGAGAGAAAAAATCTCTCACCATGCACGGAGAATTTTTTTCATTGAATACTGCCTTAAGTGGGGCAAGAACAGGCTCTTTTGATGCACCTTGAGCTGCAGCTTCAGTATCTTTGGCTTGTCTATGAGACTATACTTTCCAATGTCACTGAGCTGCTTGATATCTATGAGATATCAAGCAGTGATTCTTTCAAATAGGGCAGCTCAGAAGCTTTGGTGGATGAAACAAACATTTTATGAGACTGGTGGTAAAGTGGCCTCCTCATTGGCTAGCAGACTCTGGCAACATAGCAACATGACCTGGTAAGTGTATTTCAAATCTTAGTAATTTTCACCCTTTAGCTTTTATTAAATATTTTAAATCAGCCTCTAACCATATAGCTTTTTTGCAACTTACTATAAAAAAATCAGTGCCATCCTGTCCCCTAGGCTCATAGATTTATTTAATGCAAATGCTGTGTGATGCAACTTGAAACCATGTTCAATAACCCAAATTGGACCCATGATTTTGGATAGAGTGATTGCGTTATTAAGAAACAAACTGAGTACATATTACACAGAATTCTAGCTCATCATTTCCTAATGCTGGCCTCCTTGAAGACAGAAAGCTTGGGGGTTACGAGAGGTAAAATGTAAAAATGTATCATTTTAAGGTTCTTAAAGGGGCCAATTTCTGTAATT
This sequence comes from Crinia signifera, assembly GCF_055691185.1. NCBI lineage: Eukaryota > Metazoa > Chordata > Amphibia > Anura > Myobatrachidae > Crinia > Crinia signifera. The sequence continues at coordinate 129,446,531 of NC_139219.1, forward strand.
ATGAAAAATCACTAAATTATATAGTATAGGTGTTAGCGCCAATCAGCATTAGTCCAAAAGCATCTGTCGCCCCTTTTGTGTTAGTCTGTCACCAATTTTGTATGTGCATATGTTTCACCCTGTTTGATATATGTGTATGTCTCCCACGATCCCATATCTTCCACCATTTTTTTTCTATGTGCTGTCTACATGCACCACACCCCTTCACCACCCTCGTCTCGGCTCTTCATGTCTTTTATTACACCTCTTCTGCTAGTTGTGAAAAACAAAACTAGTGCAGTGCTGTGTGCTGTTTTGTTCATTTGACAACTTTTGCACTGAGCATATCAAAAATAAACTTTCAGGGTAGATACAATTCCAACTGTACACATAGCACATTATTGTTATTATAGCAAAACTGTCATTTGTTTCATAACTGTGGTGTGTGAGCAAAAACAAGTGAGGTTTTTCCGCTGTAATACATCAATGTGTAGTATACAAGGGGTATGGATTATTAGGTCAACACCACTAGGTCGACATGAAGGAAGGTTGACATGACTTAAGGTCGACATGCAGGAAGGTCAACATGACTAACTGTCGGCATGGGTTAGGTCGACAGGGTCATTAGGTCGGACATTGAAAAAGTCAAGATGTTTTTGTTTCCACTTTTTTTTTCCTCGAACGTCGACAAAATGCAGCACCGCGTCCCCTCGCATGGCTAGACACGCATTGGGCATGGTGCACACTATTGTATTCTTCCACCACACCCCAGTGGATGGTAGGGCATGAAATACCACCTGTCGGCACATGTTGGCTCAGAAAACAGTAAAAAAACCAATGTCAACATAATGACCCTGTCGACCTTAAGTCATGTCAACTTTCCTGCATGTTGACCTAATGGTGTCGAAATAATGCTTGTCGACCTACTTGCTGGTAACCCAAGGACCATATCCCTATACAATAAACCTAATGAACCTTTAGACAGATTCAAACCTGATTGCTAATCAGTTACTTTGAAATTTGGTGTTCGCATCAGACATATGGCCATAATTAGCAACAAAATTTTAGGCCGCCATGATCGCAGTAGTTGCAGTTTGATTGACAGGAAGCCAGCATTTGAAGGAGGAATCATGGTGCTTTCTGGGTGTGCAAGACTGCCCTGTCGTTTTTGAGGCGGGTCTATGACATCAACGATGACCACTTCCACCTTGCCTCAGTCACAGATTAGTGGATACCTCAGACCTACTCACAATTGCACAGAATGCAAAAACTTTTAGATGTTCCGGGAATTGTGACATGATTTGCATGTAGATTGCGATTAATGATCCATTTACAATTCTCTCGCAATTTAGCAAGGGGTGTTTTCTCTTTCTGTTTTGGTAGAGGTTTTCACCTAGCAGTCCACTAAGAAAAAATGGTGGTGGCTTAAGGGTGAAATGAAAAAGATTGCGAACCACTGTACTACTTGAAAACAAGGGCAATACAAACCAAATCAAGAACATCAGCACAATACTCAAAATAAAAATAATAATGTCCAGCATTTTTTTTTTCCTTTTTAATTCCACATTTGGGAACACTTCTAAATGCATACACAATCATGGCCTGACAAAACTGCATATAGTGGAAACCTGAAACTCTGTTTTAAACAACAGAGGACAAAAGATATTTTGCGGAATCAGAGACATTTGAGATTCTCCTTCAAAAACTGTTTAAACTCCACACAGACATAGGCATTCATCCACACTCACGCTACTTATCTAAGAAATAAAGACGCGTACAACTGAATGGGCTTAAAGGGGACGGCTTATTTATTTTGAGCAGGGGCGGCCTATTTGAATCTAACTAAAATTTATGTCCCTGCTCTAACTAAGGTGGCGGGCAAAGAACGGCATGCAAGATAAATAACATTGCTGGAAAATAACAAAGTAATAAAAATAACAAACTCCGGATCTAAGGGTCTCCTGCCCTTAATTGCCAAGGACCGGCCACCTGCCAGCGTCCAAGACAACGGCACAATTTGTAAGCGGACTTTTCAAAAAGGGGCCACTTGCCCTTAAGGTCAGGGGGTTGACCTTCTGCTTCTGCCCCTGACCTCGCAATATCACTAAGGCAGAGCTCACCACTCTGCCCGAGTCATCAAAAAATTGGGCCACCTGCCCTAAACTACAAATGTCCGCAACAATTTACCCTATCCGAAGTAGATGATCGTTAAGGTCCAGATGTGGGCCCACCTGGATCGGTGATGCCCACATCTCGACATCAACCACCAGCTAAGTGTAGATACAGCTCTAATTTAAACTACCGTTCTTTCCGCCATATCAGTTCAAACTTGAACTGACCCGCCACCAACCTAATGACAAAACTCCCTCAACTAAACCTCTAAACTTCTCAATGCGTCTATCAAATTCTGAAAAAACAAATCCATGCCGACTATAGAGAGATGCACCCCATCCGGCCTGTACAGAGTCTCGTTTCTAAAGGATATGGCCTCGTGCCTGACGACCACTCCACCCTCTGATACTATAGCCCTGCCGACTACAGAATTGATCCGCCTCCGTACCAAATCGATGGCACCCGGATTGAGTGCATCTCTCCAAACCCTTCTAGGTATAATCTCTGACCAAAAGAAACGGCAAAATCGCCATTCTCTGATCAGATCCAGCAATAAATTCCTAATCTCAAATCGTATATTGAGACCGGAATTATGCGTTAGGTCGTTGCCCCCCAAGTGAATGATGACAAAAAGTGGGTAACCAAAAGACCTAACCGACTCATCCAAAAGACCCCTCAACGCGGACCACCTCATACCTCTACGCCCCAGCCAACGGATAAATCGCGTTTCAGGGAAACGTTCCGTATCCGTGGTCACCTGGGACAAGGACAACCAATAAATAAATGAATGCCCCACCATCCAAATCATATTGGTGTCCAAGCGTTGACCTGTAAGTCGAAATGATAGATAATGTTAGCAAGATTAAAAATAAAGGCAAACATATAGCAAAATTTTAACGGGCCCGGGAGATTCCCTTAAAGGTGATTTTGGAGTTCTATATTAAATTGTTGATAACTACTAGGACTGTGATTTGGGTGATCTATTTAAGACTAATTGATTATTTGACCCACTTAAATTATTTATAATCCCTACCTGTTGTTTCTTATATTGTGGGGTGGGGTGGGGGGTGGGTCGCCCGATTTGACTTGAGGCAAAAAACACAAATCTTCCACCAGTTGGCTAGAGCCTAATTTAAGACTGGTGATAACACAAAAAATTCCTCAAGGCCCCCCAAACACTAAAGCGCGTTTGGGCGAGCGGCTACTCCTCAAATGGGCTCACTGGACTATGTCGGCCTGATGTATCGCTTAAATGCACCAGAACGCCATCTTCCGAGTGCTCGTATGTCGACCTGAGACCAACCCGCCGCAGCGGCTGCCGAAGCGGCGCCGATACGGAAAGAGTGTGTACCAAAGTCGGCTGGAGAAAGACCCTGATGCAATAAATTGTCCCCTGGGGTTGCTAACATAACTAATACCACCAGATGGCGCTGCTCCCTCATTCCTATTCTTCCCTTTTCCTTGGGACCTCCTGCCATTACCCCTTCTTACAGCAGAGGGCTCTCCAGGCATAGAAGTGCCTGCAACACCCTCTGCACTGCGGTTTGTATCTCCCCTGCGGCCATTTCTACCCCTGGCCTCCATCACATTCCCCTCAGTGCTCATAGGCACTGCGCCACCCTTATTTTTCTGTGGGCGCGCTCCGGTCCTCCGACCGCTGCGCTGTGCCCTTCTTTTTACACCATTCCTCCCTGCTGATGCGGCGGCAGCGTCAGGCCTAGCGCCTGAGCCCCGCTTAGTGACCCGGCTGGCTGCTGCTTCAGGAGGGACGGCCGCCGCCTCTGACGCCTGCGTCCCCGCCGCTCTCCCCCTTTGGCGCAACTTCGCAGGCCTGCTCCCAGCACGGAGCCCTGCCCCTACAGCATCCCCTGATGCGGCGGATGCTTCAGGCCTAGCGCCTGAGCTCCGCCGCGTGACGCTGCTTGGCACAGCGGGGACGGGTGCCGTCCCATACCCGCCAGCCGCTCTCCCCCTTGCGCGTGACTGGCGTGAGCGGGTTGCCGGAGGGGTTCCTGAGCCTCCGGCAGCACCGCCACGCCGCCCTGACCTGCCCTGCATACCGTTGGCAACCGCCGGAGCGGGCGGTCCCGCCTGCACTCCGGCAGCCCTCCGTCGAGGAGAGGGGGATAGCCCCCTCTCATCGGCTCTGCATGGAGGCCTGGCTCTGGCCCTGGCATACTCCCCAGATTCGCCTAGCGCAGCGTATCTAGCGGGAGCCCCCGCAGTGCGTTTAGGCCTGGCTGCCATGGGAAAACAATAAATCAGTTTTAGGCTAGATATAGAAAGAGGGACAGATTTTAAAGTGGTGAAGATAGTTTAGCAGTAAGAGTAAGATAAATGGGGTGAGAGAGAAAAAAGATAGGTAGAGAGAATATAAGGAATATTAGAACTCTAACACAGGCTAATAATTGTCTGTACTCAACAGTCCAACGTTTCCTGAAGCAAGAGGCAGAATCTTCTGGAAGCAAGAACATCACCCCATCAATCTCCACCTCTGACCTCAAGCAGCCTATCCTGGACCGTCATTCAAATCAGCCGGCCCGTCAATCAAGACAAGCCGAACCCCCGGGCCCAGATCCAGTGTGTGAGCTAAGGATTCCTGCCAATAGCCAGGTGAGTTTATGCTGTTTTCAGCCAGACAAGCTGGCTTCTACAGTCTAATTATTGCATATTAGAAATCAGGAGCAAGAGTGTCATTGTGTGACACTGGTAGAACCATGCTCTGACTGGAAGCACAGTTACAGTAACAAAACCTCAAAACACCTTGGAAAGTAAGCAATTAGAGATATTATGATGCAATGGTTACAGTAGGATCTGAGCCATATGAAATAGATGTGTGGTCAAGAGAAGTAACATATGCTCTCCTTAATTGTAGCTTTAAAGGGAAGTGACATGAGGTGAGGTGGGGAGACGTCAGATGAGGACCATTCTTGCCTCTCTTTTTTTGTGTTGTAAATCCCACCCCATGGGCGGGGTCCGGCTGCTCCCTGCCTGCTCCACAGCAGCAGCACCAACCCCAGCAGCAGCAGCATCGAGAAAGTAGTTACTGTATGCACCAACTCGGGTCTTGTGTCTGTGCTTCCTGTATCCTTACACGCACATGTCCTGCACTGGAACACACGAGGTATGTGCTCTCATCATCATATATCACTGGGGCTAATGGCTGTTTTTCTCATTTATGATATTGCCCATCTGTTGAGCGATGAGTCCGAGAAGAGGCGAAAAAGGCGACTTTTTTACTGTGGCTTGGAGGGGTGGGGGTGGATGTGACACCGGGAGTGTGCACTCTCCCCCCAATGTGTGATTTGGGGATGACATAGGGGGCTCGCTCGGTCTGCGTGCACGCCCATTCCCCAGCCCGATCTCCAAGCTCTGCGAATGAATGGAGGGAAGTTGTAAACCTCTAATAAAGTCAGACATGTGACTACCTGTTGCTCATCCACACCCTTGTGTGTGCCCGCCCGGGGGGTATAAAGGGCATTTTATGTGACCCTGTCTCAGCATGGTGGATGTTTGTACTTTGTCTTCAGTCCGTGTTGTGTGATGATCAGGGCCGGATTTTCCACTAGGCCCGTGAGGCACGGGCCTAGGGGCGGCACATGTCATGGGCGGCAGCCAGGCTGCCGGTGAGTGTGACTGACCTGAGTGAGCCAGAATGGGGTGGCAATGCATTCTGGCAGTCCCCCCACATTGCCCGGCCACAGAATTACTCACAGCCTGCCCTGCAGGCATCTCTATGGTGGCTGATCTGCACAGTCTGACCTCTTCATAATGTGGCAGCTGAACTTCCTGTACTTGTGGTGGGCGGGTGAAGGTGGGGCAGCCACAGCAGTGATGAGTGACAGCTTCCCAGACTGTCCATCGCCGTTAAAGATGAGTGACTTGGCCTTCCATGAGTCTATCATCCGCCTCTTCCAGGGGAGGAACTATACAGTATATTCCTCTGCGGGTCTAACTCTGTCCTCTACCAGACGCAGCTGTGCAAAAATATTTTTTTCAGAGCCAGCTCCTGCTCCTTTACTGCCAAATCTCTAATCTCCGTGACACTGTCAGCAGACGGAACGCCTGCATCTCCTACATACTTTCGGCAAACAGCGCTCATACTGGTTGTAGCAAGCGGCAGCCTCTCCCCGGCGACGATTTGCCTTTATACTTCTCGCTTTCCAGCACTGACTTTTCAGGTACCATAGCAGCCGGCTCTCATATATGTTATTGACTTTCTATGAACCTCTCACGGGCAATGCACTACCAAAGGATCTAGCAATAACAAGGAACAGGGTCTAAGCCTCATACCTCAAATACTGCTCTTTTTTATTATACCTTCATGTCATTGTTCACATATTGTCCAATATAGAAATAAAAGTGGGGCATATTATGTGATATTATTTGATTTTGGGACTCACTGTGACTGGGACATACAGCATGTGATTTGAGGGCACATTATGGGGCCAATTTATCATGAATATTTGCAGCTAATACCCATTTTTGAGGGTTAGCCACAAAAAAGTATTTCCAGAATATATGTAGAAGGGTCCGCATCACTCTATTGCTGCACGCAGCCACATCCTCCCATAGGATTCTATGGAGCATGCTCCAATATTGGGCAGCACTGCAGGGACTGTCACTATGTAAAAACCGGACCTGGACTAAACGCCGGACCGGACATCAAAATCTGCTGTCCTGAGCTTGTAGTGTCCAGTCCGGGGGATGCCTGTGATAGCTATCACCAGGGACATGGGGGAGGGGAGATTACAGCCTCCCCGTGTGGTCCGGACTGTCCGGTTTTTGCTACATGCCCGGAACATAAAGGGAGGCTTTATTCTTCCCCTCCTCCACTCCCTGGTGACAGGTGTCAAAGGCAGCCCCCCTGGACCGGACACTACAAGCTCCGGACTGCAGATTTTGATGTCCGGGGGTCTTGTCCTGGTCCCATACCTCCCAACATGACCCTTTCCAGGAGGGACAGAATGCTCTATTGCTGGACTTCCCCTTAATTTATTATTACCATCACCTGTGTTGAAGCACCTTTCTTATCCATTAACCTGTTTAAAACAGGTGATGGTAATCATATATTAAGAGGGAAGTCCAGAAACAGAGTATTGTGTCCCTCCTGGAGGGGGTCATGTTGGGAGGTATGCGGTCCGGTTTTTACCCATACCCAGCACTGCATTGGGTTCTACAGCTATCGCCATTCTGAGATGGCAGTAGTCTATGGGCTACCTACCGCGTCGCCATCAGGGCAATACAGTTAGAGATAACCACACATGACCCCCGACACCTGGCTGAGCAGTGTGCAGGGACTGGATCCATTTGAAACATCTGTCCTTCCTCTTCCCAGAAGTACATTTGGCTATTAGAATCACATATTGTAATGCCTTCCTGGGTGGTAAGATCCCACCCAGATCGCATTCTGCGATGGTAAGATCCCACCAAGGGCCGCTCTCCACTGTCATTTGCATTGTGAGTACTTCCAGGTTTAAGACCTGGGAGTCCTAATGTGAATTTGTGGCCGAAGGGCTGCACAAGTGCAAGTCATCGGGGAGGGGTGTTCTTTACAGAGGGATCTCAGGTGAATTCTGTGTAAAGGTATACTGCATTTGAAAAGTTAGTAAAACTTATAATTTAATAATAATGAATATGTTAAAATGGGGGGGGGCAAAAATGTTGTGCCTAGGGGCGGCACAACCCCTAAATTCGCCCCTGGTGATGATGCGCTCCAGCAAGCGAGGCCGCCTTTGTGGCACACACACAGCATCAGGCTCTCTGCACATCATCTCCATGGTAACCGGGGACATGGCAGCATGGGTATCTAACTGCCCTGTGTTACACATGTCACAGAGAGGGACAGCGTGAAGGATAGGGGCACAGGGGGAGGCAGCATGCTGTTGCTCTCATCCATCAGGCTGCCGGGGGTGAGAGGCACCTGTCCCACCAGCCTCAGGAGCTGAGTGGGGTAATAATGGCATGAGGCTGGGAGCGTGTGCACTCTGCAGTGTACGTGATTGTCCTGGGTCACACAACTCAGAAGCGCTGCTTATGTTTTGTCTGTAGTAAGCCCTCCAAAGCCACATCTACATTTTCCTTCTCAAAACATGCATGAGATAAGAGCTATCTGGCACCCTTGCTTGTGATGGCAGGGGGTAGGAGTTATATTATTAGATTCCTGTCACCTCACAACTTCACATAGTCCCTAAGATGTGACTGTCAGCCTGGGTCTACCCATTGGAACTTGTTTGTTTGGGGCTCAGTCACATATACACATGCTGAGGGTGTAAGCATCAGCGGAAGCAGGTCCTACAATTACTGTTGACAGATATAGATTTTTAGGTTATGGTATCAATGGTAGACAATGTCTAGGTCATCAGTCAGTAGGTCGACCACTAATGGTCGACATTGACTAGGTTGACACATAATAGTCGCATACCAACATGACCCCCTCCAGGAGGGACACATTGCTCTGTTTCTGGACTTCCCTCATAATGTATGATTGCCAGCACCTGTTTCACACAGGTGAATTGATCAGAAAGGTGCTTCAACACAGGTGCTGGCAATCATTAATTAAGGGAGAAGTCCAGAAACAGAGCAATGTGTCCCTCCTGGAGAGGGTCATGTTGGGAGGTATGTAGTCGACATTCCCTAGGTTGACATTGACAGAAGGTCAATACAAGCTTTAGTTTGGCATGATCGACACAAATAAGATCGCAATGAGTTTTTCTCTTTTTTTGGTGTCTATGTCAACCTATGTCAACATGGACACCATATAATACACGATGCGCTCGTCATGCTTCGGGCACAATGCCTTGCTGCACTTGGCACATTATATTTTCACAATATGCCCACTTGGATAGTAAAATATGAAAAACCACATTTAAAAAAACAACAAGAAACAATCATGTCGACCTTATCCAAGTCGACCATGTCCATGTTGACATTAAGCTTGTGTTGACCTGTCAATGTCGACCTAGGGTATGTCAACAAGTCGTAGGTGTCGACCTAGGGCACTGTCCACCATTAGTGGTAGACCTACTGACTGTTGTTCTAGACATTGTCAGCCCAGGGACTGCATACCAGATTGATATCACTAATCTAGTTATCCAAAGATACATATTTATCATGCCTGCTTTTCACAAAGTTATGCTGAAACTACCGGTTTCTGCAGATATACTTCAGTATATAATAAGTCTTTGCTGAAATCTGTCTTTTTATGTTAATCTAGTATATTTATTTATTTATTTATTTGCAGTTTCTTATATAGCGCAGCAGATTCCGTTGCGCTTTACAATAGTAGACAGTGATAAAACAAACTGGGTAACAGACAGACTTGGAGGCAGAGGGCCCTGCTGCAAGCTTACAATCTATTAGGTATATAGGAGGGAAACACAAGGATATCTGTTATCATGAAATAAAGTGTACTACAGCTCATCTCGTTCAGTAAATTTGTTTATCAAATACATTAAGGTGTTGAAAATGAAATGTCATAGAATGTTATGATTTATTTGACGTTTTATTTATTTTGGGGCCACATGTTGGTAAATTTACTAAGATGAGTGTTCTATTGAAAATGGGATGTTGCCCATAGTAACGAATCAGATTCTACTTTTTACTTATATAGCACCTTCTAGATGATTGATAATAGATAGAATTTAATTGGTTCCCCATTTTATTAAATTTACCCCATGGACTTGGCCAACATGTGCGGCTATCTGCATCTGTCTGGACTATACCCAAACATAGGGCCAGATGCACTAAGCTTCAAAAGTGATAAAATGGAGTGATAAACAGCCAGCCAATCAGCTGCTGCCTGATATGTCAGCTGCTGCCTGATATGTCACAGGCTGATTGGCTGGCTGTTTATCACGCGATGTGCGGCGGGGGTTATTGGAGAATCCCGCCCAGTGTGTCTAAGCAGCGTTCGGGAGCCTTCCACAGCAGGCTCATGTAAGTCTGCGTCGACCAGAAGCTGCGTGTCCCTACGGATTTAAAAAAACAATTAAGTCGGAAATGACAGGGGGGGCACGTGCCTGAGTGCCCCCCCTTCCCCCTAAATCCGCCCATGCAGGCAGCATTGACCTCTTTAACATACTGTAATACCTAGCTTGAGTGTGCAACTCAATGCCTTATCGTCAGAAAGAATGTGTGCCTCTGCGATTTTGTGGATAGTTATGAACAGTTGCTCCTTCCTACCCACTACAAAACAAACAATAGACTTTTGTTTAATGCATCCTATAATAATGTCAAGTACTTTGTGTTCCCATGGAAAGATAACAATTCAGCAAGCATAGTCTCATGGCCATACCAATATTATTTGTGCATAAAGGCTATTTGCGTGTATTTTATTCCAAGCTATCATATTGCAGAGATAAACTTGTACCATTTATTAGTCATTGAATTGATTTAAGGTTCAAGAACAATTTTTCTCCTACGATTCAGTTCTAAATCTACTCAGAACTAAAATGTATCATAAACAGTGCATTGAATTATTAAGAATATCATTAAAGCAATAAGCATTCAGATCACAATGGAAAGTATAATTGATGCAAGAGTAATGAAATTCTCTGATGATAAAGTCTACTACAGCAAAAGGTAATAAAATGCATTTGACTTCTATTTTGTAGGAAGAAATAAAAATCATTTCTGATTAAACATGAATTAATACACAGGAACAACAATGTAACATTCCTTGTAGAGGCAAATATTATAAAGCCCAATTACATAAAGCACATTGCCAGTTATTTTTACAAAAACTCCTTTGTACAAGCATTAACACTCATATTTTTCTACGCCCTTTCCTCAAATGTACTGGAGGCATTGCAGCAATAAACGTGGAAATTGCTGTTTTGAAGCTTACCCTGCTATAATGGCCTATTTCATGTGTGTATGCAATGCGGTTAATGGCTGACTGCCCATGTGTTCACACTGCACATGCTACCTTTGCATTGTAGTGCTGCTCCCAGTGAGATTTTTAAAGCACAGTGATTGACAAGAAGGGACCGTTGGGGGTGATGATGGGTAGCAGAGTAACAAATGTAGGAATGTCATGGCCATTTTAAGGGCATGTATCTGCCTTTAGCTGAGGTCATCTATGTAAAAAAAGATGGCACCAGTATCACTACTGCCACAGTCAGTATAGTATAAGTAGAATGCAATAAAAAAATATATAGTGGCTGAAAAAATGAATAGCCAGTTAAACAGTGACTAAGGGGTGGATGTATGCAGCAGTGATAGAGGAGAAGAAGTAAGCCAGAGGAGAAGTGGCCCATGGCAACCAATCAACTGCTCTGTATAATTTTAGATTATGCAAATTATAGGTGTTACTTCAGTGCTGATAGGTTGCCATGGGGCAGTCCTCCTCTGGCTCACTTCTCCTCCCTTATCACTGCTTCACACAGCTACCCCTCAATTTCATAAGCTAACAGATGTCAACAACTAAACTTTTTATTCAATTTTGATTCACCTAACGTGGAAAAGGTGGCCAGGAGATGCTTCAATCTCCTCTCCAGCTTTGTCATTTTTTTGCCATTCTTTAGGGGATGACTGAAATGTCCCCCCTATTGATGTATCTAACATTGTATACAGGGACAAATTTAGGGGTAAGGACACCCCTAGGCACAACATTTTTGTGTCCCCCCCCCCCCCTATTTTAATGTAATCATATATGTATATACATTGTTATTTATATATTTCATAAAAATTTAACTTTAGCCCACCTTAATATTTTTTTAAGCATCTGGGCTGCTCACTGTACAGATCACCTGGAGGGAGGCACTTATTAGTACAGTGATTAGCAGTGTCTCCGTCAGTCTCTCTCACACTGTGACTGACTGAGTGCAGGGAGGATCTGCGCACCGCTCAGCTGCTGGATACGCAGCCAATAGACTGTGTGTGTGTAGAGTAGCCAATGGGCGGCCGCCGGCAGCAGTGAGCCTGAGCCATTTCCGGATACACAGGGGGACTGTTGGACCCAGCCTCTAAGCGGTGATGTAATGTGCATGGCAGAGTGGATGGGCAGTGGCGGGTGACGAGCGGCGCTGCCGCCAACATATGATAATTCATGTCTGTGGCGGCACTCGTCACTCGCCGCTGCCCACCCGCTGTGCCATGCTGCTATTTAACAGAATGTCAGCCTGCCTGCCGCCCTTAAATGGTGCCACCCTGAGGCCGATGCCTCACGGGCCTAGGCACAAATCCGGCCCTGCATGTCGACATAGACACCAAAAACTCATGTCGACCTTACTCATGTTGCCCTAAAGATTGTGTCAACCTTCGGTCAATGTCGACCATTATTAGTGTCAACTTTGTCACTATCGACCATTAGATAATATTTTATTGTATTATTAACTATTGAGCAGCTTTTTCAAACACAGCGCAGTGATTAACTCCATCTATTATCACATACACCAGGTCTGTCCAAACTATGGCTGTTGTGAAACCACAAGTCCCATCATGCCTTGCCACAGGTTTGCTATTTGGGAATGCTACAACTATGGCAAGGCATGCTGGGATGTGTAGTTTCACAACAGCCACAGTTTGGACACGCCTGACATACACAGTCTGCCGATAATCGCTCAGCTACGATATCATTGAATTTGTGACCAAAAGAGGTCACTGCAAGTTTTCACCAATGACTCCATCGTTCACTATATACCGTACAGTATAGCGTGTAAAACAGATGAAAGGCATCATTAACCATTAATGGAAATATGAAATCCCAGTCGCTATTTCCACCAGGTGGAAATAGCAGCTGGCAGTATTCAATCCCGGCCAGGACTCGCTTGCAACAGGTTTGCCTCACCATGGAGGCGGATCTGTATTGTCGGAAAAAGAGCCTGGATTGCCGTTTCAGACTATCGGTGTCCATTTTTGCCGATGCCGGGACTTTAAGGGCTATTTCACAAGCTCCGGCTCCTGCCGGGCGGCAAAGCCCCGCACGTCGAAGTTTTCAATGGCAGCCTGGCAGCCGTCCCTTCCAGTGGTGGGATCCGTCTGCAACCGGTTGGCCGGGCCGTGGCCATCCCGTGTGAATGGACAGAAACATGTCCATTATTAACTACTGTGAGCTTTTGGCCGTGCGGGTTTATGCCACCCGGCAGGAGCCGGAGCATGTGAAATAGCCCTATGACTGTCAGAATATATTCTGCCAGTTGGAAGAACAGACCCTACATTGAATAGGAATGTCATTCATTCAGTTACTGTATATTGTAAAGATGGATACGGTCAGTTGGTCGACCTAAAAATAGTCAACAGTCATTAGGTCGACATACTGGAAGGTCGACAGGGGTCTACACTAGGTCGACATGGCACAAGGTCGACACAAGCATTATGTCGACATGGTCTAGGTCGACATTCAAAAGGTCGACATGGGGTTTTTCCCTGTTTTTATGAGCGCAGAAAACCACTTAAAACTGTTTCTATGTCGACATTCGGGTAAAAAAACTGTGAAAAACCCCATGTCAACCTTTTGACTGTCAACCTAGACCATGTTGACCTAATGCTTGTGTCGACCTAATGACCTGTTGATCTTGTGCCATGTCGACCTAGACCGATGTCGAACTTCCAGTATGTCGACCTAGTGGTGTCGATCTAATGACTGTTGACCATATTTAGGTCGACCATACATTCCATACCTGTAAAGACATATTTAAGAATCAATGCAAACGATAAAACTTCACTCTTTCTGACAAAATCCTTCTTAAGATGGACAAAACCATGAGCACTGCAGGGGGCAGATGTAAAATGTGCAGAGATAATTAGATTTGGGTGTAATAACAATAAGGCCCAGAGAGTGAAATTAGAATTATTACTACTATAAGCACTGGATGGTCCTCTGACCCACCACTCTATGGAATCCTATTTTATTCTTTTAGGATAATAATTGTCCTACCTTAATACACATTTAGGGCCTCCTGCTGAGTATTTTTTGTGATCTTATCTATAATGCCTTTGATTGGTCAACATTTTGGGGGCATGCATAGCGCTCCCCGAACAGCTGGGCGAAACTCGTGTTCCCCTCCTTGACACTGCGAATCGGCCATGTTTGGTCAGCAGCCCACAGATGCTAAATTACTGTCCCGGCGCCTGTACACTGCAAATGACAGGCACTGGGAACGGTGAATGTGCAGTAACGGCATCTGAACTGCACATGTGCATACCTCTGATACATACCCACCACTGTACTTTGTCAGGTACAGCACCATTTTTTATGGCCTGTATCTTTTTGGGGTCTGTACAACTGTACATTGTAAGTGTAGGAAGGGAGCATGACCACGCCCCTTTTACCCATGACCATGCCCCCTTTACGGATTTGTACCGGTTTCTGCTCTTCAGATGTTGGAGGGTATACAGATAATATGGGCTGCAGTGAAGCCAGAGTAATGTCACAGGTTGTATCTGGCTTCACTTAGACAGAGCACAGTGGCGGTATTTACCTGGGCAGGGGGCGGGGTTGCAGTCCTGCAGCCCATAGGTAAAAACCGTCACTGGATGTCACCCATAGCACCCAATCAAATTATATTTAATGGACAATGGAAAGCAAGTTGGTGGTTATAAAATGTACGCTGTGTGTTTAACGATAACAATTTTTTTCTACTTCTACATCATTTGGGTGACTGACAAAACACCTATATTGTTGGGACCATAGCTGCACAGCCTGGTCTTGTACTTGTATTTAAGAGATTATTTTTTTGCTTTTACATACATTTGTAAAAATAACTATTATATATATATTAATAAAACATAATTAACTTTTATCATTTACACTTTTTTCTTTATTTTAATATTTCACTGACTTAACTTTAATAGTTTGTGCACTATGGATGACAAAACCTAGTTCTTCTTTTGTATAATACAAATTGCCTCCTAATAAGGTCCCAGCCACTTCCCTGGTTTCCATTATGACATCACAGAACATTTCATCATGAGGCTGTGACTGATTGTGATGTCATCAGCTGCATCAGGATCATCAGGAACCATTTGAAAGGAAGTTGTCCATGGAATAAGACCTGTATTGAAGATGCTGTGTATACAGATATTCATTTTGCTAATATTAGTGATTACTGGGGGCAATGGAGCTCCAATTCGGGCAGCTGAAGATCGCTTGGCCCGAGATGATGGAACTAACATCTATTATGAGGAGAATAAACCAACTTCAGGCTATAAAGAAGAAACTCCTACAGAAGAAGCAGCAGAAGAAAGTGACCTGAGCGATGAGCTGAAAAAAAAAACTATTCTTGATAATATATTGCTCAACAGTTGCCATTATCAGTCTAGCGTTCATTGCAATAGCACTGGGCATCATTTGTTACAGACGATATCATCTTAAGACTGGCTGCTGATGAATCTTCACAGGACCTTGATAGTGAAGCTGGACTCCCTGAAGAACTTGAACCTGCGGTTACAGTAACTAACCTGGCAGGAGAGATGTGGCAGTCACAGGAATGCTCTCACCTTTTCTTGGCACTGGATCATCGTCTGAATCAACAGTTATGGCTTGGGAACCAAAAAGAGACCCAAATACAGGCTTAGGAACCTGAGACAAAGAGACCCACATACAGGCTTAGGAACCTGAGACAAAGAGACCCACAAACAGGCTTAGGAACCTGAGACAAAGAGACCCACATACAGGCTTAGGAACCTTAAACAAAGAGACCCACATACTGGCTTGGGAACCAAAGACAAAGAGACCCACATACTGGCTTGGGAACCAAAGACAAAGAGACCCACATACAGGCTTGGGAACCAAAGACAAAGAGACCCACATACAGGCTTGAGAACTGAAGACAAAGAGACCCACATACAGGCTTGGGAACCTGAGACAAAGAGACCCACATACAGGCTTGGGAACCTGAGACAAAGAGACCCACATACAGGCTTGGGAAGCTGAGACAAAGAGACCCACATACAGGCTTGGGAACCGAAGACAAAGAGACCCACATACAGGCTTAGGAACCTGAGACAAAGAGACCCACATACAGGCTTGGGAACCGAAGACAAAGAGACCCACATACAGGCTTAGGAACCAAAGACAAAGAGACCCACATACAGGCTTGGGAACCGAAGACAAAGAGACCCACATACAGGCTTGGGAACCTGAGACAAAAGAAACCCATCCCACTCCCACTCCCCCTCCCCCTCCCCCTCCCCCCCCCCCCCCCACCCGTGGCTGTTATTGCATGGCTATCAGGCGTGGCCCCTTGGCAATGGGGTTACCAGTTCTTTAAGAATTGGTAGTGGCACAGCCACCATGGACCAACGCAATATTCATTTTGTTGTTATTAAGTTAGAACTGTGTAAATGTGCTGTCAGACTTACTGTGTGACTGAACTGACAACTTTCAGCTTCATTTGCAAAACATAAATTATTCTATATAAAGTATACCAAAAGTTGTGCAAAGATTAGGGCCATCTGTCCTCCCTCTCTCTCTGCCCAGCATCTGTCCTCCCTCTCTCTGCCCAGCATCTGCCCCTCCCCCTCTCCCTGTCCAGCATCTGCCCCCCCCCCCTCCCTGCCCAACATCTGCCCTCCCTCTCCCTGCCCAACATCTGCCCATTGTCTCTGCCCAGGATATTTCCTCCCTCTCCCTGTCCAGCATCTGTCCTCTCCCTCTCTCTGCCCAGCATCAGTTCTCTTCTCTCTTCATTGGCCAGCATCTTGCTACCACCCCCTCTCTACCCAGAATTTGGTTGCTTTCTAATTTATCTGCTTAGATCTGGCTGTCCCGCCTTTCTCTGCCGAGTACCTGTCCCCCTCCTTTTCTCCCTGTGCCCCATCTATCATATCTATACATCCTTATTCAACCATTTCCAACAACACCCTCATAACTCATTGTTCCTCTTTCCCATTCTCCCACCTCCCCATACTTATTCCTCTTCTGTTCTCTTCACACCGTACACACACCTTGCGTCCAGGGGCGGATTTAGGGATGACGGCGCTCCTAGGCACAACAATAATGCTACCCCCTGTCTAATTATATTATTTTTATTGATTACTTATAAGCCCTCATTTGATAATAGCCAATATAATGGATTTATTAAAAAAAAGCCACTAACTGTGACGTTCTTTTATTATGTATACATATTACTAAGTAGGACAGTTTACAGGGGCAGTATCTGCATGTCCTATCATTTACACTCTATTTAAGATGGAATACGGTACAGTACAGTGGATATTTTGCAGTTATTGGTATACTTTGGGCTGTCTCACGTGCCTAATGGGAAATTCGGCTCTGCCATTGTATCACTATACTGACCTTGCGATTGTGACGGCAATTGTAACAAGGTTAAACAAAACTAAGTATGGACGATCAGATTCCAATACTTGGGACAGTTCACATAGAAACAAATAAAAGGAGAACATAACAGAGATTTAACCATTAATGTTTCACGTCCGTCCTTGCTCGTTATGTTTATGCTACTGAGACGCAAATGGCGTACTTTTACTGGCGTAGAGGCAGGGGTGCCGAATTATGTTTTTGCTGGAGGGTGCTCAAGGAGGTGTGACCTCATGAAAAGGGGCATGTCATCTGGGGAGGGGGTGTGGCCCTGCAATAAGCTGACCTGAACGGTCCTGAATCACAATGTACACAACAATAAGCAATAGCTTATACTGCACACTGTATATACAACACATAATAGTGACTAATACTGCCCACTGTAAGCACACATACAGATGGAGCTGGCCTCTTCTATCCCAGGCGCTCGCCAGATCCCTTGCGCTGGCAGCGCCGGCGATAGAGACTGGGACTCCGATCAGATAGATTAGCAGGTGGGGCTGAACTCTGTTGTATGGTGATTGTCCTTAAAGTAAGGGGGGTCCAGGCAAAAGAACACCAACGCGTTTCACAGTCCTGCTGACTGCTTTATCAAGGATAAAGCAGTCAGCAGGACTGTGAAACGTGTTGGTGTTGTTTTGCCTGGCCCCCCCTTACTTCAAGGACAATCACCATACAACAGAGTTCAGCCCCACCTGCTAATCTATCTGATCGGATTCCCCCACTTCTGGAAGTCTCTTGCCATTCAAATCTTGGATACCTGACCCCTCGCAGCAGTGAGGACTCCCGATAAGGCTAATTCCACCTGTGCCATTGGTTGTAATCCATCTTAGCAGCATCAGGATACCACAAGTGGCTAATAAGGACTTCTTCTAAACAACTTTTCCCAGGATCAGAGCAGGTTCTACCATCCATAAATCGGTGACTACCATCCTTGAATTGGTGACTATAATTTGGGTCCACGCAAATATTCTTTTACTCCATATAATCTTTTTTAATTTCACATTGTTTTTATTGTTTTCTTATTGTATTTTTATTGTCATTAAATATTAATGTGTTATTGGTAACATTAAGCGCTGCTTTCTTCTGTTTATTTAACTTTTCATCAACATTCTATAACTCTATCACTGAAAAACTCAACTCTTTACTAGACCTTACAAAAACACACTCTCACACATGTTCCAATCTGCACTGTGAGCCCTACTCTCTACTCTTGTTTCAGTTGTGCTCTTTGCCAATTAAGTCATGTACACATGTGGTGATTTGGCCAGGTGACTTTGCATAGTCAAAATCGCCTAGGTTAGCCAAAATCGCCCATGTGTATGTGTGGCTCTGCCGCGCTGTTATTTCCCGGCCAAATACACCGTGCAGGCAAATCAATTTTGACTAGATGCTGCACAGTCTATTTGGCTGTACAGACGGGCTAGCGGCTGGGGATGGCAGTCGGCGATCTCTGGTGGCTACATCTTGATTTTGATTAAGCTAAATGGCTGAGTAATTTGTCCTAGCCTAAGCCTCTGTGTACACCCCTTTAGGATGAAAGCAGGGCCATGTGGTAAGATCAAGGGTGCCAAGCATCGAGAAAGAAATATTAGCCAGCTAGACAGTCCTTTCTTGCTAGCTTGGGTACTAATGTTTGTAGCGGTATTGCTATTATGCTTAGGTGTCTATGGTATAATATAACCGTATATGTATTCTTAAATGTCACCAAAAAGGTTCACACACACACACACAGCTACTGTCTACTGCAATTTAGCTGTCTCTACATAGTGTGCAGTGAAGCTCATGGCCAGGGGCGAATTTAGGGGTCAGGACACCCCTAGGCACAACATTTTTGTGTTTCCCCCCCCCCCTATTTTAATGTAATCATATATGTATATACATTGTTATTTATATATTTCATTAAAATTTAACTTTAGCCCACCTTAATATTTTTTTAAGCATCTGGGCTGCTCACTGTACAGATGACCTGGAGGGAGGCACTTATTAGTACAGTGATTAGCAGTGTCTCCGTCAGTCTCTCTCACACTGTGACTGACTGAGTGCAGGGAGGATCTGCGCACCGCTCAGCTGCTGGATACGCAGCCAATAGACTGTGTGTGTGTAGAGTAGCCAATGGGCGGCCGCCGGCAGCAGTGAGCCTGAGCCATTTCCGGATACACAGGGGGACTGTTGGACCCAGCCTCTAAGCGGTGATGTAATGTGCATGGCAGAGTGGATGGGCAGTGGCGGGTGACGAGCGGCGCTGCCGCCAACATATGATAATTCATGTCTGTGGCGGCGCTCGTCACTCGCCGCTGCCCACCCGCTGTGCCATGCTGCTATTTAACAGAATGTCAGCCTGCCTGCCGCCCTTAAATGGTGCCGCCCTGAGGCCGATGCCTCACGGGCCTAGGCACAAATCCGGCCCTGATTGTATAGACTTACCTAATACCTCCTGCACAGAAAACTTCAGGATCCCTAACCACACACAGAGCAGGTCAAACTCTCCAGAAATTCGGGGGTAGGTGCCCCACATTTTACCAAATGACACTCCACAGCCTAACCACTGCCTAACACACATAGGCGTGCACCAGGGGCGGATTGGGAATTAAAACCAGCCCGGGAAATATTTTGAAGCAGCCCTAAAGGGGGGGCGAGCGTTGTTGCGCGCCGGAGGCGCGTGCAATTTTTGGGGCGTGGCCTATTAATATGGGGTGTGGCCTATTTAAACAAGGTCACGCCCAATTTTTGCTGCTGTGGGGGCATGACTAGTGGCTGGCTATGTCCCCAGCCCCTCAGGCTGCAGAATAGGCGCAAGCGTACAGCGTCTATTCTGCAGCCTGTGGGGCTGGGGAGATAGAGACAGGGGGGGGGGGGTGACAGGGGGTCTCCCAACTGTCCCCCCGCCGTGGGACACTTAGTATGGTCCACCTCCCTTGAACACATTATGCACTATAACAAGAGGGCCCTTTGTTCTATCGAAAAACCTGTACACCTTATGCCACACAGTATGAGCCAATATTCACATTATGACACATGGAATGATCCAAAATTCACAAAATGCCACACAGAATGGGTTAAAAAAAATGCTAAAGTTCACATTATGCAACGGAATGAGAAGACACAGGGTGAGAGGGTGTTGGTGCAGGATGAGAGGGGTTGGTAATGAAGGGTGAGTAGGGGGTGACGAGGGGTGAGAGTAGAGTGGCAGGGTGGAAGAGGATGCAGGGAGGGAGGGGGGACGGAGGGTGGCATAGAATGCTGGGAGGGGGGACGCAGGGTGGCGTAGAATGCTGGGAGGGGAGATGCAGGGTGGATGAGAATGAAAGGAGGGAGGACGTACGCAGGGTGGCACAGGATGCAGTGTGTGAGGGGGGCATGGTGGCACAGGATGCAGGGTAGGAGGGGGAATGCAGAGTGGCAGAGGATGCAGGGAGGGGAGTCACAAAGTGGTGGAGGATGCAGGGAGGGGAGACAGTGATGCCCATTATACATATGCCACACACCGTGATGCCCATTATACATATGCCGCACACCGTGATGCCCATTATACATATGCCGCACGCCGTGATGCCCATTATACATATGCCGCACACCCTGATGCCATTATACATATACCACACACACCATGATGCCCATTACAGATATGCCACACAAACCGTGATGCCCATTACAGATATGCCACACACACCGTGATGCCCATTACAGATATGCCACACACTGAGATGCCCTTTACATATTATGGCACATAAGTGCTGCTTACCGACATGCTCATTCCAAGGAGGTTTAGTGCTTGTTGCCAAGGGGGTTTACATGCTCCTATCCAGGGGGAAGCAGTCTGACAGCCGGGCAGAGTGGGGTGTGCTGCCCAGCTGTCTAAAGAGCGGGTCCGCAGTGGCTGCAGTGAAACAGTGTGATAGCCGGGCAGAAGCGGTGGGCCGCCCGGCTGTCTTTAGAGCAGGCCCACGGCTGTTTGAAATCACGTGATGGGTTGCCAGTAAATAGCAGCACACAATTACATGACACCCCCTCCCCCCCCGCAAATATGAACATGAACATTATGCCACATATCTTAATACCCATTAGACAATATGCCAGATGAGACGCCATAATGTCCATTGCACATTATGCCACACACTGCAATGTCCATTAAACATTATACCACACACTGTACTGCCCATTAGACAATATACAACATACCATAATGCCCATTACACATTATGCCCACACCATAATGTACATTGCCCATTATGCCACATACATCCATTAAAGACAGAATTCAGAGGCAGGGGCTGTGAATTGCAGCAATGTGTGGCATGGCCCCTGTACCATAAAGGCAGGTCATAAAGTAAAAGGCTTCATTCTGTCCCCTTTCCTCCTTGCAATACTAATGCAAGGAGGAAAGGGGACAGAATGAAGCCTTTTACTTCTGTGCCATCCCCGCTGCATGTGGGCACACCACCTGCCTCACTCCAATTCTCCTGACTGCAACATCCAAAAACACTAGCAAAATCACTAAAACAGAATAGTGACAGTGCAAGACAGGCCCCAGGGGTAATCAGGATGTGGCCACCTCTTAGCTGACGTCCCTTCCTCCAACGTCCCTGGACCTCTGCCCCTCCACTCATGTCTGTGTCTCTCCAGAATGGCATACCGACCACCACATAATTGTCTACCCCACTGGCTGCTGCCCCCCTTCTCTATGTCCCGCACCTATCCGCCGCATCCGCCGCTGCTACCGTACCTTGCTGAGAGCGGAGCGCAGCCACAGCACCGCAGGCTTCGTCCCTCAATCACCTCGTGACTCCCGGCCATTTCAAACATGACACGCTGACTCTTGTGCCAATCGGAACTTTGGCTGATTGGCTCAGGAGCTGTGCCGCATTTGAAATGACCTAGAGCCACGGAGACCGGGTGAGATTAACCTTTATAGGGGGGGGGAGGGGCGACTGGACACCCCTGGGGGCCCCTGGAAACCTCTGGATACCCCTGGGGGCCCTGAACACCAGCCTGCCTGCACCAGTCAGTCAGTTGAGCACCGACGCTACCTGTATGCTATGCTTTGATTGTTTGGAATGAGAAGAAGAGGTTAATAAAGATGGAATGGGTCTTGCGTGTTTTGCAGAATAAAGTTGAAAGATACAGTTTACAGTGATTGTTAATATTTTTAGTTCATAATTTGGAGGTGTGGAACATGGGGACTAATGGTACTTGTCCTAGATGAGGATACTAGTCCCCATGTTCCACATGACCCACACCTCCAAATTATGAACTAATAAAATATTAACCATCACTGTAAACTGTATCTTTCAACTTTATTCTGCTATACATGCAATACCCATTTTATCTTTATTAACCTCTGGCTCTTCTTCTCATTCCAAACAATCAAAGCATACAGGCTGAAGCAGCGCTAAAGGCTTTTTGGTTCAGATGCAAAACTGTTGAGGCTCAAGCCCACCCAACAATTTTGCATCTAAACCAAAAGGGCTTAGCAGCGCCTGAAAAACACTTCAGGTACAGTCATTGCCAATAATGTGAGCGCAGTATTAGTATACCTACTCACTCCATCTCTCTCCGCAGGTCCTGACTCCGACTTGAGCCAGTGTCCTCCCCCTCCTGTTTGCCGCGTCACTGGACTGCCCAGCCGGTCCTCTGAACAGTTTAAGTGCCGAAGCGGCACGCAAGATGAGGACGCGCCGGCGCTATGATGTCATGGTGCATTCCGGCGCATGCGCAGTCAGCGCTCGCCATGAGTTTCACTTGCGGCCATCTTTATTGTGGGCAAAAGTGCTGTGGCCGTGGCCGCTAACCGCGGAGATGGCGGTCGAGTGGTCCGCGGCCCAGCCAGGGGGGGGAGCGGCCACTACATGGCTGAAATGTGCCGGCCCACCGGGAAATAGCCCGGTTTCCCGGTGGGCCAATCCGCCCCTGGCGTGCACAGCACATTTTATTAGGGGGTGCACTATCAAATGAGTATGTGTGGCACCCCCTGTTGTGCATGTCTATTACTGCCCATTGGGTGTGTCAATCAGACGTGTCTACCATCATCTGTTGGCACTCGCTACAATATAAAACATCTCTCAGCCCACCATAATCTCTTGCCTATTACAGTTTTAATCTACTAATTACTCTGTGTAACAGTAAAGGCAAATAAAGTCAAAAACATATATGGATAACGCAGGCATGTAATGATATGGATGACACAGGTATGTAGTGATATGACAATGGTCTAGTACAATTAACAATGCAAAACACATAATTGATTGATGGGTGCTTCTTTTAATGGAACACAGTTCTAAAATGCAAAAGTCATTGGTTAAAGGTATTGCAGATATTGCTAGTGGCAGGGAGGTTTTCATAAGGTGGGCACAGAATTAGAGGGTGCCTATGCTAACACATCAGATTGACATATCAGCCTATGAGCCAATTCTGCCCGGTAACAAGGTTATCATATTCAGTCAAGAAAAATCCTAGGAGTCTCACTTGTCCTCATGCCTTTTTGGATTTCATCTGTTCAAATATCAGATGCTGAAATACCTAGTAAAGCAGCAATACTGGCAGCCGCATTAATGAAGTAATGAATGCCATATTCAATGAACTGGCGTCAGTCTGGCATGGTTTCCGTCCATCCGTTCATTCAGATGTCACAGCGCTGTCTCTTCCACAGCAAGCACCTGTTCGGTAAAGCCACTGAGCATGTCTATCTCCTCCGCTGAGTTTAGTGGTCGCAGCCATGCCTTTAGCATGCCAGAGTTCCCACTGGTCCTTGGCCATGGACCATCTTTGATCAGTTAACATGACTATTATCAGCCAATCCTGTTATCAGGCTCTGACCTCATTAATTTGCAGTCTGTTTCAGCCTATCAGTCCTCACCTACTGCTGGGAAGACTCTCCCAATCCATCAGTGCAATATCTTTAGTGTAGCTGCATCGCCAGATCAGCTCCTGTGATATCCTGCTTTCTACAGCATAATGCAATTGTCATCTTGCCATACAGCTTGACTTCTCCAAGTGGTTCCTACCACCTTCTTTGGTTTCAAGCCGATTCCCTGCTACTTCTCCTGCTTGGTGAGATCTGTCCAATACCATCCATACCTTTGATACCATCACTACCACTCAACTCTTGCATTATTTGCCTATAATTCACTGCGTACATCATCTACTTATCATTACAGAGCCATTTCACCTTAACAGTCACCACTCAGAGCGTATTCATCAATCTCTGTTGCCATTGGTGCACCACATCGGATACAGTCATCATAATATTATATTAATATAAAAAAAGTAATACAATTGTTATCAGTGCTTGGCACCACCAATCAAATTCTGTGTGCATCTCACAAATTTATTCCTAAGGAATCAGTTTAAAGTTTGATCAAAATAAGTTAGCTTGCAGTTAAAGGTTCCTCATGTTATGCAAATTCCTTTTAGTAAAATAATTGCTTCTGACATCAATAAATTGCAGATTAAAAGACAAATTGATTCAAGACTAAAGTAGTAGACTAAAGTAGTAGCTGTCAATTTAACCTCACAAAGTGAAAATTTAACTTGCGCCAAACATGCCCCGATCAAATCAACTGAGCTTGTTCATTTTAATGCTGATGAAGTTTTTTATGCACTTGCACTTGAAAAGGTTTGCACAGTGAAAGATAACATGCATATGTTCAGCTGCATCCAGCTTTCTCTATTCACCCACATCCACTGGTCATTACCAGCATCTACAATGTGGCATGGAGTGGGCCCAGCTGGAAGTATTGAATACAAACTGGATTGGAACTTGGAATTTGCATTTTAGCAACTTGGAATTTGCAGTTTCATATACAGTAATACATGTTGTCATATGGCACCTGGCAAGATGGCGACACCCAGCCGAATGCTGAAGACCGGTGAAACCAATTGACACTGAGGAGACCAGCCACAGGGCCAGTAAACGACTCATGTGAGGTAATCTATACTTACCACTCTCCTCCGGGCTATGTTTTGTGTGATATCTTTTGTATATAAAGAGTATCTCCTACCAGAAAGTCACTGAGAGTGACACTGCTCTGATTATACCACTACCAAAAACTTTTACTTTTTATCTCATTTTTGGCATTGTGATGAAATTATACAATAAATACTGGTTATTTTACTTAACGGACATGCTCTTTATTTACACAAGAAATTACACAACACATACACCAGGCACAAAATGCGTTGATCCTATTATCTGAGGACCAAAGCAGTGATCTTGAGACCTCGATCAGAGCCGAGCGATACCCCCCGGCCAGCGGGATTCCATGTCGCATGCTAGAACAGCTGCGGCAGGAAGCTTAAAGCTGTAGAAGATTCACACTGAGAAAGTTATATGCAAAGTGATTCACAGAACTGAGTTGATACACGGGACTCAGTTCAGTGAAATGTAAAGACTGCACAGCACACAACACATTCACTGAGTTGCAGAGACTCAGTCACTCAGTGTGCTGGCAGACCAGGAAGTGCACTGCTGCATGAATCTGATCCGCATCACTGAATCACTGAGCCTCCACAGTGAACAACTGTCTCAAGTCACTTGCAGACTCAGGGATTCATCCAGGCACAGCAGCCCTGCCCCTGACTCACTAGTGAGTCGTGACTGCTACCTCCCTGCCTCCCTTCCACTGGGTGCCACCAGGAAGGTACATTAATTGATTGAACTGTCCAGTGTCACTGCCTCTGACTCTCCTCCTTAATCCCTCCTGCTGACTCGAGTCTGAGAGAGGTGGCGCTACTGCTGCTGACTCGACTCAGTAAACAGTGAGTGACTTGAGGCATTCATTCAGTCTAATGATTCAAGTCACTGAGCCGAGCCATTGAGTCTGTAGCCATCTCTACACTGAGCCCAGCTGCTCTTGCACTGCACACAAGACCTACAGCGGTGGGAAGCAACAGCCGCAGAGGACTTCTGCACACTGGCCTGCACACTGGTGCACACTGCACCACTCGGCAAAACCATTAGAGGTATGGACGGTGCAGAACACTGCATGGTCCTCCATTTATCTCCAGAAGGAGCTGTATACATTTTTAACATATTTCCTTCCACATGTGTCACGATTGGCATTATGTTTTATTTTATTTTTTCGTAAATTCAGTTATCGTTTTTAATTCTTTTCACAACTTGTTAACCTTTTCCTATGAATTTTCAAATTTCATCTTGCTTCTTGGCTCTTGCTTTTCTCCACCTATATTATACTGAATTTCAGCACTCAAATATAAACCCATATTCACATACTCCAGAGGAGAGCACTAAGTATACAGATTATTTCCCAAATTCCTATGAACTATACCACTCAAATACGCAGCAGTTCATCACTACCAAGACTAATTGAGAGCAGATACTATACTACACACCCGACCGAGTATGCACCTGCCCATCTGATGAATGAACCCCAAACAGCAACACACGCTGGATCATCCAGACGGATAAGCATATGAGCTGCCGAATCGTGACCGTACCCCCACCCTTCTGGGGTGGACTCCGAACACCTCCCAGGCTTACGTGGATTCTTCTGATGGAAAGTTTTTATTAAAAGTGGACCATTGATGTTAGAGGCTTCCACCTAAGTTCTTTCCTCAAGACCAGTGGTCGAAGTGGGAATTTTGAAGTGGGGGTATTTAAAATTTCCAGGATCTGGGGTACACCTAGAACTCCAGAAACTTTATTGATTTTGATAATGATAAATGTAAATGTAGCCTCTCCCTACACTTTCCATTCCTTTCTTCCCTCTAAGAACCCTGCACTGCTCTCACCCTCCTTCCCTCTATCACCCTGGTGCCCTTCCCCCCTCCCCAATATTTGTGGCAGACTGACAGGCTGATTACTGTTTCCTTGACTAAGGCCAGTGTTCAATGAGAAAAATTTGCCTTGTTTTATGGCGAGTTTGTGCTGTTTTCGCGTTGGAAGGAGCATTTTGCTCTCCAAAAGTGAACCACCCTATTCAATGTGATATTTTCGCCGTCTTTTTAAGTGATTTTCACCGTGTCTCTCTGTGTAGCAATTCTCCATCTTTTCATGGAGAACTGGAATGTGAACTTTTAAACTAAACGTTTTTTTTTTGTAATTTTGGTGTAAAAAAATCAGGATTTTTTTTCTGTGAAGGGGCATGTTATTTTTATTCATGTGCTTATAGCAACATTTTTTTTTTTTTACACAGAGCAGCCAGCAGGGGGCCGGAGCTCTTGAGCCGCTCATTAGATATTCATATATTCACTGCACCCGATCATTACATATGCACGATCGGGTGCAGTGAATACTGGGTCCCCCGCTGGCTATAGGGGGGGGGGGCAGCTTGTGCTGCCTGGGTCCCGGGGAGCCCACCTCCCCTCCACATATGTTTTGGGGCAGCCAGGGAGACTTTAATCTCCCTGGCTGCCACCGTCCCCTGGCTCCCTGCCAGCTCCCTGCCGCGGGCGCTCGTCTGCTGCAGGGGTTAAGACTCGCCGCGAGTGGCGGCGAGTCTTAACCACATTGAATAGTGGGAGCAGGAGTGGCAGCGAGCCCTCCGGAACAGGGCGAGTGCATGGCGAGAGAAAAAATCTCTCACCATGCACGGAGAATTTTTTTCATTGAATACTGCCTTAAGTGGGGCAAGAACAGGCTCTTTTGATGCACCTTGAGCTGCAGCTTCAGTATCTTTGGCTTGTCTATGAGACTATACTTTCCAATGTCACTGAGCTGCTTGATATCTATGAGATATCAAGCAGTGATTCTTTCAAATAGGGCAGCTCAGAAGCTTTGGTGGATGAAACAAACATTTTATGAGACTGGTGGTAAAGTGGCCTCCTCATTGGCTAGCAGACTCTGGCAACATAGCAACATGACCTGGTAAGTGTATTTCAAATCTTAGTAATTTTCACCCTTTAGCTTTTATTAAATATTTTAAATCAGCCTCTAACCATATAGCTTTTTTGCAACTTACTATAAAAAAATCAGTGCCATCCTGTCCCCTAGGCTCATAGATTTATTTAATGCAAATGCTGTGTGATGCAACTTGAAACCATGTTCAATAACCCAAATTGGACCCATGATTTTGGATAGAGTGATTGCGTTATTAAGAAACAAACTGAGTACATATTACACAGAATTCTAGCTCATCATTTCCTAATGCTGGCCTCCTTGAAGACAGAAAGCTTGGGGGTTACGAGAGGTAAAATGTAAAAATGTATCATTTTAAGGTTCTTAAAGGGGCCAATTTCTGTAATTATGAAAAATCACTAAATTATATAGTATAGGTGTTAGCGCCAATCAGCATTAGTCCAAAAGCATCTGTCGCCCCTTTTGTGTTAGTCTGTCACCAATTTTGTATGTGCATATGTTTCACCCTGTTTGATATATGTGTATGTCTCCCACGATCCCATATCTTCCACCATTTTTTTTCTATGTGCTGTCTACATGCACCACACCCCTTCCCCACCCTCGTCTCGGCTCTTCATGTCTTTTATTACACCTCTTCTGCTAGTTGTGAAAAACAAAACTAGTGCAGTGCTGTGTGCTGTTTTGTTCATTTGACAACTTTTGCACTGAGCATATCAAAAATAAACTTTCAGGGTAGATACAATTCCAACTGTACACATAGCACATTATTGTTATTATAGCAAAACTGTCATTTGTTTCATAACTGTGGTGTGTGAGCAAAAACAAGTGAGGTTTTTCCGCTGTAATACATCAATGTGTAGTATACAAGGGGTATGGATTATTAGGTCAACACCACTAGGTCGACATGAAGGAAGGTTGACATGACTTAAGGTCGACATGCAGGAAGGTCAACATGACTAACTGTCGGCATGGGTTAGGTCGACAGGGTCATTAGGTCGGACATTGAAAAAGTCAAGATGTTTTTGTTTCCACTTTTTTTTTCCTCGAACGTCGACAAAATGCAGCACCGCGTCCCCTCGCATGGCTAGACACGCATTGGGCATGGTGCACACTATTGTATTCTTCCACCACACCCCAGTGGATGGTAGGGCATGAAATACCACCTGTCGGCACATGTTGGCTCAGAAAACAGTAAAAAAACCAATGTCAACATAATGACCCTGTCGACCTTAAGTCATGTCAACTTTCCTGCATGTTGACCTAATGGTGTCGAAATAATGCTTGTCGACCTACTTGCTGGTAACCCAAGGACCATATCCCTATACAATAAACCTAATGAACCTTTAGACAGATTCAAACCTGATTGCTAATCAGTTACTTTGAAATTTGGTGTTCGCATCAGACATATGGCCATAATTAGCAACAAAATTTTAGGCCGCCATGATCGCAGTAGTTGCAGTTTGATTGACAGGAAGCCAGCATTTGAAGGAGGAATCATGGTGCTTTCTGGGTGTGCAAGACTGCCCTGTCGTTTTTGAGGCGGGTCTATGACATCAACGATGACCACTTCCACCTTGCCTCAGTCACAGATTAGTGGATACCTCAGACCTACTCACAATTGCACAGAATGCAAAAACTTTTAGATGTTCCGGGAATTGTGACATGATTTGCATGTAGATTGCGATTAATGATCCATTTACAATTCTCTCGCAATTTAGCAAGGGGTGTTTTCTCTTTCTGTTTTGGTAGAGGTTTTCACCTAGCAGTCCACTAAGAAAAAATGGTGGTGGCTTAAGGGTGAAATGAAAAAGATTGCGAACCACTGTACTACTTGAAAACAAGGGCAATACAAACCAAATCAAGAACATCAGCACAATACTCAAAATAAAAATAATAATGTCCAGCATTTTTTTTTTCCTTTTTAATTCCACATTTGGGAACACTTCTAAATGCATACACAATCATGGCCTGACAAAACTGCATATAGTGGAAACCTGAAACTCTGTTTTAAACAACAGAGGACAAAAGATATTTTGCGGAATCAGAGACATTTGAGATTCTCCTTCAAAAACTGTTTAAACTCCACACAGACATAGGCATTCATCCACACTCACGCTACTTATCTAAGAAATAAAGACGCGTACAACTGAATGGGCTTAAAGGGGACGGCTTATTTATTTTGAGCAGGGGCGGCCTATTTGAATCTAACTAAAATTTATGTCCCTGCTCTAACTAAGGTGGCGGGCAAAGAACGGCATGCAAGATAAATAACATTGCTGGAAAATAACAAAGTAATAAAAATAACAAACTCCGGATCTAAGGGTCTCCTGCCCTTTATTGCCAAGGACCGGCCACCTGCCAGCGTCCAAGACAACGGCACAATTTGTAAGCGGACTTTTCAAAAAGGGGCCACTTGCCCTTAAGGTCAGGGGGTTGACCTTCTGCTTCTGCCCCTGACCTCGCAATATCACTAAGGCAGAGCTCACCACTCTGCCCGAGTCATCAAAAAATTGGGCCACCTGCCCTAAACTACAAATGTCCGCAACAATTTACCCTATCCGAAGTAGATGATCGTTAAGGTCCAGATGTGGGCCCACCTGGATCGGTGATGCCCACATCTCGACATCAACCACCAGCTATGTGTAGATACAGCTCTAATTTAAACTACCGTTCTTTCCGCCAAAACAAAAATAAGCCGACAACAACTAAACGAATAAATGCGATCGACTTCTCAAAACGAATTCTATTTAACAATTGGGGCGGGAGGGAGGGCAACATTTCCTGAAGCAAGAGGCAGAATCTTCTGGAAGCAAGAACATCACCCCATCAATCTCCACCTCTGACCTCAAGCAGCCTATCCTGGACCGTCATTCAAATCAGCCGGCCCGTCAATCAAGACAAGCCGAACCCCCGGGCCCAGATCCAGTGTGTGAGCTAAGGATTCCTGCCAATAGCCAGGTGAGTTTATGCTGTTTTCAGCCAGACAAGCTGGCTTCTACAGTCTTAAACTCCACACAGACATAGGCATTCATCCACACTCACGCTACTTATCTAAGAAATAAAGACGCGTACAACTGAATGGGCTTAAAGGGGACGGCTTATTTATTTTGAGCAGGGGCGGCCTATTTGAATCTAACTAAAATTTATGTCCCTGCTCTAACTAAGGTGGCGGGCAAAGAACGGCATGCAAGATAAATAACATTGCTGGAAAATAACAAAGTAATAAAAATAACAAACTCCGGATCTAAGGGTCTCCTGCCCTTAATTGCCAAGGACCGGCCACCTGCCAGCGTCCAAGACAACGGCACAATTTGTAAGCGGACTTTTCAAAAAGGGGCCACTTGCCCTTAAGGTCAGGGGGTTGACCTTCTGCTTCTGCCCCTGACCTCGCAATATCACTAAGGCAGAGCTCACCACTCTGCCCGAGTCATCAAAAAATTGGGCCACCTGCCCTAAACTACAAATGTCCGCAACAATTTACCCTATCCGAAGTAGATGATCGTTAAGGTCCAGATGTGGGCCCACCTGGATCGGTGATGCCCACATCTCGACATCAACCACCAGCTAAGTGTAGATACAGCTCTAATTTAAACTACCGTTCTTTCCGCCATATCAGTTCAAACTTGAACTGACCCGCCACCAACCTAATGACAAAACTCCCTCAACTAAACCTCTAAACTTCTCAATGCGTCTATCAAATTCTGAAAAAACAAATCCATGCCGACTATAGAGAGATGCACCCCATCCGGCCTGTACAGAGTCTCGTTTCTAAAGGATATGGCCTCGTGCCTGACGACCACTCCACCCTCTGATACTATAGCCCTGCCGACTACAGAATTGATCCGCCTCCGTACCAAATCGATGGCACCCGGATTGAGTGCATCTCTCCAAACCCTTCTAGGTATAATCTCTGACCAAAAGAAACGGCAAAATCGCCATTCTCTGATCAGATCCAGCAATAAATTCCTAATCTCAAATCGTATATTGAGACCGGAATTATGCGTTAGGTCGTTGCCCCCCAAGTGAATGATGACAAAAAGTGGGTAACCAAAAGACCTAACCGACTCATCCAAAAGACCCCTCAACGCGGACCACCTCATACCTCTACGCCCCAGCCAACGGATAAATCGCGTTTCAGGGAAACGTTCCGTATCCGTGGTCACCTGGGACAAGGACAACCAATAAATAAATGAATGCCCCACCATCCAAATCATATTGGTGTCCAAGCGTTGACCTGTAAGTCGAAATGATAGATAATGTTAGCAAGATTGAAATAAAGGCAAACATATAGCAAAATTTTAACGGGCCCGGGAGATTCCCTTAAAGGTGATTTTGGAGTTCTATATTAAATTGTTGATAACTACTAGGACTGTGATTTGGGTGATCTATTTAAGACTAATTGATTATTTGACCCACTTAAATTATTTATAATCCCTACCTGTTGTTTCTTATATTGTGGGGTGGGGTGGGGGGTGGGTCGCCCGATTTGACTTGAGGCAAAAAACACAAATCTTCCACCAGTTGGCTAGAGCCTAATTTAAGACTGGTGATAACACAAAAAATTCCTCAAGGCCCCCCAAACACTAAAGCGCGTTTGGGCGAGCGGCTACTCCTCAAATGGGCTCACTGGACTATGTCGGCCTGATGTATCGCTTAAATGCACCAGAACGCCATCTTCCGAGTGCTCGTATGTCGACCTGAGACCAACCCGCCGCAGCGGCTGCCGAAGCGGCGCCGATACGGAAAGAATGTGTACCAAAGTCGGCTGGAGAAAGACCCTGATGCAATAAATTGTCCCCTGGGGTTGCTAACATAACTAATACCACCAGATGGCGCTGCTCCCTCATTCCTATTCTTCCCTTTTCCTTGGGACCTCCTGCCATTACCCCTTCTTACAGCAGAGGGCTCTCCAGGCATAGAAGTGCCTGCAACACCCTCTGCACTGCGGTTTGTATCTCCCCTGCGGCCATTTCTACCCCTGGCCTCCATCACATTCCCCTCAGTGCTCATAGGCACTGCGCCACCCTTATTTTTCTGTGGGCGCGCTCCGGTCCTCCGACCGCTGCGCTGTGCCCTTCTTTTTACACCATTCCTCCCTGCTGATGCGGCGGCAGCGTCAGGCCTAGCGCCTGAGCCCCGCTTAGTGACCCGGCTGGCTGCTGCTTCAGGAGGGACGGCCGCCGCCTCTGACGCCTGCGTCCCCGCCGCTCTCCCCCTTTGGCGCAACTTCGCAGGCCTGCTCCCAGCACGGAGCCCTGCCCCTACAGCATCCCCTGATGCGGCGGATGCTTCAGGCCTAGCGCCTGAGCTCCGCCGCGTGACGCTGCTTGGCACAGCGGGGACGGGTGCCGTCCCATACCCGCCAGCCGCTCTCCCCCTTGCGCGTGACTGGCGTGAGCGGGTTGCCGGGGGGGTTCCTGAGCCTCCGGCAGCACCGCCACGCCGCCCTGACCTGCCCTGCATACCGTTGGCAACCGCCGGAGCGGGCGGTCCCGCCTGCACTCCGGCAGCCCTCCGTCGAGGAGAGGGGGATAGCCCCCTCTCATCGGCTCTGCATGGAGGCCTGGCTCTGGCCCTGGCATACTCCCCAGATTCGCCTAGCGCAGCGTATCTAGCGGGAGCCCCCGCAGTGCGTTTAGGCCTGGCTGCCATGGGAAAACAATAAATCAGTTTTAGGCTAGATATAGAAAGAGGGACAGATTTTAAAGTGGTGAAGATAGTTTAGCAGTAAGAGTAAGATAAATGGGGTGAGAGAGAAAAAAGATAGGTAGAGAGAATATAAGGAATATTAGAACTCTAACACAGGCTAATAATTGTCTGTACTCAACAGTCCAACGTTTCCTGAAGCAAGAGGCAGAATCTTCTGGAAGCAAGAACATCACCCCATCAATCTCCACCTCTGACCTCAAGCAGCCTATCCTGGACCGTCATTCAAATCAGCCGGCCCGTCAATCAAGACAAGCCGAACCCCCGGGCCCAGATCCAGTGTGTGAGCTAAGGATTCCTGCCAATAGCCAGGTGAGTTTATGCTGTTTTCAGCCAGACAAGCTGGCTTCTACAGTCTAATTATTGCATATTAGAAATCAGGAGCAAGAGTGTCATTGTGTGACACTGGTAGAACCATGCTCTGACTGGAAGCACAGTTACAGTAACAAAACCTCAAAACACCTTGGAAAGTAAGCAATTAGAGATATTATGATGCAATGGTTACAGTAGGATCTGAGCCATATGAAATAGATGTGTGGTCAAGAGAAGTAACATATGCTCTCCTTAATTGTAGCTTTAAAGGGAAGTGACATGAGGTGAGGTGGGGAGACGTCAGATGAGGACCATTCTTGCCTCTCTTTTTTTGTGTTGTAAATCCCACCCCATGGGCGGGGTCCGGCTGCTCCCTGCCTGCTCCACAGCAGCAGCACCAACCCCAGCAGCAGCAGCATCGAGAAAGTAGTTACTGTATGCACCAACTCGGGTCTTGTGTCTGTGCTTCCTGTATCCTTACACGCACATGTCCTGCACTGGAACACACGAGGTATGTGCTCTCATCATCATATATCACTGGGGCTAATGGCTGTTTTTCTCATTTATGATATTGCCCATCTGTTGAGCGATGAGTCCGAGAAGCGACTTTTTTACTGTGGCTTGGAGGGGAGGGGGTGGATGTGACACCGGGAGTGTGCACTCTCCCCCCAATGTGTGATTTGGGGATGACATAGGGGGCTCGCTCGGTCTGCGTGCACGCCCATTCCCCAGCCCGATCTCCAAGCTCTGCGAATGAATGGAGGGAAGTTGTAAACCTCTAATAAAGTCAGACATGTGACTACCTGTTGCTCATCCACACCCTTGTGTGTGCCCGCCCGGGGGGTATAAAGGGCATTTTATGTGACCCTGTCTCAGCATGGTGGATGTTTGTACTTTGTCTTCAGTCCGTGTTGTGTGATGATGCGCTCCAGCAAGCGAGGCCGCCTTTGTGGCACACACACAGCATCAGGCTCTCTGCACATCATCTCCATGGTAACCGGGGACATGGCAGCATGGGTATCTAACTGCCCTGTGTTACACATGTCACAGAGAGGGACAGCGTGAAGGATAGGGGCACAGGGGGAGGCAGCATGCTGTTGCTCTCATCCATCAGGCTGCCGGGGGTGAAAGGCACCTGTCCCACCAGCCTCAGGAGCTGAGTGGGGTAATAATGGCATGAGGCTGGGAGCGTGTGCACTCTGCAGTGTACGTGATTGTCCTGGGTCACACAACTCAGAAGCGCTGCTTATGTTTTGTCTGTAGTAAGCCCTCCAAAGCCACATCTACATTTTCCTTCTCAAAACATGCATGAGATAAGAGCTATCTGGCACCCTTGCTTGTGATGGCAGGGGGTAGGAGTTATATTATTAGATTCCTGTCACCTCACAACTTCACATAGTCCCTAAGATGTGACTGTCAGCCTGGGTCTACCCATTGGAACTTGTTTGTTTGGGGCTCAGTCACATATACACATGCTGAGGGTGTAAGCATCAGCGGAAGCAGGTCCTACAATTACTGTTGACAGATATAGATTTTTAGGTTATGGTATCAATGGTAGACAATGTCTAGGTCATCAGTCAGTAGGTCGACCACTAATGGTCGACATTGACTAGGTTGACACATAATAGTCGCATACCAACATGACCCCCTCCAGGAGGGACACATTGCTCTGTTTCTGGACTTCCCTCATAATGTATGATTGCCAGCACCTGTTTCACACAGGTGAATTGATCAGAAAGGTGCTTCAACACAGGTGCTGGCAATCATTAATTAAGGGAGAAGTCCAGAAACAGAGCAATGTGTCCCTCCTGGAGAGGGTCATGTTGGGAGGTATGTAGTCGACATTCCCTAGGTTGACATTGACAGAAGGTCAATACAAGCTTTAGTTTGGCATGATCGACACAAATAAGATCGCAATGAGTTTTTCTCTTTTTTTGGTGTCTATGTCAACCTATGTCAACATGGACACCATATAATACACGATGCGCTCGTCATGCTTCGGGCACAATGCCTTGCTGCACTTGGCACATTATATTTTCACAATATGCCCACTTGGATAGTAAAATATGAAAAACCACATTTAAAAAAACAACAAGAAACAATCATGTCGACCTTATCCAAGTCGACCATGTCCATGTTGACATTAAGCTTGTGTTGACCTGTCAATGTCGACCTAGGGTATGTCAACAAGTCGTAGGTGTCGACCTAGGGCACTGTCCACCATTAGTGGTAGACCTACTGACTGTTGTTCTAGACATTGTCAGCCCAGGGACTGCATACCAGATTGATATCACTAATCTAGTTATCCAAAGATACATATTTATCATGCCTGCTTTTCACAAAGTTATGCTGAAACTACCGGTTTCTGCAGATATACTTCAGTATATAATAAGTCTTTGCTGAAATCTGTCTTTTTATGTTAATCTAGTATATTTATTTATTTATTTATTTGCAGTTTCTTATATAGCGCAGCAGATTCCGTTGCGCTTTACAATAGTAGACAGTGATAAAACAAACTGGGTAACAGACAGACTTGGAGGCAGAGGGCCCTGCTGCAAGCTTACAATCTATTAGGTATATAGGAGGGAAACACAAGGATATCTGTTATCATGAAATAAAGTGTACTACAGCTCATCTCGTTCAGTAAATTTGTTTATCAAATACATTAAGGTGTTGAAAATGAAATGTCATAGAATGTTATGATTTATTTGACGTTTTATTTATTTTGGGCCCACATGTTGGTAAATTTACTAAGATGAGTGTTCTATTGAAAATGGGATGTTGCCCATAGTAACGAATCAGATTCTACTTTTTACTTATATAGCACCTTCTAGATGATTGATAATAGATAGAATTTAATTGGTTCCCCATTTTATTAAATTTACCCCATGGACTTGGCCAACATGTGCGGCTATCTGCATCTGTCTGGACTATACCCAAACATAGGGCCAGATGCACTAAGCTTCAAAAGTGATAAAATGGAGTGATAAACAGCCAGCCAATCAGCTGCTGCCTGATATGTCAGCTGCTGCCTGATATGTCACAGGCTGATTGGCTGGCTGTTTATCACGCGATGTGCGGCGGGGGTTATTGGAGAATCCCGCCCAGTGTGTCTAAGCAGCGTTCGGGAGCCTTCCACAGCAGGCTCATGTAAGTCTGCGTCGACCAGAAGCTGCGTGTCCCTACGGATTTAAAAAAACAATTAAGTCGGAAATGACAGGGGGGGGCACGTGCCTGGGTGCCCCCCCTTCCCCCTAAATCCGCCCATGCAGGCAGCATTGACCTCTTTAACATACTGTAATACCTAGCTTGAGTGTGCAACTCAATGCCTTATAGTCAGAAAGAATGTGTGCCTCTGCGATTTTGTGGATAGTTATGAACAGTTGCTCCTTCCTACCCACTACAAAACAAACAATAGACTTTTGTTTAATGCAGAGGTCTTCAACCCATGGCCCGCGGGCCACGAGTGGCCCGCCGAGTAGTTTTAGGTGGCCCGCCAGTGAATTGCTTTTTTTTTTATTAAATGCTGTGCTGATTTAAAAAAAAAAATCCTTCCGCACGCTGTCCCCTTAAAATCCTTCCGCACGCTGTCCCATTAGCAGTGTGACGTGGCGGAGGTGGATGTCCTGGCTGGGTTGGGCGGGACTGTGCGTGAACATATGCATTGTGTACTTCCTGACGCCGCGCACCCATCTTGCCCATGTCCTTTCAGACAGCCGGGAGACTGGAGTGGGTGTGACAACTGCTGGCAGCCGTGCACCTGTCCCTGCCTGCTCCATGGCTGTTAAGACAGCCGACGCCGCCAGCAGCAGCCCTCTGAAGGAGACCTCTGTAAAGGACACTAAGGCAAGTGTCTCTGGAGAGGGTGATGCCGGCTAGCTACCACGGTGCTGAATACGGGGGAGTGGGGGCTGGCAGTGCAATGTGGCCCTGTGTATGGAGAGGGTGCTGACTATGGGGGAGGGGGGCTGGCAGTACAATGTGGCCCTGTGTATGGGGAGGGTGCTGACTATGGGTGAGGGGGGCTGGCAGTGCAATGTGGCCCTGTATATAGGGAGGGTGCTGACTATGGAGAGGGGGGGCTGGCAGTGCAATGTGGTGCTGACCAAGGGAGGGCTGGCATGCTGCGCAATGCAGTGCTGACTATGGAGGGAAATACTAGGGCATTTTGTGAGGGATACTACTGGTGGCATTTTATGAGGGACACTACTGGTGGCATTTTGTGATAGGCACTGCTGGGGGCATCATATGCATAAGCAGGAGTATTGGGGGCCTTATAGTGCAAGGTGCAATGGGCATCATAGTGTGAGGCATAATGTGCAATGGATGTCACGGTGTGGCATAATGTGTAATGGGCATCATGGTGTGAGACAATGTGCAATGGGCATCCCGGTGTGTGGCATAATGTGCAATGGGCATCCCGGTGTGTGGCATAATGTGCAATGGGCATCCCGGTGTGTGGCATAATGTGCAATGGGCATCACAGTGTGTGGCATAATGTGCAATGGGCATCCAGGTGTGTGGCATAATGTGCAATGGGCATCACGGTGTGTGGCATAATGTGCAATGGGCATCACGGTGTGTGGCATATTGTGCAATGGGCATCACGGTGTGGCATAATGTATAATGGGCATCATGGTGTAATGGGCCTTCATGTTTATATGTCACTGTGCGGCCTTTAGACAGCCAACTTAAGCGTGAAAGGACAACAACCATTCCTGCGGTAACCAATGTCTGGTCATGCAGGTTGCAAAATTGAGATGTCAGGTAATTTTTTTCCTGCTAGTTCACACTCTTATCATTAGACCACGCCCCTTATAATTAAACCGCACCCCTTTTTGGGAGCGCGCCTGCGGCGCTCGCAATTTCTTAAATATCAAATTATGTATGGGGGGGGCTGCATTTTTATTCTGTTCGCACTGGGGCCCTAATTGTTTAGAAATAGCCCTGGTGCAGACTATATATTGGGGGCAGGGTTTATGTGTATGGGCAGCTGTGCCAACTATCTATGTGGGGGGTGTGCTGTCTATCTATTAAGAGCTG
The DNA here is from genome assembly GCF_055691185.1 of Crinia signifera. Lineage (NCBI taxonomy): Eukaryota > Metazoa > Chordata > Amphibia > Anura > Myobatrachidae > Crinia > Crinia signifera. The sequence continues at coordinate 129,485,764 of NC_139219.1, forward strand.
TGCTAAATACCACAGTAGAGCTTAGTGGCCCTTTAGGCTTCGTTGAATTTTTTAATGTGGCCCACACTGTCTTAAAGGTTGAAGACCCCTGGTTTAATGCATCCTATAATAATGTCAAGTACTTTGTGTTCCCATGGAAAGATAACAATTCAGCAAGCATAGTCTCATGGCCATACCAATATTATTTGTGCATAAAGGCTATTTGCTTGTATTTTATTCCAAGCTATCATATTGCAGAGATAAACTTGTACCATTTATTAGTCATTGAATTGATTTAAGGTTCAAGAACAATTTTTCTCATACGATTCAGTTCTAAATCTACTCAGAACTAAAATGTATCATAAACAGTGCATTGAATTATTAAGAATATCATTAAAGCAACAAGCATTCAGATCACAATGGAAAGTATAATTGATGCAAGAGTAATGAAATTCTCTGATGATAAAGTCTACTACAGCAAAAGGTAATGAAATGCATTTGACTTCTATTTTGTAGGAAGAAATAAAAATCATTTCTGATTAAACATGAATTAATACACAGGAACAACAATGTAACATTCCTTGTAGAGGCAAATATTATAAAGCCCAATTACATAAAGCACATTGCCAGTTATTTTTACAAAAACTCCTTTGTACAAGCATTAACACTCATATTTTTCTACGCCCTTTCCTCAAATGTACTGGAGGCATTGCAGCAATAAAAGTGGAAATTGCTGTTTTGAAGCTTACCCTGCTATAATGGCCTATTTCATGTGTGTATGCAATGCGGTTAATGGCTGACTGCTGTGTTCACACTGCACATGCTACCTTTGCATTGTAGTGCTGCTCCCAGTGAGATTTTTAAAGCACAGTGATTGACAAGAAGGGACCGTTGGTGGTGATGATGGGTAGCAGAGTAACAAATGTAGGAATGTCATGGCCATTTTAAGGGCATGTATCTGCCTTTAGCTGAGGTCATCTATGTAAAAAAAGATGGCACCAGTATCACTACTGCCACAGTCAGTATAGTATAAGTAGAATGCAATAAAAAAATATATAGTGGCTGAAAAAATGAATAGCCAGTTAAACAGTGACTAAGGGGTGGATGTATGCAGCAGTGATAGAGGAGAAGAAGTAAGCCAGAGGAGAAGTGGCCCATGGCAACCAATCAACTGCTCTGTATAATTTTAGATTATGCAAATTATAGGTGTTACTTCAGTGCTGATAGGTTGCCATGGGGCAGTCCTCCTCTGGCTCACTTCTCCTCCCTTATCACTGCTTCACACAGCTACCCCTCAATTTCATAAGCTAACAGATGTCAACAACTAAACTTTTTATTCAATTTTGATTCACCTAACGTGGAAAAGGTGGCCAGGAGATGCTTCAATCTCCTCTCCAGCTTTGTCATTTTTTTGCCATTCTTTAGGGGATGACTGAAATGTCCCCCCTATTGATGTATCTAACATTGTATACAGGGGCAAATTTAGGGGTAAGGACACCCCTAGGCACAACATTTTTGTGTCCCCCCCCCCCTATTTTAATGTAATCATATATGTATATACATTGTTATTTATATATTTCATAAAAATTTAACTTTAGCCCACCTTAATATTTTTTTAAGCATCTGGGCTGCTCACTGTACAGATCACCTGGAGGGAGGCACTTATTAGTACAGTGATTAGCAGTGTCTCCGTCAGTCTCTCTCACACTGTGACTGACTGAGTGCAGGAAGGATCTGCGCACCGCTCAGCTGCTGGATACGCAGCCAATAGACTGTGTGTGTGTAGAGTAGCCAATGGGCGGCCGCCGGCAGCAGTGAGCCTGAGCCATTTCCGGATACACAGGGGGACTGTTGGACCCAGCCTCTAAGCGGTGATGTAATGTGCATGGCAGAGTGGATGGGCAGTGGCGGGTGACGTGCGGCGCTGCCGCCAACATATGATAATTCATGTCTGTGGCGGCACTCGTCACTCGCCGCTGCCCACCCGCTGTGCCATGCTGCTATTTAACAGAATGTCAGCCTGCCTGCCGCCCTTAAATGGTGCCGCCCTGAGGCCGATGCCTCACGGGCCTAGGCACAAATCCGGCCCTGCATGTCGACATAGACACCAAAAACTCATGTCGACTTTACTCATGTTGCCCTAAAGATTGTGTCAACCTTCGGTCAATGTCGACCATTATTAGTGTCAACTTTGTCACTATCGACCATTAGATAATATTTTATTGTATTATTAACTATTGAGCAGCTTTTTCAAACACAGCGCAGTGATTAACTCCATCTATTATCACATACACCAGGTCTGTCCAAACTATGGCTGTTGTGAAACCACAAGTCCCATCATGCCTTGCCACATGTTTGCTATTTGGGAATGCTACAACTATGGCAAGGCATGCTGGGATGTGTAGTTTCACAACAGCTGGAGGGCCACAGTTTGGACACGCCTGACATACACAGTCTGCCGATAATCGCTCAGCTACGACATACCTCCCAACTTTTGCCTTGAAGAAATAGGGACACTCGCGCGGCGTATGCAAATGAGGGCGCGGCTTATGCTAATTAGCCGCGACCTCATTTTCATACGAGAATAGACGCTGTGCGCATGTGCACAGCGTCTATTCTACTAGATTGGGGGGTCTCCCAACTGCCACCCCCGGCAGCGGGACAATGCCTGCCTCGGGTGGGACAGCGGGACAGGACCCGAAAATCGGGACTGTCCCTCTAAAATCGTGACAGTTGGGAGGTATGCTACGATATCATTGAATTTGTGACCAAAAGAGGTCACTGCAAGTTTTCACCAATGACTCCATCGTTCACTATATACCGTACAGTATAGCGTGTAAAACAGATGAAAGGCATCATTAACCATTAATGGAAATATGAAATCCCAGTCGCTATTTCCACCAGGTGGAAATAGCAGCTGGCAGTATTCAATCCCGGCCAGGACTCGCTTGCAACAGGTTTGCCTCACCATGGAGGCGGATCTGTATTGTCGGAAAAAGAGCCTGGATTGCCGTTTCAGACTATCGGTGTCCATTTTTGCCGATGCCGGGACTTTAAGGGCTATTTCACAAGCTCCGGCTCCTGCCGGGCGGCAAAGCCCCGCACGTCGAAGTTTTCAATGGCAGCCTGGCAGCCGTCCCTTCCAGTGGTGGGATCCGTCTGCAACCGGTTGGCCGGGCCGTGGCCATCCCGTGTGAATGGACAGAAACATGTCCATTATTAACTACTGTGAGCTTTTGGCCGTGCGGGTTTATGCCACCCGGCAGGAGCCAAGGCATGTGAAATAGCCCTATGACTGTCAGAATATATTCTGCCAGTTGGAAGAACAGACCCTACATTGAATAGGAATGTCATTCATTCAGTTACTGTATATTGTAAAGATGGATACGGTCAGTTGATCGACCTAAAAATAGTCAACAGTCAATAGGTCGACATACTGGAAGGTCGACAGGGGTCTACACTAGGTCGACATGGCACAAGGTCGACACAAGCATTATGTCGACATGGTCTAGGTCGACATTCAAAAGGTCGACATGGGGTTTTTCCCTGTTTTTATGAGCGCAGAAAGCCACTTAAAACTGTTTCTATGTCGACATTCGGGTAAAAAAACAGTGAAAAACCCCATGTCAACCTTTTGACTGTCAACCTAGACCATGTTGACCTAATGCTTGTGTCGACCTAATGACCTGTTGATCTTGTGCCATGTCGACCTAGACCGATGTCGAACTTCCAGTATGTCGACCTAGTGGTGTCGATCTAATGACTGTTGACCATCTTTAGGTCGACCATACATTCCATACCTGTAAAGACATATTTAAGAATCAATGCAAACGATAAAACTTCACTCTTTCTGACAAAATCCTTCTTAAGATGGACAAAACCATGAGCACTGCAGGGGGCAGATGTAAAATGTGCAGAGATAATTAGATTTGGGTGTAATAACAATAAGGCCCAGAGAGTGAAATTAGAATTATTACTACTATAAGCACTAGATGGTCCTCTGACCCACCACTCTATGGAATCCTATTTTATTCTTTTAGGATAATAATTGTCCTACCTTAATACACATTTAGGGCCTCCTGCTCAGTATTTTTTGTGATCTTATCTATAATGCCTTTGATTGGTCAACATTTTGGGGGCATGCATAGCGCTCCCCGAACAGCTGGGCGAAACTCGTGTTCCCCTCCTTGACACTGCGAATCGGCCATGTTTGGTCAGCAGCCCACAGATGCTAAATTACTGTCCCGGCGCCTGTACACTGCAAATGACAGGCACTGGGAACGGTGAATGTGCAGTAACGGCATCTGAACTGCACATGTGCATACCTCTGATACATACCCACCACTGTACTTTGTCAGGTACAGCACCATTTTTTATGGCCTGTATCTTTTTTGGGTCTGTACAACTGTACATTGTAAGTGTAGGAAGGGAGCATGACCACGCCCCTTTTACCCATGACCATGCCCCCTTTACGGATTTGTACCGGTTTCTGCTCTTCAGATGTTGGAGGGTATGCAGATAATATGGGCTGCAGTGAAGCCAGAGTAATGTCACAGGTTGTATCTGGCTTCACTTAGACAGAGCACAGTGGCGGTATTTACCTGGGCAGGGGGCGGGGTTGCAGTCCTGCAGCCCATAGGTAAAAACCGTCACTGGATGTCACCCATAGCACCCAATCAAATTATATTTAATGGACAATGGAAAGCAAGTTGGTGGTTATAAAATGTACGCTGTGTGTTTAACGATAACAATTTTTTTCTACTTCTACATCATTTGGGTGACTGACAAAACACCTATATTGTTGGGACCATAGCTGCACAGCCTGGTCTTGTACTTGTATTTAAGAGATTATTTTTTTGCTTTTACATACATTTGTAAAAGTAACTATTATATATATATTAATAAAACATAATTAACTTTTATCATTTACACTTTTTTCTTTATTTTAATATTTCACTGACTTAACTTTAATAGTTTGTGCACTATGGATGACAAAACCTAGTTCTTCTTTTGTATAATACAAATTGCCTCCTAATAAGGTCCCAGCCACTTCCCTGGTTTCCATTATGACATCACAGAACATTTCATCATGAGGCTGTGACTGATTGTGATGTCATCAGCTGCATCAGGATCATCAGGAACCATTTGAAAGGAAGTTGTCCATGGAATAAGACCTGTATTGAAGATGCTGTGTATACAGATATTCATTTTGCTAATATTAGTGATTACTGGGGGCAATGGAGCTCCAATTCGGGCAGCTGAAGATCGCTTGGCCCGAGATGATGGAACTAACATCTATTATGAGGAGAATAAACCAACTTCAGGCTATAAAGAAGAAACTCCTACAGAAGAAGCAGCAGAAGAAAGTGACCTGAGCGATGAGCTGAAAAAAAAACAATTCTTGATAATATATTGCTCAACAGTTGCCATTATCAGTCTAGCGTTCATTGCAATAGCACTGGGCATCATTTGTTACAGACAATATCATCTTAAGACTGCTGCTGATGAATCTTCACAGGACCTTGATAGTGAAGCTGGACTCCCTGAAGAACTTGAACCTGCGGTTACAGTAACTAACCTGGCAGGAGAGATGTGGCAGTCACAGGAATGCTCTCACCTTTTCTTGGCACTGGATCATCGTCTGAATCAACAGTTATGGCTTGGGAACCAAAAAGAGACCCAAATACAGGCTTAGGAACCTGAGACAAAGAGACCCACATACAGGCTTAGGAACCTGAGACAAAGAGACCCACAAACAGGCTTAGGAACCTGAGACAAAGAGACCCACATACAGGCTTAGGAACCTGAGACAAAGAGACCCACATACTGGCTTGGGAACCAAAGACAAAGAGACCCACATACTGGCTTGGGAACCAAAGACAAAGAGACCCACATACAGGCTTGGGAACCAAAGACAAAGAGACCCACATACAGGCTTGGGAACTGAAGACAAAGAGACCCACATACAGGCTTGGGAACCTGAGACAAAGAGACCCACATACAGGCTTGGGAACCTGAGACAAAGAGACCCACATACAGGCTTGGGAAGCTGAGACAAAGAGACCCACATACAGGCTTGGGAACCGAAGACAAAGAGACCCACATACAGGCTTAGGAACCTGAGACAAAGAGACCCACATACAGGCTTGGGAACCGAAGACAAAGAGACCCACATACAGGCTTGGGAACCAAAGACAAAGAGACCCACATACAGGCTTGGGAACCGAAGACAAAGAGACCCACATACAGGCTTGGGAACCTGAGACAAAAGAAACCCATCCCACTCCCACTCCCCCTCCCCCTCCCCCCCCCCCCACCCGTGGCTGTTATTGCATGGCTATCGGGCGTGGCCCCTTGGCGATGGGGTTACCAGTTCTTTAAGAATTGGTAGTGGCACAGCCACCATGGACCAACGCAATATTCATTTTGTTGTTATTAAGTTAGAACTGTGTAAATGTGCTGTCAGACTTACTGTGTGACTGAACTGACAACTTTCAGCTTCATTTGCAAAACATAAATTATTCTATAAAAAGTATACCAAAAGTTGTGCAAAGATTAGGGCCATCTGTCCTCCCTCTCTCTCTGCCCAGCATCTGTCCTCCCTCTCTCTGCCCAGCATCTGCCCCTCCCCCTCTCCCTGTCCAGCATCTGCCCCCCCCCTCCCTGCCCAACATCTGCCCTCCCTCTCCCTGCCCAACATCTGCCCATTGTCTCTGCCCAGGATATTTCCTCCCTCTCCCTGTCCAGCATCTGTCCTCTCCCTCTCTCTGCCCAGCATCAGTTATCTTCTCTCTTCATTGGCCAGCATCTTGCTACCACCCCCTCTCTACCCAGAATTTGGTTGCTTTCTAATTTATATGCTTAGATCTGGCTGTCCCGCCTTTCTCTGCCGAGTACCTGTCCCCCTCCTTTTCTCCCTGTGCCCCATCTATCATATCTATACATCCTTATTCAACCATTTCCAACAACACCCTCATAACTCATTGTTCCTCTTTCCCATTCTCCCACCTCCCCATACTTATTCCTCTTCTGTTCTCTTCACACCGTACACACACCTTGCGTCCAGGGGCGGATTTAGGGATGACGGCGCTCCTAGGCACAACAATAATGCTACCCCCTGTCTAATTATATTATTTTTATTGATTACTTATAAGCCCTCATTTGATAATAGCCAATATAATGGATTTATAAAAAAAAGCCACTAACTGTGACGTTCTTTTATTATGTATACATATTACTAAGTAGGACAGTTTACAGGGGCAGTATCTGCATGTCCTATCATTTACACTCTATTTAAGATGGAATACGGTACAGTACAGTGGATATTTTGCAGTTATTGGTACACTTTGGGCTGACAGTACCATCACAGGCATCCCAAACATGTGCTGCCCCTAGGCACGTGTCTCACGTGCCTAATGGGAAATTCGGCTCTGCCATTGTATCACTATACTGACCTTGCGATTGTGACGGCAATTGTAACAAGGTTAAACAAAACTAAGTATGGACGATCAGATTCCAATACTTGGGACAGTTCACATAGAAACAAATAAAAGGAGAACATAACAGAGATTTAACCATTAATGTTTCACGTCCGTCCTTGCTCGTTATGTTTATGCTACTGAGACGCAAATGGCGTACTTTTACTGGCGTAGAGGCAGGGGTGCCGAATTATGTTTTTGCTGGAGGGTGCTCAAGGAGGTGTGACCTCATGAAAAGGGGCATGTCATCTGGGGAGGGGGTGTGGCCCTGCAATAAGCTGACCTGAACGGTCCTGAATCACAATGTACACAACAATAAGCAATAGCTTATACTGCACACTGTATATACAACACATAATAGTGACTAATACTGCCCACTGTAAGCACACATACAGATGGAGCTGGCCTCTTCTATCCCAGGCGCTCGCCAGATCCCTTGCGCTGGCAGCGCCGGCGATAGAGACTGGGACTCCGATCAGATAGATTAGCAGGTGGGGCTGAACTCTGTTGTATGGTGATTGTCCTTAAAGTAAGGGGGGTCCAGGCAAAACAACACCAACGCGTTTCACAGTCCTGCTGACTGCTTTATCAAGGATAAAGCAGTCAGCAGGACTGTGAAACGTGTTGGTGTTGTTTTGCCTGGCCCCCCCTTACTTCAAGGACAATCACCATACAACAGAGTTCAGCCCCACCTGCTAATCTATCTGATCGGATTCCCCCACTTCTGGAAGTCTCTTGCCATTCAAATCTTGGATACCTGACCCCTCGCAGCAGTGAGGACTCCCGATAAGGCTAATTCCACCTGTGCCATTGGTTGTAATCCATCTTAGCAGCATCAGGATACCACAAGTGGCTAATAAGGACTTCTTCTAAACAACTTTTCCCAGGATCAGAGCAGGTTCTACCATCCATAAATCGGTGACTACCATCCTTGAATTGGTGACTATAATTTGGGTCCACGCAAATATTCTTTTACTCTATATAATCTTTTTTAATTTCACATTGTTTTTATTGTTTTCTTATTGTATTTTTATTGTCATTAAATATTAATGTGTTATTGGTAACATTAACCCCTTCCTGACAGAGCTAGTTTTTGCGTTCCTGACAGAGCCATTTTTTTCAAATCTGACATGTCTCACTTAAGTGGGGATAACTTTTTTTTGCTTTTACTTATCCCAGTGATTTTGAGATTGTTTTCTCGTGACACATTGTACTTCAAGTTAGTGGTAAATTTGGGTCGATACAGTCTGTGTTTTTTTGTGAAAAATACCAAAATATCGTGAAAAAATGGAAAATTTAGCGATTTGCAAAATGTCACATTTTCTGCTTGTGAGACAAATAATCATACCACTCAAAATAGTTAATAACTAACAAAGACCATATGTCTACTTTATGTTGCAATTATTATTTCAACCTCCTTTTCATTTTTTTGGACACTAGGAGGCTTACAATATGAATAGCAAATTCTCAAATTTTCAAGAAAATTTCAAACACTGATTTTTTTAGGGACCAGTTCAGTTCTGATGTGACTTTGAGGGACTTGTATGTGAGACACCCCCATAAATGATGCCATTTCAAAAACTGCACCCCTCACAGTATTCAAAACAGCATTTTGGAAGTTTGTTAACCCTTTAGGTGTTTCACAGGAATTAAAACAAAGTGTAGGTGAAATTTCAAAATTTCATTTTTTTTTCGGATTTTCAATTTTAATACATTTTTCTAAGGAACACAGTAGATTTTACTAGAGAAATGTGACTAAAAATTGATTCCCCCAATTCTTTGGTTTTCATAAATATCCTATATGTGGCCCTAGTGTGCACGGTGACCAAACCACCGGCTTCATAATAGAAGGAGCACCTACTTGATTTTGGAGCCTCCTTTTTATGAGATTATTTTTTAGGCACCATGTAGGTTTCTAGGCACCATAAGATGCTAAAAGTTAGGAACCCCCCCACAAGTGACCCCATTTAGCAAACTACACCCCTCAGGGAATTCATCTAGGGGTATAGTGTACATTTCAAACCCCCAGGGGTTTCACCAATTGTGGTACAACTGGGCAGTGAAAATGAAAAAAAATAATTTTTCATTTTCACAGCTCAGTTGTATCAAAATTGGTGAAACCCCGGGGGGTTTGAAATGTACTCTATACCCCTAGATGAATTCCCTGAGGGGTGTAGTTTGCAAAATGGGGTCACTTGTGGGGGGGTTCCACTGTATGGGTGTTTCGGGGGTCATTCAACCAGAATCTGTGCTGCAAAATCCAAAAATCACTCCTTCCCTTCTGAGTCCTGCCATGCACCCAACTGGTATTTTTTGGTCACATGTGAGGCATTGCCGTACCCGGGAGAAATTGGGGCACAGATTTTGGGGTGCTTTGTCTCCTTCATTCCTTGTGAAAATGAAAAATTTTGAGCCAGATCTGCATTTTTGTGTAAAAAAATTTATTTTTTTACACAAAAATGCAGTTCTGGCTCAAAATTTTTAATTTTCACAAGGAATGAAGGAGACAAAGCACCCCAAAATCTGTGCCCCAATTTCTCCCGGGTACGGCAATGCCTCACATGTGACCAAAAAATACCAGTTGGGTGCATGGCAGGACTCAGAAGGGAAGGAGTGATTTTTGGTGGTGGAATGAATGGCGGGTGCTATGTCGCATTAGCAAGACCCCCGAAGCACCAATACAGTGGAACCCCCCCACAAGTGACCCCATTTTGGTCACCAGCTTTGGGAGGGGGGCTGGCGCTGCGGCTGGCGGGGGGGTGGGAGGGGTGCTGGCGCTGCGGCAGCCGGGTGGGTGGGAGGGAGGGGGGCTGCCGGGTGGGAGGGGGGGGGGGCTGGCGATCGTTGGTGATCGGTGCGGTATACGCACACACACACACACACACACACACACACACACACACACATATATATATATATATATATATATATATATGTGTGTATATATATATATATATATATATATACATATATATACATATATATACACACACATATATATATATATATATATATATGTGTGTGTATATATATATATATATATATATATATATATACACATTTGCACATTATTTTTCATTTTATTTTATTTTTAACTTTTCCAGCAGCAGCATGATGCTGCTGCTGCTGCTGCTGCTGCTGCGGGGGGGAGGGGGGAGGAGGGGAGCGCAGCGTGCGCTCCGGACGCAGCGGTGGAGCCGGGGGAGCTGCTGCTGCTGCCGGGTGAGTGCCCGGCGGGTGGGAGGGGGGTGCTGCCGCTCGGTGGTGATCGGTGCTGCACCGATCACCACCGTTTTCTGTGTTACCGAGCGGCTTAGCCGCCGGTAACACAGGAAACGCTGTGAATGGCTGTTCAGATTTGAACAGCCAATCACAGCGATCGCCGACCGGGGGGGGCACCCCTGCCCCCCCCGGGCAGCGAGGGGGGATGTCTGCTGTCAGGGACAGCAGACATCTCCAAACTGTCACCGCGTCTATAGACGCGGTGACAGTTTTAACCCATGACGTACATTTATGCCATGTGTCGGGAAGTACTTCCCGACCATGACGTAAATGTACGTCAAATGTCGGGAAGGGGTTAAGCGCTGCTTTCTTCTGTTTATTTAACTTTTCATCAACATTCTATTACTCTATCACTGAAAAACTCAACTCTTTACTAGACCTTACAAAAACACACTCTCACACATGTTCCAATCTGCACTGTGAGCCCTACTCTCTACTCTTGTTTCAGTTGTGCTCTTTGCCAATTAAGTCATGTACACATGTGGTGATTTGGCCAGGTGACTTTGCATAGTCAAAATCGCCTAGGTTAGCCAAAATCGCCCATGTGTATGTGTGGCTCTGCCGCGCTGTTATTTCCCGGCCAAATACACCGTGCAGGCAAATCAATTTTGACTAGATGCTGCACAGTCTATTTGGCTGTACAGACGGGCTAGCGGCTGGGGATGGCAGTCGGCGATCTCTGGTGGCTACATCTTGATTTTGATTAAGCTAAATGGCTGAGTAATTTGTCCTAGCCAAAGCCTCTGTGTACACCCCTTTAGGATGAAAGCAGGGCCATGTGGTAAGATCAAGGGTGCCAAGCATCGAGAAAGAAATATTAGCCAGCTAGACAGTCCTTTCTTGCTAGCTTGGGTACTAATGTTTGTAGCGGTATTGCTATTATGCTTAGGTGTCTATGGTATAATATAACCGTATATGTATTCTTAAATGTCACCAAAAAGGTTCACACACACACAGCTACTGTCTACTGCAATTTAGCTGTCTCTACATAGTGTGCAGTGAAGCTCATGGCCAGGGGCGAATTTAGGGGTCAGGACACCCCTAGGCACAACATTTTTGTGTCCCCCCCCCCCCTATTTTAATGTAATCATATATGTATATACATTGTTATTTATATATTTTATTAAAATTTAACTTTAGCCCACCTTAATATTTTTTTAAGCATCTGGGCTGCTCACTGTACAGATGACCTGGAGGGAGGCACTTATTAGTACAGTGATTAGCAGTGTCTCCGTCAGTCTCTCTCACACTGTGACTGACTGAGTGCAGGGAGGATCTGCGCACCGCTCAGCTGCTGGATACGCAGCCAATAGACTGTGAGTGTGTAGAGTAGCCAAAAGGCGGCCGCCGGCAGCAGTGAGCCTGAGCCATTTCCGGATACACAGGGGGACTGTTGGACCCAGCCTCTAAGCGGTGATGTAATGTGCATGGCAGAGTGGATGGGCAGTGGCGGGTGACGAGCGGCGCTGCCGCCAACATATGATAATTCATGTCTGTGGCGGCGCTCGTCACTCGCCGCTGCCCACCCGCTGTGCCATGCTGCTATTTAACAGAATGTCAGCCTGCCTGCCGCCCTTAAATGGTGCCGCCCTGAGGCCGATGCCTCACGGGCCTAGGCACAAATCCGGCCCTGATTGTATAGACTTACCTAATACCTCCTGCACAGAAAACTTCAGGATCCCTAACCACACACAGAGCAGGTCAAACTCTCCAGAAATTCGGGGGTAGGTGCCCCACATTTTACCAAATGACACTCCACAGCCTAACCACTGCCTAACACACATAGGCGTGCACCAGGGGCGGATTGGGAATTAAAACCAGCCCGGGAAATATTTTGAAGCAGCCCTAAAGGGGGGGCGAGCGTTGTTGCGCGCCGGAGGCGCGTGCAATTTTTGGGGCGTGGCCTATTAATATGGGGTGTGGCCTATTTAAACAAGGTCACGCCCAATTTTTGCTGCTGTGGGGGCATGACTAGTGGCTGGCTATGTCCCCAGCCCCTCAGGCTGCAGAATAGGCGCAAGCGTACAGCGTCTATTCTGCAGCCTGTGGGGCTGGGGAGATAGAGACAGGGGGGGGGGGTGACAGGGGGTCTCCCAACTGTCCCCCCGCCGTGGGACACTTAGTATGGTCCACCTCCCTTGAACACATTATGCACTATAACAAGAGGGCCCTTTGTTCTATCGAAAAACCTGTACACCTTATGCCACACAGTATGAGCCAATATTCACATTATGACACATGGAATGATCCAAAATTCACAAAATGCCACACAGAATGGGTTAAAAAAAATGCTAAAGTTCACATTATGCAACGGAATGAGAAGACACAGGGTGAGAGGGTGTTGGTGCAGGATGAGAGGGGTTGGTAATGAAGGGTGAGTAGGGGGTGACGAGGGGTGAGAGTAGAGTGGCAGGGTAGAAGAGGATGCAGGGAGGGAGGGGGGACGGAGGGTGGCATAGAATGCTGGGAGGGGGGACGCAGGGTGGCGTAGAATGCTGGGAGGGGAGATGCAGGGTGGATGAGAATGAAAGGAGGGAGGACGTACGCAGTGTGGCACAGGATGCAGTGTGTGAGGGGGGCATGGTGGAACAGGATGCAGGGTAGGAGGGGGAATGCAGAGTGGCAGAGGATGCAGGGAGGGGAGTCACAAAGTGGTGGAGGATGCAGGGAGGGGAGACAGTGATGCCCATTATACATATGCCACACACCGTGATGCCCATTATACATATGCCGCACACCGTGATGCCCATTATACATATGCCGCACGCCGTGATGCCCATTATACATATGCCGCACACCCTGATGCCATTATACATATACCACACACACCATGATGCCCATTACAGATATGCCACACAAACCGTGATGCCCATTACAGATATGCCACACACACCGTGATGCCCATTACAGATATGCCACACACTGAGATGCCCTTTACATATTATGGCACATAAGTGCTGCTTACCGACATGCTCATTCCAAGGAGGTTTAGTGCTTGTTGCCAAGGGGGTTTACATGCTCCTATCCAGGGGGAAGCAGTCTGACAGCCGGGCAGAGTGGGGTGTGCTGCCCAGCTGTCTAAAGAGCGGGTCCGCAGTAGCTGCAGTGAAACAGTGTGATAGCCGGGCAGAAGCGGTGGGCCGCCCGGCTGTCTTTAGAGCAGGCCCACGGCTGTTTGAAATCACGTGATGGGTTGCCAGTAAATAGCAGCACACAATTACATGACACCCCCTCCCCCCCCGCAAATATGAACATGAACATTATGCCACATATCTTAATACCCATTAGACAATATGCCAGATGAGACGCCATAATGTCCATTGCACATTATGCCACACACTGCAATGTCCATTAAACATTATACCACACACTGTACTGCCCATTAGACAATATACAACATACCATAATGCCCATTACACATTATGCCCACACCATAATGTACATTGCCCATTATGCCACATACATCCATTAAAGACAGAAATCAGAGGCAGGGGCTGTGAATTGCAGCAATGTGTGGCATGGCCCCTGTACCATAAAGGCAGGTCATAAAGTAAAAGGCTTCATTCTGTCCCCTTTCCTCCTTGCAATACTAATGCAAGGAGGAAAGGGGACAGAATGAAGCCTTTTACTTCTGTGCCATCCCCGCTGCATGTGGGCACACCACCTGCCTCACTCCAATTATCCTGACTGCAACATCCAAAAACACTAGCAAAATCACTAAAACAGAATAGTGACAGTGCAAGACAGGCCCCAGGGGTAATCAGGATGTGGCCACCTCTTAGCTGACGTCCCTTCCTCCAACGTCCCTGGACCTCTGCCCCTCCACTCATGTCTGTGTCTCTCCAGAATGGCATACCGACCACCACATAATTGTCTACCCCACTGGCTGCTGCCCCCCTTCTCTATGTCCCGCACCTATCCGCCGCATCCGCCGCTGCTACCGTACCTTGCTGAGAGCGGAGCGCAGCCACAGCACCGCAGGCTTCGTCCCTCAATCACCTTGTGACTCCCGGCCATTTTAAACATGACACGCTGACTCTTGTGCCAATCGGAACTTTGGCTGATTGGCTCAGGAGCTGTGCCGCATTTGAAATGACCTAGAGCCACGGAGACCGGGTGAGATTAACCTTTATAGGGGGGGGGGGAGGGGCGACTGGACACCCCTGGGGGCCCCTGGAAACCTCTGGATACCCCTGGGGGCCCTGGACACCAGCCTGCCTGCACCAGTCAGTCAGTTGAGCGCCGACGCTACCTGTATGCTATGCTTTGATTGTTTGGAATGAGAAGAAGAGGTTAATAAAGATGGAATGGGTCTTGCGTGTTTTGCAGAATAAAGTTGAAAGATACAGTTTACAGTGATTGTTAATATTTTTAGTTCATAATTTGGAGGTGTGGAACATGGGGACTAATGGTACTTATCCTAGATGAGGATACTAGTCCCCATGTTCCACATGACCCACACCTCCAAATTATGAACTAATACAATATTAACCATCACTGTAAACTGTATCTTTCAACTTTATTCTGCTATACATGCAATACCCATTTTATCTTTATTAACCTCTGGCTCTTCTTCTCATTCCAAACAATCAAAGCATACAGGCTGAAGCAGCGCTAAAGGCCTTTTGGTTCAGATGCAAAACTGTTGAGGCTCAAGCCCACCCAACAATTTTGCATCTAAACCAAAAGGGCTTAGCAGCGCCTGAAAAACACTTCAGGTACAGTCATTGCCAATAATGTGAGCGCAGTATTAGTATACCTACTCACTCCATCTCTCTCCGCAGGTCCTGACTCCGACTTGAGCCAGTGTCCTCCCCCTCCTGTTTGCCGCGTCACTGGACTGCCCAGCCGGTCCTCTGAACAGTTTAAGTGCCGAAGCGGCACGCAAGATGAGGACGCGCCAGCGCTATGATGTCATGGTGCATTCCGGCGCATGCGCAGTCAGCGCTCGCCATGAGTTTCACTTGCGGCCATCTTTATTGTGGACAAAAGTGCTGTGGCCGTGGCCGCTAACCGCGGAGATGGCGGTCGAGTGGTCCGCGGCCCAGCCAGGGGGGGGGGAGCGGCCGCTACATGGCTGAAATGTGCCAGCCCACCGGGAAATAGCCCGGTTTCCCGGTGGGCCAATCCGCCCCTGGCGTGCACAGCACATTTTATTAGGGGGTGCACTATCAAATGAGTATGTGTGGCACCCCCTGTTGTGCATGTCTATTACTGCCCATTGGGTGTGTCAATCAGACGTGTCTACCATCATCTGTTGGCACTCGCTACAATATAAAACATCTCTCAGCCCACCATAATCTCTTGCCTATTACAGTTTTAATCTACTAATTACTCTGTGTAACAGTAAAGGCAAATAAAGTCAAAAACATATATGGATAACGCAGGCATGTAATGATATGGATTACACAGGTATGTAGTGATATGACAATGGTCTAGTACAATTAACAATGCAAAACACATAATTGATTGATGGGTGCTTCTTTGGTACTCTTTACTTAGAAGGGCGCCCATCTCGGGCATCTCGGGGATTGAATGCACTAAAAAATCGGGTGCGATCAACCGACGAGATGCCCGAGATTTCCCATAGGGAACAATGTTAAATGTCTCAATTGACCCGATTTTCCTGTTCAATGCCTCAATTGACCCAATTTTTCCATAGGAAACAATGTTAAATGGGCCACAGAGGCCAAATAGGCACCCTGAAGTGAATAATGGCCACCCGAATTGTTAACGCCACCCCACGATCAACGTCAACCCGAAGCGTGGCGAGCGCAGCGAGCCCGCGAGGGCCGGCGGTACGCGTCCTACGACCTTTTCATACCCCCACTATCCACGTCGGCGTGGAGTTGAGAATAGAAAGTGTGGCGAGCGCAGCGAGCCACCGAGCCCGAAGCGTGGCGAGCGCAGCGAGCCCCGCGAGGGGACGCGGATACCTTCACAGGTATCCGCGTCCCCTCGCGGGCTTCACAGCTGTCCGCGTACCCTCGCGGGGCTCGCTGCGCTCGCCACGCTTCGGGCTCGGTGGCTCGCTGCGCTCGCCACACTTTCTATTCTCAACTCCACGCCGACGTGGATAGTGGGGGTATGAAAAGGTCGTAGGACGCGTACCGCCGACCCTCGCGGGCTCGCTGCGCTCGCCACGCATCGGGTTAACGTTGATCGTGGGGTGGCGTTAACAATTCGGGTGGCCATTATACACTTCAGGGTGCCTATTTGGCCTCTGTGGCCCATTTAACATTGTTTCCTATGGAAAAATCGGGTCAATTGAGGCATTGAACAGGAAAATTGGGTCAATTGAGACATTTAACATTGTTCCCTATGGGAAATCTCGGGCATCTCGTCGGTTGATCGCACCCGATTTTTTTAGTGCATTCAATCCCCGAGATGCCCGAGATTTTTTACTAACGATGCCCACGATCAAAATCGTGGGCGCCCTTCTAAGTAAAGAGTACCGCTTCTTTTAATGGAACACAGTTCTAAAATGCAAAAGTCATTGGTTAAAGGTATTGCAGATATTGCTAGTGGCAGGGAGGTTTTCATAAGGTGGGCACAGAATTAGAGGGTGCCTATGCTAACACATCAGATTGACATATCAGCCTATGAGCCAATTCTGCCCGGTAACAAGGTTATCATATTCAGTCAAGAAAAAACCTAGGAGTCTCACTTGTCCTCATGCCTTTTTGGATTTCATCTGTTCAAATATCAGATGCTGAAATACCTAGTAAAGCAGCAATACTGGCAGCCGCATTAATGAAGTAATGAATGCCATATTCAATGAACTGGCGTCAGTCTGGCATGGTTTCCGTCCATCCGTTCATTCAGATGTCACAGCGCTGTCTCTTCCACAGCAAGCACCTGTTCGGTAAAGCCACTGAGCATGTCTATCTCCTCCGCTGAGTTTAGTGGTCGCAGCCATGCCTTTAGCATGCCAGAGTTCCCACTGGTCCTTGGCCATGGACCATCTTTGATCAGTTAACATGACTATTATCAGCCAATCCTGTTATCAGGCTCTGACCTCATTAATTTGCAGTCTGTTTCAGCCTATCAGTCCTCACCTACTGCTGGGAAGACTCTCCCAATCCATCAGTGCAATATCTTTAGTGTAGCTGCATCGCCAGATCAGCTCCTGTGATATCCTGCTTTCTACAGCATAATGCAATTGTCATCTTGCCATACAGCTTGACTTCTCCAAGTGGTTCCTACCACCTTCTTTGGTTTCAAGCCGATTCCCTGCTACTTCTCCTGCTTGGTGAGATCTGTCCAATACCATCCATACCTTTGATACCATCACTACCACTCAACTCTTGCATTATTTGCCTATAATTCACTGCGTACATCATCTACTTATCATTACAGAGCCATTTCACCTTAACAGTCACCACTCAGAGCGTATTCATCAATCTCTGTTGCCATTGGTGCACCACATCGGATACAGTCATCATAATATTATATTAATATAAAAAAAGTAATACAATTGTTATCAGTGCTTGGCACCACCAATCAAATTCTGTGTGCATCTCACAAATTTATTCCTAAGGAATCAGTTTAAAGTTTGATCAAAATAAGTTAGCTTGCAGTTAAAGGTTCCTCGTGTTATGCAAATTCCTTTTAGTAAAATAATTGCTTCTGACATCAATAAATTGCAGATTAAAAGACAAATTGATTCAAGACTAAAGTAGTAGACTAAAGTAGTAGCTGTCAATTTAACCTCACAAAGTGAAAATTTAACTTGCGCCAAACATGCCCCGATCAAATCAACTGAGCTTGTTCATTTTAATGCTGATGAAGTTTTTTATGCACTTGCACTTGAAAAGGTTTGCACAGTGAAAGATAACATGCATATGTTCAGCTGCATCCAGCTTTCTCTATTCACCCACATCCAATGGTCATTACCAGCATCTACAATGTGGCATGGAGTGGGCCCAGCTGGAAGTATTGAATACAAACTGGATTGGAACTTGGAATTTGCATTTTAGCAACTTGGAATTTGCAGTTTCATATACAGTAATACATGTTGTCATATGGCACCTGGCAAGATGGCGACGCCCAGCCGAATGCTGAAGACCGGTGAAACCAATTGACACTGAGGAGACCAGCCACAGGGCAAGTAAACGACTCATGTGAGGTAATCTATACTTACCACTCTCCTCCGGGCTATGTTTTGTGTGATATCTTTTGTATATAAAGAGTATCTCCTCCCAGAAAGTCACTGAGAGTGACACTGCTCTGATTATACCACTACCAAAAACTTTTACTTTTTATCTCATTTTTGGCATTGTGATGAAATTATACAATAAATACTGGTTATTTTACTTAACGGACATGCTCTTTATTTACACAAGAAATTACACAACACATACACCAGGCACAAAATGCGTTGATCCTATTATCTGAGGACCAAAGCAGTGATCTTGAGACCTCGATCAGAGCCGAGCGATACCCCCCGGCCAGCGGGATTCCATGTCACATGCTAGAACAGCTGCGGCAGGAAGCTTAAAGCTGTAGAAGATTCACACTGAGAAAGTTATATGCAAAGTGATTCACAGAACTGAGTTGATACACGGGACTCAGTTCAGTGAAATGTAAAGACTGCACAGCACACAACACATTCACTGAGTTGCAGAGACTCAGTCACTCAGTGTGCTGGCAGACCAGGAAGTGCACTGCTGCATGAATCTGATCCGCATCACTGAATCACTGAGCCTCCACAGTGAACAACTGTCTCGAGTCACTTGCAGACTCAGGGATTCATCCAGGCACAGCAGCCCTGCCCCTGACTCACTAGTGAGTCGTGACTGCTACCTCCCTGCCTCCCTTCCACTGGGTGCCACCAGGAAGGTACATTAATTGATTGAACTGTCCAGTGTCACTGCCTCTGACTCTCCTCCTTAATCCCTCCTGCTGACTCGAGTCTGAGAGAGGTGGCGCTACTGCTGCTGACTCGACTCAGTAAACAGTGAGTGACTTGAGGCATTCATTCAGTCTAATGATTCAAGTCACTGAGCCGAGCCATTGAGTCTGTAGCCATCTCTACACTGAGCCCAGCTGCTCTTGCACTGCACACAAGACCTACAGCGGTGGGAAGCAACAGCCGCAGAGGACTTCTGCACACTGGCCTGCACACTGGTGCACACTGCACCACTCGGCAAAACCATTAGAGGTATGGACGGTGCAGAACACCGCATGGTCCTCCATTTATCTCCAGAAGGAGCTGTATACATTTTTAACATATTTCCTTCCACATGTGTAACGATTGGCATTATGTTTTATTTTATTTTTTCGTAAATTCAGTTATCGTTTTTAATTCTTTTCACAACTTGTTAACCTTTTCCTATGAATTTTCAAATTTCATCTTGCTTCTTGGCTCTTGCTTTTCTCCACCTATATTATACTGAATTTCAGCACTCAAATATAAACCCATATTCACATACTCCAGAGGAGAGCACTAAGTATACAGATTATTTCCCAAATTCCTATGAACTATACCACTCAAATACGCAGCAGTTCATCACTACCAAGACTAATTGAGAGCAGATACTATACTACACACCCGACCGAGTATGCACCTGCCCATCTGATGAATGAACCCCAAACAGCAACACACGCTGGATCATCCAGACGGATAAGCATATCAGCTGCCGAATCGTGACCGTACCCCCACCCTTCTGGGGTGGACTTCGAACACCTCCCAGGCTTACGTGGATTCTTCTGATGGAAAGATTTTATTAAAAGTGGACCATTGATGTTAGAGGCTTCCACCTAAGTTCTTTCCTGAAGACCAGTGGTCGAAGTGGGAATTTTGAAGTGGGGGTATTTAAAATTTCCAGGATCTGGGGTACACCTAGACCTCCAGAAACTTTATTGATTTTGATAATGATAAATGTAAATGTAGCCTCTCCCTACACTTTCCATTCCTTTCTTCCCTCTAAGAACCCTGCACTGCTCTCGCCCTCCTTCCCTCTATCACCCTGGTGCCCTTCCCCCCTCCCCAATATTTGTGGCAGACTGACAGGCTGATTACTGTTTCCTTGACTAAGGCCAGTGTTCAATGAGAAAAATTTGCCTTGTTTTATGGCGAGTTTGTGCTGTTTTCGCGTTGGAAGGAGCATTTTGCTCTCCAAAAGTGAACCACCCTATTCAATGTGATATTTTCGCCGTCTTTTTAAGTGATTTTCACCGTGTCTCTCTGTGTAGCAATTCTCCATCTTTTCATGGAGAACTGGAATCTGAACTTTTAAACTAAACGTTTTTTTTTTTGTAATTTTGGTGTCAAAAAATCAGGATTTTTTTTCTGTGATGGGGCATGTGATTTTTATTCATGTGCTTATAGCAACATTTTTTTTTTTTTTTACACAGAGCAGCCAGCAGGGGGCCGGAGCTCTCGAGCCGCTCATTAGATATTCATATATTCACTGCACCCGATCATTACATATGCACGATCGGGTGCAGTGAATACTGGGTCCCCCGCTGGCTATAGGGGGGGGGGGGCAGCTTGTGCTGCCTGGGTCCCGGGGAGCCCACCTCCCCTCCACATATGTTTTGGGGCAGCCAGGGAGACTTTAATCTTCCTGGCTGCCACCGTCCCCCGGCTCCCTGCCAGCTCCCTGCCGCGGGCGCTCGTCTGCTGCAGGGGTTAAGACTCGCCGCGAGTGGCGGCGAGTCTTAACCACATTGAATAGTGGGAGCAGGAGTGGCAGCGAGCCCTCCGGAACAGGGCGAGTGCATGGCGAGAGAAAAAATCTCTCACCATGCACGGAGAATTTTTTTCATTGAATACTGCCTTAAGTGGGGCAAGAACAGGCTCTTTTGATGCACCTTGAGCTGCAGCTTCAGTATCTTTGGCTTGTCTATGAGACTATACTTTCCAATGTCACTGAGCTGCTTGATATCTATGAGATATCAAGCAGTGATTCTTTCAAATAGGGCAGCTCAGAAGCTTTGGTGGATGAAACAAACATTTTATGAGACTGGTGGTAAAGTGGCCTCCTCATTGGCTAGCAGACTCTGGCAACATAGCAACATGACCTGGTAAGTGTATTTCAAATCTTAGTAATTTTCACCCTTTAGCTTTTATTAAATATTTTAAATCAGCCTCTAACCATATAGCTTTTTTGCAACTTACTATAAAAAAATCAGTGCCATCCTGTCCCCTAGGCTCATAGATTTATTTAATGCAAATGCTGTGTGATGCAACTTGAAACCATGTTCAATAACCCAAATTGGACCCATGATTTTGGATAGAGTGATTGCGTTATTAAGAAACAAACGGAGTACATATTACACAGAATTCTAGCTCATCATTTCCTAATGCTGGCCTCCTTGAAGACAGAAAGCTTGGGGGTTACGAGAGGTAAAATGTAAAAATGTATCATTTTAAGGTTCTTAAAGGGGCCAATTTCTGTAATTATGAAAAATCACTAAATTATATAGTATAGGTGTTAGCGCCAATCAGCATTAGTCCAAAAGCATCTGTCGCCCCTTTTGTGTTAGTCTGTCACCAATTTTGTATGTGCATATGTTTCACCCTGTTTGATATATGTGTATGTCTCCCACGATCCCATATCTTCCACCATTTTTTTTCTATGTGCTGTCTACATGCACCACACCCCTTCACCACCCTCGTCTCGGCTCTTCATGTCTTTTATTACACCTCTTCTGCTAGTTGTGAAAAACAAAACTAGTGCAGTGCTGTGTGCTGTTTTGTTCATTTGACAACTTTTGCACTGAGCATATCAAAAATAAACTTTCAGGGTAGATACAATTCCAACTGTACACATAGCACATTATTGTTATTATAGCAAAACTGTCATTTGTTTCATAACTGTGGTGTGTGAGCAAAAACAAGTGAGGTTTTTCTGCTGTAATACATCAATGTGTAGTATACAAGGGGTATGGATTATTAGGTCAACACCACTAGGTCGACATGAAGGAAGGTTGACATGACTTAAGGTCGACATGCAGGAAGGTCAACATGACTAACTGTCGGCATGGGTTAGGTCGACAGGGTCATTAGGTCGGACATTGAAAAAGTCAAGATGTTTTTTTTTCCACTTTTTTTTTCCTCGAACGTCGACAAAATATAGCACCGCGTCCCCTCGCATGGCTAGACACGCATTGGGCATGGTGCACACTATTGTATTCTTCCACCACACCCCAGTGGATGGTAGGGCATGAAATACCACCTGTCGGCACATGTTGGCTCAGAAAACAGTAAAAAAAACAATGTCAACATAATGACCCTGTCGACCTTAAGTCATGTCAACTTTCCTGCATGTTGACCTAATGGTGTCGAAATAATGCTTGTCGACCTACTTGCTGGTAACCCAAGGACCATATCCCTATACAATAAACCTAATGAACCTTTAGACAGATTCAAACCTGATTGCTAATCAGTTACTTTGAAATTTGGTGTTCGCATCAGACATATGGCCATAATTAGCAACAAAATTTCAGGCCGCCATGATCGCAGTAGTTGCAGTTTGATTGACAGGAAGCCAGCATTTGAAGGAGGAATCATGGTGCTTTCTGGGTGTGCAAGACTGCCCTGGCGTTTTTGAGGCGGGTCTATGACATCAACGATGACCACTTCCACCTTGCCTCAGTCACAGATTAGTGGATACCTCAGACCTACTCACAATTGCACAGAATGCAAAAACTTTTAGATGTTCCGGGAATTGTGACATGATTTGCATGTAGATTGCGATTAATGATCCATTTACAATTCTCTCGCAATTTAGCAAGGGGTGTTTTCTCTTTCTGTCTTGGTAGAGGTTTTCACCTAGCAGTCCACTAAGAAAAAATGGTGGTGGCTTAAGGGTGAAATGAAAAAGATTGCGAACCACTGTACTACTTGAAAACAAGGGCAATACAAACCAAATCAAGAACATCAGCACAATACTCAAAATAAAAATAATAATGTCCAGCATTTTTTTTTTCCTTTTTATTTCCACATTTGGGAACACTTCTAAATGCATACACAATCATGGCCTGACAAAACTGCATATAGTGGAAACCTGAAACTCTGTTTTAAACAACAGAGGACAAAAGATATTTTGCGGAATCAGAGACATTTGAGATTCTCCTTCAAAAACTGTTTAAACTCCACACAGACATAGGCATTCATCCACACTCACGCTACTTATCTAAGAAATAAAGACGCGTACAACTGAATGGGCTTAAAGGGGACGGCTTATTTATTTTGAGCAGGGGCGGCCTATTTGAATCTAACTAAAATTTATGTCCCTGCTCTAACTAAGGTGGCGGGCAAAGAACGGCATGCAAGATAAATAACATTGCTGGAAAATAACAAAGTAATAAAAATAACAAACTCCGGATCTAAGGGTCTCCTGCCCTTTATTGCCAAGGACCGGCCACCTGCCAGCGTCCAAGACAACGGCACAATTTGTAAGCGGACTTTTCAAAAAGGGGCCACTTGCCCTTAAGGTCAGGGGGTTGACCTTCTGCTTCTGCCCCTGACCTCGCAATATCACTAAGGCAGAGCTCACCACTCTGCCCGAGTCATCAAAAAATTGGGCCACCTGCCCTAAACTACAAATGTCCGCAACAATTTACCCTATCCGAAGTAGATGATCGTTAAGGTCCAGATGTGGGCCCACCTGGATCGGTGATGCCCACATCTCGACATCAACCACCAGCTATGTGTAGATACAGCTCTAATTTAAACTACCGTTCTTTCCGCCAAAACAAAAATAAGCCGACAACAACTAAACGAATAAATGCGATCGACTTCTCAAAACGAATTCTAACTAACAATTGGGGCGGGAGGGAGGGCAACGTTTCCTGAAGCAAGAGGCAGAATCTTCTGGAAGCAAGAACATCACCCCATCAATCTCCACCTCTGACCTCAAGCAGCCTATCCTGGACCGTCATTCAAATCAGCCGGCCCGTCAATCAAGACAAGCCGAACCCCCGGGCCCAGATCCAGTGTGTGAGCTAAGGATTCCTGCCAATAGCCAGGTGAGTTTATGCTGTTTTCAGCCAGACAAGCTGGCTTCTACAGTCTTAAACTCCACACAGACATAGGCATTCATCCACACTCACGCTACTTATCTAAGAAATAAAGACGCGTACAACTGAATGGGCTTAAAGGGGACGGCTTATTTATTTTGAGCAGGGGCGGCCTATTTGAATCTAACTAAAATTTATGTCCCTGCTCTAACTAAGGTGGCGGGCAAAGAACGGCATGCAAGATAAATAACATTGCTGGAAAATAACAAAGTAATAAAAATAACAAACTCCGGATCTAAGGGTCTCCTGCCCTTAATTGCCAAGGACCGGCCACCTGCCAGCGTCCAAGACAACGGCACAATTTGTAAGCGGACTTTTCAAAAAGGGGCCACTTGCCCTTAAGGTCAGGGGGTTGACCTTCTGCTTCTGCCCCTGACCTCGCAATATCACTAAGGCAGAGCTCACCACTCTGCCCGAGTCATCAAAAAATTGGGCCACCTGCCCTAAACTACAAATGTCCGCAACAATTTACCCTATCCGAAGTAGATGATCGTTAAGGTCCAGATGTGGGCCCACCTGGATCGGTGATGCCCACATCTCGACATCAACCACCAGCTAAGTGTAGATACAGCTCTAATTTAAACTACCGTTCTTTCCGCCATATCAGTTCAAACTTGAACTGACCCGCCACCAACCTAATGACAAAACTCCCTCAACTAAACCTCTAAACTTCTCAATGCGTCTATCAAATTCTGAAAAAACAAATACATGCCGACTATAGAGAGATGCACCCCATCCGGCCTGTACAGAGTCTCGTTTCTAAAGGATATGGCCTCGTGCCTGACGACCACTCCACCCTCTGATACTATAGCCCTGCCGACTACAGAATTGATCCGCCTCCGTACCAAATCGATGGCACCCGGATTGAGTGCATCTCTCCAAACCCTTCTAGGTATAATCTCTGACCAAAAGAAACGGCAAAATCGCCATTCTCTGATCAGATCCAGCAATAAATTCCTAATCTCAAATCGTATATTGAGACCGGAATTATGCGTTAGGTCGTTGCCCCCCAAGTGAATGATGACAAAAAGTGGGTAACCAAAAGAACTAACCGACTCATCCAAAAGACCCCTCAACGCGGACCACCTCATACCTCTACGCCCCAGCCAACGGATAAATCGCGTTTCAGGGAAACGTTCCGTATCCGTGGTCACCTGGGACAAGGACAACCAATAAATAAATGAATGCCCCACCATCCAAATCATATTGGTGTCCAAGCGTTGACCTGTAAGTCGAAATGATAGATAATGTTAGCAAGATTGAAATAAAGGCAAACATATAGCACAATTTTAACGGGCCCGGGAGATTCCCTTAAAGGTGATTTTGGAGTTCTATATTAAATTGTTGATAACTACTAGGACTGTGATTTGGGTGATCTATTTAAGACTAATTGATTATTTGACCCACTTAAATTATTTATAATCCCTACCTGTTGTTTCTTATATTGTGGGGTGGGGTGGGGGGTGGGTCGCCCGATTTGACTTGAGGCAAAAAACACAAATCTTCCACCAGTTGGCTAGAGCCTAATTTAAGACTGGTGATAACACAAAAAATTCCTCAAGGCCCCCCAAACACTAAAGCGCGTTTGGGCGAGCGGCTACTCCTCAAATGGGCTCACTGGACTATGTCGGCCTGATGTATCGCTTAAATGCACCAGACCGCCATCTTCCGAGTGCTCGTATGTCGACCTGAGACCAACCCGCCGCAGCGGCTGCCGAAGCGGCGCCGATACGGAAAGAGTGTGTACCAAAGTCGGCTGGAGAAAGACCCTGATGCAATAAATTGTCCCCTGGGGTTGCTAACATAACTAATACCACCAGATGGCGCTGCTCCCTCATTCCTATTCTTCCCTTTTCCTTGGGACCTCCTGCCATTACCCCTTCTTACAGCAGAGGGCGCTCCAGGCATAGAAGTGCCTGCAACACCCTCTGCACTGCGGTTTGTATCTCCCCTGCGGCCATTTCTACCCCTGGCCTCCATCACATTCCCCTCAGTGCTCATAGGCACTGCGCCACCCTTATTTTTCTGTGGGCGCGCTGTTCCCTTCTTTTTACACCATTCCTCCCTGCTGATGCGGCGGCAGCGTCAGGCCTAGCGCCTGAGCCCCGCTTAGTGACCCGGCTGGCTGCTGCTTCAGGAGGGACGGCCGCCGGCTCTGACGCCTGCGTCCCCGCCGCTCTCCCCCTTTGGCGCAACTTCGCAGGCCTGGTCCCAGCACGGAGCCCTGCCCCTACAGCATCCCCTGATGCGGCGGATGCTTCAGGCCTAGCGCCTGAGCTCCGCCGCGTGACGCTGCTTGGCACAGCGGGGACGGGTGCCGTCCCATACCCGCCAGCCGCTCTCCCCCTTGCGCGTGACTGGCATGAGCGGGTTGCCGGAGGGGTTCCTGAGCCTCCGGCAGCACCGCCACGCCGCCCTGACCTGCCCTGCATACCGTTGGCAACCGCCGGAGCGGGCGGTCCCGCCTGCACTCCGGCAGCCCTCCGTCGAGGAGAGGGGGATAGCCCCCTCTCATCGGCTCTGCATGGAGGCCTGGCTCTGGCCCTGGCATACTCCCCAGATTCGCCTAGCGCAGCGTATCTAGCGGGAGCCCCCGCAGTGCGTTTAGGCCTGGCTGCCATGGGAAAACAATAAATCAGTTTTAGGCTAGATATAGAAAGAGGGACAGATTTTAAAGTGGTGAAGATAGTTTAGCAGTAAGAGTAAGATAAATGGGGTGAGAGAGAAAAAAGATAGGTAGAGAGAATATAAGGAATATTAGAACTCTAACACAGGCTAATAATTGTCTGTACTCAACAGTCCAACATTTCCTGAAGCAAGAGGCAGAATCTTCTGGAAGCAAGAACATCACCCCTTCAATCTCCACCTCTGACCTCAAGCAGCCTATCCTGGACCGTCATTCAAATCAGCCGGCCCGTCAATCAAGACAAGCCGAACCCCCGGGCCCAGATCCAGTGTGTGAGCTAAGGATTCCTGCCAATAGCCAGGTGAGTTTATGCTGTTTTCAGCCAGACAAGCTGGCTTCTACAGTCTAATTATTGCATATTAGAAATCAGGAGCAAGAGTGTCATTGTGTGACACTGGTAGAACCATGCTCTGACTGGAAGCACAGTTACAGTAACAAAACCTCAAAACACCTTGGAAAGTAAGCAATTAGAGATATTATGATGCAATGGTTACAGTAGGATCTGAGCCATATGAAATAGATGTGTGGTCAAGAGAAGTAACATATGCTCTCCTTAATTGTAGCTTTAAAGGGAAGTGACATGAGGTGAGGTGGGGAGACGTCAGATGAGGACCATTCTTGCCTCTCTTTTTTTGTGTTGTAAATCCCACCCCATGGGCGGGGTCCGGCTGCTCCCTGCCTGCTCCACAGCAGCAGCACCAACCCCAGCAGCAGCAGCATCGAGAAAGTAGTTACTGTATGCACCAACTCGGGTCTTGTGTCTGTGCTTCCTGTATCCTTACACGCACATGTCCTGCACTGGAACACACGAGGTACGTGCTCTCATCATCATATATCACTGGGGCTAATGGCTGTTTTTCTCATTTATGATATTGCCCATCTGTTGAGCGATGAGTCCGAGAAGCGACTTTTTTACTGTGGCTTGGAGGGGAGGGGGTGGATGTGACACCGGGAGTGTGCACTCTCCCCCCAATGTGTGATTTGGGGATGACATAAGGGGCTCGCTCGGTCTGCGTGCACGCCCATTCCCCAGCCCGATCTCCAAGCTCTGCGAATGAATGGAGGGAAGTTGTAAACCTCTAATAAAGTCAGACATGTGACTACCTGTTGCTCATCCACACCCTTGTGTGTGCCCGCCCGGGGGGTATAAAGGGCATTTTATGTGACCCTGTCTCAGCATGGTGGATGTTTGTACTTTGTCTTCAGTCCGTGTTGTGTGATGATGCGCTCCAGCAAGCGATGCCGCCTTTGTGGCACACACACAGCATCAGGCTCTCTGCACATCATCTCCATGGTAACCGGGGACATGGCAGCATGGGTATCTAACTGCCCTGTGTTACACATGTCACAGAGAGGGACAGCGTGAAGGATAGGGGCACAGGGGGAGGCAGCATGCTGTTGCTCTCATTCATCAGGCTGCCGGGGGTGAGAGGCACCTGTCCCACCAGCCTCAGGAGCTGAGTGGGGTAATAATGGCATGAGGCTGGGAGCGTGTGCACTCTGCAGTGTACGTGATTGTCCTGGGTCACACAACTCAGAAGCGCTGCTTATGTTTTGTCTGTAGTAAGCCCTCCAAAGCCACATCTACATTTTCCTTCTCAAAACATGCATGAGATAAGAGCTATCTGGCACCCTTGCTTGTGATGGCAGGGGGTAGGAGTTATATTATTAGATTCCTGTCACCTCACAACTTCACATAGTCCCTAAGATGTGACTGTCAGCCTGGGTCTACCCATTGGAACTTGTTTGTTTGGGGCTCAGTCACATATACACATGCTGAGGGTGTAAGCATCAGCGGAAGCAGGTCCTACAATTACTGTTGACAGATATAGATTTTTAGGTTATGGTATCAATGGTAGACAATGTCTAGGTCATCAGTCAGTAGGTCGACCACTAATGGTCGACATTGACTAGGTTGACACATAATAGTCGCATACCAACATGACCCCCTCCAGGAGGGACACATTGCTCTGTTTCTGGACTTCCCTCATAATGTATGATTGCCAGCACCTGTTTCACACAGGTGAATTGATCAGAAAGGTGCTTCAACACAGGTGCTGGCAATCATTAATTAAGGGAGAAGTCCAGAAACAGAGCAATGTGTCCCTCCTGGAGAGGGTCATGTTGGGAGGTATGTAGTCGACATTCCCTAGGTTGACATTGACAGAAGGTCAATACAAGCTTTAGTTTGGCATGCTCGACACAAATAAGATCGCAATGAGTTTTTCTCTTTTTTTGGTGTCTATGTCAACCTATGTCAACATGGACACCATATAATACACGATGCGCTCGTCATGCTTCGGGCACAATGCCTTGCTGCACTTGGCACATTATATTTTCACAATATGCCCACTTGGATAGTAAAATATGAAAAACCACATTTAAAAAAACAACAAGAAACAATCATGTCGACCTTATCCAAGTCGACCATGTCCATGTTGACATTAAGCTTGTGTTGACCTGTCAATGTCGACCTAGAGTATGTCAACAAGTCGTAGGTGTCGACCTAGGGCACTGTCCACCATTAGTGGTAGACCTACTGACTGTTGTTCTAGACATTGTCAGCCCAGGGACTGCATACCAGATTGATATCACTAATCTAGTTATCCAAAGATACATATTTATCATGCCTGCTTTTCACAAAGTTATGCTGAAACTACCGGTTTCTGCAGATATACTTCAGTATATAATAAGTCTTTGCTGAAATCTGTCTTTTTATGTTAATCTAGTATATTTATTTATTTATTTATTTGCAGTTTCTTATATAGCGCAGCAGATTCCGTTGCGCTTTACAATAGTAGACAGTGATAAAACAAACTGGGTAACAGACAGACTTGGAGGCAGAGGGCCCTGCTGCAAGCTTACAATCTATTAGGTATATAGGAGGGAAACACAAGGATATCTGTTATCATGAAATAAAGTGTACTACAGCTCATCTCGTTCAGTAAATTTGTTTATCAAATACATTAAGGTGTTGAAAATGAAATGTCATAGAATGTTATGATTTATTTGACGTTTTATTTATTTTGGGCCCACATGTTGGTAAATTTACTAAGATGAGTGTTCTATTGAAAATGGGATGTTGCCCATAGTAACGAATCAGATTCTACTTTTTACTTGTATAGCACCTTCTAGATGATTGATAATAGATAGAATTTAATTGGTTCCCCATTTTATTAAATTTACCCCATGGACTTGGCCAACATGTGCGGCTATCTGCATCTGTCTGGACTATACCCAAACATAGGGCCAGATGCACTAAGCTTCAAAAGTGATAAAATGGAGTGATAAACAGCCAGCCAATCAGCTGCTGCCTGATATGTCAGCTGCTGCCTGATATGTCACAGGCTGATTGGCTGGCTGTTTATCACGCGATGTGCGGCGGGGGTTATTGGAGAATCCCGCCCAGTGTGTCTAAGCAGCGTTCGGGAGCCTTCCACAGCAGGCTCATGTAAGTCTGCGTCGACCAGAAGCTGCGTGTCCCTACGGATTTAAAAAAACAATTAAGTCGGAAATGACAGGGGGGGCACGTGCCTGAGTGCCCCCCCTTCCCCCTAAATCCGCCCATGCAGGCAGCATTGACCTCTTTAACATACTGTAATACCTAGCTTGAGTGTGCAACTCAATGCCTTATCGTCAGAAAGAATGTGTGCCTCTGCGATTTTGTGGATAGTTATGAACAGTTGCTCCTTCCTACCCACTACAAAACAAACAATAGACTTTTGTTTAATGCATCCTATAATAATGTCAAGTACTTTGTGTTCCCATGGAAAGATAACAATTCAGCAAGCATAGTCTCATGGCCATACCAATATTATTTGTGCATAAAGGCTATTTGCTTGTATTTTATTCCAAGCTATCATATTGCAGAGATAAACTTGTACCATTTATTAGTCATTGAATTGATTTAAGGTTCAAGAACAATTTTTCTCATACGATTCAGTTCTAAATCTACTCAGAACTAAAATGTATCATAAACAGTGCATTGAATTATTAAGAATATCATTAAAGCAATAAGCATTCAGATCACAATGGAAAGTATAATTGATGCAAGAGTAATGAAATTCTCTGATGATAAAGTCTACTACAGCAAAAGGTAATGAAATGCATTTGACTTCTATTTTGTAGGAAGAAATAAAAATCATTTCTGATTAAACATGAATTAATACACAGGAACAACAATGTAACATTCCTTGTAGAGGCAAATATTATAAAGCCCAATTACATAAAGCACATTGCCAGTTATTTTTACAAAAACTCCTTTGTACAAGCATTAACACTCATATTTTTCTACGCCCTTTCCTCAAATGTACTGGAGGCATTGCAGCAATAAACGTGGAAATTGCTGTTTTGAAGCTTACCCTGCTATAATGGCCTATTTCATGTGTGTATGCAATGCGGTTAATGGCTGACTGCCCATGTGTTCACACTGCACATGCTACCTTTGCATTGTAGTGCTGCTCCCAGTGAGATTTTTAAAGCACAGTGATTGACAAGAAGGGACCGTTGGGGGTGATGATGGGTAGCAGAGTAACAAATGTAGGAATGTCATGGCCATTTTAAGGGCATGTATCTGCCTTTAGCTGAGGTCATCTATGTAAAAAAAGATGGCACCAGTATCACTACTGCCACAGTCAGTATAGTATAAGTAGAATGCAATAAAAAAATATATAGTGGCTGAAAAAATGAATAGCCAGTTAAACAGTGACTAAGGGGTGGATGTATGCAGCAGTGATAGAGGAGAAGAAGTAAGCCAGAGGAGAAGTGGCCCATGGCAACCAATCAACTGCTCTGTATAATTTTAGATTATGCAAATTATAGGTGTTACTTCAGTGCTGATAGGTTGCCATGGGGCAGTCCTCCTCTGGCTCACTTCTCCTCCCTTATCACTGCTTCACACAGCTACCCCTCAATTTCATAAGCTAACAGATGTCAACAACTAAACTTTTTATTCAATTTTGATTCACCTAACGTGGAAAAGGTGGCCAGGAGATGCTTCAATCTCCTCTCCAGCTTTGTCATTGTTTTGCCATTCTTTAGGGGATGACTGAAATGTCCCCCCTATTGATGTATCTAACATTGTATACAGGGACAAATTTAGGGGTAAGGACACCCCTAGGCA
The DNA here is from genome assembly GCF_055691185.1 of Crinia signifera. Classification (NCBI taxonomy): domain Eukaryota; kingdom Metazoa; phylum Chordata; class Amphibia; order Anura; family Myobatrachidae; genus Crinia; species Crinia signifera. Next base: position 129,518,342 of record NC_139219.1, read on the forward strand.
CAACATTTTTGTGTCCCCCCCCTATTTTAATGTAATCATATATGTATATACATTGTTATTTATATATTTCATAAAAATTTAACTTTAGCCCACCTTAATATTTTTTTAAGCATCTGGGCTGCTCACTGTACAGATCACCTGGAGGGAGGCACTTATTAGTACAGTGATTAGCAGTGTCTCCGTCAGTCTCTCTCACACTGTGACTGACTGAGTGCAGGGAGGATCTGCGCACCGCTCAGCTGCTGGATACGCAGCCAATAGACTGTGTGTGTGTAGAGTAGCCAATGGGCGGCCGCCGGCAGCAGTGAGCCTGAGCCATTTCCGGATACACAGGGGGACTGTTGGACCCAGCCTCTAAGCGGTGATGTAATGTGCATGGCAGAGTGGATGGGCAGTGGCGGGTGACGAGCGGCGCTGCCGCCAACATATGATAATTCATGTCTGTGGCGGCACTCGTCACTCGCCGCTGCCCACCCGCTGTGCCATGCTGCTATTTAACAGAATGTCAGCCTGCCTGCCGCCCTTAAATGGTGCCGCCCTGAGGCCGATGCCTCACGGGCCTAGGCACAAATCCGGCCCTGCATGTCGACATAGACACCAAAAACTCATGTCGACCTTACTCATGTTGCCCTAAAGATTGTGTCAACCTTCGGTCAATGTCGACCATTATTAGTGTCAACTTTGTCACTATCGACCATTAGATAATATTTTATTGTATTATTAACTATTGAGCAGCTTTTTCAAACACAGCGCAGTGATTAACTCCATCTATTATCACATACACCAGGTCTGTCCAAACTATGGCTGTTGTGAAACCACAAGTCCCATCATGCCTTGCCACAGGTTTGCTATTTGGGAATGCTACAACTATGGCAAGGCATGCTGGGATGTGTAGTTTCACAACAGCTGGAGGGCCACAGTTTGGACACGCCTGACATACACAGTCTGACGATAATCGCTCAGCTACGATATCATTGAATTTGTGACCAAAAGAGGTCACTGCAAGTTTTCACCAATGACTCCATCGTTCACTATATACCGTACAGTATAGCGTGTAAAACAGATGAAAGGCATCATTAACCATTAATGGAAATATGAAATCCCAGTCGCTATTTCCACCAGGTGGAAATAGCAGCTGGCAGTATTCAATCCCGGCCAGGACTCGCTTGCAACAGGTTTGCCTCACCATGGAGGCGGATCTGTATTGTCGGAAAAAGAGCCTGGATTGCCGTTTCAGACTATCGGTGTCCATTTTTGCCGATGCCGGGACTTTAAGGGCTATTTCACAAGCTCCGGCTCCTGCCGGGCGGCAAAGCCCCGCACGTCGAAGTTTTCAATGGCAGCCTGGCAGCCGTCCCTTCCAGTGGTGGGATCCGTCTGCAACCGGTTGGCCGGGCCGTGGCCATCCCGTGTGAATGGACAGAAACATGTCCATTATTAACTACTGTGAGCTTTTGGCCGTGCGGGTTTATGCCACCCGGCAGGAGCCGGAGCATGTGAAATAGCCCTATGACTGTCAGAATATATTCTGCCAGTTGGAAGAACAGACCCTACATTGAATAGGAATGTCATTCATTCAATTACTGTATATTGTAAAGATGGATACGGTCAGTTGGTCGACCTAAAAATAGTCAACAGTCATTAGGTCGACATACTGGAAGGTCGACAGGGGTCTACACTAGGTCGACATGGCACAAGGTCGACACAAGCATTATGTCGACATGGTCTAGGTCGACATTCAAAAGGTCGACATGGGGTTTTTCCCTGTTTTTATGAGCGCAGAAAGCCACTTAAAACTGTTTCTATGTCGACATTCGGGTAAAAAAACTGTGAAAAACCCCATGTCAACCTTTTGACTGTCAACCTAGACCATGTTGACCTAATGCTTGTGTCGACCTAATGACCTGTTGATCTTGTGCCATGTCGACCTAGACCGATGTCGAACTTCCAGTATGTCGACCTAGTGGTGTCGATCTAATGACTGTTGACCATCTTTAGGTCGACCATACATTCCATACCTGTAAAGACATATTTAAGAATCAATGCAAACGATAAAACTTCACTCTTTCTGACAAAATCCTTCTTAAGATGGACAAAACCATGAGCACTGCAGGGGGCAGATGTAAAATGTGCAGAGATAATTAGATTTGGGTGTAATAACAATAAGGCCCAGAGAGTGAAATTAGAATTATTACTACTATAAGCACTGGATGGTCCTCTGACCCACCACTCTATGGAATCCTATTTTATTCTTTTAGGATAATAATTGTCCTACCTTAATACACATTTAGGGCCTCCTGCTGAGTATTTTTTGTGATCTTATCTATAATGCCTTTGATTGGTCAACATTTTGGGGGCATGCATAGCGCTCCCCGAACAGCTGGGGAAACTCGTGTTCCCCTCCTTGACACTGCGAATCGGCCATGTTTGGTCAGCAGCCCACAGATGCTAAATTACTGTCCCGGCGCCTGTACACTGCAAATGACAGGCACTGGGAACGGTGAATGTGCAGTAACGGCATCTGAACTGCACATGTGCATACCTCTGATACATACCCACCACTGTACTTTGTCAGGTACAGCACCATTTTTTATGGCCTGTATCTTTTTGGGGTCTGTACAACTGTACATTGTAAGTGTAGGAAGGGAGCATGACCACGCCCCTTTTACCCATGACCATGCCCCCTTTACGGATTTGTACCGGTTTCTGCTCTTCAGATGTTGGAGGGTATACAGATAATATGGGCTGCAGTGAAGCCAGAGTAATGTCACAGGTTGTATCTGGCTTCACTTAGACAGAGCACAGTGGCGGTATTTACCTGGGCAGGGGGCGGGGTTGCAGTCCTGCAGCCCATAGGTAAAAACCGTCACTGGATGTCACCCATAGCACCCAATCAAATTATATTTAATGGACAATGGAAAGCAAGTTGGTGGTTATAAAATGTACGCTGTGTGTTTAACGATAACAATTTTTTTCTACTTCTACATCATTTGGGTGACTGACAAAACACCTATATTGTTGGGACCATAGCTGCACAGCCTGGTCTTGTACTTGTATTTAAGAGATTATTTTTTTGCTTTTACATACATTTGTAAAAATAACTATTATATATATATTAATAAAACATAATTAACTTTTATCATTTACACTTTTTTCTTTATTTTAATATTTCACTGACTTAACTTTAATAGTTTGTGCACTATGGATGACAAAACCTAGTTCTTCTTTTGTATAATACAAATTGCCTCCTAATAAGGTCCCAGCCACTTCCCTGGTTTCCATTATGACATCACAGAACATTTCATCATGAGGCTGTGACTGATTGTGATGTCATCAGCTGCATCAGGATCATCAGGAACCATTTGAAAGGAAGTTGTCCATGGAATAAGACCTGTATTGAAGATGCTGTGTATACAGATATTCATTTTGCTAATATTAGTGATTACTGGGGGCAATGGAGCTCCAATTCGGGCAGCTGAAGATCGCTTGGCCCGAGATGATGGAACTAACATCTATTATGAGGAGAATAAACCAACTTCAGGCTATAAAGAAGAAACTCCTACAGAAGAAGCAGCAGAAGAAAGTGACCTGAGCGATGAGCTGAAAAAAAAACAATTCTTGATAATATATTGCTCAACAGTTGCCATTATCAGTCTAGCGTTCATTGCAATAGCACTGGGCATCATTTGTTACAGACGATATCATCTTAAGACTGCTGCTGATGAATCTTCACAGGACCTTGATAGTGAAGCTGGACTCCCTGAAGAACTTGAACCTGCGGTTACAGTAACTAACCTGGCAGGAGAGATGTGGCAGTCACAGGAATGCTCTCACCTTTTCTTGGCACTGGATCATCGTCTGAATCAACAGTTATGGCTTGGGAACCAAAAAGAGACCCAAATACAGGCTTAGGAACCTGAGACAAAGAGACCCACATACAGGCTTAGGAACCTGAGACAAAGAGACCCACAAACAGGCTTAGGAACCTGAGACAAAGAGACCCACATACAGGCTTAGGAACCTTAAACAAAGAGACCCACATACTGGCTTGGGAACCAAAGACAAAGAGACCCACATACTGGCTTGGGAACCAAAGACAAAGAGACCCACATACAGGCTTGGGAACCAAAGACAAAGAGACCCACATACAGGCTTGAGAACTGAAGACAAAGAGACCCACATACAGGCTTGGGAACCTGAGACAAAGAGACCCACATACAGGCTTGGGAACCTGAGACAAAGAGACCCACATACAGGCTTGGGAAGCTGAGACAAAGAGACCCACATACAGGCTTGGGAACCGAAGACAAAGAGACCCACATACAGGCTTAGGAACCTGAGACAAAGAGACCCACATACAGGCTTGGGAACCGAAGACAAAGAGACCCACATACAGGCTTAGGAACCAAAGACAAAGAGACCCACATACAGGCTTGGGAACCGAAGACAAAGAGACCCACATACAGGCTTGGGAACCTGAGACAAAAGAAACCCATCCCACTCCCACTCCCCCTCCCCCTCCCCCCCCCCCACCCGTGGCTGTTATTGCATGGCTATCGGGCGTGGCCCCTTGGCGATGGGGTTACCAGTTCTTTAAGAATTGGTAGTGGCACAGCCACCATGGACCAACGCAATATTCATTTTGTTGTTATTAAGTTAGAACTGTGTAAATGTGCTGTCAGACTTACTGTGTGACTGAACTGACAACTTTCAGCTTCATTTGCAAAACATAAATTATTCTATATAAAGTATACCAAAAGTTGTGCAAAGATTAGGGCCATCTGTCCTCCCTCTCTCTCTGCCCAGCATCTGTCCTCCCTCTCTCTGCCCAGCATCTGCCCCTCCCCCTCTCCCTGTCCAGCATCTGCCCCCCCCCCTCCCTGCCCAACATCTGCCCTCCCTCTCCCTGCCCAACATCTGCCCATTGTCTCTGCCCAGGATATTTCCTCCCTCTCCCTGTCCAGCATCTGTCCTCTCCCTCTCTCTGCCCAGCATCAGTTCTCTTCTCTCTTCATTGGCCAGCATCTTGCTACCACCCCCTCTCTACCCAGAATTTGGTTGCTTTCTAATTTATCTGCTTAGATCTGGCTGTCCCGCCTTTCTCTGCCGAGTACCTGTCCCCCTCCTTTTCTCCCTGTGCCCCATCTATCATATCTATACATCCTTATTCAACCATTTCCAACAACACCCTCATAACTCATTGTTCCTCTTTCCCATTCTCCCACCTCCCCATACTTATTCCTCTTCTGTTCTCTTCACACCGTACACACACCTTGCGTCCAGGGGCGGATTTAGGGATGACGGCGCTCCTAGGCACAACAATAATGCTACCCCCTGTCTAATTATATTATTTTTATTGATTACTTATAAGCCCTCATTTGATAATAGCCAATATAATGGATTTATTAAAAAAAAGCCACTAACTGTGACGTTCTTTTATTATGTATACATATTACTAAGTAGGACAGTTTACAGGGGCAGTATCTGCATGTCCTATCATTTACACTCTATTTAAGATGGAATACGGTACAGTACAGTGGATATTTTGCAGTTATTGGTATACTTTGGGCTGTCTCACGTGCCTAATGGGAAATTCGGCTCTGCCATTGTATCACTATACTGACCTTGCGATTGTGACGGCAATTGTAACAAGGTTAAACAAAACTAAGTATGGACGATCAGATTCCAATACTTGGGACAGTTCACATAGAAACAAATAAAAGGATAAACATAACAGAGATTTAACCATTAATGTTTCACGTCCGTCCTTGCTCGTTATGTTTATGCTACTGAGACGCAAATGGCGTACTTTTACTGGCGTAGAGGCAGGGGTGCCGAATTATGTTTTTGCTGGAGGGTGCTCAAGGAGGTGTGACCTCATGAAAAGGGGCATGTCATCTGGGGAGGGGGTGTGGCCCTGCAATAAGCTGACCTGAACGGTCCTGAATCACAATGTACACAACAATAAGCAATAGCTTATACTGCACACTGTATATACAACACATAATAGTGACTAATACTGCCCACTGTAAGCACACATACAGATGGAGCTGGCCTCTTCTATCCCAGGCGCTCGCCAGATCCCTTGCGCTGGCAGCGCCGGCGATAGAGACTGGGACTCCGATCAGATAGATTAGCAGGTGGGGCTGAACTCTGTTGTATGGTGATTGTCCTTAAAGTAAGGGGGGTCCAGGCAAAACAACACCAACGCGTTTCACAGTCCTGCTGACTGCTTTATCAAGGATAAAGCAGTCAGCAGGACTGTGAAACGTGTTGGTGTTGTTTTGCCTGGCCCCCCCTTACTTCAAGGACAATCACCATACAACAGAGTTCAGCCCCACCTGCTAATCTATCTGATCGGATTCCCCCACTTCTGGAAGTCTCTTGCCATTCAAATCTTGGATACCTGACCCCTCGCAGCAGTGAGGACTCCCGATAAGGCTAATTCCACCTGTGCCATTGGTTGTAATCCATCTTAGCAGCATCAGGATACCACAAGTGGCTAATAAGGACTTCTTCTAAACAACTTTTCCCAGGATCAGAGCAGGTTCTACCATCCATAAATCGGTGACTACCATCCTTGAATTGGTGACTATAATTTGGGTCCACGCAAATATTCTTTTACTCCATATAATCTTTTTTAATTTCACATTGTTTTTATTGTTTTCTTATTGTATTTTTATTGTCATTAAATATTAATGTGTTATTGGTAACATTAAGCGCTGCTTTCTTCTGTTTATTTAACTTTTCATCAACATTCTATAACTCTATCACTGAAAAACTCAACTCTTTACTAGACCTTACAAAAACACACTCTCACACATGTTCCAATCTGCACTGTGAGCCCTACTCTCTACTCTTGTTTCAGTTGTGCTCTTTGCCAATTAAGTCATGTACACATGTGGTGATTTGGCCAGGTGACTTTGCATAGTCAAAATCGCCTAGGTTAGCCAAAATCGCCCATGTGTATGTGTGGCTCTGCCGCGCTGTTATTTCCCGGCCAAATACACCGTGCAGGCAAATCAATTTTGACTAGATGCTGCACAGTCTATTTGGCTGTACAGACGGGCTAGCGGCTGGGGATGGCAGTCGGCGATCTCTGGTGGCTACATCTTGATTTTGATTAAGCTAAATGGCTGAGTAATGTGTCCTAGCCTAAGCCTCTGTGTACACCCCTTTAGGATGAAAGCAGGGCCATGTGGTAAGATCAAGGGTGCCAAGCATCGAGAAAGAAATATTAGCCAGCTAGACAGTCCTTTCTTGCTAGCTTGGGTACTAATGTTTGTAGCGGTATTGCTATTATGCTTAGGTGTCTATGGTATAATATAACCGTATATGTATTCTTAAATGTCACCAAAAAGGTTCACACACACACAGCTACTGTCTACTGCAATTTAGCTGTCTCTACATAGTGTGCAGTGAAGCTCATGGCCAGGGGCGAATTTAGGGGTCAGGACACCCCTAGGCACAACATTTTTGTGTTCCCCCCCCCCCCTATTTTAATGTAATCATATATGTATATACATTGTTATTTATATATTTCATTAAAATTTAACTTTAGCCCACCTTAATATTTTTTTAAGCATCTGGGCTGCTCACTGTACAGATGACCTGGAGGGAGGCACTTATTAGTACAGTGATTAGCAGTGTCTCCGTCAGTCTCTCTCACACTGTGACTGACTGAGTGCAGGGAGGATCTGCGCACCGCTCAGCTGCTGGATACGCAGCCAATAGACTGTGTGTGTGTAGAGTAGCCAATGGGCGGCCGCCGGCAGCAGTGAGCCTGAGCCATTTCTGGATACACAGGGGGACTGTTGGACCCAGCCTCTAAGCGGTGATGTAATGTGCATGGCAGAGTGGATGGGCAGTGGCGGGTGACGAGCGGCGCTGCCGCCAACATATGATAATTCATGTCTGTGGCGGCGCTCGTCACTCGCCGCTGCCCACCCGCTGTGCCATGCTGCTATTTAACAGAATGTCAGCCTGCCTGCCGCCCTTAAATGGTGCCGCCCTGAGGCCGATGCCTCACGGGCCTAGGCACAAATCCGGCCCTGATTGTATAGACTTACCTAATACCTCCTGCACAGAAAACTTCAGGATCCCTAACCACACACAGAGCAGGTCAAACTCTCCAGAAATTCGGGGGTAGGTGCCCCACATTTTACCAAATGACACTCCACAGCCTAACCACTGCCTAACACACATAGGCGTGCACCAGGGGCGGATTGGGAATTAAAACCAGCCCGGGAAATATTTTGAAGCAGCCCTAAAGGGGGGGCGAGCGTTGTTGCGCGCCGGAGGCGCGTGCAATTTTTGGGGCGTGGCCTATTAATATGGGGTGTGGCCTATTTAAACAAGGTCACGCCCAATTTTTGCTGCTGTGGGGGCATGACTAGTGGCTGGCTATGTCCCCAGCCCCTCAGGCTGCAGAATAGGCGCAAGCATACAGCGTCTATTCTGCAGCCTGTGGGGCTGGGGAGATAGAGACAGGGGGGGGGGGGGGGGTGACAGGGGGTCTCCCAACTGTCCCCCCGCCGTGGGACACTTAGTATGGTCCACCTCCCTTGAACACATTATGCACTATAACAAGAGGGCCCTTTGTTCTATCGAAAAACCTGTACACCTTATGCCACACAGTATGAGCCAATATTCACATTATGACACATGGAATGATCCAAAATTCACAAAATGCCACACAGAATGGGTTAAAAAAAATGCTAAAGTTCACATTATGCAACGGAATGAGAAGACACAGGGTGAGAGGGTGTTGGTGCAGGATGAGAGGGGTTGGTAATGAAGGGTGAGTAGGGGGTGACGAGGGGTGAGAGTAGAGTGGCAGGGTGGAAGAGGATGCAGGGAGGGAGGGGGGACGGAGGGTGGCATAGAATGCTGGGAGGGGGGACGCAGGGTGGCGTAGAATGCTGGGAGGGGAGATGCAGGGTGGATGAGAATGAAAGGAGGGAGGACGTACGCAGGGTGGCACAGGATGCAGTGTGTGAGGGGGGCATGGTGGCACAGGATGCAGGGTAGGAGGGGGAATGCAGAGTGGCAGAGGATGCAGGGAGGGGAGTCACAAAGTGGTGGAGGATGCAGGGAGGGGAGACAGTGATGCCCATTATACATATGCCACACACCGTGATGCCCATTATACATATGCCGCACACCGTGATGCCCATTATACATATGCCGCACGCCGTGATGCCCATTATACATATGCCGCACACCCTGATGCCATTATACATATACCACACACACCATGATGCCCATTACAGATATGCCACACAAACCGTGATGCCCATTACAGATATGCCACACACACCGTGATGCCCATTACAGATATGCCACACACTGAGATGCCCTTTACATATTATGGCACATAAGTGCTGCTTACCGACATGCTCATTCCAAGGAGGTTTAGTGCTTGTTGCCAAGGGGGTTTACATGCTCCTATCCAGGGGGAAGCAGTCTGACAGCCGGGCAGAGTGGGGTGTGCTGCCCAGCTGTCTAAAGAGCGGGTCCGCAGTGGCTGCAGTGAAACAGTGTGATAGCCGGGCAGAAGCGGTGGGCCGCCCGGCTGTCTTTAGAGCAGGCCCACGGCTGTTTGAAATCACGTGATGGGTTGCCAGTAAATAGCAGCACACAATTACATGACACCCCCTCCCCCCCCGCAAATATGAACATGAACATTATGCCACATATCTTAATACCCATTAGACAATATGCCAGATGAGACGCCATAATGTCCATTGCACATTATGCCACACACTGCAATGTCCATTAAACATTATACCACACACTGTACTGCCCATTAGACAATATACAACATACCATAATGCCCATTACACATTATGCCCACACCATAATGTACATTGCCCATTATGCCACATACATCCATTAAAGACAGAATTCAGAGGCAGGGGCTGTGAATTGCAGCAATGTGTGGCATGGCCCCTGTACCATAAAGGCAGGTCATAAAGTAAAAGGCTTCATTCTGTCCCCTTTCCTCCTTGCAATACTAATGCAAGGAGGAAAGGGGACAGAATGAAGCCTTTTACTTCTGTGCCATCCCCGCTGCATGTGGGCACACCACCTGCCTCACTCCAATTCTCCTGACTGCAACATCCAAAAACACTAGCAAAATCACTAAAACAGAATAGTGACAGTGCAAGACAGGCCCCAGGGGTAATCAGGATGTGGCCACCTCTTAGCTGACGTCCCTTCCTCCAACGTCCCTGGACCTCTGCCCCTCCACTCATGTCTGTGTCTCTCCAGAATGGCATACCGACCACCACATAATTGTCTACCCCACTGGCTGCTGCCCCCCTTCTCTATGTCCCGCACCTATCCGCCGCATCCGCCGCTGCTACCGTACCTTGCTGAGAGCGGAGCGCAGCCACAGCACCGCAGGCTTCGTCCCTCAATCACCTCGTGACTCCCGGCCATTTCAAACATGACACGCTGACTCTTGTGCCAATCGGAACTTTGGCTGATTGGCTCAGGAGCTGTGCCGCATTTGAAATGACCTAGAGCCACGGAGACCGGGTGAGATTAACCTTTATAGGGGGGGGGGGAGGGGCGACTGGACACCCCTGGGGGCCCCTGGAAACCTCTGGATACCCCTGTGGGCCCTGAACACCAGCCTGCCTGCACCAGTCAGTCAGTTGAGCACCGACGCTACCTGTATGCTATGCTTTGATTGTTTGGAATGAGAAGAAGAGGTTAATAAAGATGGAATGGGTCTTGCGTGTTTTGCAGAATAAAGTTGAAAGATACAGTTTACAGTGATTGTTAATATTTTTAGTTCATAATTTGGAGGTGTGGAACATGGGGACTAATGGTACTTGTCCTAGATGAGGATACTAGTCCCCATGTTCCACATGACCCACACCTCCAAATTATGAACTAATAAAATATTAACCATCACTGTAAACTGTACAGATGGAGCAGGGCTTGTTATTGCTGGCGGAGCGCCAGGACCGTGTCCCTGGCGATCCGCCAGCAATCTGGCGCTCTGGCTGAATGAGACGCTCGTGCGTCTCCCACGCACGAGCGTCTCAATAGCCGGGCGGCGAGGCGGCGCGGCGGGTGCAGTCCTGCCCGTCTCCAGCTTCAGGGAGACGGGCAGGGCTGCGGGGGGCTGCGGGGGGGCGGTGTGGACCGGCGGGGACCCGGGGAAGCCGGCGGGGACCCGGGCAAAAGCTCCGTCGGAACGGGACGCGCGTGCACCTCGTGCACGCGCGTCCCCTTCCGACATACAGATGGCGCGGGGCGGGGGATGGCGGGTGGCGAGTCCTCCGCCATCCCCAGCAAAGACAAGCCCTGCGCTATCTGTATCTTTCAACTTTATTCTGCTATACATGCAATACCCATTTTATCTTTATTAACCTCTGGCTCTTCTTCTCATTCCAAACAATCAAAGCATACAGGCTGAAGCAGCACTAAAGGCCTTTTGGTTCAGATGCAAAACTGTTGAGGCTCAAGCCCACCCAACAATTTTGCATCTAAACCAAAAGGGCTTAGCAGCGCCTGAAAAACACTTCAGGTACAGTCATTGCCAATAATGTGAGCGCAGTATTAGTATACCTACTCACTCCATCTCTCTCCGCAGGTCCTGACTCCGACTTGAGCCAGTGTCCTCCCCCTCCTGTTTGCCGCGTCACTGGACTGCCCAGCCGGTCCTCTGAACAGTTTAAGTGCCGAAGCGGCACGCAAGATGAGGACGCGCCGGCGCTATGATGTCATGGTGCATTCCGGCGCATGCGCAGTCAGCGCTCGCCATGAGTTTCACTTGCGGCCATCTTTATTGTGGGCAAAAGTGCTGTGGCCGTGGCCGCTAACCGCGGAGATGGCGGTCGAGTGGTCCGCGGCCCAGCCAGGGGGGGGAGCGGCCGCTACATGGCTGAAATGTGCCGGCCCACCGGGAAATAGCCCGGTTTCCCGGTGGGCCAATCCGCCCCTGGCGTGCACAGCACATTTTATTAGGGGGTGCACTATCAAATGAGTATGTGTGGCACCCCCTGTTGTGCATGTCTATTACTGCCCATTGGGTGTGTCAATCAGACGTGTCTACCATCATCTGTTGGCACTCGCTACAATATAAAACATCTCTCAGCCCACCATAATCTCTTGCCTATTACAGTTTTAATCTACTAATTACTCTGTGTAGCAGTAAAGGCAAATAAAGTCAAAAACATATATGGATAACGCAGGCATGTAATGATATGGATGACACAGGTATGTAGTGATATGACAATGGTCTAGTACAATTAACAATGCAAAACACATAATTGATTGATGGGTGCTTCTTTTAATGGAACACAGTTCTAAAATGCAAAAGTCATTGGTTAAAGGTATTGCAGATATTGCTAGTGGCAGGGAGGTTTTCATAAGGTGGGCACAGAATTAGAGGGTGCCTATGCTAACACATCAGATTGACATGTCAGCCTATGAGCCAATTCTGCCCGGTAACAAGGTTATCATATTCAGTCAAGAAAAAACCTAGGAGTCTCACTTGTCCTCATGCCTTTTTGGATTTCATCTGTTCATATATCAGATGCTGAAATACCTAGTAAAGCAGCAATACTGGCAGCCGCATTAATGAAGTAATGAATGCCATATTCAATGAACTGGCGTCAGTCTGGCATGGTTTCCGTCCATCCGTTCATTCAGATGTCACAGCGCTGTCTCTTCCACAGCAAGCACCTGTTCGGTAAAGCCACTGAGCATGTCTATCTCCTCCGCTGAGTTTAGTGGTCGCAGCCATGCCTTTAGCATGCCAGAGTTCCCACTGGTCCTTGGCCATGGACCATCTTTAATCAGTTAACATGACTATTATCAGCCAATCCTGTTATCAGGCTCTGACCTCATTAATTTGCAGTCTGTTTCAGCCTATCAGTCCTCACCTACTGCTGGGAAGACTCTCCCAATCCATCAGTGCAATATCTTTAGTGTAGCTGCATCGCCAGATCAGCTCCTGTGATATCCTGCTTTCTACAGCATAATGCAATTGTCATCTTGCCATACAGCTTGACTTCTCCAAGTGGTTCCTACCACCTTCTTTGGTTTCAAGCCGATTCCCTGCTACTTCTCCTGCTTGGTGAGATCTGTCCAATACCATCCATACCTTTGATACCATCACTACCACTCAACTCTTGCATTATTTGCCTATAATTCACTGCGTACATCATCTACTTATCATTACAGAGCCATTTCACCTTAACAGTCACCACTCAGAGCGTATTCATCAATCTCTGTTGCCATTGGTGCACCACATCGGATACAGTCATCATAATATTATATTAATATAAAAAAAGTAATACAATTGTTATCAGTGCTTGGCACCACCAATCAAATTCTGTGTGCATCTCACAAATTTATTCCTAAGGAATCAGTTTAAAGTTTGATCAAAATAAGTTAGCTTGCAGTTAAAGGTTCCTCATGTTATGCAAATTCCTTTTAGTAAAATAATTGCTTCTGACATCAATAAATTGCAGATTAAAAGACAAATTGATTCAAGACTAAAGTAGTAGACTAAAGTAGTAGCTGTCAATTTAACCTCACAAAGTGAAAATTTAACTTGCGCCAAACATGCCCCGATCAAATCAACTGAGCTTGTTCATTTTAATGCTGATGAAGTTTTTTATGCACTTGCACTTGAAAAGGTTTGCACAGTGAAAGATAACATGCATATGTTCAGCTGCATCCAGCTTTCTCTATTCACCCACATCCAATGGTCATTACCAGCATCTACAATGTGGCATGGAGTGGGCCCAGCTGGAAGTATTGAATACAAACTGGATTGGAACTTGGAATTTGCATTTTAGCAACTTGGAATTTGCAGTTTCATATACAGTAATACATGTTGTCATATGGCACCTGGCAAGATGGCGACACCCAGCCGAATGCTGAAGACCGGTAAAACCAATTGACACTGAGGAGACCAGCCACAGGGCCAGTAAACGACTCATGTGAGGTAATCTATACTTACCACTCTCCTCCGGGCTATGTTTTGTGTGATATCTTTTGTATATAAAGAGTATCTCCTACCAGAAAGTCACTGAGAGTGACACTGCTCTGATTATACCACTACCAAAAACTTTTACTTTTTATCTCATTTTTGGCATTGTGATGAAATTATACAATAAATACTGGTTATTTTACTTAACGGACATGCTCTTTATTTACACAAGAAATTACACAACACATACACCAGGCACAAAATGCGTTGATCCTATTATCTGAGGACCAAAGCAGTGATCTTGAGACCTCGATCAGAGCCGAGCGATACCCCCCGGCCAGCGGGATTCCATGTCGCATGCTAGAACAGCTGCGGCAGGAAGCTTAAAGCTGTAGAAGATTCACACTGAGAAAGTTATATGCAAAGTGATTCACAGAACTGAGTTGATACACGGGACTCAGTTCAGTGAAATGTAAAGACTGCACAGCACACAACACATTCACTGAGTTGCAGAGACTCAGTCACTCAGTGTGCTGGCAGACCAGGAAGTGCACTGCTGCATGAATCTGATCCGCATCACTGAATCACTGAGCCTCCACAGTGAACAACTGTCTCGAGTCACTTGCAGACTCAGGGATTCATCCAGGCACAGCAGCCCTGCCCCTGACTCACTAGTGAGTCGTGACTGCTACCTCCCTGCCTCCCTTCCACTGGGTGCCACCAGGAAGGTACATTAATTGATTGAACTGTCCAGTGTCACTGCCTCTGACTCTCCTCCTTAATCCCTCCTGCTGACTCGAGTCTGAGAGAGGTGGCGCTACTGCTGCTGACTCGACTCAGTAAACAGTGAGTGACTTGAGGCATTCATTCAGTCTAATGATTCAAGTCACTGAGCCGAGCCATTGAGTCTGTAGCCATCTCTACACTGAGCCCAGCTGCTCTTGCACTGCACACAAGACCTACAGCGGTGGGAAGCAACAGCCGCAGAGGACTTCTGCACACTGGCCTGCACACTGGTGCACACTGCACCACTCGGCAAAACCATTAGAGGTATGGACGGTGCAGAACACCGCATGGTCCTCCATTTATCTCCAGAAGGAGCTGTATACATTTTTAACATATTTCCTTCCACATGTGTCACGATTGGCATTATGTTTTATTTTATTTTTTCGTAAATTCAGTTATCGTTTTTAATTCTTTTCACAACTTGTTAACCTTTTCCTATGAATTTTCAAATTTCATCTTGCTTCTTGGCTCTTGCTTTTCTCCACCTATATTATACTGAATTTCAGCACTCAAATATAAACCCATATTCACATACTCCAGAGGAGAGCACTAAGTATACAGATTATTTCCCAAATTCCTATGAACTATACCACTCAAATACGCAGCAGTTCATCACTACCAAGACTAATTGAGAGCAGATACTATACTACACACCCGACCGAGTATGCACCTGCCCATCTGATGAATGAACCCCAAACAGCAACACACGCTGGATCATCCAGACGGATAAGCATATGAGCTGCCGAATCGTGACCGTACCCCCACCCTTCTGGGGTGGACTCCGAACACCTCCCAGGCTTACGTGGATTCTTCTGATGGAAAGTTTTTATTAAAAGTGGACCATTGATGTTAGAGGCTTCCACCTAAGTTCTTTCCTCAAGACCAGTGGTCGAAGTGGGAATTTTGAAGTGGGGGTATTTAAAATTTCCAGGATCTGGGGTACACCTAGAACTCCAGAAACTTTATTGATTTTGATAATGATAAATGTAAATGTAGCCTCTCCCTACACTTTCCATTCCTTTCTTCCCTCTAAGAACCCTGCACTGCTCTCACCCTCCTTCCCTCTATCACCCTGGTGCCCTTCCCCCCTCCCCAATATTTGTGGCAGACTGACAGGCTGATTACTGTTTCCTTGACTAAGGCCAGTGTTCAATGAGAAAAATTTGCCTTGTTTTATGGCGAGTTTGTGCTGTTTTCGCGTTGGAAGGAGCATTTTGCTCTCCAAAAGTGAACCACCCTATTCAATGTGATATTTTCGCCGTCTTTTTAAGTGATTTTCACCGTGTCTCTCTGTGTAGCAATTCTCCATCTTTTCATGGAGAACTGGAATGTGAACTTTTAAACTAAACGTTTTTTTTTTGTAATTTTGGTGTAAAAAAATCAGGATTTTTTTTCTGTGAAGGGGCATGTTATTTTTATTCATGTGCTTATAGCAACATTTTTTTTTTTTTTACACAGAGCAGCCAGCAGGGGGCCGGAGCTCTCGAGCCGCTCATTAGATATTCATATATTCACTGCACCCGATCATTACATATGCACGATCGGGTGCAGTGAATACTGGGTCCCCCGCTGGCTATAGGGGGGGGGGCAGCTTGTGCTGCCTGGGTCCCGGGGAGCCCACCTCCCCTCCACATATGTTTTGGGGCAGCCAGGGAGACTTTAATCTCCCTGGCTGCCACCGTCCCCTGGCTCCCTGCCAGCTCCCTGCCGCGGGCGCTCGTCTGCTGCAGGGGTTAAGACTCGCCGCGAGTGGCGGCGAGTCTTAACCACATTGAATAGTGGGAGCAGGAGTGGCAGCGAGCCCTCCGGAACAGGGCGAGTGCATGGCGAGAGAAAAAATCTCTCACCATGCACGGAGAATTTTTTTCATTGAATACTGCCTTAAGTGGGGCAAGAACAGGCTCTTTTGATGCACCTTGAGCTGCAGCTTCAGTATCTTTGGCTTGTCTATGAGACTATACTTTCCAATGTCACTGAGCTGCTTGATATCTATGAGATATCAAGCAGTGATTCTTTCAAATAGGGCAGCTCAGAAGCTTTGGTGGATGAAACAAACATTTTATGAGACTGGTGGTAAAGTGGCCTCCTCATTGGCTAGCAGACTCTGGCAACAT
Organism: Crinia signifera; assembly: GCF_055691185.1. Classification (NCBI taxonomy): domain Eukaryota; kingdom Metazoa; phylum Chordata; class Amphibia; order Anura; family Myobatrachidae; genus Crinia; species Crinia signifera. Next base: position 129,535,199 of record NC_139219.1, read on the forward strand.
AGCAACATGACCTGGTAAGTGTATTTCAAATCTTAGTAATTTTCACCCTTTAGCTTTTATTAAATATTTTAAATCAGCCTCTAACCATATAGCTTTTTTGCAACTTACTATAAAAAAATCAGTGCCATCCTGTCCCCTAGGCTCATAGATTTATTTAATGCAAATGCTGTGTGATGCAACTTGAAACCATGTTCAATAACCCAAATTGGACCCATGATTTTGGATAGAGTGATTGCGTTATTAAGAAACAAACTGAGTACATATTACACAGAATTCTAGCTCATCATTTCCTAATGCTGGCCTCCTTGAAGACAGAAAGCTTGGGGGTTACGAGAGGTAAAATGTAAAAATGTATCATTTTAAGGTTCTTAAAGGGGCCAATTTCTGTAATTATGAAAAATCACTAAATTATATAGTATAGGTGTTAGCGCCAATCAGCATTAGTCCAAAAGCATCTGTCGCCCCTTTTGTGTTAGTCTGTCACCAATTTTGTATGTGCATATGTTTCACCCTGTTTGATATATGTGTATGTCTCCCACGATCCCATATCTTCCACCATTTTTTTTCTATGTGCTGTCTACATGCACCACACCCCTTCACCACCCTCGTCTCGGCTCTTCATGTCTTTTATTACACCTCTTCTGCTAGTTGTGAAAAACAAAACTAGTGCAGTGCTGTGTGCTGTTTTGTTCATTTGACAACTTTTGCACTGAGCATATCAAAAATAAACTTTCAGGGTAGATACAATTCCAACTGTACACATAGCACATTATTGTTATTATAGCAAAACTGTCATTTGTTTCATAACTGTGGTGTGTGAGCAAAAACAAGTGAGGTTTTTCCGCTGTAATACATCAATGTGTAGTATACAAGGGGTATGGATTATTAGGTCAACACCACTAGGTCGACATGAAGGAAGGTTGACATGACTTAAGGTCGACATGCAGGAAGGTCAACATGACTAACTGTCGGCATGGGTTAGGTCGACAGGGTCATTAGGTCGGACATTGAAAAAGTCAAGATGTTTTTTTTTCCACTTTTTTTTTCCTCGAACGTCGACAAAATATAGCACCGCGTCCCCTCGCATGGCTAGACACGCATTGGGCATGGTGCACACTATTGTATTCTTCCACCACACCCCAGTGGATGGTAGGGCATGAAATACCACCTGTCGGCACATGTTGGCTCAGAAAACAGTAAAAAAACCAATGTCAACATAATGACCCTGTCGACCTTAAGTCATGTCAACTTTCCTGCATGTTGACCTAATGGTGTCGAAATAATGCTTGTCGACCTACTTGCTGGTAACCCAAGGACCATATCCCTATACAATAAACCTAATGAACCTTTAGACAGATTCAAACCTGATTGCTAATCAGTTACTTTGAAATTTGGTGTTCGCATCAGACATATGGCCATAATTAGCAACAAAATTTCAGGCCGCCATGATCGCAGTAGTTGCAGTTTGATTGACAGGAAGCCAGCATTTGAAGGAGGAATCATGGTGCTTTCTGGGTGTGCAAGACTGCCCTGGCGTTTTTGAGGCGGGTCTATGACATCAACGATGACCACTTCCACCTTGCCTCAGTCACAGATTAGTGGATACCTCAGACCTACTCACAATTGCACAGAATGCAAAAACTTTTAGATGTTCCGGGAATTGTGACATGATTTGCATGTAGATTGTGATTAATGATCCATTTACAATTCTCTCGCAATTTAGCAAGGGGTGTTTTCTCTTTCTGTTTTGGTAGAGGTTTTCACCTAGCAGTCCACTAAGAAAAAATGGTGGTGGCTTAAGGGTGAAATGAAAAAGATTGCGAACCACTGTACTACTTGAAAACAAGGGCAATACAAACCAAATCAAGAACATCAGCACAATACTCAAAATAAAAATAAAATGTCCAGCATTTTTTTTTTCCTTTTTAATTCCACATTTGGGAACACTTCTAAATGCATACACAATCATGGCCTGACAAAACTGCATATAGTGGAAACCTGAAACTCTGTTTTAAACAACAGAGGACAAAAGATATTTTGCGGAATCAGAGACATTTGAGATTCTCCTTCAAAAACTGTTAATTATTGCATATTAGAAATCAGGAGCAAGAGTGTCATTGTGTGACACTGGTAGAACCATGCTCTGACTGGAAGCACAGTTACAGTAACAAAACCTCAAAACACCTTGGAAAGTAAGCAATTAGAGATATTATGATGCAATGGTTACAGTAGGATCTGAGCCATATGAAATAGATGTGTGGTCAAGAGAAGTAACATATGCTCTCCTTAATTGTAGCTTTAAAGGGAAGTGACATGAGGTGAGGTGGGGAGACGTCAGATGAGGACCATTCTTGCCTCTCTTTTTTTGTGTTGTAAATCCCACCCCATGGGCGGGGTCCGGCTGCTCCCTGCCTGCTCCACAGCAGCAGCACCAACCCCAGCAGCAGCAGCATCGAGAAAGTAGTTACTGTATGCACCAACTCGGGTCTTGTGTCTGTGCTTCCTGTATCCTTACACGCACATGTCCTGCACTGGAACACACGAGGTACGTGCTCTCATCATCATATATCACTGGGGCTAATGGCTGTTTTTCTCATTTATGATATTGCCCATCTGTTGAGCGATGAGTCCGAGAAGAGGCGAAAAAGGCGACTTTTTTACTGTGGCTTGGAGGGGTGCGGGTGGATGTGACACCGGGAGTGTGCATTTTCCCCCCAATGTGTGATTTGGGGATGACATAGGGGGCTCGCTCGGTCTGCGTGCACGCCCATTCCCCAGCCCGATCTCCAAGCTCTGCGAATGAATGGAGGGAAGTTGTAAACCTCTAATAAAGTCAGACATGTGACTACCTGTTGCTCATCCACACCCTTGTGTGTGCCCGCCCGGGGGGTATAAAGGGCATTTTATGTGACCCTGTCTCAGCATGGTGGATGTTTGTACTTTGTCTTCAGTCCGTGTTGTGTGATGATGCGCTCCAGCAAGCGAGGCCGCCTTTGTGGCACACACACAGCATCAGGCTCTCTGCACATCATCTCCATGGTAACCGGGGACATGGCAGCATGGGTATCTAACTGCCCTGTGTTACACATGTCACAGAGAGGGACAGCGTGAAGGATAGGGGCACAGGGGGAGGCAGCATGCTGTTGCTCTCATCCATCAGGCTGCCGGGGGTGAGAGGCACCTGTCCCCCCAGCCTCAGGAGCTGAGTGGGGTAATAATGGCATGAGGCTGGGAGCGTGTACACTCTGCAGTGTACGTGATTGTCCTGGGTCACACAACTCAGAAGCACTGCTTATGTTTTGTCTGTAGTAAGCCCTCCAAAGCCACATCTACATTTTCCTTCTCAAAACATGCATGAGATAAGAGCTATCTGGCACCCTTGCTTGTGATGGCAGGGGGTAGGAGTTATATTATTAGATTCCTGTCACCTCACAACTTCACATAGTCCCTAAGATGTGACTGTCAGCCTGGGTCTACCCATTGGAACTTGTTTGTTTGGGGCTCAGTCACATATACACATGCTGAGGGTGTAAGCATCAGCGGAAGCAGGTCCTACAATTACTGTTGACAGATATAGATTTTTAGGTTATGGTATCAATGGTAGACAATGTCTAGGTCATCAGTCAGTAGGTCGACCACTAATGGTCGACATTGACTAGGTTGACACATAATAGTCGCATACCAACATGACCCCCTCCAGGAGGGACACATTGCTCTGTTTCTGGACTTCCCTCATAATGTATGATTGCCATTAATCATTAATTAAGGGAGAAGTCCAGAAACAGATCAATGTGTCCCTCCTGGAGAGGGTCATGTTGGGAGGTATGTAGTCGACATTCCCTAGGTTGACATTGACAGAAGGTCAATACAAGCTTTAGTTTGGCATGATCGACACAAATAAGATCGAAATGAGTTTTTCTCTTTTTTTGGTGTCTATGTCAACCTATGTCAACATGGACACCATATAATACACGATGCGCTCGTCATGCTTCGGGCGCAATGCCTTGCTGCACTTGGCACATTATATTTTCACAATATGCCCACTTGGATAGTAAAATATGAAAAACCACATTTAAAAAAACAACAAGAAACAATCATGTCGACCTTATCCAAGTCGACCATGTCCATGTTGACATTAAGCTTGTGTTGACCTGTCAATGTCGACCTAGGGTATGTCAACAAGTCGTAGGTGTCGACCTAGGGCACTGTCCACCATTAGTGGTAGACCTACTGACTGTTGTTCTAGACATTGTCAGCCCAGGGACTGCATACCAGATTGATATCACTAATCTAGTTATCCAAAGATACATATTTATCATGCCTGCTTTTCACAAAGTTATGCTGAAACTACCGGTTTCTGCAGATATACTTCAGTATATAATAAGTCTTTGCTGAAATCTGTCTTTTTATGTTAATCTAGTATATTTATTTATTTATTTATTTGCAGTTTCTTATATAGCGCAGCAGATTCCGTTGCGCTTTACAATAGTAGACAGTGATAAAACAAACTGGGTAACAGACAGACTTGGAGGCAGAGGGCCCTGCTGCAAGCTTACAATCTATTAGGTATATAGGAGGGAAACACAAGGATATCTGTTATCATGAAATAAAGTGTACTACAGCTCATCTCGTTCAGTAAATTTGTTTATCAAATACATTAAGGTGTTGAAAATGAAATGTCATAGAATGTTATGATTTATTTGACGTTTTATTTATTTTGGGCCCACATGTTGGTAAATTTACTAAGATGAGTGTTCTATTGAAAATGGGATGTTGCCCATAGTAACGAATCAGATTCTACTTTTTACTTATATAGCACCTTCTAGATGATTGATAATAGATAGAATTTAATTGGTTCCCCATTTTATTAAATTTACCCCATGGACTTGGCCAACATGTGCGGCTATCTGCATCTGTCTGGACTATACCCAAACATAGGGCCAGATGCACTAAGCTTCAAAAGTGATAAAATGGAGTGATAAACAGCCAGCCAATCAGCTGCTGCCTGATATGTCAGCTGCTGCCTGATATGTCACAGGCTGATTGGCTGGCTGTTTATCACGCGATGTGCGGCGGGGGTTATTGGAGAATCCCGCCCAGTGTGTCTAAGCAGCGTTCGGGAGCCTTCCACAGCAGGCTCATGTAAGTCTGCGTCGACCAGAAGCTGCGTGTCCCTACGGATTTAAAAAAACAATTAAGTCGGAAATGACAGGGGGGGCACGTGCCTGGGTGCCCCCCCTTCCCCCTAAATCCGCCCATGCAGGCAGCATTGACCTCTTTAACATACTGTAATACCTAGCTTGAGTGTGCAACTCAATGCCTTATCGTCAGAAAGAATGTGTGCCTCTGCGATTTTGTGGATAGTTATGAACAGTTGCTCCTTCCTACCCACTACAAAACAAACAATAGACTTTTGTTTAATGCATCCTATAATAATGTCAAGTACTTTGTGTTCCCATGGAAAGATAACAATTCAGCAAGCATAGTCTCATGGCCATACCAATATTATTTGTGCATAAAGGCTATTTGCTTGTATTTTATTCCAAGCTATCATATTGCAGAGATAAACTTGTACCATTTATTAGTCATTGAATTGATTTAAGGTTCAAGAACAATTTTTCTCATACGATTCAGTTCTAAATCTACTCAGAACTAAAATGTATCATTAACAGTGCATTGAATTATTAAGAATATCATTAAAGCAATAAGCATTCAGATCACAATGGAAAGTATAATTGATGCAAGAGTAATGAAATTCTCTGATGATAAAGTCTACTACAGCAAAAGGTAATGAAATGCATTTGACTTCTATTTTGTAGGAAGAAATAAAAATCATTTCTGATTAAACATGAATTAATACACAGGAACAACAATGTAACATTCCTTGTAGAGGCAAATATTACAAAGCCCAATTACATAAAGCACATTGCCAGTTATTTTTACAAAAACTCCTTTGTACAAGCATTAACACTCATATTTTTCTACGCCCTTTCCTCAAATGTACTGGAGGCATTGCAGCAATAAAAGTGGAAATTGCTGTTTTGAAGCTTACCCTGCTATAATGGCCTATTTCATGTGTGTATGCAATGCGGTTAATGGCTGACTGCCCATGTGTTCACACTGCACATGCTACCTTTGCATTGTAGTGCTGCTCCCAGTGAGATTTTTAAAGCACAGTGATTGACAAGAAGGGACCGTTGGGGGTGATGATGGGTATCAGAGTAACAAATGTAGGAATGTCATGGCCATTTTAAGGGCATGTATCTGCCTTTAGCTGAGGTCATCTATGTAAAAAAAGATGGCACCAGTATCACTACTGCCACAGTCAGTATAGTATAAGTAGAATGCAATAAAAAAATATATAGTGGCTGAAAAAATGAATAGCCAGTTAAACAGTGACTAAGGGGTGGATGTATGCAGCAGTGATAGAGGAGAAGAAGTAAGCCAGAGGAGAAGTGGCCCATGGCAACCAATCAACTGCTCTGTATAATTTTAGATTATGCAAATTATAGGTGTTACTTCAGTGCTGATAGGTTGCCATGGGGCAGTCCTCCTCTGGCTCACTTCTCCTCCCTTATCACTGCTTCACACAGCTACCCCTCAATTTCATAAGCTAACAGATGTCAACAACTAAACTTTTTATTCAATTTTGATTCACCTAACGTGGAAAAGGTGGCCAGGAGATGCTTCAATCTCCTCTCCAGCTTTGTCATTTTTTTGCCATTATTTAGGGGATGACTGAAATGTCCCCCCTATTGATGTATCTAACATTGTATACAGGGGCAAATTTAGGGGTAAGGACACCCCTAGGCACAACATTTTTGTGTGTCCCCCCCCCTATTTTAATGTAATCATATATGTATATACATTGTTATTTATATATTTCATAAAAATTTAACTTTAGCCCACCTTAATATTTTTTTAAGCATCTGGGCTGCTCACTGTACAGATCACCTGGAGGGAGGCACTTATTAGTACAGTGATTAGCAGTGTCTCCGTCAGTCTCTCTCACACTGTGACTGACTGAGTGCAGGGAGGATCTGCGCACCGCTCAGCTGCTGGATACGCAGCCAATAGACTGTGTGTGTGTAGAGTAGCCAATGGGCGGCCGCCGGCAGCAGTGAGCCTGAGCCATTTCCGGATACACAGGGGGACTGTTGGACCCAGCCTCTAAGCGGTGATGTAATGTGCATGGCAGAGTGGATGGGCAGTGGCGGGTGACGAGCGGCGCTGCCGCCAACATATGATAATTCATGTCTGTGGCGGCACTCGTCACTCGACGCTGCCCACCCGCTGTGCCATGCTGCTATTTAACAGAATGTCAGCCTGCCTGCCGCCCTTAAATGGTGCCGCCCTTAAATGGTGCCGCCCTGAGGCCGATGCCTCACGGGCCTAGGCACAAATCCGGCCCTGCATGTTGACATAGACACCAAAAACTCATGTCGACTTTACTCATGTTGCCCTAAAGATTGTGTCAACCTTCGGTCAATGTCGACCATTATTAGTGTCAACTTTGTCACTATCGACCATTAGATAATATTTTATTGTATTATTAACTATTGAGCAGCTTTTTCAAACACAGCGCAGTGATTAACTCCATCTATTATCACATACACCAGGTCTGTCCAAACTATGGCTGTTGTGAAACCACAAGTCCCATCATGCCTTGCCACAGGTTTGCTATTTGGGAATGCTACAACTATGGCAAGGCATGCTGGGATGTGTAGTTTCACAACAGCTGGAGGGCCACAGTTTGGACACGCCTGACATACACAGTCTGACGATAATCGCTCAGCTACGATATCATTGAATTTGTGACCAAAAGAGGTCACTGCAAGTTTTCACCAATGACTCCATCGTTCACTATATACCATACAGCATAGCGTGTAAAACAGATGAAAGGCATCATTAACCATTAATGGAAATATGAAATCCCAGTCGCTATTTCCACCAGGTGGAAATAGCAGCTGGCAGTATTCAATCCCGGCCAGGACTCGCTTGCAACAGGTTTGCCTCACCATGGAGGCGGATCTGTATTGTCGGAAAAAGAGCCTGGATTGCCGTTTCAGACTATCGGTGTCCATTTTTGCCGATGCCGGGACTTTAAGGGCTATTTCACAAGCTCCGGCTCCTGCCGGGCGGCAAAGCCCCGCACGTCGAAGTTTTCAATGGCAGCCTGGCAGCCGTCCCTTCCAGTGGTGGGATCCGTCTGCAACCGGTTGGCCGGGCCGTGGCCATCCCGTGTGAATGGACAGAAACATGTCCATTATTAACTACTGTGAGCTTTTGGCCGTGCGGGTTTATGCCACCCACAGGAGCCGGAGCATGTGAAATAGCCCTATGACTGTCAGAATATATTCTGCCAGTTGGAAGAACAGACCCTACATTGAATAGGAATGTCATTCATTCAGTTACTGTATATTGTAAAGATGGATACGGTCAGTTGGTCGACCTAAAAATAGTCAACAGTCATTAGGTCGACATACTGGAAGGTCGACAGGGGTCTACACTAGGTCGACATGGCACAAGGTCGACACAAGCATTATGTCGACATGGTCTAGGTCGACATTCAAAAGGTCGACATGGGGTTTTTCCCTGTTTTTATGAGCGCAGAAAGCCACTTAAAACTGTTTCTATGTCGACATTCGGGTAAAAAAACTGTGAAAAACCCCATGTCAACCTTTTGACTGTCAACCTAGACCATGTTGACCTAATGCTTGTGTCGACCTAATGACCTGTTGATCTTGTGCCATGTCGACCTAGACCGATGTCGAACTTCCAGTATGTCGACCTAGTGGTGTCGATCTAATGACTGTTGACCATCTTTAGGTCGACCATACATTCCATACCTGTAAAGACATATTTAAGAATCAATGCAAACGATAAAACTTCACTCTTTCTGACAAAATCCTTCTTAAGATGGACAAAACCATGAGCACTGCAGGGGGCAGATGTAAAATGTGCAGAGATAATTAGATTTGGGTGTAATAACAATAAGGCCCAGAGAGTGAAATTAAAATTATTACTACTATAAGCACTGGATGGTCCTCTGACCCACCACTCTATGGAATCCTATTTTATTCTTTTAGGATAATAATTGTCCTACCTTAATACACATTTAGGGCCTCCTGCTCAGTATTTTTTGTGATCTTATCTATAATGCCTTTGATTGGTCAACATTTTGGGGGCATGCATAGCGCTCCCCGAACAGCTGGGCGAAACTCGTGTTCCCCTCCTTGACACTGCGAATCGGCCATGTTTGGTCAGCAGCCCACAGATGCTAAATTACTGTCCCGGCGCCTGTACACTGCAAATGACAGGCACTGGGAACGGTGAATGTGCAGTAACGGCATCTGAACTGCACATGTGCATACCTCTGATACATACCCACCACTGTACTTTGTTAGGTACAGCACCATTTTTTATGGCCTGTATCTTTTTTGGGTCTACAACTGTACATTGTAAGTGTAGGAAGGGAGCATGACCACGCCCCTTTTACCCATGACCATGCCCCCTTTACGGATTTGTACCGGTTTCTGCTCTTCAGATGTTGGAGGGTATGCAGATAATATGGGCTGCAGTGAAGCCAGAGTAATGTCACAGGTTGTATCTGGCTTCACTTAGACAGAGCACAGTGGCGGTATTTACCTGGGCAGGGGGCGGGGTTGCAGTCCTGCAGCCCATAGGTAAAAACCGTCACTGGATGTCACCCATAGCACCCAATCAAATTATATTTAATGGACAATGGAAAGCAAGTTGGTGGTTATAAAATGTACGCTGTGTGTTTAACGATAACAATTTTTTTCTACTTCTACATCATTTGGGTGACTGACAAAACACCTATATTGTTGGGACCATAGCTGCACAGCCTGGTCTTGTACTTGTATTTAAGAGATTATTTTTTTGCTTTTACATACATTTGTAAAAATAACTATTATATATATATTAATAAAACATAATTAACTTTTATCATTTACACTTTTTTTCTTTATTTTAATATTTCACTGACTTAACTTTAATAGTTTGTGCACTATGGATGACAAAACCTAGTTCTTCTTTTGTATAATACAAATTGCCTCCTAATAAGGTCCCAGCCACTTCCCTGGTTTCCATTATGACATCACAGAACATTTCATCATGAGGCTGTGACTGATTGTGATGTCATCAGCTGCATCAGGATCATCAGGAACCATTTGAAAGGAAGTTGTCCATGGAATAAGACCTGTATTGAAGATGCTGTGTATACAGATATTCGTTTTGCTAATATTAGTGATTACTGGGGGCAATGGAGCTCCAATTCGGGCAGCTGAAGATCGCTTGGCCCGAGATGATGGAACTAACATCTATTATGAGGAGAATAAACCAACTTCAGGCTATAAAGAAGAAACTCCTACAGAAGAAGCAGCAGAAGAAAGTGACCTGAGCAATGAGCTGAAAAAAAAACAATTTTTGATAATAATTTGCTCAACAGTTGCCATTATCAGTCTAGCGTTCATTGCAATAGCACTGGGCATCATTTGTTACAGACGATATTGTCTTAAGACTGCTGCTGATGAATCTTCACAGGACCTTGATAGTGAAGCTGGACTCCCTGAAGAACTTGAACCTGCGGTTACAGTAACTAACCTGGCAGGAGAGATGTGGCAGTCACAGGAATGCTCTCACCTTTTCTTGGCACTGGATCATCGTCTGAATCAACAGTTATGGCTTGGGAACCAAAAAGAGACCCAAATACAGGCTTAGGAACCTGAGACAAAGAGACCCACATACAGGCTTAGGAACCTGAGACAAAGAGACCCACAAACAGGCTTAGGAACCTGAGACAAAGAGACCCACATACAGGCTTAGGAACCTGAGACAAAGAGACCCACATACTGGCTTGGGAACCAAAGACAAAGAGACCCACATACTGGCTTGGGAACCAAAGACAAAGAGACCCACATACAGGCTTGGGAATCAAAGACAAAGAGACCCACATACAGGCTTAGGAACCTGAGACAAAGAGACCCACATACAGGCTTGGGAACCTGAGACAAAGAGACCCACAAACAGGCTAAGGAACCTGAGACAAAGAGACCCACATACAGGCTTAGGAACCGAAGACAAAGAGACCCACATACTGGCTTGGGAACCAAAGACAAAGAGACCCACATACTGGCTTGGGAACCAAAGACAAAGAGACCCACATACAGGCTTGGGAACCGAAGACAAAGAGACCCACATACAGGCTTGGGAACCTGAGACAAAGAGACCCACATACAGGCTTGGGAACCTGAGACAAAGAGACCCACATACAGGCTTGGGAAGCTGAGACAAAGAGACCCACATACAGGCTTGGGAACCGAAGACAAAGAGACCCACATACAGGCTTAGGAACCTGAGACAAAGAGACCCACATACAGGCTTGGGAACCGAAGACAAAGAGACCCACATACAGGCTTGGGAACCAAAGACAAAGAGACCCACATACAGGCTTGGGAACCGAAGACAAAGAGACCCACATACAGGCTTGGGAACCTGAGACAAAAGAAACCCATCCCACTCCCACTCCCCCTCCCCCTCCCCCACCCGTGGCTGTTATTGCATGGCTATCGGGCGTGGCCCCTTGGCGATGGGGTTACCAGTTCTTTAAGAATTGGTAGTGGCACAGCCACCATGGACCAATGCAATATTCATTTTGTTGTTATTAAGTTAGAACTGTGTAAATGTGCTGTCAGACTTACTGTGTGACTGAACTGACAACTTTCAGCTTCATTTGCAAAACATAAATTATTCTATATAAAGTATACCAAAAGTTGTGCAAAGATTAGGGCCATCTGTCCTCCCTCTCTCTCTGCCCAGCATCTGTCCTCCCTCTCTCTGCCCAGCATCTGCCCCTCCCCCTCTCCCTGTCCAGCATCTGCCCCCCCCCCCCTCCCTGCCCAACATCTGCCCTCCCTCTCCCTGCCCAACATCTGCCCATTGTCTCTGCCCAGGATATTTCCTCCCTCTCCCTGTCCAGCATCTGTCCTCTCCCTCTCTCTGCCCAGCATCAGTTCTCTTCTCTCTTCATTGGCCAGCATCTTGCTACCACCCCCTCTCTACCCAGAATTTGGTTGCTTTCTAATTTATCTGCTTAGATCTGTCTGTCCCGCCTTTCTCTGCCGAGTACCTGTCCCCCTCCTTTTCTCCCTGTCATATCTATACATCCTTATTCAACCATTTCCAACAACACCCTCATAACTCATTGTTCCTCTTTCCCATTCTCCCACCTCCCCATACTTATTCCTCTTCTGTTCTCTTCACACCGTACACACACCTTGCGTCCAGGGGCGGATTTAGGGATGACGGCGCTCCTAGGCACAACAATAATGCTACCCCCTGTCTAATTATATTATTTTTATTGATTACTTATAAGCCCTCATTTGATAATAGCCAATATAATGGATTTATTAAAAAAAGCCACTAACTGTGACGTTCTTTTATTATGTATACATATTACTAAGTAGGACAGTTTACAGGGGCAGTATCTGCATGTCCTATCATTTACACTCTATTTAAGATGGAATACGGTACAGTACAGTGGATATTTTGCAGTTATTGGTACACTTTGGGCTGACAGTACCATCACAGGCATCCCAAACATGTGCTGCCCCTAGGCACGTGTCTCACGTGCCTAATGGGAAATTCGGCTCCGCCATTGTATCACTATACTGACCTTGCGATTGTGACGGCAATTGTAACAAGGTTAAACAAAACTAAGTATGGACGATCAGATTCCAATACTTGGGACAGTTCACATAGAAACAAATAAAAGGAGAACATAACAGAGATTTAACCATTAATGTTTCACGTCCGTCCTAGCTCGTTATGTTTATGCTACTGAGACGCAAATGGCGTACTTTTACTGGCGTAGAGGCAGGGGTGCCGAATTATGTTTTTGCTGGAGGGTGCTCAAGGAGGTGTGACCTCATGAAAAGGGGCATGTCATCTGGGGAGGGGGTGTGGCCCTGCAATAAGCTGACCTGAACGGTCCTGAATCACAATGTACACAACAATAAGCAATAGCTTATACTGCACACTGTATATACATAATAGTGACTAATACTGCCCACTGTAAGCACACATACAGATGGAGCTGGCCTCTTCTATCCCAGGCGCTCGCCAGATCCCTTGCGCTGGCAGCGCCGGCGATAGAGACTGGGACTCCGATCAGATAGATTAGCAGGTGGGGCTGAACTCTGTTGTATGGTGATTGTCCTTAAAGTAAGGGGGGTCCAGGCAAAACAACACCAACGCGTTTCACAGTCCTGCTGACTGCTTTATCAAGGCTAAAGCAGTCAGCAGGACTGTGAAACGTGTTGGTGTTGTTTTGCCTGGACCCCCCTTACTTCAAGGACAATCACCATACAACAGAGTTCAGCCCCACCTGCTAATCTATCTGATCGGATTCCCCCACTTCTGGAAGTCTCTTGCCATTCAAATCTTGGATACCTGACCCCTCGCAGCAGTGAGGACTCCCGATAAGGCTAATTCCACCTGCCATTGGTTGTAATCCATCTTAGCAGCAACCAAGTGGCTAATAAGGACTTCTTCTAAACAACTTTTCCCAGGATCAGAGCAGGTTCTACCATCCATAAATCGGTGACTACCATCCTTGAATTGGTGACTATAATTTGGGTCCACGCAAATATTCTTTTACTCCATATAATCTTTTTTAATTTCACATTGTTTTTATTGTTTTCTTATTGTATTTTTATTGTCATTAAATATTAATGTGTTATTGGTAACATTAAGCGCTGCTTTCTTCTGTTTATTTAACTTTTCATCAACATTCTATAACTTTATCACTGAAAAACTCAACTCTTTACTAGACCTTACAAAAACACACTCTCACACATGTTCCAATCTGCACTGTGAGCCCTACTCTCTACTCTTGTTTCAGTTGTGCTCTTTGCCAATTAAGTCATGTACACATGTGGTGATTTGGCCAGGTGACTTTGCATAGTCAAAATCGCCTAGGTTAGCCAAAATCGCCCATGTGTATGTGTGGCTCTGCCGCGCTGTTATTTCCCGGCCAAATACACCGTGCAGGCAAATCAATTTTGACTAGATGCTGCACAGTCTATTTGGCTGTACAGACGGGCTAGCGGCTGGGGATGGCAGTCGGCTATCTCTGGTGGCTACATCTTGATTTTGATTAAGCTAAATGGCTGAGTCATTTGTCCTATGCCAAAGCCTCTATGTACACCCCTTTAGGATGAAAGCAGGGCCATGTGGTAAGATCAAGGGTGCCAAGCATCGAGAAAGAAATATTAGCCAGCTAGACAGTCCTTTCTTGCTAGCTTGGGTATTAATGTTTGTAGCGGTATTGCTATTATGCTTAGGTGTCTATGGTATAATATAACCGTATATGTATTCTTAAATGTCACCAAAAAGGTTCACACACACACACACACACAGCTACTGTCTACTGCAATTTAGCTGTCTCTACATAGTGTGCAGTGAAGCTCATGGCCAGGGGCGAATTTAGGGGTCAGGACACCCCTAGGCACAACATTTTTGTGTTCCCCCCCCCCCCCTATTTTAATGTAATCATATATGTATATACATTGTTATTTATATATTTCATTAAAATTTAACTTTAGCCCACCTTAATATTTTTTTAAGCATCTGGGCTGCTCACTGTACAGATGACCTGGAGGGAGGCACTTATTAGTACAGTGATTAGCAGTGTCTCCGTCAGTCTCTCTCACACTGTGACTGACTGAGTGCAGGGAGGATCTGCGCACCGCTCAGCTGCTGGATACGCAGCCAATAGACTGTGTGTGTGTAGAGTAGCCAATGGGCGGCCGCCGGCAGCAGTGAGCCTGAGCCATTTCTGGATACACAGGGGGACTGTTGGACCCAGCCTCTAAGCGGTGATGTAATGTGCATGGCAGAGTGGATGGGCAGTGGCGGGTGACGAGCGGCGCTGCCGCCAACATATGATAATTCATGTCTGTGGCGGCGCTCGTCACTCGCCGCTGCCCACCCGCTGTGCCATGCTGCTATTTAACAGAATGTCAGCCTGCCTGCCACCCTTAAATGGTGCCGCCCTGAGGCCGATGCCTCACGGGCCTAGGCACAAATCCGGCCCTGATTGTATAGACTTACCTAATACCTCCTGCACAGAAAACTTCAGGATCCCTAACCACACACAGAGCAGGTCAAACTCTCCAGAAATTCGGGGGTAGGTGCCCCACATTTTACCAAATGACACTCCACAGCCTAACCACTGCCTAACACACATAGGCGTGCACCAGGGGCGGATTGGGAATTAAAACCAGCCCGGGAAATATTTTGAAGCAGCCCTAAAGGGGGGGCGAGCGTTGTTGCGCGCCGGGGTGTGGCCTATTTAAACAAGGTCACGCCCAATTTTTGCTGCTGTGGGGGCATGACTAGTGGCTGGCTATGTCCCCAGCCCCTCAGGCTGCAGAATAGGCGCAAGCGTACAGCATCTATTCTGCAGCCTGTGGGGCTGGGGAGATAGAGACAGGGGGGGGGGGTGACAGGGGGTCTCCCAACTGTCCCCCCGCCGTGGGACACTTAGTATGGTCCACCTCCCTTGAACACATTATGCACTATAACAAGAGGGCCCTTTGTTCTATCGAAAAACCTGTACACCTTATGCCACACAGTATGAGCCAATATTCACATTATGACACATGGAATGATCCAAAATTCACAAAATGCCACACAGAATGGGTTAAAAAAAATGCTAAAGTTCACATTATGCAACGGAATGAGAAGACACAGGGTGAGAGGGTGTTGGTGCAGGATGAGAGGGGTTGGTAATGAAGGGTGAGTAGGGGGTGACGAGGGGTGAGAGTAGAGTGGCAGGGTGGAAGAGGATGCAGGGAGGGAGGGGGGACAGAGGGTGGCATAGAATGCTGGGAGGGGGGACGCAGGGTGGCGTAGAATGCTGGGAGGGGAGATGCAGGGTGGATGAGAATGAAAGGAGGGAGGACGTACGCAGGGTGGCACAGGATGCAGTGTGTGAGGGGGGCATGGTGGCACAGGATGCAGGGTAGGAGGGGGAATGCAGAGTGGCAGAGGATGCAGGGAGGGGAGTCACAAAGTGGTGGAGGATGCAGGGAGGGGAGACAGTGATGCCCATTATACATATGCCACACACCGTGATGCCCATTATACATATGCCGCACACCGTGATGCCCATTATACATATGCCGCACGCCGTGATGCCCATTATACATATGCCGCACACCCTGATGCCATTATACATATACCACACACACCATGATGCCCATTACAGATATGCCACACAAACCGTGATGCCCATTACAGATATGCCACACACACCGTGATGCCCATTACAGATATGCCACACACTGAGATGCCCTTTACATATTATGGCACATAAGTGCTGCTTACCGACATGCTCATTCCAAGGAGGTTTAGTGCTTGTTGCCAAGGGGGTTTACATGCTCCTATCCAGGGGGAAGCAGTCTGACAGCCGGGCAGAGTGGGGTGTGCTGCCCAGCTGTCTAAAGAGCGGGTCCGCAGTGGCTGCAGTGAAACAGTGTGATAGCCGGGCAGAAGCGGTGGGCCGCCCGGCTGTCTTTAGAGCAGGCCCACGGCTGTTTGAAATCACGTGATGGGTTGCCAGTAAATAGCAGCACACAATTACATGACACCCCCTCCCCCCCCCCCGCAAATATGAACATGAACATTATGCCACATATCTTAATACCCATTAGGCAATATGCCAGATGAGACGCCATAATGTCCATTGCACATTATGCCACACACTGCAATGTCCATTAAACATTATACCACACACTGTACTGCCCATTAGACAATATACAACATACCATAATGCCCATTACACATTATGCCCACACCATAATGTACATTGCCCATTATGCCACATACATCCATTAAAGACAGAAATCAGAGGCAGGGGCTGTGAATTGCAGCAATGTGTGGCATGGCCCCTGTACCATAAAGGCAGGTCATAAAGTAAAAGGCTTCATTCTGTCCCCTTTCCTCCTTGCAATACTAATGCAAGGAGGAAAGGGGACAGAATGAAGCCTTTTACTTCTGTGCCATCCCCGCTGCATGTGGGCACACCACCTGCCTCACTCCAATTCTCCTGACTGAAACATCCAAAAACACTAGCAAAATCACTAAAACAGAATAGTGACAGTGCAAGACAGGCCCCAGGGGTAATCAGGATGTGGCCACCTCTTAGCTGACGTCCCTTCCTCCAACGTCCCTGGACCTCTGCCCCTCCACTCATGTCTGTGTCTCTCCAGAATGGCATACCGACCACCACATAATTGTCTACCCCACTGGCTGCTGCCCCCCTTCTCTATGTCCCGCACCTATCCGCCGCATCCGCCGCTGCTACCGTACCTTGCTGAGAGCGGAGCGCAGCCACAGCACCGCAGGCTTCGTCCCTCAATCATCTCGTGACTCCCGGCCATTTCAAACATGACACGCTGACTCTTGTGCCAATCGGAACTTTGGCTGATTGGCTCAGGAGCTGTGCCGCATTTGAAATGACCTAGAGCCACGGAGACCGGGTGAGATTAACCTTTAAAGGGGGGGGGAGGGGCGACTGGACACCCCTGGGGGCCCCTGGAAACCTCTGGATACCCCTGGGGGCCCTGGACACCAGCCTGCCTGCACCAGTCAGTCAGTTGAGCGCCGACACTACCTGTATGCTATGCTTTGATTGTTTGGAATGAGAAGAAGAGGTTAATAAAGATGGAATGGGTCTTGCGTGTTTTGCAGAATAAAGTTGAAAGATACAGTTTACAGTGATTGTTAATATTTTTAGTTCATAATTTGGAGGTGTGGAACATGGGGACTAATGGTACTTATCCTAGATGAGGATACTAGTCCCCATGTTCCACATGACCCACACCTCCAAATTATGAACTAATAAAATATTAACCATCACTGTAAACTGTATCTTTCAACTTTATTCTGCTATACATGCAATACCCATTTTATCTTTATTAACCTCTGGCTCTTCTTCTCATTCCAAACAATCAAAGCATACAGGCTGAAGCAGCGCTAAAGGCCTTTTGGTTCAGATGCAAAACTGTTGAGGCTCAAGCCCACCCAACAATTTTGCATCTAAACCAAAAGGGCTTAGCAGCGCCTGAAAAACACTTCAGGTACAGTCATTGCCAATAATGTGAGCGCAGTATTAGTATACCTACTCACTCCATCTCTCTCCGCAGGTCCTGACTCCGACTTGAGCCAGTGTCCTCCCCCTCCTGTTTGCCGCGTCACTGGACTGCCCAGCCGGTCCTCTGAACAGTTTAAGTGCCGAAGCGGCACGCAAGATGAGGACGCGCCGGCGCTATGATGTCATGGTGCATTCCGGCGCATGCGCAGTCAGCGCTCGCCATGAGTTTCACTTGCGCCCATCTTTATTGTGGGCAAAAGTGCTGTGGCCGTGGCCGCTTTTCGCGGAGATGGCGGTCGAGTGGTCCGCGGCCCAGCCAGGGGGGGGGAGCGGCCGCTACATGGCTGAAATGTGCCGGCCCACCGGGAAATAGCCCGGTTTCCCGGTGGGCCAATCCGCCCCTGGCGTGCACAGCACATTTTATTAGGGGGTGCACTATCAAATGAGTATGTGTGGCACCCCCTGTTGTGCATGTCTATTACTGCCCATTGGGTGTGTCAATCAGACGTGTCTACCATCATCTGTTGGCACTCGCTACAATATAAAACATCTCTCAGCCCACCATAATCTCTTGCCTATTACAGTTTTAATCTACTAATTACTCTGTGTAACAGTAAAGGCAAATAAAGTCAAAAACATATATGGATAACGCAGGCATGTAATGATATGGATGACACAGGTATGTAGTGATATGACAATGGTCTAGTACAATTAACAATGCAAAACACATAATTGATTGATGGGTGCTTCTTTTAATGGAACACAGTTCTAAAATGCAAAAGTCATTGGTTAAAGGTATTGCAGATATTGCTAGTGGCAGGGAGGTTTTCATAAGGTGGGCACAGAATTAGAGGGTGCCTATGCTAACACATCAGATTGACATATCAGCCTATGAGCCAATTCTGCCCGGTAACAAGGTTATCATATTCAGTCAAGAAAAAACCTAGGAGTCTCACTTGTCCTCATGCCTTTTTGGATTTCATCTGTTCAAATATCAGATGCTGAAATACCTAGTAAAGCAGCAATACTGGCAGCCGCATTAATGAAGTAATGAATGCCATATTCAATGAACTGGCGTCAGTCTGGCATGGTTTCCGTCCATCCGTTCATTCAGATGTCACAGCGCTGTCTCTTCCACAGCAAGCACCTGTTCGGTAAAGCCACTGAGCATGTCTATCTCCTCCGCTGAGTTTAGTGGTCGCAGCCATGCCTTTAGCATGCCAGAGTTCCCACTGGTCCTTGGCCATGGACCATCTTTGATCAGTTAACATGACTATTATCAGCCAATCCTGTTATCAGGCTCTGACCTCATTAATTTGCAGTCTGTTTCAGCCTATCAGTCCTCACCTACTGCTGGGAAGACTCTCCCAATCCATCAGTGCAATATCTTTAGTGTAGCTGCATCGCCAGATCAGCTCCTGTGATATCCTGCTTTCTACAGCATAATGCAATTGTCATCTTGCCATACAGCTTGACTTCTCCAAGTGGTTCCTACCACCTTCTTTGGTTTCAAGCCGATTCCCTGCTACTTCTCCTGCTTGGTGAGATCTGTCCAATACCATCCATACCTTTGATACCATCACTACCACTCAACTCTTGCATTATTTGCCTATAATTCACTGCGTACATCATCTACTTATCATTACAGAGCCATTTCACCTTAACAGTCACCACTCAGAGCGTATTCATCAATCTCTGTTGCCATTGGTGCACCACATCGGATACAGTCATCATAATATTATATTAATATAAAAAAAGTAATACAATTGTTATCAGTGCTTGGCACCACCAATCAAATTCTGTGTGCATCTCACAAATTTATTCCTAAGGAATCAGTTTAAAGTTTGATCAAAATAAGTTAGCTTGCAGTTAAAGGTTCCTCATGTTATGCAAATTCCTTTTAGTAAAATAATTGCTTCTGACATCAATAAATTGCAGATTAAAAGACAAATTGATTCAAGACTAAAGTAGTAGACTAAAGTAGTAGCTGTCAATTTAACCTCACAAAGTGAAAATTTAACTTGCGCCAAACATGCCCCGATCAAATCAACTGAGCTTGTTCATTTTAATGCTGATGAAGTTTTTTATGCACTTGCACTTGAAAAGGTTTGCACAGTGAAAGATAACATGCATATGTTCAGCTGCATCCAGCTTTCTCTATTCACCCACATCCAATGGTCATTACCAGCATCTACAATGTGGCATGGAGTGGGCCCAGCTGGAAGTATTGAATACAAACTGGATTGGAACTTGGAATTTGCATTTTAGCAACTTGGAATTTGCAGTTTTATATACAGTAATACATGTTGTCATATGGCACCTGGCAAGATGGCGACACCCAGCCGAATGCTGAAGACCGGTGAAACCAATTGACACTGAGGAGACCAGCCACAGGGCCAGTAAACGACTCATGTGAGGTAATCTATACTTACCACTCTCCTCCGGGCTATGTTTTGTGTGATATCTTTTGTATATAAAGAGTATCTCCTCCCAGAAAGTCTCTGAGAGTGACACTGCTCTGATTATACCACTACCAAAAACTTATACTTTTTATCTCATTTTTGGCATTGTGATGAAATTATACAATAAATACTGGTTATTTTACTTAACGGACATGCTCTTTATTTACACAAGAAATTACACAACACATACACCAGGCACAAAATGCGTTGATCCTATTATCTGAGGACCAAAGCAGTGATCTTGAGACCTCGGTCAGAGCCGAGCGATACCCCCCGGCCAGCGGGATTCCATGTCGCATGCTAGAACAGCTGCGGCAGGAAGCTTAAAGCTGTAGAAGATTCACACTGAGAAAGTTATATGCAAAGTGATTCACAGAACTGAGTTGATACACGGGACTCAGTTCAGTGAAATGTAAAGACTGCACAGCACACAACACATTCACTGAGTTGCAGAGACTCAGTCACTCAGTGTGCTGGCAGACCAGGAAGTGCACTGCTGCATGAATCTGATCCGCATCACTGAATCACTGAGCCTCCACAGTGAACAACTGTCTCGAGTCACTTGCAGACTCAGGGATTCATCCAGGCACAGCAGCCCTGCCCCTGACTCACTAGTGAGTCGTGACTGCTACCTCCCTGCCTCCCTTCCACTGGGTGCCACCAGGAAGGTACATTAATTGATTGAACTGTCCAGTGTCACTGCCTCTGACTCTCCTCCTTAATCCCTCCTGCTGACTCGAGTCTGAGAGAGGTGGCGCTACTGCTGCTGACTCGACTCAGTAAACAGTGAGTGACTTGAGGCATTCATTCAGTCTAATGATTCAAGTCACTGAGCCGAGCCATTGAGTCTGTAGCCATCTCTACACTGAGCCCAGCTGCTGTTGCACTGCACACAAGACCTACAGCGGTGGGAAGCAACAGCCGCAGAGGACTTCTGCACACTGGCCTGCACACTGGTGCACACTGCACCACTCGGCAAAACCATTAGAGGTATGGACGGTGCAGAACACCGCATGGTCCTCCATTTATCTCCAGAAGGAGCTGTATACATTTTTAACATATTTCCTTCCACATGTGTCACGATTGGCATTATGTTTTATTTTATTTTTTCGTAAATTCAGTTATCGTTTTTAATTCTTTTCACAACTTGTTAACCTTTTCCTATGAATTTTCAAATTTCATCTTGCTTCTTGTCTCTTGCTTTTCTCCACCTATATTAAACTGAATTTCAGCACTCAAATATAAACCCATATTCACATACTCCAGAGGAGAGCACTAAGTATACAGATTATTTCCCAAATTCCTATGAACTATACCACTCAAATACGCAGCAGTTCATCACTACCAAGACTAATTGAGAGCAGATACTATACTACACACCCGACCGAGTATGCACCTGCCCATCTGATGAATGAACCCCAAACAGCAACACACGCTGGATCATCCAGACGGATAAGCATATGAGCTGCCGAATCGTGACCGTACCCCCACCCTTCTGGGGTGGACTCCGAACACCTCCCAGGCTTACGTGGATTCTTCTGATGGAAAGTTTTTATTAAAAGTGGACCATTGATGTTAGAGGCTTCCACCTAAGTTCTTTCCTCAAGACCAGTGGTCGAAGTGGGAATTTTGAAGTGGGGGTATTTAAAATTTCCAGGATCTGGGGTACACCTAGAACTCCAGAAACTTTATTGATTTTGATAATGATAAATGTAAATGTAGCCTCTCCCTACACTTTCCATTCCTTTCTTCCCTCTAAGAACCCTGCACTGCTCTCACCCTCCTTCCCTCTATCACCCTGGTGCCCTTCCCCCCTCCCCAATATTTGTGGCAGACTGACAGGCTGATTACTGTTTCCTTGACTAAGGCCAGTGTTCAATGAGAAAAATTTGCCTTGTTTTATGGCGAGTTTGTGCTGTTTTCGCGTTGGAAGGAGCATTTTGCTCTCCAAAAGTGAACCACCCTATTCAATGTGATATTTTCGCCGTCTTTTTAAGTGATTTTCACCGTGTCTCTCTGTGTAGCAATTCTCCATCTTTTCATGGAGAACTGGAATGTGAACTTTTAAACTAAACGTTTTTTTTTTTTTAATTTTGGTGTAAAAAAATCAGGATTTTTTTTCTGTGAAGGGGCATGTTATTTTTATTCATGTGCTTATAGCAACATTTTTTTTTTTTTACACAGAGCAGCCAGCAGGGGGCCGGAGCTCTCGAGCCGCTCATTAGATATTCATATATTCACTGCACCCGATCATTACATATGCACGATCGGGTGCAGTGAATACTGGGTCCCCCGCTGGCTATAGGGGGGGGGGCAGCTTGTGCTGCCTGGGTCCCGGGGAGCCCACCTCCCCTCCACATATGTTTTGGGGCAGCCAGGGAGACTTTAATCTCCCTGGCTGCCACCGTCCCCAGGCTCCCTGCCAGCTCCCTGCCGCGGGCGCTCGTCTGCTGCAGGGGTTAAGACTCGCCGCGAGTGGCGGCGAGTCTTAACCACATTGAATAGTGGGAGCAGGAGTGGCAGCGAGCCCTCCGGAACAGGGCGAGTGCATGGCGAGAGAAAAAATCTCTCACCATGCACAGAGAATTTTTTTCATTGAATACTGCCTTAAGTGGGGCAAGAACAGGCTCTTTTGATGCACCTTGAGCTGCAGCTTCAGTATCTTTGGCTTGTCTATGAGACTATACTTTCCAATGTCACTGAGCTGCTTGATATCTATGAGATATCAAGCAGTGATTCTTTCAAACAGGGCAGCTCAGAAGCTTTGGTGGATGAAACAAACATTTTATGAGACTGGTGGTAATGTAGGAGCTGGACTGGAGGCAAAGCCTGGGGGTAGGCTCCCCTGACAGGGTTTGTAGGGAGCTGACTAGCTGGACAGTCATAGAAGGGGTGTCTAAGGAGAGGGTCATAAGGGGGAGGGGCTTAACGGGGTGTTGTAGGGGTATATAAGCAGGGTGCAGACAGGAAATAGGGGTCACTGGGAGATTTTTCTTAACAGCTAAGCAGCACTGCATCTCCCATGGCTTCCCCAAACGCTGATGCTGAGGTATCTGCGGCGCTGGCTGCCCTCAGGGAGGCAGCAGGCACCAGAGGGGCTGAGTGGCTGCAGCAGCAGATGTCAGGTCTGCTGGGGGGACTGGGAGCAGCAACGCAGGAGGCTGCTCCAGCGGGCGCACGGCCTCGGAGGTCCAGGCCTCCGGAGCGCTTCAGCCCATCTGTGTCCCCCAGGGTTCAGCGCCGTTCAAGGAGCCCCGTCAGGGACCCTCCAGGCCAGGCTGCGGGCCGGGCACCTTCCGCCCGCAGGACCAGGTCTGGGAGGAATCCAACCAGCAGGCGGAACCCTCCGCGCGGGGGGGACCCCCCCACGTGCAAGAAGATCCGGCGGTGCGTGGTACTGGACCTGGAGCGGCGGGGCATGCGGGGCATGCTGCTGCCCAGCGCGGGGTGAGTCGTGCCAGGGGGGCAGAAGTACAGGCTGGGGACCGCGAGAGACGCACAGCTGGCTCCGCCTCCAACGAGGTCACGCCGGCTGGTGCTATACCTGAGGGTCGGGATGACAGGAGAAGAGAGATGGCAGCGTCTGCAGATGATGGAGAAATACCTGGTCCCTCTTCATTGGCTGGGTCTCGTCAGGACACTGGACCTGCGGCTGCTGGGTTCACAGCCCCCAGGCAGCCTGGTGAGTCTGTCTCTATGTCTGTTAATGCTTTAGCACAGAGTCAGGGGGGGGGAGGGTTAGCCCTCCAAGGGGAAATGAGTAGGGGCGTTACTGAATTATTGAGTGGTTTTGCAGATTGGTTGGTGGGTTTGCGGCAGGGGGCGGGGCCGTCCCCGGCGGCAGCATGGGCGCCGCAGAATTCGGGCACACCAGCTACCATTAGTGTGCCAGTCAGTAATAGTGTGCCGGTTAGCAGTGGGGTGCCGGTTAGCAGTGGGGTGCCGGTTAGCGGTGGGGTGCCGGTTAGCATTGGGGTGCCGGGGAGCAGCGGGGTGCCGGTATCCGGCGGTGAGCAAAGTAGCAGTAGTGCGGGGGCTGATGGGGGCAGTGTGGGGACGCAGGAGGAGAGTGGGAGGCTTAGTGACACCGCAAAAGGGGAGGTGTACGTATGTTTTGAGGGGCCATTGGGGGCCCACCTGAAGCAGGAGGTGAGGGAGAAGATTTGGAAAGGGGAATACGTGGATATATTTTCATTGCTCCCTTTAGAGCGTTTTAATCTGGATAGGCCCCGTAAGGAGGAGAAGAAGGAGGAGGAGGAACGGTGGCGGTATCGGCTGATACCGCGGTCATTCACGAACTGGTTGCAAGCATTTGCTATTTTAGCTAGTGTGATTGGGGAGAAGGCACCTGACAATTGTTCAGGCTTATTTTGTTACATGGATGCGATAGGAGAGGCGTACCGGGTGTATGGGGGTTTGGCTTGGCTCCGGTACGACGAGCAATTTAGACAGAGGAAGGCGGTGCGCCCCAACATTCGTTGGGACCATAAAGATATTGCTTTATGGTTAAAGGTGACGGCCCCCATAAAAAGTGGGCAGCCCTTTCGTGGGGACGGGGGGGGGGCGAGGGAGGCCACAAGCGGGACGGCCATGCAGAAGGGACTCTGCTTTGCCTTTAATGACGGGTCATGCCGGTTTGGGGCAAAATGCAAATTCAAGCATGAATGTTCCTCATGTGGAGGGAACCACGGTGCAAATAAATGCTTCAGAGGGAAGTCACGAGACGGTAGTTCAAAAGGGGGTGACACCAGTTCGGCTGGAAAGGATGCTGGGCTATCTGCGTAGGTATCCTGATCAGCAGACAGCCGCCTTGTTGGAGGAGGGGTTTAAGGAAGGTTTTAAGATACCTTCTGACGTGCAGGTGTCAGGGAGTTTTAGGAGGAATTTGAAGTCTGCTAGAGAGCATCCAGAAGTGGTGCAGGAAAAACTGGTTAAGGAGGTGCAACTGGGTCGTATGGCTGGACCTTTTTTGGGGCGGCACCATGGCCAGATTTGATAGTCTCTCCTTTGGGGGTGGTGCCAAAAAAGGAGGCGAACAAGTTTCGGCTTATACACCATTTGTCCTTTCCAAAAGGGGCGTCGGTCAATGATGGCATTGACCCCGACATCTGCTCGGTGGTTTATACATCGTTCGATGCGGCTGTTCAGTGGGTAAAGCGGTTTGGGAATGGGGCCATGTTGGCAAAGACTGATATTGAATCGGCATTTCGATTGCTGCCAGTTCACCCAACCAGTTTGCGTTTGTTGGGTTGTTGTTGGGATGGGGAGGGGTTTTTTTTGTTGATCGATGTTTACCGATGGGTTGCTCCTTGTCGTGTGCTTATTTTGAGGCCTTTAGTTCTTTTTTGGAGTGGGTGGTGAAGGATGTCTCTGGGTGCAATTCAGTTATTCATTACCTAGATGACTTCTTATGTATTGGTCCTGGGGGGACCGGTGTATGTGACTTATTGTTGAGGACTGTTGAAAGGGTGTCGGCAGATTTTGGAGTCCCGCTTGCTCCAGGTAAGACGGAGGGCCCTGCGACTGTGATCAGTTTTTTGGGTATTGTCATTGATACTGTGAATATGGAGTGCCGTTTGCCCGAGGAAAAATTGCTGGGTTTGAAGGCCGAGGTGGGGAGGGCGTTGCAGTTGAAAAAAATTAGATTGCGGGAATTACAGTCTTTGCTGGGTAAGTTGAATTTTGCTTGTCGCATTATGCCAATGGGCCGCATTTTCAGCAGGAGACTGGCAGCAGCGACAGCAGGGGTGGTTCTTCCTCATCATTTTGTCAGATTAGGTAGTGAGTTGAAAGGGGACTTGCGGGTGTGGGCAACTTTTCTGGAAACTTTCAACGGCAGGGCGTTGTGGATGTCAGACACGTGCGTGGCTACAGAGCTAGACCTTTTCACAGACGCGGCTGGGAGTGGCGGTTTTGGGGCTTATTGCCAGGGACATTGGTGTGTGGGCAGGTGGCCGGAGTCTTGGGTGCAGAGAGGCTTGGTAAAAAACTTAGCATTGTTGGAATTATTTCCTATTTTGGTTGCAGTGGTTGTTTGGGGTGAGCTATTCCGCGACAGGAAGATTTGTTTTCACTGCGATAATCTGGGGGTTGTCATGGCTATTAACCAATTGTCGGCATCTTCACCGCCAGTGGTCATCATTTTGCAGCAGTTGGTATTGGAATGTCTGGCTTTGAATTTGTGGGTTGTGGCTAGGCACGTCCCCGGTGTCTCTAACGGCATTGCGGATTCTTTATCTCGTTCACAGTGGGAACGTTTCCGGGAGTTGGCACCAGAGGCGGACAGGGAGGGGACCGGGTTCCCGAGTCGACTCTGGGCTCTGCTGGACGGGTAGTCGATCAGCTCATCAGGGAATCCTTGGCCCCGAATACATGGTCGGCATACAATCAGGAATGGCGGAGCTGGCTAGAATGGCGTGAGGTAGTAGGTTTGAAGAAGGATGATGACGAGTTGGCTGTCTTGCTATATATAGGCCATTGTAAGGAGATTGGTTGGTCAGTGGCAAAAATCACGCGCTGCATGGCGGGCTTGGCTTTTGGGTTTCGTGCAGGTGGGAGGCCTGACGTCACCAAGAATTTCCTGATTGCGCAAGCTTTGAAAGGTTGGAAGAGAGGACATGTAGTACAGGATCAGAGAAGGCCAGTGTCCTTCCAGCTGTTGCAGAATATGGGTAGAAAGTTAGGGGAGGTCTGTAGTTCCAATTTCGAGGAGAAGTTGTTCGGGGTAGCCTTTTCGCTTGCCTTCTTCGGGGCACTGCGGATTGGCGAGCTTGTAAGTCCAAGCGTCTCCAGGCCGGGAGGTTTGTTAGGAGAGGATGTGGATTTATACTCAGATAGGGTGGAGCTAGTGGTGAGGAGGTCGAAGACGGATCAATTAGGGAGGGGGAAGAAGGTAGTTCTCTTCTCCGTACCAGGCTCGGATATGTGCCCGGTAGCACGGCTAAGGATATTTAAGGAGGTCAGAGTGGGCAGGGAAAGGGATCCGTTGCTGATGCATGCGAATGGATCCTTTTTATCACGGTTCCAGTTCACAAGTGTGTTTAGAGCAGTCCTGCGGACGTTGGGCCTCAAGGGGGAGGAATACGCGGGTCACTCTTTCCGCATTGGGGCCGCAACTGAGGCTGCTAGGATGGGATTTGGAGATGAGTTAATTAAGCGTATTGGGCGGTGGGAATCGTCTCGTTTTCGCTCCTATGTTCGTTTAGGGGAATTTTGAGGCTGACTGTGTTCTTTTTATTTTAGGGCAGTCCCCGTGCCTGATTTGGATTTTAGGACATTCATATGTCTTTTGGGGAGCTTTGCGGGCTGATGTCAGACCGAACGGCCGCCAGCTAGGTTTGGATAGAGAAGAGGCATTGGTTCGCTGGCTGGGGAAGCGCGGTATGGTATGGAGTGGAGTGTTACAGGAATTTCATCGTTTTGTTCGGCTCGATAGAGCTCCCGACATATTAGTGTTGCATGTGGGAGGGAATGACCTCGGGAGCAGACCATTTAGGGAGTTGATACGGGATATCAAGTTTGATCTCCTACGTTTATGGGCAATGTTTCCGGAGGTAATCACGGTTTGGTCGGATATTGTGCCGCGCCGTTATTGGAGGGATGCAAGGTCGGCTGACAAGATCAATAAGGCAAGGATAAAAGTTAACAGGGCAATTGGGCGTTTTATGGCTAGAAACGGCGCGGTAGTGGTGAGGCACAGGGAACTCGAGTCTGGTGCCGGTGCTTTTTGGAGAGGTGACGGTGTGCACTTGAACGCTGTAGGGATAGATGTGTGGTCTTTGGGACTACAAGAGGGGATAGAAACAGCGTTCCGGATGTGGGGGGGTCGCTCGGGGTCAAGGGTTTAACCCCGTGCTTGGTGGCGGAGGGGGGTCCTCGAGGTTAGTGGCATTGAGGCTTAATTATGCGGCGGGGAGGGCCCCATGAGGGGGCTGGACTCCCCTGGGTGAGGTTTAATTAATGAGCACTGGGTGTTGACAATTGGTGCCCTCGAGCCAATCGCTATCGGCTGGGGGTAACAACTCCTGGAAGTGCTTAGAGGTGTGGATAGATTTATTGAGGGCCTCGGGGACCACCTTCCGTGGGAAATGTTTTTGATTATTGTTAAACTTGTATTGTTTTAATAAAGATGGCTGCTGTGGCCAATTTTATCCAACAAGAGAGTTATGTCATTTTTGGGGGGATTAATTGGGCACAGCGATTAGACAATACCCTGTCATGTAGGAGCTGGACTGGAGGCAAAGCCTGGGGGTAGGCTCCCCTGACAGGGTTTGTAGGGAGCTGACTAGCTGGACAGTCATAGAAGGGGTGTCTAAGGAGAGGGTCATAAGGGGGAGGGGCTTAACGGGGTGTTGTAGGGGTATATAAGCAGGGTGCAGACAGGAAATAGGGGTCACTGGGAGATTTTTCTTAACAGCTCCCACCCACCCTCCCTAATTTTATAGTTTTTAGGTAGATTTATTTGTTAGGTTGTCTTTTGTCACAGTGGCCTGTGCGGAGGGGGGTCCTCGAGGTTAGTGGCATTGAGGCTTAATTATGCGGCGGGGAGGGCCCCATGAGGGGGCTGGACTCCCCTGGGTGAGGTTTAATTAATGAGCACTGGGTGTTGACAATTGGTGCCCTCGAGCCAATCGCTATCGGCTGGGGGTAACAACTCCTGGAAGTGCTTAGAGGTGTGGATAGATTTATTGAGGGCCTCGGGGACCACCTTCCGTGGGAAATGTTTTTGATTATTGTTAAACTTGTATTGTTTTAATAAAGATGGCTGCTGTGGCCAATTTTATCCAACAAGAGAGTTATGTCATTTTTGGGGGGATTAATTGGGCACAGCGATTAGACAATACCCTGTCAAGTGGCCTCCTCATTGGCTAGCAGACTCTGGTAACATAGCAACATGACCTGGTAAGTGTATTTCAAATCTTAGTAATTTTCACCCTTTAGCTTTTATTAAATATTTTAAATCAGCCTCTAACCATATAGCTTTTTTGCAACTTACTATAAAAAAATCAGTGCCATCCTGTCCCCTAGGCTCATAGATTTATTTAATGCAAATGCTGTGTGATGCAACTTGAAACCATGTTCAATAACCCAAATTGGACCCATGATTTTGGATAGAGTGATTGCGTTATTAAGAAACAAACTGAGTACATATTACACAGAATTCTAGCTCATCATTTCCTAATGCTGGCCTCCTTGAAGACAGAAAGCTTGGGGGTTACGAGAGGTAAAATGTAAAAATGTATCATTTTAAGGTTCTTAAAGGGGCCAATTTCTGTAATTATGAAAAATCACTAAATTATATAGTATAGGTGTTAGCGCCAATCAGCATTAGTCCAAAAGCATCTGTCGCCCCTTTTGTGTTAGTCTGTCACCAATTTTGTATGTGCATATGTTTCACCCTGTTTGATATATGTGTATGTCTCCCACGATCCCATATCTTCCACCATTTTTTTTCTATGTGCTGTCTACATGCACCACACCCCTTCACCACCCTCGTCTCGGCTCTTCATGTCTTTTATTACACCTCTTCTGCTAGTTGTGAAAAACAAAACTAGTGCAGTGCTGTGTGCTGTTTTGTTCATTTGACAACTTTTGCACTGAGCATATCAAAAATAAACTTTCAGGGTAGATACAATTCCAACTGTACACATAGCACATTATTGTTATTATAGCAAAACTGTCATTTGTTTCATAACTGTGGTGTGTGAGCAAAAACAAGTGAGGTTTTTCTGCTGTAATACATCAATGTGTAGTATACAAGGGGTATGGATTATTAGGTCAACACCACTAGGTCGACATGAAGGAAGGTTGACATGACTTAAGGTCGACATGCAGGAAGGTCAACATGACTAACTGTCGGCATGGGTTAGGTCGACAGGGTCATTAGGTCGGACATTGAAAAAGTCAAGATGTTTTTTTTTCCACTTTTTTTTTCCTCGAACGTCGACAAAATGTAGCACCGCGTCCCCTCGCATGGCTAGACACGCATTGGGCATGGTGCACACTATTGTATTCTTCCACCACACCCCAGTGGATGGTAGGGCATGAAATACCACCTGTCGGCACATGTTGGCTCAGAAAACAGTAAAAAAACCAATGTCAACATAATGACCCTGTCGACCTTAAGTCATGTCAACTTTCCTGCATGTTGACCTAATGGTGTCGAAATAATGCTTGTCGACCTACTTGCTGGTAACCCAAGGACCATATCCCTATACAATAAACCTAATGAACCTTTAGACAGATTCAAACCTGATTGCTAATCAGTTACTTTGAAATTTGGTGTTCGCATCAGACATATGGCCATAATTAGCAACAAAATTTCAGGCCGCCATGATCGCAGTAGTTGCAGTTTGATTGACAGGAAGCCAGCATTTGAAGGAGGAATCATGGTGCTTTCTGGGTGTGCAAGACTGCCCTGGCGTTTTTGAGGCGGGTCTATGACATCAACGATGACCACTTCCACCTTGCCTCAGTCACAGATTAGTGGATACCTCAGACCTACTCACAATTGCACAGAATGCAAAAACTTTTAGATGTTCCGGGAATTGTGACATGATTTGCATGTAGATTGCGATTAATGATCCATTTACAATTCTCTCGCAATTTAGCAAGGGGTGTTTTCTCTTTCTGTCTTGGTAGAGGTTTTCACCTAGCAGTCCACTAAGAAAAAATGGTGGTGGCTTAAGGGTGAAATGAAAAAGATTGCGAACCACTGTACTACTTGAAAACAAGGGCAATACAAACCAAATCAAGAACATCAGCACAATACTCAAAATAAAAATAATAATGTCCAGCATTTTTTTTTTCCTTTTTAATTCCACATTTGGGAACACTTCTAAATGCATACACAATCATGGCCTGACAAAACTGCATATAGTGGAAACCTGAAACTCTGTTTTAAACAACAGAGGACAAAAGATATTTTGCGGAATTAGAGACATTTGAGATTCTCCTTCAAAAACTGTTAATTATTGCATATTAGAAATCAGGAGCAAGCGTGTCATTGTGTGACACTGGTAGAACCATGCTCTGACTGGAAGCACAGTTACAGTAACAAAACCTCAAAACACCTTGGAAAGTAAGCAATTAGAGATATTATGATGCAATGGTTACAGTAGGATCTGAGCCATATGAAATAGATGTGTGGTCAAGAGAAGTAACATATGCTCTCCTTAATTGTAGCTTTAAAGGGAAGTGACATGAGGTGAGGTGGGGAGACGTCAGATGAGGACCATTCTTGCCTCTCTTTTTTTGTGTTGTAAATCCCACCCCATGGGCGGAGTCCGGCTGCTCCCTGCCTGCTCCACAGCAGCAGCACCAACCCCAGCAGCAGCAGCATCGAGAAAGTAGTTACTGTATGCACCAACTCGGGTCTTGTGTCTGTGCTTCCTGTATCCTTACACGCACATGTCCTGCACTGGAACACACGAGGTACGTGCTCTCATCATCATATATCACTGGGGCTAATGGCTGTTTTTCTCATTTATGATATTGCCCATCTGTTGAGCGATGAGTCCGAGAAGAGGCGAAAAAGGCGACTTTTTTACTGTGGCTTGGAGGGGTGGGGGTGGATGTGACACCGGGAGTGTGCACTCTCCCCCCAATGTGTGATTTGGGGATGACATAGGGGGCTCGCTCGGTCTGCGTGCACGCCCATTCCCCAGCCCGATCTCCAAGCTCTGCGAATGAATGGAGGGAAGTTGTAAACCTCTAATAAAGTCAGACATGTGACTACCTGTTGCTCATCCACACCCTTGTGTGTGCCCGCCCGGGGGGTATAAAGGGCATTTTATGTGACCCTGTCTCAGCATGGTGGATGTTTGTACTTTGTCTTCAGTCCGTGTTGTGTGATGAGGCGCTCCAGCAAGCGAGGCCGCCTTTGTGGCACACACACAGCATCAGGCTCTCTGCACATCATCTCCATGGTAACCCAGGACATGGCAGCATGGGTATCTAACTGCCCTGTGTTACACATGTCACAGAGAGGGACAGCGTGAAGGATAGGGGCACAGGGGGAGGCAGCATGCTGTTGCTCTCATCCATCAGGCTGCCGGGGGTGAGAGGCACCTGTCCCACCAGCCTCAGGAGCTGAGTGGGGTAATAATGGCATGAGGCTGGGAGCGTGTACACTCTGCAGTGTACGTGATTGTCCTGGGTCACACAACTCAGAAGCGCTGCTTATGTTTTGTCTGTAGTAAGCCCTCCAAAGCCACATCTACATTTTCCTTCTCAAAACATGCATGAGATAAGAGCTATCTGGCACCCTTGCTTGTGATGGCAGGGGGTAGGAGTTATATTATTAGATTCCTGTCACCTCACAACTTCACATAGTCCCTAAGATGTGACTGTCAGCCTGGGTCTACCCATTGGAACTTGTTTGTTTGGGGCTCAGTCACATATACACATGCTGAGGGTGTAAGCATCAGCGGAAGCAGGTCCTACAATTACTGTTGACAGATATAGATTTTTAGGTTATGGTATCAATGGTAGACAATGTCTAGGTCATCAGTCAGTAGGTCGACCACTAATGGTCGACATTGACTAGGTTGACACATAATAGTCGCATACCAACATGACCCCCTCCAGGAGGGACACATTGCTCTGTTTCTGGACTTCCCTCATAATGTATGATTGCCAGCACCTGTTTCACACAGGTGAATTGATCAGAAAGGTGCTTCAACACAGGTGCTGGCAATCATTAATTAAGGGAGAAGTCCAGAAACAGAGCAATGTGTCCCTCCTGGAGAGGGTCATGTTGGGAGGTATGTAGTCGACATTCCCTAGGTTGACATTGACAGAAGGTCAATACAAGCTTTAGTTTGGCATGATCGACACAAATAAGATCGCAATGAGTTTTTCTCTTTTTTTGGTGTCTATGTCAACCTATGTCAACATGGACACCATATAATACACGATGCGCTCGTCATGCTTCGGGCACAATGCCTTGCTGCACTTGGCACATTATATTTTCACAATATGCCCACTTGGATAGTAAAATATGAAAAACCACATTTAAAAAAACAACAAGAAACAATCATGTCGACCTTATCCAAGTCGACCATGTCCATGTTGACATTAAGCTTGTGTTGACCTGTCAATGTCGACCTAGGGTATGTCAACAAGTCGTAGGTGTCGACCTAGGGCACTGTCCACCATTAGTGGTAGACCTACTGACTGTTGTTCTAGACATTGTCAGCCCAGGGACTGCATACCAGATTGATATCACTAATCTAGTTATCCAAAGATACATATTTATCATGCCTGCTTTTCACAAAGTTATGCTGAAACTACCGGTTTCTGCAGATATACTTCAGTATATAATAAGTCTTTGCTGAAATCTGTCTTTTTATGTTAATCTAGTATATTTATTTATTTATTTATTTATTTGCAGTTTCTTATATAGCGCAGCAGATTCCGTTGCGCTTTACAATAGTAGACAGTGATAAAACAAACTGGGTAACAGACAGACTTGGAGGCAGAGGGCCCTGCTGCAAGCTTACAATCTATTAGGTATATAGGAGGGAAACACAAGGATATCTGTTATCATGAAATAAAGTGTACTACAGCTCATCTCGTTCAGTAAATTTGTTTATCAAATACATTAAGGTGTTGAAAATGAAATGTCATAGAATGTTATGATTTATTTGACGTTTTATTTATTTTGGGCCCACATGTTGGTAAATTTACTAAGATGAGTGTTCTATTGAAAATGGGATGTTGCCCATAGTAACGAATCAGATTCTACTTTTTACTTATATAGCACCTTCTAGATGATTGATAATAGATAGAATTTAATTGGTTCCCCATTTTATTAAATTTACCCCATGGACTTGGCCAACATGTGCGGCTATCTGCATCTGTCTGGACTATACCCAAACATAGGGCCAGATGCACTAAGCTTCAAAAGTGATAAAATGGAGTGATAAACAGCCAGCCAATCAGCTGCTGCCTGATATGTCACAGGCTGATTGGCTGGCTGTTTATCACTCTCCATTTTATCACTTTTGAAGCTTAGTGCATCTGGCCCATAGGCTTTTTCATGTCTTTTTTTTTTTTTTTAAATAGTTTTTATTCAGGTTTTTTCAAAGAAATTAGACATACATACAATTAACAAGCAGACAATTCCAATATTCCATTTTGGGCGTAATAATTGTGTATATATACCAATGAAGACATTTAAAGTCATTTTGGATCAGATATGGATCTTATATGGATCAAATAGCTTAGATCATGAACAGTTTGTGCCATTTCCACTTTATGTCTGTCTACTATTTTGATAAGTTAGGCCCTGTTCCTATCTTTGAATTAAATCCTTCTTTCCAATAGTAATACCCTGACAGGTATAATGCCTTATTACATATAAATTCTTCCTGGTCTACATACTAATCATGTCATATAGTACTCCCTTACACCCGCAATCATCATTTATTATAAACGACCCAGACAAACAAGCAACAAGACAGGACACAACATTTGGAAAGATGGGGAGGAGAGGTACTAGAATTAAAGAAATTAGAAGGTCAAGGAGTTGAAGATGGGGGTGAAATGAAGGGTGGGGAGTGAAGAGGGGGGGGGGAGAGTAAGGGGAAGGAGAGAGAAAAGAAAAGTTGGGGGTTGCCTAGTTTTAGTTTTAACACCATAACTTCCAACAATCTTAATCAACACCTGTACCCAGTTTTCAACACAAATCGTCGTCTCAGCTCAATTCCAGGGGCACATACTTTCCTGACATCTAATGCAAGGCTTATGTTATAGATAATATTACATTTTCAAAAACAGATGATATATGATTTTTAGTGGTTACATCCAGTGTTTCTATGAATAAAGACCATTTTTTATAAAACTTTTTTGCTCCAGTGGTTATTTCAAGTCTCGCATATTTTCTTTCAAAGTATAATATTTGAAGCATTTTTTGTTGGACTTCTCTTAGTCTGGGGGCTGTTTTCTTTGTCCAGTGAATTAGTATGCATTTCCTGGCGACAGTGATTATCGTTATCAGCAGGGAAGTTCTGCCTTTGTCGAAGTCTTCAAGTTGCCAGCCTGTATATTTGAGTCCCATCAATGCCTCTGAATTATTTGGGAATTTGGTGTGAAAGATCTCGTTACAATAGTTGATAACCTTGTTCCAGAACTGTTTTAACTTATAGCAGTCCCACATACAATGTGAAAAGTTTGCAGAACTTGCCCCACATTTTAAACATTGACCCGATTCTCCAGGTATCATGTAACTCCTCCTGAGAGGGGTAATGTAGGCCCTGTGGATTGTTCTCAAACAGACTTCCTGCAGGTATGTAGAGTTTAAGTATGAGAGCGATTGAGCATACATGTTAGTAATGTCCTCTATTGTAGTGAGTGACGGTATTTCCTTATTCCATTTGTCTTTTAATAATGTCCATTGTTGATCCGCTGAGGCTGTGTATTTTATGAGCATAGTGTAGAGGAATTTTAATTTAAATGGTCTCAAAATCAAATATTGCAATAAATCATCTATGTTTAGAACTTTTGCCAAAACCTGGGGTTGAGCGGGACCCGGTTTAAGTGTTTCAGAGGTCAGTAAATAATGTCTAACGTGAAGGTACATGTACCAATTTGAGCTCGGCAATGCGTATTTCCGTTGTAGTTCACTAAAAGGCATAAGTATTCCTCCGGGGTCAAAAACCTTAGTTGAGGAATCCAGACCCTTGTCTCTCCAAGTCAGATAGGCCAAATTGCCAACCGATGGAGGAAATTCTGGGTTACCCCATAGCGACTTAAATTGAGATCTGCAAGGATTCTTGTCTAAAATTTTATTTATCTTCACCCAGCTGTCAAACGTATCTTTAAACAAAATATGTTCCCGGATGTGTTGCGGAATATTAGACTTTTTTGTTTGTATTAGGGCCCCTGGTGAATACGGATAAAATATCTCCCTTTCTAGTTTTTCATCAGTGTATGTTGATTTCCCTAGTACCCAATCTATAACATATCTAAAAAAGATGGTATGTGAGTATGTTCCAATATCTGGATATCCCAGGCCTCCGTCTTTCTTAAGGGTTTTTAATTTATTCTTTGCAATTCTGGGTCTTTTGTTTTGCCAGATGAATTTTGAGAATACACATTCTAGTTTTGTAATGTCTGCTTTATTTAAGGCTATCGGTAACATTTGCATCGGGTAGAGGATTTTAGGGTAAATTATTGAACGTATCACTGCTATCCTTCCAAGGAGTGAAATGGGGAGATTTTTCCATGAATCCAGTTTTGTAATGATTTGGGTGATTACTGATGAAAAATTTAATGTATAGATACTTTTAAAGTCCGTGCTAATCTGGATACCCAAATACTTAAAATGTGTGGGGGTAATAACAAATGGTAATTGTAACGTCTGTATTGCTGCAGGATCAGTATTCCCTAGCAAAAGCATTTCTGACTTAGATAAGTTCACCTTATAACCAGACCTAACACTAAATGAGCCAATCAAATGTAAAAGGGCAGGGAGGGATTGAGTTGGGTTAGAAATAAATAATAATGCATCATCCGCGAACAAGGCTATTTTTAGCTCTTCATCTTTTATTTTAATACCTTGGATCATCGGGGAATTTCTAATCGCAACTGCCAAGGGTTCAATCGCAATTGCGAAGAGGAGTGGGGACAGAGGGCAACCCTGCCTTGTCCCCCTCTTCAGTTCAAAGGGTAAGGATAACAGGCCATTACATGCTATTGAGGACATGGGGGTCTTATACAATGTTTTGATTATCTCAATAAACTGGTTCGGGAATCCAAAATTCTCCAAAGTCTGGAAGAGATGAGGCCAAAGGACCATATCAAAGGCTTTTTCCGCGTCTAACGTTAACAACAAATTTGCTGCCACGCCAGACGCGGAACCCTTATTTGTCTGTTGGATGGCCACCAGAACTCTGCGGACATTGACCGCTGAGTGGCGTCCAGTTATGAATCCTGATTGATCCTTATGGATTATTTGAGGAAGTAGTGGCTTCAGCCTCTCAGCCAATATTTTTGTAAAAATTTTAAAGTCTACGTTTAGTAGAGATATTGGCCTGTATGACCCAGGTAGTTTCAAATCTCTTCCAGACTTTGGTAAGATCTTAATGATCGCATCCGAAAAGTGATCTGGGAGTTTACCTTCCTTTATTATCATGTTATAACATGCTGCCAGGGGTTCTGCTATTTGATTAGCCATTAGCTTATAAAATTCATTTGTAAACCCGTCTGGTCCCGGGGCCTTGGCAAGCTTAAGCTTACCTATTGCCCATTGGACCTCCGGTACCGTAATTGGGGTGATTAATGTTGGCGCTATATCTATGGGAACCCTTGGCAGTTGGACCGAGTTCCAGTAGCTGTCAGCCAGTGTATTTTGTGTATCATTAACCTGCTCATTCAGAGACCCCGTTGGCGGTGTGTATAATTTTTCATAATAATTTTTCAGAATCGCAGCTATCTGTGTATTTGAGGTAGTTAAATTTCCATCTTCTTTTAATAACGGCTGGACCACTACATGTTGTCTAGATCCCTGTAATAGGTTTGTAAGCAACTTCCCCACCTTGTTCCCGAAAGTATAAAATTTTGAGTGAACATTAAATAAATACTTATCCCCTTGAGTTTGAAGAAATTCATTATACTGTGTTTTAGCTGCCTGATATGTTATTTTATTGGCTTGTGTCAAGTTTAATCTATAGTTTTGAAATGACTCTGTCAAAGTGGTTTGTAATTTTTTATATATCTCTGTCTGGCTTTTCTTAAGTCTGGATGTATATGAAATAATTTCCCCTCTCAATACTGCTTTGCCTGCTTGCCAGAAAATATTGGAGTTTTCTGTCCGGTAAGTAGCGTTGTTAGCGCAGTAATCTTCCCAGTTACTCTTAATAAGTTCCTGTACCCCCTGTGATTGAGTCAGATGCGAAGGAAACCTCCACATTGGTCTGGAGCCAGGGCGATCCTGCAGCATTACAGAAATAGTAATTAATCCATGGTCAGATAAGATTGGGGGGGCTATTGTAGCTGAATCGATCATTGGGAGTAGCGGCTCTGCAACTAATATATAATCTATTCTGGACCATACATTATATGTGAGTGAGAGACACGTATATTCTCTCTCATCTGGATGCAATATCCTCCAAGAGTCTACTAAATTCAGAGAATTAGCTAAATAGGGAACTCCTACCTTTGGAAGCGGTCTAGGTTTTTTGGGAGGGGGTGATCTGTCCATATATGTTGAAGACAATAAATTAAGGTCGCCACAGACAATCAGTGACGCCGGGTCATATTGATACAGTTTCGTTAACAGCTGGGTGAAGAATGATCTCTTATATTGTGTAGGTGCATACACATTGCAGATGCTCAAATCCCTACCTCTCAACTTACAATTTACAAAAACATACCTGCCCTCAGGATCCGCATCCACCGAGGTGACTTGAATATCAACTTGAGATTTAGCCAGGGTAACTACCCCGCATGATTTTGATGTATGGGATGCAGAGCCCATAACTTTCCATTGAAGGAAGTTTAATTTTTTGACTTCGGCCGGCATTAGATGCGTTTCCTGGAGGCAGATAAGCTCAACACCCTGTTTATTCAAATACATCATAAGTTTTCTCCTCTTTGCAGGCGTATGGATACCCCTTATGTTTAGAGAACCTATGGTGACAGACATGGCATTACATGACTTTTATGCATAGAAACTAGGACACACTCCAAAAGAATAAGAAGAAAGAAGGGTAACACACGAGGGAAAGTTACAATACAGGGGACAGACGAACCACATAAACACAAATAACATATAAAGATAGAAATGCAGTTTAACATTTTGCTAGGCGTGACGCTAGTCACTGCAGCCAAATTTACTACTTTAGTGAACTTTCGATACTCCACAGATGAGGGCATCACCTGTATGCCCACCATCTGTATTTAATATACAAACGTGTAACTTAAACTACGGCAATCCTCCGAGTGCCTATGCTTCCCCTGATATAGTTACCTTTAGAGTATACACCCTAAGGTAGACTTTGAAATATGTTAATAAGTATGTCGGCTTAACTGAATTAGCAAACAATAAAATAATTACAACTAACTGTGCCACAAGACCCCTTATCTTAATATATCTAAGTAGCAATTTTCGCTATCTGTTTAAATCATAGACAGCTTCAATCCAACTCCACTGTAGAGTTGGGTGTATTAGGGTTCAAAGTTAGATGTGGCAATTCCATTCAAGAACTATATATGGGATATGCTTTAATGCATAATACAGAGAGAATGTTTCATCCCTGGGGGGTATCCGTTATGTCTTCCGTGGCATAGTTGGTTTTTTCTCTCTGCAGGAAGGCTTCTGCATCAACTGCTGTGAGAAAGTCACGATAATCGGTTCCAGTTATTGAGAAAATACGCAGTTTTGCTGGGTATAGCATATAGAATTTTCTCTTGTGCTTGACAAGTGTAGAGCATACATTGGTGAATGAGCGTCTGGATTTAGATAACTCCATTGAAAAATCTTGATGTATGCGTAGTATATGCCCTTCCCACTTAATGGGATTAATCTTCCTGGATGCAGCCCAGATGGCTTGTCTGTGCAAGTAATTCAATACTTTGAAAATCACTATCCTGGGCTTCTCTTTGTTATTAGGCTGATAATTCCCCAGTCTATGAGCTCTCTCCACAACTAAATCAGCGCACGCTGATTCAATGTGTAGCAGAGCTGGTAATGTTGTGCGCACAAAATGATCCAGCTGCGGCCCCTTTAAGTTCTCAGGTAGTCCAGCAATTCTAAGATTTTTGCGTCTGGATCTATTTTCAATATTTTCTATGCTGTCCATAAGACGCTTGTTCTCAATCTGTAGTGACTTAAGGTCTTTCTGTAAGCCATCTATTTGGTCAGAATGATTTCCAATTCTGTTTTCTGTCTCAGTCACTCTGGTATTCAGCGTGTGTATCTGCGTTGTAATGTCTGTCACCGCCCTCTGTAGAAGTGGAGCCATCGTTGTATTGATGGCTTCCACTAAACTTTCATATGTCAAAGACATACCTGGGCGCCCTTTTACCGGGTCTGAAGCATATTCTGGCTCAGTTATCGGCTTCTTCGCCGCTGGGGTGCCCTGGGCGTTGTCTTGTCCCGGCGCCATATTGTGTTCACCGCGCCTCTTCTCCTGCCTCTGCTGCTGCGGAGGCTGTGATGGCGATTTTGCGGCTTGGGCTGGAGACACCGGTTTCTCCATGTCGGGGACAATGTGCCGCGGAGATCTGGAGCGGTTCCTGCGTGCGGCCGACAGTTTGCAGGTATCAGGGTGGGCTTTGGGACACGGAGCGCTGTGGAGAGGCTGCTCACTCCACGGTGCCGGAAGCGGAAGTCCTAGGCTTTTTCATGTTTTAATAATCTTCATGTCTTAATAATCCCATTTCTCAGGAAAGCCCTACAACACCATTGTTTTCCAGTTGTCTAATAATGTTGTAAATGAGCTAGACAGAGATTCAACTGAGAATATGATGAGGGGACTGGAGGATTGGTGGGAGGTAGCTGAGCAAGTACTAGAGAGCTACAACAGAGGATTTCATTCACAGGGACAAATTCAATTTGCCATAAGCAAATGGATTCCTGTGGCTTTGCTGGAGATGTCTCACAGCCGGATTTGTACTTACAGCTCATGGAGGTAGGAGCAGAGATACGCTATCTGTCAGTGGCATTTATATGAGAAGTGGGGTTATGGTATCTTGCCTATAGTGTCCAAAACTTGCCTTTAGTGTACAAACGTTGGGCATTGCCAAGTATCTTTATTCTATTTGAAAAACGTGCATACATTTACATTTTTTAAAGTTTGGATTTTATGTGAGTACTTCTATGTAGCATGTTGAAATCTGGGAAGAATTTTAAGCTGCGTGCACATTAGACACTATTTGAACTAATATGCTAAATAACGACCGGTCATAGCAGCATTTTTGGGTATTTCATCTATTTGTATCATTAATGATGCTTGCTCCCATTAATCGTTAACTATGTCCTTTATCCTTTGTACATACAACTCAATGTGAGGCAGTGGCAGCTCGTACCTTTTGGTGGAGGGGGCTGCTGCTGGCCGCAGCCGAAGCGTAGGTGCTGCGATGCATGCACCCCCTCCACCACCACTTCTGGTCCCCGCATCGTTTCCGGCACCTGTGCTATGAGGACAGTCACTGGGACTGGCGCATGCGGCCAGCTTTTATGGGCTCCTTCAGCAACAGCCCATAGAAGGGAAATCAGGGTCCAGGCTCCTGTATAATACAGATGACAGGTATCGGGACTGGCACATGCACAGTAGCGATATGGGTACTGCACATGCGCAATCCTTGGATTTCCCTTAGCAGCCTGTAGAGAGGTCCTCCCAATGGGACTGCCTTGGTGACTACAAGGTCGGACTTCCAATAGGAAGTCACTGCCAGTCATAGTGAAGCCAAAGCAGTCTCACAGACTGGCTTACCTGCATCTGGCTTCACTACAGTGGCATATTTTACTTGGGGTGGCATGGGCTGGGTCGACAGTCGCAATGTCGACAAGGGCTTTTTCACCTTTTTTTTGAGCCGACGTGCTGACAGGCAATATTTGATGCCCTATCATCCACTAGGGCGTGGTGGGAGAATAAAATAGTGTGACGAGCATAGCGGGGCACCGTGCCGATGTGAGGGAATGCGGTGCCCTTCAAACTGTGTCCATGTCGACTGTGTCGACATTCGGGTAAAAAAAATAGTGAAAAACCCCATGTTGACCTTTTGACTGTCAACCTAGCCCATGTCGACCTAACGCTTGTGTTGACCTAATGTCATGTCGACCTAGACCCATGTCGACCTAGTGGTGTCGACCCACTGCTTGTTGACCTAGTTGTTGTAGACCAAACGATGCACACCCAATAGGATGAAGCATTCTTCGCTATGGAAGAATAGAGGTTGCTGCTTTAAAGACTAAGGGCGGGATGTATTAAAATACATCGCCGCGCTTCGCCGCCCCCCCCGCCGCGTTGCTGCGGGATATGTACTAACATATGCGGCTGGCATCGCGGTGCGATGACGGAGGCCCCCCGCGATACCTGTACACTGGTGTGCGGGGGATCTCCGTCACCTCCCTGCCGCCACGCTCTCCCCTCACGCCGGGGACAGCTATGCATAGGGGGAGGCAGGGCTTACTTTCCGGGGTCCAGGAGGACCCTTCAGGAAGGTAAGCCAGAGGGGGGGTCGGCGAGGCGGCGGGTTTGCGTCAGCATCGGCGGGCGGCGAAAAGAAGCCCATAGGCTTCTATAGGGTATCGCCACCCAAAGGTGGCGATACCCTTCAGTGCGGTATCATTTTTGATACATTGGAAAATGCGGTAAAACCGGGGTTTTACCGCATTTTCCATTTGATACATCTCGCCCTACATAGTAGAGTAAGAATACAATAACAGAATGAAATTGGCATATGTGTCTAAATAATTTGATGAGCTCAGTATTCTACATCATATGATTTAAACTGTTTTTTGATCATTTTCTTTTAACCTTTATGCTATGAAGTCTTTGAGTCGATGATGTCACAGCAACTACAGACAGACAAGAGCTTGTGATTCCCATTTATTAAGATTGTTACCAATTGAAGGTAAGATCTCAAACCAAATCAAGTGTATGTATAAAGCAAGCAGAAATGCGTTAAATGTATTCGGAAACAAAAATGTTTTTATAAAAAAAAGTCAACTGTTCATGTTGTTGCTATGTAGCTGTTATGTTGCAAAATGACATGACATGGAAATTTGT
The DNA here is from genome assembly GCF_055691185.1 of Crinia signifera. Taxonomy (NCBI): domain Eukaryota; kingdom Metazoa; phylum Chordata; class Amphibia; order Anura; family Myobatrachidae; genus Crinia; species Crinia signifera. The sequence continues at coordinate 129,578,581 of NC_139219.1, forward strand.
GGGGAATAAACCATCCTTTTTAGTTTTTCTGCTTCATGACCTGACTCAAGAGCTGGAAAAACTCTGAGGTTTCTTGCAATTGCATATGTGTTAAAATTCCTAAACTCTCCTATGGTGCATCTTTTACACAAAGGAGCTTTTTCAATCAAGAAACTTATGTGGGAAATTGATGGTGTTCCTGGACAGTGACTGGGAGGTGGCTTTCTATACATGTAAAAATTTTCTATGTATGTGTGTATGTTGTAGCCACTAGCATTTCAGGTTTTTTTATTTATTTATTTATTTTTTTACCAAAAATGCATCTTTGCAATATGTAAAAAGTCTTGACACAGTCGCATACAGATATACAAGTCAATCAGCACAGTCTCCTCTCACATCAGAGTTGCATTGTATTAAACTATTTTTCAGGGGAAAAAAGACACCTGTCACCAGCAGAGACTTACGAGACTTGGTGTACCAAGAAGGGATGTTTGGTGAAACTGTTGAAAATACATATGAAGGCACATCTGTACGCAACAAATCAGTATTGTTGGTGTATACATGCTGAAAGTTGGCATCTCTGTCCTTTCACATTGAGCCACACGGATGTTCACTAGTGAAGGCCTTTGTAGTGCCATTTGCATAAACTTGCAGACCGTCCGTCTCCAATAGACGCTGCTGTGTACTGTTTATATCTGGATTCCTGTGTTGGGAGCCTAGATGTTAGCACTGCTGCCTATCTAACATTGTATCTAAGGCCTTTATAGAGGCTAAAGCTGAAGAGGACTCTTGATTAACCTCTGTTTTTAAAAAATCCTTCTTCTACTGATACTGATACTTCTACTGATACATTTCCAATTGGACCATAAAAATTAAAATCACCTACTTCAGCTAGATTAATCTAATTTGAGGAAATATCCCTCTGATTGCTAACTGTTATGTTTACCATTTGAATGGCTCTATACTGTTACCCCTGATGAAGTCCTATTTAGCGAAACGCGTTGGAATTTTACCATCTTACTGATGCACTTTAGTGTTCCCTCTAGAAATGAGGGCTGGCAGGGCGCCGCTGCACAGGGGCAGCGCAAGGGGGCGGACTGGGCCCGCCAACGTCACAGTTGTGGGTGGTTCCGGGCAGCCAACATCACAAAAGGGCCGCGATGTCATGAAAAGGGGCATGCCTGGGCCGCGCTATCATGAAAAGTGGCGGGCCCGGCCGCCGCTGTCACTAAAGGGGGCGGGCCCGGCAGCCGCTGTCACTAAAGGGGGCATGCCCGGCCCCGCCGAAGTTACAGTGCTGCCGGGGAAGCACTGGGAATCGCCGTCTAAGGCGGCGCTGCGCTTCCCCATGCACACAGCCAGGGCAGGCACCAGGCTGTTTTAGCGGGGCGCTGCTAGCAGGGCAGGGCGCATTTTGCCCTGTAAAAATTGGGCAGGGCGCAGCACCCTGCTAAAACAGCCTAGCGGGAACACTACACTTCTTGACTGTATATGCATATGAATCCTGACTGATCATTGTCTACATGCAAGGACTCTGAAACTGTCATATGTTGAACTTTTAAATAAAAACATTTTTAAATGTTTATCTTCATTTAATGTCAATCTGAATTCTATTGACATTTGCGCCCTCAGAGATGCCCTCTATTGTTTATCAGGTTGGCTGGCTTCACTTCGTGAGCTGCAGCTCTGTAATCGTCATGTCTCCGCCTAAAGCAGTCCCTGGCATCCTTCCTACTTTCGGCTCCAGCAGCCCCCAGCATCCATCTTGCCTCCGGTTCCCGCAGCTCCCCACCCAGCAGACCACTGTGCAGCGACTCTGTGCCCTCATTGCACCAGCCTCCTCCCATCAGGGATGGCCATCGACCATTGATGATTCAAAATCATTATGGTTTATGGCCAATGTCAAACACCTTTGCCATCGATGGGGGAGCAAAACCATCACCAGGACACAGATCATAGCTCCACCCCCGACACCCGTGAAACCCTGACCCCCGCGTTTTGATTGGCCCACATGCCAATCAGTCCCAAACAATGGATGACCATTGATATGTAAAAAAAATTGAAGGTCATCCATTGCATAGTTTAACACTATTGATGGCCAGTTGCTCTATTGCCATTGATGGCAACCATCGATGGCAATGAAGGCCATCCCTACCCCCGTCACCACTAGGGGTGCGGTGCGCTAGTAAAGCATCTACTGGGCATCTACTGGGCAGTGATCATACATCTCCTCAATAGTTCTCTCTGCTTTGCATTGGTAAAGAGGCGAAGGAGAAAGAGCTATACCACCACAATCCATGCCAGTATAATACCCCCCCCCCTTTAAACTCTCCACAAGATTACATACCTATGCCCCTTCGTTTTTAACCAGCCCTTTATACAGCTCAGCAGTTATTTCATACCCATTTCACACCGCACTTGGTAAACGGTATATTGACTTTTTTTTCCACTTTAAAACGTTTAAGGCTGCAGTGGGAAAGCACCAGAGTTCATTTACCGGTTAAAGATAACCGGTATTTCAAAATGTTTAAAAGGCAGAGTCCTACACGTTTCAGAGCCGTTTTTTATGCAGTGAGAATGGCTCTGAAACGGTATTTAGTAAAATCAACAGATTACAGACCTGTGATAGGCTGTCCCCTGCATTCTGCCTTTAAACGTGTTATGGGGATTAAACGGGTTGACTGATGTGAATGGTATTTAAAACGGTAATCTACTGCAATGTGAAGGCTCAGACCCAGGGCCTAGGGGCAGCACCTGTCAAGGGCGGCAGCCACCAGGCACCTGCTGTCACACATTCTGTCAGTCTGACACTGAAATTTACAGAGGGCAGAGTGCCCGCTTGCCGCCGCTCCTCAGTGCAGGGAGTAGCTCTCTATCCTCTCTGCATCCCCTCAGCATTGCTGTCGGCTGCCGCTGTACCTGTCCCTCTCTCGGCAGAAGTGCTGGCAGCCTGAAGCCACAGTCCCCCTCCCTCCTTCCGTGCAGAGCATACAGGTAGTATGCCTGCCCTGCTCACAGAGTCACACAAACTTGACTACCCTAGTGTTACTTTCTGTTCCTTGCAAGCAGCAAGGAACTATTGTCCTTGCAGTGCAGGTTACGGAGCTCTCCCTCCTGTCATCAGGCTGCCTGCTACACACGGAGCAAACGTAATGTGTCTGGAGGACTTTAACTGTTTGTCTCCCTTCTTTGAAACAGTAAGTACTTATAAATTGTCATGTTAAAAGTGGGTGCCTCCAAGTGTGTACCAAGGCTACACCAGTATTGTGAGTACTGGTGTTATTATTTATTATGATACACACACAGCAGTGTTCCCTCTAAGCTGTGCGCATGTGCGCGCGCACACAACTTGTCGAGCGTGCGCACAAAGCAGCAGTAGTCCCTTTTTGCAGTTGTGGACTCAATGTGTGTTTCACCCATTAACTACGTTGTGTGCTGTGTTTTGAATGTTTAAATGTTTCATTTCATTTTGAAGTGAAGTGAACACAAATGCTGAACGTAATTTTCGAGTCATATATAAGTGCCGCACAAAAATTTAAATTTCCTTCCAAAGTTGCACACAGCCTTCGTAAAATTAGAGGGAACATTGACACACAGCTATATATATATATATATATATATATATATATATATATATATATATATATATATATATATATATATATAGCTGTGGGGGGGGGGGGTCAAAAATTGTGCCTAGGGGCAGCCTGACCCCTAAATTCGCCCCCAGCTCAGACCCTTTTTAAATACTGTTTCAATATACCGGTTTTTAAAACATTTAGCCAGTGTGAAAGTGGGATCAGATACTTTGTTTCTGAACAGTTTGTCATCACTATAAATAAATAAATAAATACCCCTTTAAAGGTTTTGAGAACAATTCTCTAAGTTTTCTGTGTTATCCTTGTTGCAGAAAGCTATTCTGTTTTACCTAGGAACAATTTGAAAGCTCTTGGGCATACTCATGTAACCAAATCATATATGATACAAATGAACAGTCAGGATTGATAAATGCCTTTATCCATCTTTACACTGTAAATAATGAAAACCTGGAGACAGAATGTGTTGTTACTTTGTAAGTACTTGGAAGGGCACTTCTGGGTTATTTTTCTCTCTGGCAATATTGAGACCTGTGGAAAATAGTTTCAGGAGAGAGCTGACAGAACCTGCATTGTGCTATTTTTACAGTAATAAACCTAATCAGATATCCATTAAAGTTGACTCAGCAGTGCCCATTTGTATTATGAAGTGAATTAGGTTGGGTTGTGAGAAAAAAAGCAGTTTTTTTGACAATTTGCTAAGTTAAAATTTTAAAAATTGTACATGATATTAGTTTCATGGGTTGTAGTAATTTATCTGATTGTATAAATTGCTGTGTGTTATATGCCTAATATTTTTAATTAAGGCAGCAGTTCTCAAACTGTGGGTCCTTACCCCAAAGTGGGTCCCGACCATCTGAGCATGGGGTCGCGACTCCATGTTGCTGACCATCAGGCTGATGACTTTTCTAATCTCATTCAAGGAGTCTGAGAAATCTGTTGAATTGTCTGTTATACTACTTTCTCACATTTAAGTATTAGAGAGCTTTAAAGCATTATATTATGCCACCAATGGAGCATACACACAGCTCCCAATTACTGAGCAACTACATTTGCACTTAGAATGTACAGAGAGAATGTGAATATCCTCTAACTGACGTTCAGCTACTAAGTTGCCAAACATTCTAATGTGGGATACTATTTTGTGAACTTGATACAATTTATCAAAATACAGTTTCATCTATGTGGGAAACAGCCTGTTGCCATACAGGAGAAAATAATACCAGAACGACTCAGATTACATCTGGAACTAAAGGACCATAAAGGTACTACAAGCACTAAGTGGGTACCGACACTCAAACACAAATAGGTACTAGTCTATATATACCTATCATAAAGGTTTATTTATCCAGTCAATATACAGCGATTTGCAGAGCCTTATTTTAATCTTAAAAATTTTCCCTTCTTTTCTATAAGTTCTCTCTTTATTTTAATATTTCGCTACATTTATCCCTGACACAGGGAGTCTTATCACGAAGCTAGATAATTAATAAAATTTAAAGCAACTATTTGTGATAGGACAGTTGCACAACTTTGAATTAACACTATTTACTATTAAAGTTATTACACATTTTAAGTCTTTTTAGACTGAGTGGATGAGGAGTGCTTCCGAACGCAAACTGATTTTATTTTCTTCTGTGTGTTCATGTATTCTTTAAATCAATAGATAGCACCCTTAACCAGGGGAGAACCTATATATAATATCTCCCACTGGTAGAGAATAGTATCCATCCACATCTTCAACGTATATTTAAGAAAATACATATGGTGCGGGTCCCTTGCCCCCTTTTTTCTGCTCAGCTTTCAAAGATATGACTGCATTCCGTATATTCACCAAGCTTGGAAAGCAAATATTTCTGGAGCTTGGACCTGACGGGTGATGCCATATATAGATGGTGTTGCCAAATAGAAGCCTATGGGCTTCTTTTCACATAATTGGCCTGATTCAGCAAGGCTAGCTAAGCAACGGTCGTTTTCTGCTCAGCGAGCCCTGAAACGCCCCCCTCTTAACGTCCGCCCCCCCAGAATCCCATTGGTACCATCCTAGGGGATGTACGAAAAAAACATCCCCTCGCATATGGTTGAAGAGGAGACAAATCATTCGATGGTCGACTACCGTCAAATGATTTCTGAACTGACTTTTATTTTTACTGACGTCAGCCACCCGCCCCCGGCAGGCATCAGCTCGTCCGCATACCCAGGGGAACACCCAGTGTTTTCATAGGGTTGCCCATAAAATGCTGGGTTTTCCAATGGTCCAGCCTTGTTTCCTCCCCCTGTCCGGCCCGCCTTCCCACAAAGAACGACCTGGTGAGTCGGTCCTGAGGGTCAGAAATGCGTATGCGCAAACCTCGACCATCGGGGCTGAGGACAAATTTGGATTGCTTTGAGTAATATGAATCGGCCACAATATCAAAAGTGGGACCAAAATGGATCTTGCCCATTGTTGCTCACAGCTAACACATTAACTGGCCAATGGTTGCATCTGTGCAGAAGTTCTCCTGGGTCATACAATTTTAAACCACCAGTCATGAAGCTACACATATATCGTGTTAAAGACACTTAGGCAGACTTATAGCCATGGCAACATCTGCTATGGGGCCCTACAGTTCAAAAGTCATCTCTGGAAAATGAGAGACAGAGTGCACTACTTTTAGTCTTGGTTTCAGAGTCCCTTAATCTCCACGCTCCTGTCATTTATTTTAGAAATGTACAATAATTCTCAGACAAAAACAGGATTTACTTTAAATTAGGGAAGCTAATCCCGGGATCCTGCCGATCCCGATCCCGGGATTGGCTACCCCACTTTAAATCGATTATTTTGAGTAGTCTATTTTCATATACAATATGTTAGTGAAGGTTTAGGTCACAGTTGCCACTGCTTATAATCTTTGTGAAAAATGTCTCTCTTAATTGTTTACTAAAATGAGCCTCACTTGCTTATTGTTTCCTGCCACACGTCTCGCTTGCTTGTTGTTTCATGTTACGCGCTTCAATTTCTTTTTATTTCTCCTTCATCCATTATATGTCACTGTAGTTGCAGTGAGGAATAGAAGGGGGACTGCAGGGAGTATGGTCACTTTAAATGAAAATTTATGTGGCCAATGTCTCCCCTTCTACTTTCACTCTCAGGCAGTCTTTACTTGTGCCCTGGTCAAACTTCTGGATTCTCTCACTGTCCAATGTATTTGAAGAGAAATCTTTTTTAATATACCTCCAATCAGCAATAGGATGGGACAGACAGCGTCTGCCACTGCCTGACCCTGCCGTTGGAGCTGCCAGGGGGACAAGGTCACAGCTGCCTGAGGCTCGCGCCCTAGTCCACTTCTGCTGAGACCACAGTCTCTGGAGTTGTAACAGACACCGCCATGTGAGGCGCATGTTTCGATCCTCCCCCAGCCACTGGCCAGCCTGGGCAGTTGTGAGTATAGCCTGAACCCCCTCTGGAGAGGGGGCCAGGTAACATAAAAACTGCGGCCCTTGGTGCCCTTTTTTTTTTTTTAAATCCGCAATTGTAGGAGACGGCTGGCCAGGAGGGTGGAGTTTACCCCGGGGTTTGCTCCAAGCTGCCCCGGCACTTTCCCAGTCCTCATGTGACCCTGGCACCCATTGTAAATATATCCTGGTAACCTTGGATGCGACTGGGGGCTCCTGACGGCTGCTGCAAGGCCAAATCCTCTGCTTCAGCATGTCCTGGTCTCCCTGTGACAGCTTATTTAGCTGCAGCTGCTCCCCCAAATTATGTGAGTCATAGCACCCTAAATATATATAGCACTGTCTCTCCTAACCAGTGATTCTGTCTCTGGCTACCTATACCTGCTCTGCTCTTGTGTGTGTGTGTGTGTGTGTGTGTGTGTGTGTGTGTGTGTGTGTGTGTGTGTGTGTGTGTGTGGGGGGGGGGGGGTGTATAAGTATTTAAAATGGCAGGTGGAAGCTCAAAAGCTCCGCATCAAGTAGTTTGCAAAAAGTGTAATACTAAATTTGGGCCCAAAGCTATGCTCAAGCATTTCAGCTGTGTTCATACCAGGTGTGGAAACTTGGGAGGCTGACTTTCTAAGCTGGTGAGACGTGCATACCGGAGAGTGGTGTCTCCATCCTCAGGTTTTCCAGAAACTGGTACAATGTTGTTGTCACCCCCAGATAGACCTGATGGCGTCCTGCCACAATCATCAGTTGTACCTATGCTGCACTCCGTCTCGTGATCCAGCGGCGGTGGGGGGTGGATGCCCTTACAGAACCCTGGCCTTACCAGTTTGTTTACCTCTTTCCGTCCTTCCCATTGTTGCCTCGAATCCTGCAACGTACTTGGATGGAGGAAGTCATGGTTTTCTTGGTGGCGCCAGACTGGCCTCACCGGTCCTGGTACACCAGCCAAATGTCTCTGTTAATTGATGAACCATGGCCGCTTCCTCTTTAAGAAGACCTCCTCAGTCAGGGCCCTTTCATCCAGACTTAGGGCATCTTCATTTGACAGGATGGCTACTGAGAGGTCCATCCTAAGACATGCTGGCATCCCTTCGGCGGTCATCCCTTCGATTATGCGTGCCAGGAAGGAGATTATGTCAGTACACTACTATTGAATTTGGCATGCCTACGTCTCCTCATTGTTTGAACCTTTGGAAGACATGGATTTAAAATATCTCATGTGGAAGATGGTGCTTCTGCTGGTCTTGGCTTCGTCCAGACGTGTCTCCGAACTGGGAGCTCTTTCCTGTAGACCTCCCTATATAGTTTTTCATACGGACTGCGCGGAACTCCGTACTTGTCTCTCCTTTCTTCCTAAGGTGGTAACAGCCTTCCATATCAACCAGCCTATATTGGTTCCAGTGTTTTCAGAGGATTCTTCTGATGCCAGGTTTCTCTATGTGGTTCACACTCTCTGCATTTATGTGGCCAGAATGGCTTCCATTAGGAAATCGGATGCCTTGTTTGTCGTTTATGATTCAGCATAGTGCGACTGGCTGGCGCCAAAACAGACTTTGTCGAGATGGATTTTCCTTGCCATGAGGCAGGTGTACATAGCTGATGCACGCCTTCCTCCTTCGTCTATCTTTGCACATTCCACACATTCTGTGGAACCTTCCTTGGCAGCTGCCCGTGGAGTGTCCATTCAGCACGTTAAATCCTTTTCTCTGATTCCACAGGTGTCACTGGACTCTCTCGTCGGCGTTGTTACCTTGTGTTTACTGACCTCAGCCTATTGCAGTTTAGTTCTACTTGCTAGAGTTAGGTCCGGTTGAGTTTGTTGCATGTGTGGTTACTCTTTACTCAGAGTTGTTTCTCATTGTTTTTCTTACTTAACTACTCTTTTCTGTAGTTATGCTTGCTAGTTGCTTCCTGACACAAATCTCACTTGCTTGTATCCTAAGCTTTAATCTTAAAAAAAATATCCCTCCAAAATTGTATTGTTGGTTTTTCTTTTAATGTTTATTAATCGTGTGCTATTCAGAATTAACCAAAAACTCCTTCTTGGTGCTCCTGCAAATTTCTGTTCTCTCCTTCATTAATAAACATCTTCTAGATGGTGTTCTCTTATCTTTTGTGTTTGGTTTTAATAAATTATGTAGTCTAGAATTCATCAGCTCAGACTTTAGTGTAGTGAGGATAAAGTGCTCCTGGTTGAAAAGCAATTTTCTCTGACAAATGAAGAGTATTGAATTATGTGTCTATGAACACATAATTTATAAAAAGATAAAGTTAAAGTAAGATCATATTTATTGAATAAAAAAGCTACTTTTAAGGCCACCACACATTAGGCTGACTTGTCCAAAGGAAGCACCTGCCTATTCTAATATTCTGTTAGACATTCTGAGGACTTATTGGAGTACCCAGCTACAATACAAGCCGGCTGTGAAAACTGGTTCCTGGTCCAATCCTTAAAAGGCTGAACTGAGACCTACCTAAATTGGGACACCACCACCTGCTTACCATTGGGGTGCTAAGGACCGCATAAATATTGTTTGAGGACTACAACTCTTTCCTCCAGCGCGACCTACTCCTGCAAGGTTTATGGACTCCCGTGATATAACTCACAGTTTACAATTTTGGAGTTTGACCAGGGACTCTAACACCACCAGAATTGGGAATCCTTCAGAATAAGTATAATACCTCTATTGTCCAATTACATTATCATTGTGGCCAAATTTACTTTTAAATGTATGTGATAGTCACTTGTCAGTATAAATTGTTTTTGACTTTTTATCAATAATTTTATATAAAAATTGTAATTATTATTGTAATACCCAATTGATTCTATATTTGTTTGTAAAAGCGCTCCTCCACACCGTTTGGTGTGTGTTTTTTGTTCGTGACTTGTCCAAAGGACAAATCGGACCTAATATCCCCAGCAGCTCACAAGGAGAGGTCAAATACGATTAGACTCTTGATGTGCCATTGCCCGGGGAGCTGCAGGCGGAAGGAGTCGGGTGGGGGTGATGATGAGAGCTGGGCAGGGGGATGGAGAAAGCTGGGAGCTGGGCTGCAAGAGAGGGGGGATGCGGGACTCAAATAGGTGGTGGGATGAGAGCTTTCTCAGTCAATCAGTGGCCTCCAGTTTGGGTGACCACTGATTGGCTGAGAGCTCACTCATACTCATTTGTATGGGTATTTTTTTTTATTCGCCTAGGTCCCACCACCGCCCATCCAGCTCCCTCCACCGCCTCTATGCATCCCCCTGCCCAGCCCCCTCCAGCGTCCCCTGTCTGGTTCTTGCAGTTCCTCTCCAACGGAAGTGATACATTGTAGGTGCTAAAAACCACCTGCGACATACTGCTGATGCCAATCAGATGCGCACGAGACCAAGCATCGGATCGGATGTCATACACATACTATTTGGGCCAATTTCATGACCCGATCGGGTGAAATTGGGCCCAAAATGCCTAGTGTATAGGCACCTTCAGAGTGTACTCTTTAAGAAATACAATAATACACTTTATAATGCATTTCAGGCAGACAAAGTGAAATCCCTAAAAGTATCCCCGTTTTCAGCAAAAATGGGGGGGGGGGGGGGCCTGCAGCGGCCAAACACTCACACAGGTTTCACTGTCCCCGGCAGCATTGGCCCATCTGTGTTCCCATGGGAACGCCCAGCGTTTTCATGGGGATGCCCAAAACAAGTATATCTACATTACTTATACTGCTTTCACACTGCAAAACCTGCTTTGACCCGGTATTTTAAACATTTCTTTTACCGGGTCAAAGCTAGTTTTACCCCTTTCACACTGCATGTTGTAAACAGTATATTACTGGTTATTTTCCCTTTTTTGACCTTTCTGATTGAACCCGTTGTGAAAGGTACAAAAACGGTAATCCAGTAATATACGACCCATTCCCTGGTGTACCTGGTCTGCACCCCCCCCTCCCCTGGTACTTGTCCTGCGCCCACCCACCCCCCCCCCCCCTCCCCTGGTACCTGGCCTGCACACTCCCTCCCCTGGTACCTGGCCTACAGACACCCCCACCCCCCCCCCGGTACCTGTCCTGTACCCCCCCTCTCCTGGTACTTGCCAGCGTGCGGGATCCGGGCAGCGGGGTCCGTTCAGTGAATTCCGGGTCACATCTCCTCCAGAATTATCTCTGCTGGCAGTGCCACTTGCCTGCACTGGGGGCTGCTCCCATCTGTACATTGAGGATTCCCCCCCCCCCCCCCGTGTCTGGCTACAGGAGTACCAGGATGCAGCAGATGTGAACTAGGGGAGGTAGAAGGGTCCGTTCATTGAATGGGCAGTATGCAGCAGGGTCCCTGCGGTGGATGGGAACTAGTACTAGGAGGAGCTGTCATCCAGAATTCAATGAACGGACCCCGCTTCCCGGATCCCACGTGCTGGCAAGTACCAGGGCATGGGGGAGTGCAGGTCACGTACTGGGAAGGGGGGGTTGTAGGCCAGGTACCAGGGGAGGGGGGGCAGGCCAGGTACCATTGGAGGGGACGACCGGTGTGGGATCCTAAATACGGGTTCAGACCCATTCACACTGCACACATAATGGGTCTAAACCGTGTAAGATCCTTCTTTTTACCCATTTTGAATTACCAATTTTCTTGAACTGGTAATTTAAAACTGGTGCTTTCACACTGCAGCTCTAACCATTTTAAAAGGCAAAACAATCGGCAATATGCCATTTTAGAGCTGCAGTGTGAAAGGGGTATTACTAAGTACATTGTAAAACTGTTACTTTGTGATTAGTACCTTTTATGAACATAAGTGCATTTGACCGCTTAAATATTTTTTTTTCCAAACAAAACACAACTCAGCCCTCCCAGCCATTCGCATGCCTGGGGGGATTGCGGTGTGTGAGGGGGGGCCATGCGGGCGGCATCTGGTAGACTTGCAAGGCTGTGAATTTCAACCAGTCAACCAGAATAACCTTGTTTATATCTTGCACATGTTTTAAAATTTCTAAATGTCTAAACCACTCTGAGATTTTTTATACGTTAAGTCAGAGGGTTTATTTCACTTCAGAGAGACAGCAAAAAATATGTCCCTCTGCATCAAAATATTGTTGCTAGGAACTGTGGGTGTGTGTGTGATATTTTCCACATTTTCTGATCATGCCCAATCAAGTATTTGGTATGGTGAGAGTATGCAAGGGTAGTTGTGGTGGATGATGGGGCGTTAACCTGGGAGGCAAATCCAGTATTCCCCATGGTCCCCTTTATTGTCTACCTCTCATAGCACTTCCCCTCCCTCTTTAAATCATCAGACAGCACCCCCTTCAGTACTCACCTATAAGGTTCTATAGTCACCACATAGAACCAAACTGCACTAATCTACTCACAACACTTTCCACTCTCCCCCTCTTCAATAATCACCTGAGTGCACACACAACTCAGCACCAGCAAAATAACCTTAATTGATGCCTCCTTGTCCCTGGCTCCTTCTCACCTTACATTGCTTTCAGCCACCGTCCTATGATGGGACCTCTCAGACTCTTTCATTCCTGATAATGTCCCAAAAAGATGTTCTGCAGACTATTAATATTTGTAGCTTTAAACTAACAAATATGTCATGCTATTTACAGAGTGAAAATCACAGAGCTAGAGTACAACTCTCCTAAACTCTCCCCTGGCAATAAACGATGCGCAGCCATGCTGTAAAAGCAGCTATGTGGTACTAGACGTCCTGGCTGTCATGGATCTATTGGTGATAGAAATGGGCGCCTCTGGGATTAGGTGTCCTGAAGCTTAAGCTTATCTAGTTGCATAGTAGATCCACCCCTGTGTGTAATAAGTACAGGAGATGGACAACTATATCGAAAAACTAAACAATCTAGGGATTGAACCTCTCTATAAAGCAGGGGTCCTCAAACTATTTTGCTCTGGGGCCCAATCAGACAATACAAATAATGACAGGACCCCAGCAAGTTACTACAGAAGGTCATCACATCACATAGGTAGTCAGCAGACAGCACATGCATGGCAGCATTGTGGAGGCACAAAATGAATGATGGGAAGAGTCTAAAATAGCAGACAATCCAACAGACTTTTCAGACTCCTTGAATCCATGACTGAGATAAGAAAAGTCATCAGCCTGATGGTCAGCAACATGGAGTCGCAACCCACTTTGGGCTCAGGACCCACAGTTTGAGAACCACTACTATAAAGGATCACTGCAAGATCATTGTGCTGGATATCTGGATGGAAGATAAACAGTCAACATGGTTAAAAAGTAATCAGTCACTGTTTTTGGATCACAATTTATGCTTTTAAGCTTCCCATATGCCTTCTCTTATAACATCAGAGCACCCCACGTGCCCTACACATTCAACATGGCAAGTCACACTCATATTTTCCAATACTGATAATTCTTGTAAATACATTGCCTTGATCTCTCATAGCTAACAAGTACAATAGTGGGGGCAAAAATATGGTTACGGACAGACAGATTTTTTTTAAATAATGTCTGGGGACTGTAACGTTTTATTCCTTGTAAATATCTTATTAAGTGGAACAATTAAAAGCATCTCTACCAATGGAAAAATGAATGCCATACTATGATATTTGTAATGGTATTTTTATGTTGTGCTACCAGACATTAGAGGTCATATGCTTACTTTGTCTTTATATGAAAGTGCTGTTACTCTAGATTTACATCCACAATATATAAGTTACACAGGCACCTAGTCATTACAGTTCACTTTGTTCAACAATAAATTCTCATTATTTCATTATTGTGCAGTGGGGCCTATTCTCATTATACTATGTAAGGTTGTCCATCCATTTGCTGTGACAGGCAGGTGTTTTTTTTTTTTTTTTGCTGTTCCAATGCTTAATTTGGGATGTTCCAAAAACCAAAACATAAATAGCTGTTGTGTGTTGATAATAATCGTAAATAATTATGAGGGAAACAGAATAACACTGCAAAAATAAAGCTAAAAAAAGCCTACAATACCACCAAAACTTATTACAGGAAATATAAAATAAATGGGCTAATATTACAGTTGGTGCTAATTTTTTTCTTTTGTTTTGTTTTGTTTTCTTACATTTATTAGAATCCTGATCCTGTGGATGACAATTGATATGAAACAAATGAAAAGTTAGGCTACAGAATAGTGTAGTATTATTGAAAGGTTATTGTGTACCCCAGCTTGTAATGCACTTACATTGTTAAGGAATTATTCACGTACCTAGAGGTTTCTTTGTAAACCAAAAGGAAAAGCATATCACATATCACAATATGTTACGCTACGGTTTTCTTTTGTTTGTTTTGTTTAAGCCTAAAAATTGAAGGGAAGAAAAAAAGAAAACCAGGTGTAGTACCATTTAGCCCCCTTAAATCTTCATTTATATCAGTTAATAACATTTAAATTACTTTTTTTGTTTTAAAGGGTTTTCATTTAATTTAAACCTTTTTCAAAACTTTTTATATTAGTTGAAAAAATACCCTTATGAGTGTCTAGCATTACCCCCGGAATCCATAGGTTTCCATCATACTATCCACCACTCAAGTAGCAACTGATCCCCACTAGAAAATAATATCACTCCCCTTACTCTAGTTCATAGAATCTCATTACTCCTAAGATCAGAGGTAGTAATTATTTCTATTGATTCTCCCCCCCCCCCCCCCCCAATAACCAATAAAATACATGAGTGTTTAGAAAGATGGGGGCCTCATAATTAATAACTGGTATAAAATAGAATAAAATCAGCATTAAAATGGTTACATGGGCTGAATAACCCATTAAAAATAAAGAAAAAGAGCCAACCAGATGAATCCTTAAGTTCTTTTCTATCATTAAACTCAATGGAGTGTCAATGGTTCTTTGATGCCTATTTTCTTTATGTTATCTTTTGTCTTATTACTGTATAGTATATCTAGTGTTTGGCATTATAACATTTTTTATATTAAGTGTCATTTTTTTTTAACATAGGTCTCATTCTATCGATCTGAATGGTTTTGGGAAACCTCTCTCATCAGTTCCAGCTGAAAAATGACCATCATTGGCTTCCTCAAGTCCCAGTTCCTTTGTCATCTTTTTATCAGCTATGTGTTTATTGGAACTGGACTTATCATTAATTTTATTCAACTTTTTACTCTTCTCATTTGGCCTTTTAACAAGCAACTCTACAGGAAGATCAACTGCAGACTGGCGTACTGCATATCAAGCCGTAAGCTCCTTTTTATATATATCTAGTTAACATGTAATCTTTGTATGTTATGTATGTAATGATGTTTAAACTTGTAAACAGTGGCAGGTATAAATATTTATATTGTATACATTACCCGATCCCCTCCGAAGCCGATATTGGCGGTGGCAGGGACCCAGGCTTATCTATAGCATGTTTCTAGGATGCACCATTCCTAGCCCTATTCTGGCTAGCCCTACAACCCAGTCTGCAGTTTATAAAAGCAAACTAAATTTTTAAATTCCCACCTAAAAATCGATGCAGTGCATCTGCAATGGAATCACAGCCAAATATAGGAGAGTGGTTCTAGACTTGGTATAAGACAATAAGTAGTGAGGACTCTTTCTGCATGTTCAGAACTGATACAGTAACTGGTAATTTCTACAGTATTGTTGCAGGACCTCCAGCAAGAAATATACCTTCACATAGAATATGCGCTGAATGTACAATTTTTTAAAGTACAGAAATCTGGAACTAAATGCCCCAAACGTACCCCTTTGTTGAGCCAGACCGGTTAGCCACCAGAATAGTTTAAAGATCTCAGTAAATGGATGAATTATCATTTGTTACGCAAGTAGAGAAGAAACCCAGACAAGAATTTAAGATATCTAGGTCTGTTCCACACATCTTGGAAAACTATAGAGATGTCGATTCAGAAAATGATTCACCAGTTACTGATGAAAATGGGATTCAGAGAAATTTGAAGCAACACCTAGTAAGTTAGATTTAGATCAAGTGGACATTTTATTGAAAAAAAATGTATAATAAGAGGAATGAATTAATAAATGTGCACATTTTTTCCTGTATATCTACTGATTAAAGATTTAAGTTAGAGGAGAGGACAGTTGAAGAAATGTCAGGAAATATAATCTTTTTTTTTAAACAACATATTTTATTTGAATTTATATAACAAATGTGAGTGACGCTGGCATTTTTAGCAGATATTGGGGCAGATGAATGATCAGACGATATGGGGGAGAAGGGTATCAGCGCACATTATGTGCACTGATTCTGCTTCTCCCCCATTTATGATGGCACCAGCATGTGGTAATGGACAGGGGTGCTATGCGCCCCTGTCCATATCAGCGCAGCTATCTAAATGATAGCAGGCCGAATGTATGAACGGTCAGCCTCGCTGACCATTCCGCCCGCTGCTGCTTTTGGGTTCGCCAGCAGCAGGCTGGCGAAGCCCTATCTAAACAACAGGGACGGGTCGTGGAGCAGCGAGATCCTGCGCATGCCCAGTGCAGCCGGCCGGGGGACAGGAGACAGCACATCAGTGTAAACTGTGTCCCTCTGCGCTTCCCATCCCCAGCAGTGGATGTTCCCCTGTCCCCGCACGCTTTGTCAGTTGTAACCAGAGAATAAGCAGTTGTAATCTGAGAATAGCAGTCAGCACACCCTATGATGAGGTGATTTCTCGCTGTGGCAGTGAAAGAGTTTGTGCAGCGTGTCCATGGGTCACGGCAGTTATCCCCGCCGGAGGAAGCTGTCAATCACTGCCAGAGAGTTGCCTGTATGTAGCGCCACAGCGCTACATACAGGGAGGTTTGTCTGGCTCTCTGCTTGGAATCCTCTCACCATGCCGGGGATTCCCTCTCACTGCACCGGGGCTCCCTCTCTCCAGCACAATGAGGAGGAGGGGGTGGGGTAATCCCCCCTGGCAACGAGCATGTACCCCTGGCAAAGAGCTTGTACCCCTGGCAAAAAACATGTACACCTGGCAACGATCAGGCAACCCTTGGCAATGAGAATGTAACCTGGCAACGAGCATGTACCATGGCAATGAGCATGCAGCCCCTGGCAACAAGCGTGCAACCTGTAGCAATGAGCGTAACTTATGTGGAATAACATGTAATGGGCAATATGGCGTTTGGTATATGTAATGGGCATTATGGCTTGTGGTATTATATGTAATAGGTATTACGGCATGGAATAATGTGTAATGGGCATTATGGTGTGTGTGTGGCATAACGTGTAATGGGCATTGCAGCATGTAATGGGTGTGTGATGTGTAGTAGGCATTACAGTGTAAATTTTCAGTGTGCATTTTTATTGTGTGTTTGGTGGTGTGGGCTGAGAGACTTTTTATTTTTTTTGCAATAAATGCCAATAGGCAATGCTAAACACGCCCCTATTACAGTGCATCGCCCCACTATTATTATTGCGAAGACCCCCCTACCCGGCTACTTCTTGATGCTACCCGGCTGTAAAAATGTTCTGGGGAGAACATTGCATCTTTCACAGAGATGTTGGCACTCAAGGGGTTAAATACCACATGCAGACAACAGAAAGAAATCAAATGTAAAAAGCCATGTACATATATAAGGATGGACTGGATTCAGTATGAAATCCCGGCGGTCGGGATCCCGGCGTTCAAAATCCCGACGCCGGAATCCCGACCACCGAAATCCCAACAAGGGGATTTCGCAGCGAGCCACCGAGCCCGAAGCGTGGCAAGCGCACGCGGATAACTTCACAGGTAAACGCATCCCTTCGCGGGCTTCACAGGTATCCACGTCCCCTCGCGGGGCTCGCTGCACTCGCCACGCTTCAGGCTCACTGCGCTCGCCACACTATCTATTCTCAACTCCACGCCAACGTGGATAGTGGGGGTATGAAAAGGTCAGAGGACGCGTACCGCCGCCCCTCGCGGGCTCGCTGTGCTCGCCACGCTTCGGGTTCACGTTGATCGTGGGGTGGCGTTAACTATTTTTGGGGGGCCATTTCACTGGTCAGGGTTTTTTTGGGGGTTCTCTGGCCCATTTAACATTGTTCCCTATGTTGATTTGGGTAAATTGAGGCATTTTACATTGTTCCCAATGGTAAATCACTGGCATCGCGTCGGTACCATCGCATGCTTTTTTTGGCCGCATGCGATGCGACTGACGCGATTTTGACTTTTTCAATGCATTTCAATGGGAAATCGCGGGCATCGCGTCGGTCGCATCGCAGACCATTAAAAATTACCCGCGATGCCCGCGATTGTGGCCGTGCTAGGAAACAAGTACCAATAATCTTTCATGAATAAATAGATAAGATACTTTTAATGGCTTGGAATTTGATCAAGAATTGATCAAAAGCAATGGAGGTTTCAGACTCCTTTATTTAAACTCTAATGTGGTCAATGGAAAATGAGTATCAATAATTTATTATAGTGTTTTTAAAAGCCTTTTTAATGATTTGGATCTACTTCTAGTACAACTCAAGCCACTATTACACATCATATTCTTAAGTTCCTAAAAGCTAGAATGGCATTCTTTGGAACAATATAAAATTAATTCAGAGAAGTTGATCATTCATTTCGCTTAAGGCTCAACAAAGCATGTATGAAAAGTGAACTTAAGGTACCATATATTCTAAAACTACACTCTACTCCAGCAAGCTAGATCTCTCTCTCTCTTAGGGCCTTATTCTAGTTCACTCCTAACTCTCTCTGCACATGTTACATCTGCCCCACCTGCAGTGCACATGGTTTTGTCCATTTGAGAAGGAATTTGCCTCTAAGAGTGAACTAGAATAAGGGCCATAGTTCTCTACATACTTTGCCCTTAGGGGATGCAGTTTAAATCCCGGCGGTCGGGATCCCGGTGTTCAGAATCCCGATGCCGGAATCCCGACAGCCGAAATCCAGACAGTTTCTCCCTCCGTGGGTGTCCATGACACCCCTGGAGGGAGAATAAATTAGCGTGCCGAGCGTAGCGAGGCACCGGGCCCACTGCGTGGCGAGCGCAGCGAGCCTGCAAGGGGGGGGGGGGGGGGGCGATCCACGTCCCCCCCTTGTCGGGATTTCGGCGGTTGGGATTCCGGCTTCGGGATTTTGAACGCCGGGATCCCGACCGCCGGGATTTCATACTGAATCCGCCCTTAGTATGCTGTGTCTTCACATTATCCTCTCCCTTTTTGTTTAGCTTGAGTACAACTTATTGGGGGCTTGCCACAGAGTATTGAAGAGGAAAATAACAGATTATTATTATTACTGATAATTAAATTTGTTCAAAATCCTCCATAGCAGTCCATTTTCTCTGAGCTTAGACTTTTAGATGGAACGTCATTGAAAGCCATTGTAAGAACCCATGAAGTATTTTGAAGAAAATATGACCAGTGACATATTATCTTTATAGGGTTTATAGGTACTTATATGTTAGTTGGGCGCCCGCTATAGTTACTATGCTCATACCTCCACTATCATACCTCCCAACTGTCACGATTACAGTGGGACAGTCCCGATTTTCGGGTCCTGTCCCGCTGTCCCACCCGCGGCAGGCATTGTCCCGCTGCGGGGGGTGGCAGTTGGGAGACCCCCCAATCTAATAGAATAGACGCTGTGCGCATGCGCAAAGCATCTATTCTCGTATAAAAATGAGGTTGTGGCTAATTTGCATACGCCCCGCCCCCTTTTCGGACGCTCGCGCCGCTTCGCCGCGCGAGTGTCCCTATTTCTTCGGCACGAAAGTTGGGAGGTATGCACTATCCATGTCGGCATGGAGTTGTTTTTATATAGTGTGGCGAGCCACCGCGCCAAAAGCGTGATGAGAGTAGCGAGCCCCGCTAAGGGAAGACGGAATACTAAGCAAATAGCTTAGTGGGCGCCCGACTAACATATAAGAGCCGGTTTATATAATATTACACCACTAATTATACATTTTAACATAAAATTCATATATAATTCGAGCATTAATAGAATAATAAATTAATTCCATTTCACAATCTGGTTGTGTCTGTATCACACAGATAGCATTCATAGTACTAATGTGCCTCCAAGGTGACAATTGAGGGGGGAAGGAGAAGGCACTTTCACTTTTAATCAAGATATATGTAACATACAGCATCTTCAGGCACCAATAACTTGTGTGTGATAGAAGAGAAGCACTCTCATTGCATTCTGTAACCAGAGGCACAAATCAGCTCTATGAACTAGATCTATTCTACCAGCAAAAGAACAAGCATGTAAAATATATGTTTGCTCTAAGGATACCAGAGAAATATTTTGCTCTTTCTGTCCTTGCCAGACAAATGATTTTCCCATAGGTCAGCGTTATATGTCACTTGTGGCTTACCCTGTACATAGACATGGTTAGTTAAGTCATATAGGCAAATACTTTATAGTAGATACAACCATTTAATGGAGTAAAAAATAAACATAATACAAAAGCATAATACAAAAGCATACCAAAGGGTTCACCAAGTACCCAAACTCTTATTCAATGTGCTCTCGCTTTTGATGGGAGTATGACTTAGCAAAGTCCGTGGAGGCTTTTTAATCCAATCCATGTATCTTCTTGGTTCAGTCCAGCTGTAGCATTTGCCCATTGCTGACAATGAATAGATTACATCAGCTGCCCTTGTGTTTTTGGGCTGCCTCTATGATGTGTTGTCAAGTGAATACACACACTAATGCCATGTTCTCACTGCGAAATACACAGCATTTCAATGCCGGGGACTGCCGCGCTGGACCCCCGTTCTCACTGCAAGGCAAATTCCCAGGTGAAGAAGTTCTACCCGGAATTTGCCTTTAAACGCGGCTTTTTCTGCAGTGTGAACGGGTCAACCCGTGTCTGCATACCCGGATGTCAGACACGGGTAAAAAGAAGGGTTTTACCTGTGTATGAGATCCGGGTATGTGACCCGTTCACACTGCCAAAAATCCTGTGTTACAAGGCAAATTCCTGGGTCGACATGCTAGACCCGGGAATTTGCCTGCAGTGAGAACGGGGTATAACCTAACAAACATGGTTTTATTTGCAGATCTCTGACCTGGTGTACAATAGGAAAAACTGTGTCATTGGTAAACACCTCTAAATGAAAGCAGTTACTTGCTGTAGCATGATGCCTGACTTAAAAAGTCAGAGAAAATCCTGCTTTAAACAAGTACTTACTTTAGGCTACTGAAATGAAAAATGAAATACTTAAAATGACGAGTCCTAATAAGAAAACAGGGCACAGATGTTTTAGAGTCATAACACTAATTTATTTATTACTTGTTTTAACCTTTATTATTTGGGTGTGGATCGTTTTATCGACCACACTTAGGTCGACAGTCATTGGGTCGACACCGTTGGGTCCACATGCAACTAGGTCGACAGGGTTCTAGGTCGACATGGGACAATGTCGACATGGATTTAGGGCTACATAGCGTTAGGTTGACAGGTTGCGAGGTCGACATGGGGTTTTCACTGTTTTTTTTACACGAATGTCGACACAGTCCTCATGGGCACAGTTGGCAGTCAACCTCAGCCCCTCGCAGCACTCGCCTTGCTTGCTATGCTTCGGGAACGGTGCCTCCCTGTGCTTGGCACACTATTTTATTCTCCCACCCTGCCCTAGTGGATGGTAGGGCATGAAATACCACCTGTCAGCACATGTCGGCTCAAAAAACAGTGGAATAAACCATGTTAACTTTGCGACCTGTCGACCTAACCCATGTCGACCTAACGCTATGTCAACCTAAGCCCATGTCAACATTGTCCCATTTCGACCTAGACACCTGTCGACCTTCAACCACGTCGACCTAGTTGCATGTCGACCTAACGGTGTCGACCTAATGACTGTCAGCCTACTGTAAGTGTGGTCGATAATACGACTGTATACCTATTATTTATCTATTATATATCAAATTTAACAGTCAAGTGTACATAGAAAATATTTAAACAGGCTTGTATTACTTACAATATTAGGGAAATATAATAGTAACACTTTCAGAAAATTGTTGACGAGGTGTCATGATCAATAGGTCAATGCACCAAATGGACCGCAGCGCAGATGTATATATGCCATTCTAATACTCTAGATTCTAGAGAATTAGAATGGCTTATATACCTCTGTGCTGTGGTCCAATTGGTGCATTGACCTATTGTCTCTGCTACTCCATAACTTACCAGCTCCAGCCTGGTTGATAAAGAGACTGTATTCTAACATCTGGTTCCAGTCGGTCATCTATCTGGTTCAAGTCTGCCCTCTACAGTCACTCTATTCCTGTCATCACTCTAGTACCAGTCTCAGAAATTTCTAACTCCAATCCAGTTGCCGTCCCAGATCAAGTCCAGCTTTATACCAAACCCAACCCATTCTTCAAACCTTTGGTATTCCAGTTGTCAACCCAGGAACAGCTAAAAGTGTTGCTGACTCCATTCTACTCATCTACCTGGATCTAGATATACATATATTCCGCTCTAGCTCAGTTCCAGCAATCCAAGCCTCATACTGCTTCTAGTCTCCATTGTTTGTAAAGTAAAGTTATCTCTTTATTTAATTCATTCTTCGGGTCAGCCACTGCTAGAGCACCAACAATTCCAGTCCACTCATCTATAGTTCATACTGTGCCCATCTTTCTCTGAATTCCATAAGAAGGTGCTGAATTAGGCCACGTGCACCCTCCACACACCTACAGCTCCAGTATCACATGCCTCAGGCATGCAATGAGGGAAGGGAAGCCATCATGATGGCTCATGATTGGCCAGAAAAGGTATCTGCTATTTAAGTTCAAGTGGAGCAACTATCATTTAATGATTGGTTTCTAATTAATGCTCTTGTTAATCATTTAGACGTTGAGCCTCTCATGGACTGGAAACATTCCATTTCTAAAGCTTCTAAAAAAGGAGATGATGTTGCCCGTAGCAACCAATCAGATTCTATCTATCATTTGTCTGTTGCATCCTAGAAAATGATTGGTTGCTATGGGCAATAGCACTTTTTACATTTTTAAAAAGCTTCAGTAAATTTACATTAGAGTTTCAAGAAAATAGCATTCATTAGGGTTATTTCTCCTTAGATAGGAAAAAATAATCTTTTTTATATAAATTGGCCAAAAGAGTATCATTTTTTCTAATCAACATCAAATAATAAATTAGGTATTGTCATTAACCATCATTGAAAAATGAGGGATGTTGTGCATAGACTACTAATAATAACTGAACTTGAAAATGTTAATGTCTTTTTATAAACACATATAGGGCTCGGTTTACATACTGTAACCATTTTTGCACTTGCTAAAGGGGTTATATCATTCTTTTAGTATTCAACAAACAGCAGTAAACTAAATTCACTGATACTAATACTTCTCTAGCCACCTATAGAAGTGGTTATAGATTGCTGGCAATGTGGACCCAGCGTTGCCTTTCCAGTAACAATGAAGCCCTCCAGGCATTGCTGGGTCCCCGCCAGGTGAAACCATTTGCAGACTGGGTGTTGCACATGACACAGAAGTTTGTTGCCAGCAGAAAGATACCGCAGAGATGGGAGCAGGGCAGGTGACAGGGGGGGTCAAGGGGGACAAGTGTGACGGGCCCCAGAGATCTGAAGGGCCCCAGAGTTTCCATACCCCGGCACGGCCAATGCCTGTACTAGCTGGCCTGTCAGTGACCCTTGTGGCCCGGCCGTCTACTGTGCACCATCTGTTTTTGGCTGAGTTTGACTGACTCACTGTGTGCCGCTGCCGTCTACTGTGTGTGCACCCTGCCATATACTCTGTGTGTGGGTACGGCCTGGGGCCGCAGGTGCACAGCCGTACCCGCCGCTGGTGCTTTGGCCTCAGTCTCTGGCTCCTGTACTTTTACTGCACATGCGCGGGTCGTCTGTTCCGCACTCTGCGAAAGACCTGCCCTGCCTGCTCGTAGTGCTCAGCATTCTTTTGTGAAAGTGACAGGCCAGCAGCAGCAGGAGCCAGCAGGAAGCAGCAGCCAGGAGCCAGCAGGAAGCAGCAGCCAGGAGCCAGCAGGAAGCAGCAGCCAGGAGCCAGGCCAGCAGGACTGGGAACGAGAAAAGTCTGCACCTGAAAGCAGGATCTGGAGCAGCGAAAGATTAAATGAGGCTCATGCAGAAGAGCGTTGTGTGGATTTGGGATTTGGTGGGGGGGCCCAGAAATATCATTGTACGGGGCCCCGAGATTTCTGTTGCCGGCCCTGGATGGGAGACCTCGCTGGACCTTGTGGGGATGTGAGTAATGCTGAATACCAGCTGCATTTTCATGAGTATTACAATGATACTAAACAAAAAATTGGACCCATAATGTGTAGTAATAATATGGTAAATCAACAACAACAACATTTTTGGTACTTATGTAGTATCTGGGCGCCCGATTTTAAAATCGGGTCGGAAAAATCGCATCGAATCGCATCCGATATCGCATGCAATCCGATGCGATTTTCCATAGGATTCAATGTTAACATAGTCCTGTTCATTTCCCCACTATCCAAGTGGGCATAGAGTTGATTTTATAAAGTGTGGATGTTTTCCGCGTCCCCTCGCGGGGCTCGCTGCCTCGCCACGCTTTATAAAATCAACTCTATGCCCACTTGGATAGTGGGGAAATGAACAGGACCTTGTTAACATTGAATCCTATGCAAAATCGAATCGCATCACATCGGATGCGATTCGATGCGATTTTGCTGAAAATCTGATTTTATGCCTTAAGAGGTAAGGCATACAATCACAAAATCGGGTGCCCAGATACTACATAAGTACCAAATTTTCTATAGTTATTGCTGTTATTATCTAGTGATCACTTAAGGTGCCCACACATGCACCGATCCCGGCGGTGCGATGCTATGCGATGGGGTGCGCGCATACTTTTGTACTAGCTTTTTCTAGCACAGCATCGCATCGCATGCACATCGCATGCACAAGGCATACGATGCGATGCTATGTGTGCTAGTTAAGCCCACAACGCATGCCGGGATCGGTGCGTGTGTGGGCACCTTAAGGGGGCACATTGTTGATGGAACTTTCTTTTTTCAAATGAGGGTACCCCTGAGCAGGGTTGCATGATTTCAATCAAATGATTAAATCATTGATTCATATTAAATGATTAAATCATGTTTTAAATCAAAATCTTAAAAAAACTACAACTTTTATTTAGAAGGAGATAGACTAAAAGGTATTTAGCGTTTGCTCATCATCAACTTTCGTGCATTCATAAAACCATTTGCACCGTACATGTTTAAAGTGGACACTTTACGCCAAGTATCTCCACTAGCCTGGTAGACACTTCTGTAGTAAATCTTCTGAAGCAGATGTTCACGGTAGTTTCATCAAGTTGAAACGATTTTTTTAATGTATGGTTTTGTAAAATCCAAAACACGCAACGGATTGGGAAATTAAAAAGCAACTAAGCATGCTACAGAGACTATTCTGTTAAGGCCAAATGTGAGGACAGGGACAAAGACATTTACATGTTTGAAACAACTGATTGAATGAAATTCAGAGCCTAATTGTACTTCTTGATGCAATGATTTAGTGTGTATTTATTTGATTACTGTATCCATTTTGTTATTTTTTTCACTCAAACAAAATGTAAACAACTAAAATTTAATTGTCTACTTAAGAAAAAAAAAATCATAAGAAAATCCTATTTAAATCCAAAATATCTTCTTTAAAAAAATCTGATTTCAATCAAATCCAATTTGTTTTTTAAAATCCAATTTTTATTCAACCCTGCCCCTGAGTGGGTTGGTGCCAGAATGAGGGATGTAGGGCTATTGTCCATTTCGACTAATAGTACATGTTGAAATTGGTGATTACCAGAAAATAGCCACAAGTTGGCCACTCATTTGTGAGAGGGGACTTCACTCTTTCAAATGTGGAGTGCCACTAAATGTATTAGAGCTAGAATGGGGTGATACTTCCCTGTCCTGGACTTCAAATAGAATTCTGCAGTGCACTGTTCTCTGGTGTACATTATAAATAAAGCATAAATTCCTTTTGTTAAACTCGTCACTTCAAAGAGAGTGGATCCCTTCTTTCAAGGTTCCCTGAGGGTGCCAGAAAGGGCAAGTGAGAACACTTAGGCCCTTATTCAGATCGGAACGGTACGGCCCGCGTGCGGCCGTACCGCCGATGTTTTTGGTCTGCACATGCGCAGAGGTGAATCTGCGCATGTGCAGCCCCCTTCGCCGCAGACGGATTTCGTCCGCCGCAAAGGGGGCGGATAGGGGCGTGAGAGGCATCATGCCCTCATTTCCCTATGTGTACGCCCCGCGTTTCATGGGCGTTCCCATGCAAACGCGGGGCGTATGCATGGTAATGAGGGCATGACGCCACTCATGGGGGCGGAAAGCTGACGTCGCCGGATGTCAGCTTTCAGCCCCCATACAAGCTACCACACGGACGATTGTCCGTGTGGTCTTAGCTTGCGGGAGCTGCCGCGGCGTGCGGACCTGCCTTCGATGGTCGACGACCATCGAATGCAGGGGGCAGCTCCCACCATGGTGGAGGCGTAGCCTCCACCATTTTAATGCGGATCGCCAGCCGTCCGTGTACGGACGGCCGTGGCGATCCGTAGGGTGGGCGGGGATTGGTTTGTGCGGCCGGAGCCCCGTGTGCGGCTCTGGCCGCACCAACCAGAATAAGGGCCTTAATGCTCAGCTATTTCTTAAAGCTTTTGGAAATTTCTATATTGAAGCAAGGAGCAGCATTTATCTAGCTCCCATTTCTCATCAAAGCTGGGCAATGCTGGACCATGGGATTGCTGGTTGGGGCTGGAGCTGGCACTTAAACTATAGCTTTAAAAAGTAATCTCCTCCCCCCCTGCAACCCCATAATGTCAGTGTTCTTTAGGAGCTTCAGGAGATATGACACATTTTACAATAATATTTATGTAGCGCCCTCCAACAGGACTCTTTACAGACATCAAGTACAATGCACATAATACAGAAGATTTAGGTAATACAGAAACAGCCACGCCACACAGACATAAAAAGAAAACCTTGAGCACACAGTAAGCATAATGCAGGATTGGTGCTGGCCTTTTGGGTAATGACATCCACGGGTTGTGTTTTCCACCCTAACAAGGTGGGTGTGGTATAATTACCCGACAGTCGGGATTCCGACAGTCATTAGTCAGACGTCGGAATCCTGACTGCACAGCGTGGGGAGCGCAATGAAGCCCCTTGCGGGCTCGCTGCGCTCGCCACGCTGCGGGCACGGTAGCCAGCTGCGCTAGCCACCTATATTATTCTCCCTCTATGGGGGTCGTGGACCCCCACGAGGGAGCAGTTGGGATTCCGACGTTGGAGTAAAGACTGTCGGAATCCCGACTGTCGGGGAGCCGTCCGGCACCCAACAAGGTACAGGTTGAGTATCCCTTATCCAAAATGCTCAGAACCAGGAGACTTTTGGATAACGGATTATTCTGTATTTCAGTATATTTTTATATTTCAATGAGGTATCTTGTGGTATCTTGCAATTATGTTGTATAACAACATCAAACACATGAAATACACACAAATATATTTTGTTTGTGCATTAAAAAAAGGTTTCAAAATATGAAACAAAGTTTGTGTAGCATCCCAGGCACTGACTTTGAATGCCAATCATTTTCTTGCATACATTTTGTGCCAGTTATATATCATATCCTCAGAAGTGCTGTTACAGATGTCCCCAGTAGTGCTTTTAACAAAAAAAAATATCTTTTCACTTTTTGGAATGTGTGGTTTTCAGAATTATTTGGATAAGGGATACTCAACCTGTACCAGGTGAGGTAGCCATCTTTGGCGCACTGCATAGACTTACCCTGGGTGGAATAGGTTACCAATAGAAGAAATCACACAAAATGGGGTGATTGCATCGTAGTGTAGGGTCTCAACAAAACAGTCAGGTCCATGTATTTTTTATCCCAACCATAAGTGTACCAGATGAGGCAGCCATGTTTGGCGAACACAACAAAGGTTAGACTGTGGGAGGTAAGCCATACAAGGGCCCAACGCATAGATTGAAAAATGGACACTTGTGTAGTAGTAGTACAAAATACCCAGTATGGAAAGATTCACATGAACTATCTGAGGCAACCATCTGAGATGTACTGCTTAGGTCACCCCTGGCAGAGTGTGCAGTCAGTGGATTACAGGAAAAGCACATGGTGGGGTGGAAGTACACCGTATGGGAGAATAAAAGCACATAATAAAAAGCCTTTCCATGGAACCAAAGGAAAGGGCAAATTTGTGCATCATTAATGTCCTGGTCACATGGGCGAAGTACAGGTGGGTGTTAGAGTGGGGAGCACATTAAAGTCCACTGGCATTGTTCCTATTGAGGCTGGCCCTGGTGCTCTCCCTCCACATTCCCTGCTCACCCTGAGGGGTAAGCCTGGGGGCAGTCCTGATATTCTCAGCCAGAGGTGTGGTGGGACTGGCCTGGTGTTCTTATGGCAGAGGAAAGGAGAGGTCACATAATGATACTGAGTTTTGTGATTGTAATTCAGTTCTTCTGTAGTACTGTATGTTGGTTTGTTGTTTGTTTGCCTTCTGTTTTTCTTCGGTTTAATGCTGGTATAATGCTGCTATTGATTTTAAGCTGACCCTTTATAACTAGACCCTTCATATACTATCATCCTAAACATGTATTCATCCTGATTACTCTCCCACCCAGCAAACCTCCCCCTCTAGCAAAAAGGTGTTAATGACATCTAACAAGTAACTATCAATATAGTTCTAAGTTCTTGACGTAGCACAGACATAAGACCACAATTGCTGCATTATTTAAATGGCATAGTAATGATTTGTTTTTGGGTATGGATAATAGGGTCGACAAGAACAAGGTCGACAGTCATTATTTCACCCACTGAAGGTCGACATGCATCAAGGTCGACATGACTGAAGATCAACATTGGGTTAGGTGGATGGGGACATAAGGTCAATATAAGCATTAGGTCGATAAGCAAAAGTCAAAAGGTTCACTTTTTTGTCCCCCAATGTTGACACAGTCTAAAAAAGTGCATGGGGAGCAGCAGCATACTCCTTTGACCCTCTATTTTAGCAATTCTATTCCTCATACTCACCTTTCAGGATACTCTCATCCTACTGGAACCCACACTGAGGGATTCCTGCAATTGTAAAATTACAAACAGAAACCCAGTTGTGGAAGACTAAGACAGCAGATATCCTTCTACGTCCACCCTATATACAGTAAGTAGCTGAGCTACGCTCACTCCCCCATCTACACCCATCTATAGGCAAACAGGACCCTTTATGAGGTGCTGGGGAGAAGCAGCTGCCTCACACACTGTTGGGTGATCTGTCACATATATCTTCTTTTTGTCCTATCTAAGTGTACCTGAAACAAATTTATGTTTATACACACTCTAATCTAAGTGTATACCTACTACTCTTGAAAAATGTAATGTTATGACAACTCTTGAGTAAGTAAGGTAACTATTAACTATTCTAAGGTTTACTAAAGGAATATAAAGGGTGTATATTATTTACATCAGATAGCATTAGATTCATTCACTGTTACTAATGGTTTACATAAACCACTGTTTATCTCAGAATTTATAATTTTTTCTAAACTGATGTATTATTGTTTACATCTGTGTATTTTCATAGGCTTCAATTTGCTTAAACATTAGTCCTAAAGCCATTAATATTTAGGAATAATATATATTTTTTTCTATTCCTATTCAGTGTTTGTACCGTATGTCAATTGTTGTATGTGTTCCTCTATCTGGATTGTTCTTCCAGAATTGTATTGTATATAATTAAAAGTTAAGTTTTATATAAGTTACAAGCTGCCCCCACAATAAAAGTGCCTTTCTCTTTTCTGTTTTCATGAAATAGACTCTCAGGGGAGCAACACCACGTGAGTTACTGTCTATAGACACCACTGAGTTCGGACCCAAATTATTGTGGAATATATTATTGTTCTATATCAAAATAAAGCTAGATTTGTTCCAACGTGAAAAATGTCTACATGTAGCTCATCTAATACTTTGTCATGTAAACCATAATAGACAGACAAGGGGAATGCAGTGCAGTTATGTTAGGATGTTATAGGATTTAATCTGTAATGTGTATTGAACTGTGGCACTCTTTATTTGTACTCTATTTTTGTTATTTATTTATTGTTATGCCAAGTTTTGTCTCCCTGTACTGTTCCTTTGTACGGTGCTGCGAAACACTTGTGGCGCCTTATAAATACAATAATAATAATAATAGGTAATGTGTATTTCAGCTGCCTTTTTATATGATACAAGATAATAAAATACAGAGCTAAGTCTTGGGTCTTGTTGTTTTCACACTGTCTGGTGTTAATGTATATATTAAATGTCTGAAAATAAATCTCTGCACTGGAGATACGGAGGGGTAAATTTACTAAAGCTACTAAAAATAAAAAGAGGCGATATTGCCTAGAGCAGAGGTGGGGAACCTCAGGCCCGGGGGCCGTATGCGGCCCCTGTAGCCTGTCTGAGTGGCCCGCACGCCCAGCGGCTTTGCCGGAAGTCAAGTACAGGGGAATTCTCGCGAGAGGTCGGTAGTTCTCACGAGATTCCTCTTAATCAACAGCAGCCGGAGACTGTCAGTCCTATTCAACGGCAGCCCCGGGTCGTGGGATGGCTCCAGCAGGACAACTTGTAAGAGAAATTTTTACATATGGCCCCCCGAAGGATTTTTTTCTCATACAAACGGCCCTTGGCACAAAAAAGGTTCCCCACCCCTGGCCTAGAGAAACCAATCAGATTCTGTCTATCATTTCTCTATTGCACCGTAGATAATGATAGAGAGAATCAGATTGGTTGCTGTGGGCAACATAACTTGTTTTCATTTTTGGAAGCTTTAAAAAAATGTATCCCTTTGATATTGTTTGTGTTTTTTATTTTTGACATGCACAAACATTTTGTTTTAATTGGTAACAAAGTCATGGGAAAAGGTATTAGCCGTTATGTGTTGCCTACTTATCAATACTTAGGGTTATAATTAAACTGCTGCAGTGGAAAATTCAGCTACTAATAAGTAGGGATGAAGTTTTAATTTTAGTGTATTAGCCAACGGGTCCATAGATGCCAGGACCTTAACCCCATGACCAAGTATAACTTGTCTTTGACATGTACATTCAAAATGCAGAAGGTGTGTATGATTCCTCCTCCGCTCTGCTTGACTACTGGAGAGGATGCTGAACAAACATGGTGTCATGTGCCAATCCATGATTAAATGACATGGGGCAGAGTTTATCCTGTATGAGTAAAAAAACACTGTAGGGCTGTACCATTCTTTGAAATAAAGAAGTCTCACACAAGTTGTGATCACAAGACACCATACATTACAGAAAACATTAAGAAATCCCACAGTGGGGGTATATCTCCCTATCCAACATTCATTAACTTAGGGGCAGCTACATGTGAAAGAGTGTTGTAACATCTTCTAAATATGTGATATCTTAGTAATTCTAGTCTGATTATTACTAGACATTAGGGGCTAGATTCTCTAAGCTTCAAAAGTGATAAAATGGAGAGTGATAAACAGCCAGCCAATCAGCTCCTACCTGCCATGCCACAGACTGTGTTTGAAAAAGTCAGACAGGAGCTGATTGGCTGGCTGTTTATCACTCTCCATTTTATCACTTTTGAAGCTTAGAGAATCTGACCCTAGGACTTTTCCCCATATTAACATGTACACCCTCTGTGGCACCCTTCATTTGTAAAAAAAAAGTTCAGAAATCTCTTTTCCTCAGTTCTATGCAGAAAATGACACTGTAGAAAACTACGTTTTCTAGGAATGGATAAGATTTAAAGACCTGATTTGCCACATTATGTGATATATAAAAACAGGCTTCCCCTTATTTGATGCAAGAAAAAACATCTAAAAACAAACATCATCGTTCATAAGGCCTGATTCAGACCTGATTGCTCATCTGCAAATTTGCAGACAACACTGAGACAGAGTGAAAAACCATCCTCTGTAAATCTTCAAATTAATTGTGAAAATTTCGCAATCCACACATCCAATTAATCAATTGATTTTCCCAGACTGTGCAAATTTGTTATTGAAAAAGATAGCAAATTTGGTTATCAACAATCAACTTTTATTTCAAGATTACTAGTACAGATTTCTGTTTTTTGCTGATTTAGAAAGATCAGATTAATAGTAAAGAAAGAATCATAAATACCACCTGGGGGTATTTATAAAAAAAAAAACTTTTGATTATATTTGGTAGACAACATTTGACGTTAGAAAAAATTGAAATATTTTCAGAGAATTCAAAGATGACTAATGGACCATTTGCTGACATTAGGTGGATCTCTGTGATATCAACTCCATCATGATCTTTATATTTTTATATTTTAACCCCTTCCCGACATTTGACGTACATTTACGTCATGGCCGTGATGTACTTCCCGACGCATGGCATAAATGTACATCATGACTTTAAAGTGTCACCGCGTCTATAGACGCGGTGACAGAGGGGAGATGGCTGCTGTCCCTGACAGCAGACATCTTCCCTCATTGCCCAGGGGGGGGCAGCGATGCCCCCCCCCATCGGCGATCGCTGTGATTGGCTGTTCAAATGTGAACAGCCAATTGCAGCGTTTTCTGTGTACCGGCGAATAACGGCGCTCGGTAACACAGGGATCGGTGGTGATTGGTGCTGTTAAGTACAGCACCAATCACCACCGGGTGTAAAGGGGTCACTGGTGGTCACCCCACCTCACCCCACCTGCCCCCAAGGCTGTGATTGGTCCGTCGGACCGACGGACTAATCACAGCCATTACACCTCACAGAAAATAACGGAGACAGCCCTGCAGCCGCCATTCCGGTCAGGAACAGCGTGCAGAGCGGTCTCCGTGCCCATCTGTCCTCTTATACTGACCTGATCTGCGTTGGTGGTGTGGTGGCATCCGTGCTGCCTGCTGCTGGTGCTTCCTGGTTGTTGGTGCTTCCTGGTTGTTGTGCTGCTGCTGCTGCAGCGTCATTGTGTGATATAATTTTGTGCTGCTGCAGCGTCATTGTGTAATATAATTTTGTCTCTGCTGCCCCCTGCTGCCCCCCTTTTGTGCTGATCAGTATAAATTAACTGATCAGCAACTTTTTTGGGGTGCAGGTTTTTTTTTTTATATATATACCCCGTCAGGTTGCACCAAAAGTTTTGTGCCTGCTGCCCCTCACTGCTAATCAGTGTTGCATCACTGATCAGCAGTTTTTTTTAATTTTTTTTTTTTAGGGTGCTGTGGGGTCTTTTTTTTATTTTTTTTACACCCACGGTGATTTTGTGGGTGTCCTGTGGCCGCTGAGCGCTGATCAGTGACGTACATCACTGATCAGCATTTTTGGCACAGGGTTGATCTAATTTTTTTTTTGGGGATCAAATTCCTGTTGCCTTTGACTGATCAGCAGGTTTTTTTAATATTTTTTTTTTTTTGAGGGTGCTGTGGGGTATTTTTTTTAAAAAATTTTCACACCCACGGTGATTTTGTGGGTGCCCTGTGGCCGCTGAGCGCTGATCAGTGACGTACATCACTGATCAGCATTTTTGGCACAGGGTTGATCTAATTTTTTTTTTTGGATCAAATTCCTGTTGCCTTTGACTGATCAGCAGTTTTTTTTTATTTGTTTTTTTTGGAGGGTGCTGTGGGGTCTTTTTTTAAATTTTTTTTACACCCACGGTGATTTTGTGGGTGTCCTGTGGCCGCTGAGCGCTGATCAGTGACGGACGTTACTGACCAACATCTGTGCTCAATTTTTGGCGCAGGAGCTTTTTTTTTTTTCTTTTAACCCCTTCAAGGTTGTACCAAAAGCTGCCTTGAAGCTGCTGCCCCTTAAGTGCACTTACACGTGTTAAAGCACTACATACACACTACATACCCCCCGTGTTGAAATAAAGTTTGTACCCCCCCCCTACACTATACATGTGTTGAAACACTACACTTACACAAACACAAAAATAATAAAAATGTCCCAATCATCCCAAAGACTGTTTTCAGCGGAGGAGGCATATGCCCTTATTGCCTCTGACACTGACACAGCCAGTGATGTAAGCGATGAATTTGCATTCGTCTTAAGCTCCTCTTCCTCCTCTAGTGATGAGGGACCCCCTCAAAGACGCCCCCATAGAGCAGCTGAGACCCCCCCCCCCCAAATGATTGATCCCGTATGGACCCCACCACCAGACAATTTTGAGCCCCAGGTTCCTGAGTTTTTGGCCAACCCAGGAATCCAATTTGATACTACAGGCCTCAAAGAAATTGACTTTTTCAAAGTATTTTTCTCTGATGATTTTATAAATTTAATGGTGGACCAAAGTAATTTATATGCCCAGCAGTTTATTGCTCAAAACCCCACATCATCATTTGCTAGGTGGACCCCTGTAGATGCAGTAGAGATGATGACGTTTTGGGGTCTGGTGTTACATATGGGCATAGTTAAAAAGCCAGAAATTAGACAATATTGGAGTACAGATGTTCTGTACAGCACCCCACTTCATCGTATGGCCATGACCCGGACTCGTTTTGAGACGATCCTTAAATTTTTGCATTACAACGATAATGCACAGTGCCCACCCAGAGATGATCCCACCTTTGACCGGCTATTCAAAGTCAGGCCGGTCATTGATCATTTCAGCGCCAAATTTGCTGAGATGTACATCCCCGAAAAATTAATTTGTGTAGACGAGTCACTTATACATTTTAAAGGAAGGGTTAAATTCCGCCAGTACCTTCCCAATAAGAGGGCAGGGTATGGCATAAAAATGTATAAGCTGTGCGAAAGTACCTCAGGGTACACCCACAGGTTTAGGGTATATGAAGGGAAGGACACAAGAATTGAACCGCCAGAATGCCCCCCCTCCCTCGTAGGTGTTAGTGGAAAGATTGTCTGGGATTTAGTGCACCCCTTCCTGGATAAGGGTTATCACCTCTATGTGGATAACTTTTACACCAGCATCCCTCTGTTTAAGGCCCTTGGTTCAAGAGGTACAGCAGCTTGCGGTACTGTGCGCAAGAACCAAAGAGGCCTCCCAAAAACGCACGTTGCCCAATTACTGAGAAAGGGTGAAAGCAGGGCACAATCCACCGAAAATATGTTGTTGGTCAAATATAAGGACAAGAGGGATGTCCTTATACTGACAACAATTCACGGAGACAGTACCACCTCCGTCCCTGTACGAGGTACCAGTACCCACACCTCAAAACCTATTTGTATCCTAGATTACAATAAGTACATGGGCAGAGTGGATCTTTCAGATCAGGTACTGAAGCCGTACAGTGCCCTGCGGAAAACAAAAATATGGTATAAGAAGCTGGCCGTGTATATCATCCAGATGGCACTGTATAACGCTTACGTACTATTCCGTTCTACCAGCCAGACGGGGACATTTATGCACTTTCAAGAGGAAGTCATAAAGGGCCTAATATTTGGGAACCAGCAGGCAGAGGGCCCCAGTACTTCTAGTACTGGCCCCAGTACTTCTAGTACTGGCCCCCGTATTGTATCAGGGCAGCATTTTCCTAACGAAATCCCCTCCACTGGAAAAAAGGGCAGGACACAAAAAAGGTGCAAAGTTTGCTATAAAAAGGGAATAAGAAAGCAAACTATTTTCCACTGTGAAACTTGCCCCGACAAACCCGGCCTATGTATGAAGGAGTGTTTTATAATATACCACACATCTATGGATTATTAGGTTCATCATTTCACCGTGCTTCGGGGGTCTTGCTAATGCGACATAGCACCCACCATTCATTCCACCAGAATCTGTGCTGCAAAATCCAAATATCACTCCTTCCCTTCGGAGTCCTGCCATGCACCCAAATGGTATTTTTTGGTCACATATGAGGCATTGCCGTACTCGGGAGAAATTGCGGCACAGATTTTGGGGTGCTTTGTCTCCTTCATTCCTTGTGAAAATGAAAAATTTTGAGCCAGAACTGCATTTTTGTGTAAAAAAATGTAATTTTTCATTTTCACAGCCCAGTTGTACCAAAATTGGTGAAACCCCTGGGGGTTTGAAATGTACACTATCCCCCTAGATGAATTCCCTGAGGGGTGTAGTTTGAAAAATGGGGTCACTTGTGGGGGGGTTCCACTGTATTGGTGCTTCGGGGGTCTTGCTAATGCGACTTAGCACCCACCATTCATTCCACCAGAATCTGTGCTGCAAAATCCAAATATCACTCCTTCCCTTCTGAGTCCTGCCATTTTTTGGTCACATATGAGTCATTGCCGTACTCGGGAGAAATTGCGGCACAGATTTTGGGGTGCTTTTTCTCCTTCATTCCTTGTGAAAATCAAAAATTTTGAGCCAGAACTGCATTTTTGTGTAAAAAAATTTAATTTTTCATTTTCACAGCCCAGTTGTACCAAAATTGGTGAAACCCCTGGGGGTTTGAAATGTACACTATACCCCTAGATGAATTCCCTGAGGGGTGTAGTTTGCAAAATGGGGTCACTTGTGGGGGGGTTCCACTGTATTGGTGCTTCGGGGGTCTTGCTAATGCGACATAGCACACACCATTCATTCCACCAGAATCTGTGCTGCAAAATCCAAATATCACTCCTTCCCTTCGGAGTCCTGCCATGCACCCAAATGGAATTTTTTGGTCACATATGAGGCATTGCCGTACTCGGGAGAAATTGCGGCACAGATTTTGGGGTGCTTTGTCTCCTTCATTCCTTGTGAAAATGAAAAATTTTGAGCCAGAACTGCATTTTTGTGTAAAAAAATGTAATTTTTCATTTTCACAGCCCAGTTGTACCAAAATTGGTGAAACCCCTGGGGGTTTGAAATGTACACTATACCCCTAGATGAATTCCCTGAGGGGTGTATTTTGCAAAATGGGGTCACTTGTGGGGGGGTTCCACTGTATTGGTGCTTCGGGGGTCTTGCTAATGCGACATAGCACCCACCATTCATTCCACCAGAATCTGTGCTGCAAAATCCAAATATCACTCCTTCCCTTCGGAGTCCTGCCATGCACCCAAATGGTATTTTTTGGTCACATATGAGGCATTGCCGTACTCGGGAGAAATTGCGGCACAGATTTTGGGGTGCTTTGTCTCCTTCATTCCTTGTGAAAATGAAAAATTTTGAGCCAGAACTGCATTTTTGTGTAAAAAAATTTAATTTTTCATTTTCACAGCCCAGTTGTACCAAAATTGGTGAAACCCCTGGGGGTTTGAAATGTACATTATACCCCTAGATGAATTCCCTGAGGGGTGTAGTTTGCAAAATGGAGTCACTTGTGGGGGAGGTTCCTAACCTACATGGTGCCTAAAAAATTATCTCATAAAAAGGAGGCTCCAAAATCAAGTAGGTGCTCCTTCTATTATGAAGCCTGTGGTTTGGTCAACGTGCACACTAGGGCCACATATAGGATATTTATGAAAACAAAAGAATTGGGGGAATCAATTTTTAGTCACATTTCTCTAGTAAAATCTACTGTGTTCATTAGAAAAATGTATTAAAATTGAAAATCTGCTAAAAAAATGAAATTTTGAAATTTCACCTACACTTTGTTTTAATTCCTGTGAAACACCTAAAGGGTTAACAAACTTCCAAAATGCTGTTTTGAATACTGTGAGGGGTGCAGTTTTTGAAATGGCATCATTTATGGGGGTGTCTCACATACAAGTCCCTCAAAGTCACATCAGAACTGAACTGGTCCCTAAAAAAATCAGTGTTTGAAATTTTCTTGAAAATTTGAGAATTTGCTATTCATATTTTAAGCCTCCTAGTGTCCAAAAAAATTAAAAGGAGGTTGAAATAATGATGGCAACATAAATTAGACATATGGTCTTTGTTAGTTATTAACTATTTTGAGTGGTATGATTATTTGTCTCACAAGCAGAAAATTTAACATTTTGCAAATTGCAAAATTTTCAATTTTTTTACGACATTTTGGTATTTTTCACAAAAAAAAAACAGACTGTATCGACCAAAATTTACCACTAACTTAAAGTACAATGTGTCACGAGAAAACAATCTCAAAATCACTGGGATAAGTAAAAGCAATAAAAAGTTATCCCCACATAAAGTGATACATGTCAGATTTGAAAAAAGGGCTCTGTCAGGAAGGCAAAAACAGGCTGCGGTGGTAAGGGGTTAAGGGTCAAAAAAAGGATTATAATATAGTTTTCATGTTGTTTTAGATTATATTGAAAAAAAAAAAAGGACATATCATGAAAACCTGACATGCTATTTGAAAACTGGTAATGACAGATGGAACCTATGCAGAGATACTATTTGAATATTGAAATCTTGAATCACTATATTCCATGAATTGGAGAAAAGGGGTTTTAATTCCGCACTGAGTGCTCTTATTTATTAGTCTTCCTATTTTCACTTTCGTTTTCCTATATTGTTTTCAATATTAAAGAGAATATTTTCTCAAATTCTTTATGTATTTTTTTAGAATACGGTGCGACCCCTCTCCTATTAATACAATTTTTTATAGAGAGAGAGAAAGAATCGGAGATTGTTGGGGTGCACTCTGAAAGTGTATTATAGGAGACGTCCAACTGAAAAAATATATCACTCAAAAATGTAACCTTTATTGTTATATTTAAAAAAGAGGTGTATAGTTTACATCCTCTCTCATAAGAAAATAATGAAGATGTGCAAAAAAAGGGGTAGGAAATTGTGATTAAAATGAGGATGTGGATATTATTGTTCTAGCAATATTCATATATTGATGTCTGTGGAACCCCTATTTTATTCTATGGGATAGTTTATTTTCCTCCCTGGGCTTGCTATAAATATTTATAAAGCTAGTTTTGTTTGTAATTGCAGTATAATTTCATTTGTGTTTTACTGCATGTATTGTACCATTCATTGGAAACAAATTATTCAATTGTATACAATGTTTCAATAAACTAGCTGTTATCCACAAAACTGCAGAGTAGCTGTGCTTTCTCTTGACCTCCTATATTGGTCCCAGGCAGCGTTAAAGCAGGTGGATTTGTTATTGTTTGGTCATAGCAATAGTTTTGCCCACATAGGCAGTGTGTGATCTGATATAACTTTTCATCACTGTGGTGAGATCAGATGTTATTATTTTAATCACAACACTGGATTATTGTTTCAATTATTTATATATGTCCTGCTTATTATCATGGGACACAGCAATTAATGATGGGCTGCAATGTGCCAGTGCACACACACACACATATGCAGAGAGTTTGACACTTACCCGCACTGATGCGTCCACTCCAGTCTGAGCTGCTCCACCACCAAGGACACAGCTGCGCTCTCACAAAGGCGCATTTCCCCCTCCCTCCTGTGAGTAGCGCTCCTCGCACTATCTATCCAGGAGTGGGGGGCAGCGTGCTCCCGGTCACTGTGCAGTGCACACTCAGCAGTAAGTGACCTGGAGCGCACAGCAGCAGCAGCACCATTCACCACGACGGACCTGCTCTTTCCTCTCTCTGGCTCCTATACAGCAGGTGGGAGCGGAGGAGGGGTTGACGACCGGCGGCACTGCGCTAGAGGGCAGACGTTCTCTGGCTTGTAGGCTGCCGCGCATGCGCTGAAGAGGCGGCTTTCTTGTTTAAAAAAAAAATCGAGAATAAAAGGTGAAGGCTGGCGGCGGCTGCGCGGGCCACATGAAGAGGTCTGGCGGGCCGGATTTGGCCCACGGGCCTTGTGTTTGACACCCCTGCTTTATTGTGTCTTGTAATTAAAAGTTAATACTATTAATCCAGTGGTACCTAAACCACCTAATTACATTCAATATAGTACAAGCCTTCATATCTTGTAGTAGACAAGTACCATATTTTACAGTTAGGAATAGAGAGGGTGCCAAGTGGGATTAACCAATATTTTCAATCTGTGCTTTGTCCCTACCCTTGCCACATAGATCCAGCATTTGCAGAGCATGCACAATTTATCTGGGTGATCTGTAGGGTCCCGGGAGATTAGGTGAGAATTTTTGTTAATGGCAGAAGAAAATGGTTATTCTTTATATAAATTGGCATTCCTGATCACTATTTAATTGTTCGTTAGTTCTATTATTTACAGCTTGGGTAAATAATCCATTTATTTTTGTTATTCTACAATTTGTCACTCATAAGACATTGTGTGGGGGAAATTTACTAAGATGTGTATTCTACTGCACATGTGATATTGCTATGGGCAACCAATCAGAAACTACTTTATTTAGCACCCTCTAGAATATACTAGATATGTTCTGATTGGTTGCCCAAAGCAACATCACATGTAAAGTAGAATATACATTTTAGTAAATGTCCCCCTGTATCATTGAACCAGACCTCCAGACTATTGTTCATACTACACATCCAGTCTGTGCTTTTGCTCTGTGTTCTTAAGGCCCCCATACATTAGGTCGATTCGTCCAAAGGATAAGTTGGACCTGACTGTCTTAAATTGTATTTTAGCTGCAGAAAACAAGTCAGGAGTGAATATAGATAAAAGTCCTCAGAGACTTATTGTTCAGTTTCAGCAGTGGGAGTTGGTTCTTACCTGTCATGACCCTGGAGATTTGCAACTCCGTGACACATACCACTTGTTATTGCATGTTAATTAACGAGATCAAGATCAATCCACTTAGAAAATCTTTCTGTTCTTAAATTCATTTTCACATTGAATAATGTTGCTATTTTCTGATTCATTACTCAGACCCCTTTCACACTGCAGCTCTAAAATGGTATATTGCTGATTTTTCAGCATTTGAAAATGGTTAGAGATGCAGTGTGAAAGCACCAGTTTTAAATTACCAGTTCAAGAAAACCGATAATTCAAAACGGGTAAAAAGAAGGATCCTACACGGTTCAGATCCATTATTTGGGCAGTGTGAATGGATCTGAACCATTATATTGGATCCCACACCGGTGTCCCCCCGACAAGTGCTCCCTCCTCCCCTGATACCTGGCAGCTGGTACCCCCGCTCCTCCTCCTCCCCTGGTACCTGGCAGCTGGTACCCCCGCCCCCCCCCCCCCTCCTCTGATACCTGGCAGTGTGCGTGGATCCGGGCAGTGTGATCTGCACTGTCCTTATCTTCACTGCAATACTGTGTGTGGGCACAGGGCATCAGCTGGGCACATGCCGACTAGCAACCCGGCCCTGGCACACCTGCTGAACTATGCCTACATAGCCCTGTGCCCACACCCAGTATTGCAGTGAAGATGAGGACAACCTGGACCGCGCTGCCCCAATCCTGGCACGCTGCCAGATACCAGGGTAGGGGGGGAGCTTGGGGGTACCAGCTGCCGGGTATCAGGGGAGTGGGGGTACCAGCTGCCAGGTACCAGGGGAGGGGGGAGCGGGGGTACCAGCTGCCAGGTACAAGGGGGGGAGGGGCTACCAGCTGCCAGGTACCAGGGGAGGGGGGAAGTGGGGGTACCAGCTGCCAGGTACCAGGGAATGGGTGGTATATTATTGGTGAATTACTGTTTTTGTACCTTTCACAACTGGTTCAATGTAAAAGGTACAAAAATGGTACAGTAATTAACCAGTAATATACTGTTTACAACACGCAGTGGTAAAGGGTCTTTATGGCTCAGACTCGTTTTAAGTTCCGTTTACAAATACCGGGTCTTTACCCGTTTCTGCAG
The DNA here is from genome assembly GCF_055691185.1 of Crinia signifera. Classification (NCBI taxonomy): domain Eukaryota; kingdom Metazoa; phylum Chordata; class Amphibia; order Anura; family Myobatrachidae; genus Crinia; species Crinia signifera. Next base: position 129,620,048 of record NC_139219.1, read on the forward strand.
TGTGAAAGCAGCATTAAGATTTGTAAAATGTTAACCCTTTTACTGAGTTTCAGTTTAACGGGTACACATATATACAATCATCAGGCCGTTCTTCCGTTCTGGGACTAACGGACGTTCGATCGATACGATCGATAAATGGCCAAAAACGGTCTTGTCCATCCATACTTGGTTGGTCGAAGGTTCAGTGCTGTTTAATATTCATCCGACAGGATGGGCTCATATCGGAACAAAAGTGCAGTGTGTACGCACGTTTGATCGATATGCTGGCCGTTCTTGCGATTATACAGCCAAAGCTAGAACGCCCATGTGGGTGTTCCATAGCTGCATGATCTCTCCTACAGCACAAGAAGCATTCTCCTCTCCCCATGTATATTTAAATAATAATAATAATCATAATATACATGCACCCCATCTTTATAGCAGGTCACCGTATCTTTCCCTAGTCACCCTGCCGGCTGCTATAAAGACGGGGTACGCAACTACAGTCAGCCGGCAGGGTGACTATGGACAAATTAATTTGTGTTTATTGAACAAATATAGGGCCAGGCTCCCATATACCAGGCTTGACACTCAGTGTATTACTATTATTTCTGCAATAAACTGCTTTATAATAATGTGTCAAGTTATTGTATCGCTATTTGTTCAGGATATAACTTTGTATCTTTATTAGAAAGCTCCTCCAAGAGTCTTCTAGATGTAGTATTAATTAAATGTTAGCTGAAAAAAAATATACACACAAGGGGAACCAAGACTTGGTGTACTTTTATATCTCCCAGAGTCGCTCTCAATCAGCAACCCGGTGCAACTTATCTAGGTATTGAGTCTTTTGGAACAAAGTTCCTACAAAAGGACACTTACTACAAAGAGTTATGATGTCCTGCAGTGAATGGAGTGCTGATTATATATGATTCCTGTATTTAAGATGAGCAAAAGAGATGTCGGGTAACAGTGGCTTGTAAATCATTAATTGTTGGCAGATTTAGTCAGTGTCCCCACACACTCTATTAAAGCTTCAACATTGATTAATGTCTTAAAGTGATGCCTCTAATGTGTTGGGCAGTGAGGCATTAAATACATTAGTTAACAGCAGGCAAAGGGTTACAGGGTCTGTCTCATACACTGTGCTTCCGTGACAAACTGCTATAAAGACGGGGAAAGCGTCTACAGTCAGCCGGCAGGGTGACTATGGACAGATACGGCAAACTGCTATAAAGACGGGGGAAAGCGTCTACAGTCAGCCGGCATGGTGACTATTTTATTTATTATTTATTAACAGTTTCTTATATAGCGCATACATATTCCGCAGCGCTTTACAGAGACTATGGACAGATACCGCAAACTGACTGTAGTCGCGTACCCTGTCTTTATAGCAGTTTGCCGTATCTGTCCATAGTCACCCTGCCGGCTGACTGTAGACGCTTTCCCCTGTCTTTATAGCAGTTTGCCGTATCTGTCCATAGTCACCCTGCCGGCTGACTGTAGACGCTTTCCCCGTCTTTAAAGCAGTTTGCCGTATCTGTCCATAGTCACCCTGCCGGCTGACTGTAGACGCGTACCCCGACTAGGTTCTGTACTCACGCCTCTTTTTTTGGTATGCCCTTAACCCAGCCCATTATGATAATTTTGTTTATATATATCATGTCAATAGCCCAAATTGATAGAGTGTGTATCGTGGTACAATCTTTTTCTTGCGACTGTTTGGACGGGAGTACATCGGACGTCGCAAGTAAAATTGTACAGGTGTGTACGTGCATATCGGCTGTTGTTTGTGGATGGTCCGTCGCATCTATGGTCGATCGAACGGTCGCAAGAAAACAGGGATTGTATATACCTGTACGTGTACCCAGCTTTAGACCTGTTACACTTGAAAATCTAAGATAAAACATGTACTATTTCATTATATGTATATATATGATGTATAATATTTTACCACAGAATTGTGTATTTCTTGTGGTAAAAAGCTGAATGTCTTGAACAATCATGATTTTTTTTCTTTTACTGCCATATATACAGTATTTTCTTAAATCTCAAAAGACACCAATTAATTTACACTATATGATGTTATTCATGTTATGATGAGGAACTATCGGAAATAAATAGAAGATTCACATACTGTTCTCAATAATTCTCTCCCCCCCCCCCCCCATGGGGGTTGTTCTAAAACTTTTAATTAGTGTATATTTGATGAACAGATGCATAGGGGTGCTCCTATAACTTAAACTGGCCATAAATCTACAGATTTTTTGTCAGATCTGTATGGTTGGAATAAAAACCTGGTAATATCTGAATGACAGTTTTTCAGTTTTCCAGCATCCATTACCAGGTTTTTGTTCCAAATACCAGCCGGATCGGATCTGTAGATGTACTGTATGTCCAGCTTTACAATATCTGATAAAGGTGGTAACTAGCAGTGGCTGCTCTTACCTTTTTGGAGCAATGAGGGCCTCCCCACTCCGCTGCCCCTGCCGCGCTCCCCGCACCTACCGGTCCCAGCAGCAGGTCCCCTGCACAGGGCCAGCGCATGCGCAGTAACTTCATACATACTGCGCATGCTCTGGCCCAAGCCTCCATTCGCTGCCTTTGCAGCAGCCCCCAGAGGCTTAATCAGGTTTCCAGCTCAAGCGCATGCGCAGTATTGTCCGCAGTACTGCGCATGCGCAGAGCAAGTTTTGGGGGCTACCCCACATTTGCGCACATCCCGGAGGGAGGGAACACCTCCCAATGGGACTGCCATGAGTGACTGGCAGGTCGGACTTCCAATAGGAAGTCACTGACAGTCACAGTGAAGCCAGAGCAGTCTTACAGACTGTTCTGGCTTCATATAGGCAGAGACAGTGGCAGATTTTACCTGGGGGAGACTGCAGCCCATAGGGAAAAACTGCCACTGCTAACTAGTGATATAAAAATAGGGTAGAGCTTAGTACATTACACAAATGGTGTTTGTAAATTCACTTTTGGAACAGTATTTGAAGTGAATCTTGGTTACTGTATCAAAATTAGTAATTTGACAAATGTTTCATATAAATAATTAATTATGATTCCCCTTGTTATTATAAAATGTAACCTATTGTAATGTTTGTGATTTATTCCAGAACTGGTGATGCTGTTGGAGTGGTGGTCGGCCACTGACTGCACATTGTATACTAATCCTGAAGACTACACCAAATATGGAAATGAGAACGCTATAGTAGTTCTCAATCATAACTTTGAAATAGACTTTCTCTGTGGTTGGAACTTTTGTGAGCGATTTGGTGTTCTTGGGGTGAGTAAAAGGTTAATTTTCCTTCTTCAAAGTCAGAAATCCCACTAGTATCAGTATATTTTTATATCTTTAGTCATCTAGTCCTAAAATACACATCCTTGAAGCATGTAATTGGTATCTGTTGATTTAATAAAACATATAAAAATAAAGGAAAAAAGATTTACTTGATTTAACATGCAGTTATTATAAAGATAAAAGCACATGAAAGTGTGAACCTTCTAGGTCTGCAGCAATACAGTATATGTACTATTTAAGAGCCTGCCAATGCATCTTTTGTCCCTTGAAGGTAATGTTCATTCTGTGGCTTTTAAGGGCTCATAGAATGCTTTTAGATTGCTGATGGAATATGATTTCTAAAGGACTGTGACTAATAGGTACAAAGGCATTTGAAGCAGATTATACATGTATTTCTTTTCCAAGTGATTGCTGTCAAGTTGTGCTCTTCTTTATCCTTCTGCTAAGTGGATGCTTAGTTGAATTATCATTTGAGACTGGTGTTCAAGTTCTTGGTGAGTGTAATTATTCCGAAACACTGCAATGCATGCAGTATTGGCTTATTCTGCTATTGTGCATGTACATTCACCTCTAACACCCACAGTTACAGATCATGATTCAATTCTCTATAACCGGCTTGGTAAAACATAGTGCATGTATTTTATTTATGTCCCTAAGGGACCTACAGTATCATCTGCACATTCACTGAGATCACAGTCTGCAGAACTATATTAATTCACTGGCCAGGTACGCTGAACAACAATGGATGGTCATTTTTAATGAACTTTTTTCCATTACCACTACACATTTAAAGCCTACATAATACTGTTCCAGATACTATAATTATAAGATGTTAACCTATAGTAATGAAGTTTTTGATTTACTATACTATGAAAGTTGCTATCTTGCCACCTGTTCATAACCTATAGTTTGAGATCCTGTTCATACACTGAAGTTTGAGATCCCCAAAACAACCAGCGTTGAAAAGGTGCTACGAAGAAAACTAATTGTAGAGCTTAATTGTGTTTGGTTCTTCTGGATGCAGGATACTGTAATGAAAAGTTGCTGGCAGGGCCGCCACGGGCCCAGGTACTAGGGGAAACTTGGTAAAATCATGGCCCAAAAAAATAATAAGATTTCCCACAAATCCGCTTTGATGACCACACGGGGCACCGGAAACTGCACAGGTAAACAGTTAATCCCAGCCCCTGAACATGCCTAGACTAGTATCCATACCCCCTCTCCTCTCCCCCTCTCATATCGGCTGTGGCTGTAGGCCCAGTCTAGTGACCAGACAATGGGTGGGATGTTCTAACATAAGGCAGCCCTCTAACGCCCCCCTTCGCCGGGCATTGCATTATTAATAACCACATATGCTGTAACATATGTGGTTATTAACGCAAGGGACAGCTCTTGCGATAAGAGCTGTCCTTTGCGATGCGGCGCTGGTGCTGGACTTCCGGGTCTGTGACCCGAGAGTACATCTGCGCATGTGCAGAGCACGGTGCCAGCCGCAGGGCATGCTGGGAGGGATCTGTGATGGATCCCTCACACAGCACTGCGGTAAGAAGCCCATAGGCTTCTGCAGGGAATCGCCAGCTTTTGCTGGTGATACCCTCAGCATCGATGCCACTGCGGAGGGGGGACAGAGCATACAGAAATGCGGTAAAAAAACAGATAACGGGGTTTTTACCCCCAATATGTCCATATAGCACAATATTTAGAATTTTTTTAAATCTGGAATCCTGTGCATATTTTTGGTAAGTGCATGAATAGAGGGCATGATCAAGCATCATTGGGGCATGGTTTTCTGGGTAGATCCCAGCCCCTCTCTCAACTTTTTGAACGTGATAGTCTTCTTAAGGGTGAAGAAAATGGTTGAAAGTTGAAAGTTGAAATGCGCAGTATTACCTATTTGGACTGGCAAATCTGTACTTGGTAGATTGCTGTGGAGGGTTCTGGAACCTCACTTCAGACTGTATATCAGATGCGCAACTTTTACTTTCTATTTGTTATGCAAAATACTTATTTTAATTGATGTTTTCTGTTTAAATAAAGGTAATGCTCTATATTGGCTTCACATTTCATTTGAGGTTTATTTCCAATTTTACATTGGGGAAAATGAGGAAGACTATATTAATTGTGTGCAAATTGGCCAAGGTTACGTTAAAGAAGAAAACAACACAAATATAATTTGGATAACTAAATTTCACCAAATCTTAGTATAGTTTAAAATACTTGACCCCAAAAAAGCATGCATTTTCAAAAAAATAATAATAATTCTCATACAAAGAGGTACAGGTAGTGTTACCACCAGGATACAGGCCAGGCACAGAGGTGTTGGAGTAGTACGGCAATGCTCGCTTTCGGTGTATGCCAGGAGGTGGTGAGTGTAATTGGGACAGGGTACTGTGCCACCCCATCAGCATTGCTAATGAGGGCATGCCAAGACATCTTTGTAACTAATAGGGGCGTGCCCAAGCTTCCGCATCACTTATGGGAGCATGCTCAGTTCTTACGGAGGTGTTCAGCTCCCCCAACCTTTCCCAAGCACAATATGTTTTCATTCAGAGGTAGCCCAGCTACAGGCAGACTGTTTTAGCAGGGTGTATCTAAAATGGCAAAGCACATTTTGCCTTTTTTTAAATCGGGCTGGGTGCAACAGCATAGCATGAAGACTACATAGGTGAGACTGCAATTGAACTAGATTGTAAGCTCCTCCGAGAAGGACCCTCTTCCCTCCTGTTGTCAAACCCCACTTTTCTTCACATTTCACTCACAGCTCTCCTATACTCAAACACTCAGTGACCATGTTCGTCTGCAAACCCATCTCCATCATTGGCCTCAAGCCTCTAGTTGTATGTTGATTGAGTCCTCACTACTTATAGTTAAGCTGTAATGTGTATTGAACTGTGGTGCTCTTTATTTCTACTCTAATTTTGTTATTTATTCAATGTTATGCCAAGCTTTGTCTCCCTGTATTGTTCCTTTGTACGGCGCTGCAAAAAACTTGTGGTGCCTTATAAATAAAATTATAATATTAATAACTAACAAGTTGCATGACCAGCACTTCAATGTCCTCTAGACCACTTTCGTCAGAATGATTTACAATGAAAAGAATAACTTTATGTACCTTCTCCAGAGATCGCAATGGCGACGCCTCATGACGTCCCCATACATCTGAAAGTAAGATGTTGCAGTTCTGACAAGACTTTCAGAGTGTGAGGGAATTCTGTCTTGTTAGCTAATGGGATCTCCGACCTACAGTAATCAGGTCAATGTTCTACAGTTCCTGCTCCCCCTGTGTCTCTCAAGCATTATGCTCCTGCTGTGTTGTACAATAATGATTCTTCTTTTTTTTTTCTTTTTCTTTTTGGAGGGGGGGGGGGGGTGATTTTGTGTTCAGTTTAGGAAATCCATTTTAAAATCACCTATAAAATCCTATATAATAAATGGCTAACAATGCTCCTCACCTCTATGGGGGGGAGGATAAGTTTTTTGTGTACCTGAGTAATTAAAAAGTTGCTCTCTTCGGTCGCACACAGCCAGCGTTGACAATACTGTGATGTTGTTCCATCATTTTGACAGTTTGTTACTAGTCACCTATCAAATTAATGTAATATTGAATACAAAATAAAATAAAAAAATACTAATTTATTCCATATTTTATGCAAGAAGCTGCTATGGTTTTTCTAATTCTGGTTTGCATACATCTATGATTGTGGGACATCTGTTTATGGACAGAACCTACATCATCGCACACAGTGCCTCCTAAGCTGCACTCTGTCATCTTTTGTGGGCAAGGATTTCATAGACACAGGAGCTGCACTGTGTCCATCTCTGAATAAGGCCCAATATTCCTAAATCCACAATGAGCCAGATGTTTGGGTACCTTTTTATTAGAGAGAGATCTTGAATTCCTTTAAAACTGATAAACACATCTAAAATCATATAATTTGGACCTGTTATATAGAAATATATGGATGGGTGACAATAAAGATTGGCAACCTTGGAAGGCGCAGCTTCACTGTAATAATAATTACAGCACTTTATAGTATAATCATTTTTCTCTTTTAATAAAAAGGACAAATTGCATAATTACAGAAGTGCACTTTAAATACGAGACATACAACATATAACACAAATAGATAAAAATGAAAGAATGAAGAGGCAATGGTATGAGGCAGTAATATAATGTCTCTTTGCGAGGCTTCTATGGTTTAAATTCAAAGCCTCTTTGTAATGAGGCAGTATAATATAATTACCAGTCCCAGTTACAGGTGTATGGGTCTCCTCTGGATGTTATACAAACACAATCCCTTTTTCAGAGCATATTTATAAACCCTCCTTTGTCAGGGTGCAAGCTTCCTTGATTTGGGAGTGTGTTCCAGGTGCTGAGTATCACATAGAGCATTTACAGTATTTTATAGGCATCATAATCAAGATTTAGGGAATAGAATGTTGTCTAGAAGCTAAATCTTCGGTCTATTGTGTTTGCTTTGTGTTCAATCTTTAAGTTTCGTGTTGCTAAATCAGGGGATTCTATGTTCTTCTATGTGAAAGTACCAATGTTTTGCCATATTCAGTTTTGGGCAGGATTTAGATTTGTATTTGATTTTACATTTGATACTGCTTTTAATAAATCTCCAAATAGAAAAACCAAACAAAAATCACCCAAAATCGAAATCAAACCCAAAAATCAGTAAATATACCCCCATGGAGGTAATAAGTTATCTTATCGTCTCAATAGCTGCCAAATGCCAAATCTAAAGTTCAAGTGCCAAAAGACTGGAGAGGATCTTTTTCCGGCTCAGGGGATTCAGACGCCATCAAAATATGACTTAAGAATTTGGCAAGATCCTGAGCATTGTAGCATGACAAACATTTCCAGGGGTCACTTGTCCCTGGAGTTTCAGGAAAATAATTCTGGTGCTTGTGGTGCTGGGGTCTGGTTTCAGATAAACCAAATTATTAAAATTTTTCATCTGAAAATGAAGGAAAAAATTGAAAGATAAGAGATACACAATACCTACACAATACTAGATTGTTTTAATGTTATGTCTGATTGGTTTATGCAAGCAGCATTCTTGGCTACATTCTTCTGATTACTAAATGTATGGACAGCCTCATAGGGGGAAATTTTCTATGATGGCCATATACGTCCGATCCTCGCACAAATGGGTACAGTCGGAATCAGCTGTATACGACCCACAAATACGAATGGAGAATACAACAAATTTACAAAGCTTACGTATTCTCCGCATTCCTATTTTCCAATGTTGTAGCCATTACTATTTGGTGGCCGTATTTATATAGATTAATTGTACTTCTTAATTTAATATTGGCATGGAAGAATTAACCCCAAAATACACATATATAGATTGAATTATGTTTAATAAAGTAATAAACAAATAATGACTGGTTATCCAATAACTGATTCACATCCAGAAACATCAAATTCAATAGTCTAGACATATTGGTTGGGGGAAATGTACTAAGATGTGTATTCTACTTCACATGTGATGTTGCTATGGACAACCAATCAGAATTAATTTATTATTTATTTAGCACCCTCTAGAAGATAGTAGACAGAATCTGATTGGTTGCCCATAGCAACATCACATGTGAAGTAGAATACACATTTTAGTAAATTTCCCCCATTATGTAAGCTTCTTTAAGTAGGGAGATTGATGTTTTAATGATAATATAATATAAGTCCTCCTTAGAGTAGATGAATAAAACAGTTTGTATACCCACATGAGATCGTTCAATTGAATGTCCAGAATACCTAATGAAAGACACTCCTTTGAGGTAAGTAACAAGTTGTCCAACTTTAAGTCAGGTTTACCAAGAGTCCTCCAATCTCCTTGTAACCCTTGGTTACCAAGTATATAGAAATATATATAGCGTTATGTATAGCATCACCTGTGTACTAGCTGACTATCGGTTTTATGTAATTTTATATATCTTAACGGTTTCTGTAATATAATACAATGCTTATTGCCTGTATTCTCTGTTAATGCTATGGTATATGTTTATGGATTCATTCGTATATGGAAGGGCTCATGGAAAGGAGAAGGCTGAGAATAAGAGGATGTAACAGCCCAGAATGTTGTATACTGTAGTGTTCATACAGCTGGGACTAATAAAGCTTTGTATCCCCTTGGAAACAGAGCAGCCAGTTTCCCTGAGGGAAGAGTCTGAGGTAACTGTCAGCAAGGCTGGAGCCCACACCATCGGCTCCAGAGTTCCCCCAAATAGTAGGTGCTGGTAAATGGATTGAGTCCCATCAGTATTACCTGGACAGGAGAGGAAGTGACACTGATCACAGCAGGAAGCCTGCCCCCATTCCCACAGCAGACACAGAGAAGCAGTTCAGGTGACAGCTAGCAGTTGGGGGAGAGGGCCTATGTGGTACTGCAGATCACCCATTCTGTGACAGAGTACAAGTCCAGCTAGTGACACTATCTATGTAAATAAGACAGCAGGGAGTGACTGGAGGGGATTACAAGGAGGTAAAGGAACAGACTGAGGGTGCTGTAAAACATAAAGACTCCAAAGCTAGCCCTTGTGAGTTTGATGAGTTCAATGACAGACTTCTTATACAAAGGAGGAAGTATATTTATATACAGGTAGCATCCCAGTGTTATACAAAGAAGCAGTTATTGACTGGAGCACTTAATGATTGTGTCTGTACATAAGAGTTATTAAAGGAACAATGCAAAGTATGACAGGCATAAAATGCAGAGCAACGCAGCAGATATAGGAGGGAGAGCGTTGCTGTGAGAGGAAGGATTGCTTACTCAATGGTCCGGGTGTGAGCGGTGACTCTGCGGGGACTTGAAGCTGACAGGCGGCGTCTTATCTGGAAGTGAACAGAGCATCTGACCCGGCTGAGGGGAATCCCCACATAATGGCGTCATAGCTGAGCTGCGCAGGAGATACAGCCAGCGTCATTAGTGAAGGCGGCGCCATTACTTGTCCACCCCATAAAGGAAGTGGCAACTTAGAGAGACTGTGACAGAGGGGCAGCTACAGAGGTGGTCCCTGGCCATGACAGAGTGTGATGTGGAGGCGGACTTTAGATGGATTGAGTCCATAGTGATAGAAATACACACACAAGGAGTGACGGTGGTGCTGCCTACAGAACCCCCTATAGAATAAGGAGCGGGTGCAGCCATTGAAAGTTTGCCAGCAAAGTGCAGAGGAAAACCCTAGCTGATAAGGAGATGATTTATTGGTCAAGGCAGCAGTTCAATGTTACACTGCAGTCAGAAGGATACATCTATATATAAACTTATTGCAAACCTTATAGCTATGTATATGGCAGAAGGTAGTCTTCTTCAATAAAAGTACTGCTGCTATAGAGACTGAGCTAAAGTCATAATAAAATAGAGGATAAAGTCTCAGAGGATACTGCAGGTTTAACACTGGATAGTCAGAAAGATTAAGTGAAGGCTGAACCCCTTATTATACGTGAACTTCAGGAACATTTATAAAAGCAAGATCTGCAACTGTAAAACCAGAGTGTAGATATCATAATTTCTCAGCCGACTGTATTATCAAGGATATCATAGTGGTTATACCATATGGTCTTTTAGTATCCTGGCACTAGGAGAAGCTTGCAGTGTTTTATAAAAGAACCACATTCAACATAGGGTGTGATAGACTGTTACCAATTGTTTCCCCATTTAACAGACACTGATATGACCATATAATGGACCAGTGTATGCCCCCGGATACAACGGTGAATTGTTCCCTCACTCATCATCTACTCAGGAAAGTACAGCCTCTGTAGGGAAAAGAGAATAGCTGGTCAGGTTGGAGCTGCTAATAGGATACCCAGGATATCCCGGTCATCATATGTCGTGTGGATTACAAATAACTTCATAAAGCAACCATTTATACCTTTTTGCTTTGGTCATCAGCCCCTTTACCTTAAAGTACTCAGGTAGGAATGGTGGCAGTACAGGAACTGCAAACACTTTGTCCCATTGGGAGCTGAAAACACACACACCCTATCGAAGCGCTTATTATTATTATTTTTTTCTCTCCTGTCAACTCAACAACTAGTGTACACTAAGTAATATATACATTATTGCGCAATAATACTTGTTTGTTTAAATTATTTGGGAAAGGAAGGTATGACCTTATTGTTGACCCTTGTATAATTATTTTGTATATGGTATATGTATGGTAATATGTTGTATTGCGTATAGTCCCCTTAGTTAAGGTTGCATAACGTTTTATTCTTAAAGGAGCAGTCATTGAGATCACCAGTTGTCCAGTGGCAGTTCAATAAAACTCTGGTGCATTTAACTATATTTCTATGTACTATTATTATTATACTGTGAATAGAGTATTAAACATATTGAGTTAAGCGTTAAGCCATAGGGTGATTCCCCAAGCTCACCCGTACCCTATCTTTGTCACCCAAACTCCCAACAACTCAGTTGGGAGTAACCTAAGCTTGGGGTGGAGGCACAGTCAGACATTAGAGTAATCTACATTCCTATAAAGGAGGGTTACATTATGGAGGCACTGCCGAGATTACGAGACACTCAGAGCCTGTTACCGCACAGATGCTGGTAGCATTAGTCATTGTTGAGAAAGTACATCACATTACTAAAAATATACAAATATTGGAAAGAAGCAAAAGAACAAAGAAGAGATTGTCCTTGATGCTCTTGCTGTAGCAGTCGGGGGAGTTGGAACCCAGAACGATAATCCTGTGAATGAGTGAAGAAGTGGACATGTCAGGTGAAATGGGGGATTTAATGTTAGGAATTCAAGAATGTAAAGACAAGAAAGTATTTGGAGATGATGCAATAGTGATGAAAAAGAGAAGAAAAAAGACAAAGAGTAAACAACTATTATCTGAACTTCAGAAAGATGGAAGTAAGGATAGTCTAATTGAAGAAATGGCGGAATCCACATCCCCTGTTATATTACTGGATGATGGGAACAGTAATGATGAAAAGATGCTAGCAGAAGTAACCAATGTATTGAAAAGGAAAGAGAATAGTATGGACAATGGGAAGAAAGATGAAAAGGCTAAAAGCAATATATCCAGTTTGAGTATCAGAATGGACAGCCAAGATGATTGGAAGGAACCGAAAAGAAAAGAGGAATGGCATAATCCAGAAGTGAATATAGCTGAAAGGGATATAGTGGCAATGGAACAGAAAAGGCTGAACATTATGGAACAAATATTTACAGAGCAAAGTGAGCATGAACAAATGTTGAGGGATAGGCCTCGTGAAGTAAGACATCTGGCGGACATAATGGAATACATAGCCGATAGACGTTTCAATCATATCCGATGGCTTACAGCTATGTTACAGGAAGAAGTGTCAAGGAAGAGGAATCACTATGACTTACAAAATAAAGCTAAGGAAGACTCGATGTTAGTTTTCCAGTTAGAAAAACAGAACCAGGAATTGCAAGAGGAGCTTGCTGTGGTAACCAGAGAATTTGACAACTTGCTTCGGTGGCGTAAAGAAAAACTACCAGAGCTCGACCAGAGTGCCCAGAAGTCTATTCAACAGGAAGAACGAATTCATTCACTCAAATCTAAAATTATTGAGGCTTCTGAACTCTTGAAAGCTGCTGAATTATCTAAACAGCAGGATCAGATAAGTCTTTCTGAAATGAAAGAACGTCTAATACAGCTGGAATCTGAGAACAAGATCCTTGCCTGCTCTATAAAACCCAGTCCTGAAGCAAATGATACTAAAGATATTTCTTTGCAAACAGAAGAGGTGGTTGGTACACTACAGAAAGAAGTAACAGAAGATAGTGTTGATTTGGAAAACACTAATTATACAGCCTCTAAAATATCTGGAACTGTAGTCTGGTTCCATGTCAAAAAAGGCTATGGATTTATTAAAAGACATGATAACCAAAGAGATGTGTTTGTCCATTGGACGTCTATAAAAAAAAACAATCCCTTGAAACTCCTTTCAAGTGTCGGGGAGGGAGAAAAAGTAGAGTTTAGTGTGGTGGATGGAAGAAAGGGAGCACGTGCAGCCAATGTGACAGGCCCTGGAGGTGTACCAGTGAAGGGGAGTCGATTTGCTCCAAGCCAACAAGGAACCTGTATATGTCATCAGCCAAGAAGACAAGAGGTTGGAGGAGAAATTGTGAATACAAATAAGTGGCAAGACTTGACCCATTCAAAAGTTTTGCTAGAGAAAAAACAGAGTGATGATCATCGTGAGATACATCCTAATCTTGTCTTGACACAGCATTCTAAAACTCCTATTCAAGGTCAAGTTGTGGAGTATTGCCATAACACAAATGTAGAAAAACAATTTGGTTCAGCTCAGAAAAAGCAATTTAGAGAGGATGCTCCAGGAAAAGATTTGGAATTAAACACACAAGAGAACTTCAGCATGGGTAGTTTAGAGAGCTCAGTTATCCAAGCTGTTCCTTTTTGGCCAACAGTACAAATGATTGAGTTGAGGTGGCTTTCAAATGGGTTTACATGAAGTGTTAATATGTGAATGTTAGTGAGATTGTATTATAGTGAACAATGTAGATGGTGCCTTGACACCTACAGAGGGTTAAAAATGGTGTCAATGCACCAGGGGGAGTATGTAACCCTTGGTTACCAAGTATATAGAAATATATATAGCGTTATGTATAGCATCACCTGTGTACTAGCTGACTATCGGTTTTATGTAATTTTATATATCTTAACGGTTTCTGTAATATAATACAATGCTTATTGCCTGTATTCTCTGTTAATGCTATGGTATATGTTTATGGATTCATTCGTATATGGAAGGGCTCATGGAAAGGAGAAGGCTGAGAATAAGAGGATGTAACAGCCCAGAATGTTGTATACTGTAGTGTTCATACAGCTGGGACTAATAAAGCTTTGTATCCCCTTGGAAACAGAGCAGCCAGTTTCCCTGAGGGAAGAGTCTGAGGTAACTGTCAGCAAGGCTGGAGCCCACACCATCGGCTCCAGAGTTCCCCCAAATAGTAGGTGCTGGTAAATGGATTGAGTCCCATCAGTATTACCTGGACAGGAGAGGAAGTGACACTGATCACAGCAGGAAGCCTGCCCCCATTCCCACAGCAGACACAGAGAAGCAGTTCAGGTGACAGCTAGCAGTTGGGGGAGAGGGCCTATGTGGTACTGCAGATCACCCATTCTGTGACAGAGTACAAGTCCAGCTAGTGACACTATCTATGTAAATAAGACAGCAGGGAGTGACTGGAGGGGATTACAAGGAGGTAAAGGAACAGACTGAGGGTGCTGTAAAACATAAAGACTCCAAAGCTAGCCCTTGTGAGTTTGATGAGTTCAATGACAGACTTCTTATACAAAGGAGGAAGTATATTTATATACAGGTAGCATCCCAGTGTTATACAAAGAAGCAGTTATTGACTGGAGCACTTAATGATTGTGTCTGTACATAAGAGTTATTAAAGGAACAATGCAAAGTATGACAGGCATAAAATGCAGAGCAACGCAGCAGATATAGGAGGGAGAGCGTTGCTGTGAGAGGAAGGATTGCTTACTCAATGGTCCGGGTGTGAGCGGTGACTCTGCGGGGACTTGAAGCTGACAGGCGGCGTCTTATCTGGAAGTGAACAGAGCATCTGACCCGGCTGAGGGGAATCCCCACATAATGGCGTCATAGCTGAGCTGCGCAGGAGATACAGCCAGCGTCATTAGTGAAGGCGGCGCCATTACTTGTCCACCCCATAAAGGAAGTGGCAACTTAGAGAGACTGTGACAGAGGGGCAGCTACAGAGGTGGTCCCTGGCCATGACAGAGTGTGATGTGGAGGCGGACTTTAGATGGATTGAGTCCATAGTGATAGAAATACACACACAAGGAGTGACGGTGGTGCTGCCTACAGAACCCCCTATAGAATAAGGAGCGGGTGCAGCCATTGAAAGTTTGCCAGCAAAGTGCAGAGGAAAACCCTAGCTGATAAGGAGATGATTTATTGGTCAAGGCAGCAGTTCAATGTTACACTGCAGTCAGAAGGATACATCTATATATAAACTTATTGCAAACCTTATAGCTATGTATATGGCAGAAGGTAGTCTTCTTCAATAAAAGTACTGCTGCTATAGAGACTGAGCTAAAGTCATAATAAAATAGAGGATAAAGTCTCAGAGGATACTGCAGGTTTAACACTGGATAGTCAGAAAGATTAAGTGAAGGCTGAACCCCTTATTATACGTGAACTTCAGGAACATTTATAAAAGCAAGATCTGCAACTGTAAAACCAGAGTGTAGATATCATAATTTCTCAGCCGACTGTATTATCAAGGATATCATAGTGGTTATACCATATGGTCTTTTAGTATCCTGGCACTAGGAGAAGCTTGCAGTGTTTTATAAAAGAACCACATTCAACATAGGGTGTGATAGACTGTTACCAATTGTTTCCCCATTTAACAGACACTGATATGACCATATAATGGACCAGTGTATGCCCCCGGATACAACGGTGAATTGTTCCCTCACTCATCATCTACTCAGGAAAGTACAGCCTCTGTAGGGAAAAGAGAATAGCTGGTCAGGTTGGAGCTGCTAATAGGATACCCAGGATATCCCGGTCATCATATGTCGTGTGGATTACAAATAACTTCATAAAGCAACCATTTATACCTTTTTGCTTTGGTCATCAGCCCCTTTACCTTAAAGTACTCAGGTAGGAATGGTGGCAGTACAGGAACTGCAAACACTTTGTCCCATTGGGAGCTGAAAACACACACACCCTATCGAAGCGCTTATTATTATTATTTTTTTCTCTCCTGTCAACTCAACAACTAGTGTACACTAAGTAATATATACATTATTGCGCAATAATACTTGTTTGTTTAAATTATTTGGGAAAGGAAGGTATGACCTTATTGTTGACCCTTGTATAATTATTTTGTATATGGTATATGTATGGTAATATGTTGTATTGCGTATAGTCCCCTTAGTTAAGGTTGCATAACGTTTTATTCTTAAAGGAGCAGTCATTGAGATCACCAGTTGTCCAGTGGCAGTTCAATAAAACTCTGGTGCATTTAACTATATTTCTATGTACTATTATTATTATACTGTGAATAGAGTATTAAACATATTGAGTTAAGCGTTAAGCCATAGGGTGATTCCCCAAGCTCACCCGTACCCTATCTTTGTCACCCAAACTCCCAACAACTCAGTTGGGAGTAACCTAAGCTTGGGGTGGAGGCACAGTCAGACATTAGAGTAATCTACATTCCTATAAAGGAGGGTTACATCCTGCATGCTGCTGAAATGAGCTACCTTACACGGAGTGGCTAGTTCCTTCCAGCAAACGCTGACAACGGCAGATCTGGTTCCCGCTGTGCACTGATGAGGTGCTCGATAGGAGGCAGAAGGTGTTCAGGATATCATCGATTGGCATCTTTCCATTGGCTGTGCAGATAATAGACACAGTGTCCACAGGGTTATGAACAGGTCCGGGTAGTCACCAACGTGTTTCGTTCTTAATAGGGGCTTTATCAAAGACTCTTTTATAAAGTCCCCAATTAGGAACGAAATGCATTAAAGACTACCGGGGCCTGTTCATAAACCCATAGACACTGCGACCTCTGAACCTTGCCAACATAAATGTCACCTCTTCGCTTTAATCTTGGAATTACTGATATGTGTATACTTTGATCCAGTGTATGCGCTGTGAAAAAAAACCATATGCTGCGCAATCAATAGTTCGTTTACAGTAACCCATCATGCCCTATGTACCAGTAATAGTTAAAACATGTAATATACTCTAGTAGCAGAGGAAAACCAGTCTGGCCCGCAATTGCACTTCACTACACCATAACCAGCAACATGTATACTTTGGGTTAGTGATATAAGGTATTTTTTTGAGCTAGGAGTAAAGGCATCTAGCAGGTGCAATTATGCAGCTTGCCAAAACCATGTTAAACTGCAAGGGTAGTAAAATGTGAAAATATGGGAGTGTGCTAGAGTGCTAGCCCAGCTCTAATTGCAGCTTAAAAATAAAGCTGTATATTATTTGTGGGCAAAACAAAACAATTATTATAAACCCCTTGCATGGTTTCCCCATGCGAATATTTACATCCAATAGGTGGATTTGTTTCTAACACTAGAAGTGTATAGTGGTGACAGCAATATGCTGACACCTCTAGGTGGCGCCGCTTTACTCAAATAATATATAATGACAATTTTAAAAAGATCTCTCTTTTAATTTGGCTCCTAATAAATAATTAAATAAATAAATAATACAGTACTATCCTGTTTGTACTGCGCTGAGCTGAGCCACAAGCAGGTTAAATGACCAGAATGCCTTGAATGAAAAATATAAAATTAGAGTTAATTGGACATTCTGATACAGGTCTTTTAAAAAGAAAAATATTCCCTTACACAGTCTTTTAAAGACAGTGCCTGCTCAACCTTCATAGTTAGGTCTGATTTTTATGTGGCTCTGATACTAGGTTGAAATCTAAGATTAGGCCATAGTAACATTATGGCCACGTTGCTGTGTATTTATGAATCAATCAGTCTACAACAAAGTGAGTTTTTGCAGAGAAAGTCCCACCACACACAACCACAATGTGGCTCTGTAGCAGAGGATACACAAATCTTAGCTTTCTGATTCTGGACAGATCCCTTGTACCAAGTACAGTGATATATCTAATTCCACTAATAGATGGATAGGGGCGATACAGCCTCATAGATGTGTTTACTGTACCTTTGTATACAGATTCAGAATTCACATTCATTTCCCAGCTGACAATGTGCCTGCATTTGCTGCAGACTTGTGTGCAGGCCTGCATCAGAAGCACCCCATCTCATGTGTAAGAGAATATATACTGTAAAAACTATTCTTCTTTCATAATGAAACAACAATTGTTATGCGTTAATGCTAAAGATTGGTTTCTAGCACTGATATAGTTTTTGCTGAGTTTTATTTCCATTATTGTAGAATGTTTGCACATGTAGCAATAGTTAACTTTGTAATAGTTTTTTGAGCCTTCAAATTATACTGAATCCAGTTTGTATTTTAAACCCCATACACACTTGAGGATATTGTAAAAAATATTGCTCAGAAAGGGGCTTCTGAGCGATATCTTTTACAACATCTCGAGGGCCACAGGTTGAAGACCCATGGTCTAGTGCAGTGGTGGCCAACCTGTGGCTCTTGAGCCTCATGCGGCTCTCCCCCTTGTAAAGTGAGGCTCCTGCTCCCACTGCTGCCCGCCGCCAACCGTCCGTCCCAGTCCCCCCTGCTGCCGGTTCCCTGAATTCCTTCTCCTTCTGAGGGGAGGAGAGCACACATCGCACATCTCTCCTACCCCTTACTGTGCATCCTTGTGACTGGGCCGTCCGCCAATCAGAGCTCTTGGGCCAGCAGCCAATCAGGAGCCGGCCAGCGAGCTTTGATTGGTGGACAGCCCAGTCACAGGGAAGTGAGGGGGAAGGAGACGCGCGGTGTGCTGTGCTCTCCTCCCATTAGTGACATGACAGGAGGACTGCAGGGGGACACCAGACTGTCCTCTCCCCGCCCGGCAGCAGCAGCAACAACGGTGAGTGCTGCTGCTGGGAAATTTGCACTGTGGGGGCATAGCAGTTTGTGGCACTGTGGGGGCATACCAGCTTTCTGGCACCATAGGGGCATACCCGGCACCGTGTTGGTGCATACCTGGCACCGTGGGGGGCATATGTGTATCTGGCACTATTGGGGGCATATGTATATATGTCACTGCACTATTGGAGGCATATTTGTATCACACCCACCCCAGGGGTCAAAATAAACTACACCCCTTTTTTTGGCGAATGCGCCTTCGGCGCGAGCATGATGTCGGCTCTTTAGCTTGACTACCGATATTTTTCGGCTCTTTACCTCTGACAGGTTGGCCACCCCTGGTCTAGTGGGTACACTGGATATCGTTAACGATGATTGATGTCTGCAGAACAGGTAAAATGACCTGCATGTTAAGCGGGTCCTGGTGATCATGGTGGTCGGTATCATTCAGTGTGTGCACACAATACTGGCTGCTTGTGCCCGATTTAGTTAACTATATCGGCATTGACTGGGTCGGCTAGTTAGTTCTAAGCTAACCTGTAAATTATGTTTGCAAGAAGAGCCTTCTTTTAAAGTGTAGCTGCATTTTGTAATTACCTTTTCAGTAGCCGTTACTAATGTAAATGGATTTTTTCTTATCTTTTTGAATCTAAAAAAGTGGCTTTATTGACTTAATTTAAGCAAATGGCCAAGGGAAATCTTCTGAAGGCAAATGATATTGTACATTATAATGTACATGACTTATCTGCTTTTCTTTTTCTGTCTGCTAGAGCTCAAAAGTGCTAGCAAAAAAGGAACTCTCCTATGTGCCTGTAGTTGGCTGGATGTGGTACTTCTTGGAGATTGTGTTCTGTCAACGAAAATGGGAAGAAGATCGGAAAACAGTTTTGCAAGGCTTACAGAATCTTAGAGACTATCCTGAACATTTTTGGGTAAGTGAAATCAGACCACAAGAGTGATAAAAAATAAAACACCTCCTTTTAAGCCTTTCAGTGCCAACATCGCTGTGAGATATGCAAAACATCCGCT
Organism: Crinia signifera; assembly: GCF_055691185.1. Lineage (NCBI taxonomy): Eukaryota > Metazoa > Chordata > Amphibia > Anura > Myobatrachidae > Crinia > Crinia signifera. The sequence continues at coordinate 129,639,884 of NC_139219.1, forward strand.
AAATATGCCAGTGTCGCTCACATTTGTTATATACATTCAAATAAAGATGTTGTGTTAAAAGATTATATTTCCTATATAAGGTAAACATTACAGGTCATTATGGGGACTAAAAATGTTTGCTTGCCAATTTTTACAGCTATATTGACAAATTCACTTGCCACTCAGAGGGCTAAATAAGAAGTCTTTCCTATGCGTCTGCCCTGTACATGGCAAACAATCAATTTATTGTAGAAAGGGATGAAGCAATTACTTTTGACTTTTAAACTTGTATTAATGATATGCGGACTGGATAAAAAAATGGTTCCATCAGCTTTTGCATTACGTAAACTCTCACAAGCAGGACCCTCTTCCCTCATGTGCTTTTCAGTCTCTTACTTAACCATCTTTTATGGCACCAAAGGTACTTGTGTATTTTGGCGGCGCCCATCGCATCGCATACCATAACACATACGATGGTATGCAATGCGACGCGATATCGTACGATAGTGCACGATGGCATACAATTTTGAAATTGTATGCCATTGTACATGGCATACGATGCCATAGGATGCGATGCGATGCGATTAAACATTGTATAAGCACCCTAATGGGTGCTTATACTATGTTAAGCACCCAAATGGGTGCTTACAATGTTAAATGCACCCCCACGCCACCCCCCACTATAAACGTGAACCCGAAGCGTGGCGAGCGCAGCGAGCCCGCGAGGGGCGGCGGTACGCGTCCTACGACCTTTTCATACCCCCACTATCCACGTCGGCGTGGAGTTGAGAATAGAATAGTGTGGCGAGCGCAGCGAGCCACCGAGCCCGAAGCGTGGCGAGCGCAGCGAGCCCCGCGAGGGGACGCGGATACCTTCACAGGTAAACGCGTCCCCTCGCGGGCTTCACAGGTGTCCGCGTCGCCACGGACACCTGTGAAGCCCGCGAGGGGACGCGTATAACTGTGAAGGTATCCGCGTCCCCTCGCGGGGCTCGCTGCGCTCGCCACGCTTCGGGCTCGGTGGCTCGCTGCGCTCGCCACACTATTCTATTCTCAACTCCATGCCGACGTGGATAGTGGGGGTATGAAAAGGTCGTAGGACGCGTACCGCCGCCCCTCGCGGGCTCGCTGCGCTCGCCACGCTTCGGGTTCACGTTTATAGTGGGGGGTGGCGTGGGGGTGCATTTAACATTGTTAGCACCCATTTGGGTGCTCAAAAGCACCCTTTAGGGTGCTTATACGATTTTTGGTCGTATAGGGGGTCAAAATCGCGTCGCATCGCATCGCATGCCATCGGGTGCATGGCATACGATGCGATGCGATCTGTTCGTCGTACGACGGACATCGGGGGCGCCGCCAAAATACACAAGTACCGCACCAAATCCTGCAATTGGGCCAGATTCTCTAAGCTTCAAAAGTGATAAAATAAAGAGTGATAAACAACCAGCCAATCAGCTCCTACCTGCCATGTCACAGACTGTGTTTGAAAAATGTCAGGCAGGAGCTGATTGGCTGGCTTTTTATCACTCTCTTTGTCTGCTACGCTGATACCTATTTCATTGTCTGCTGCTGATGCAGCTATGCTTATGTACCCTGTACGTGTCCTCTATTGTATTTAACTGTAAGTCACTGTTTTGCTCATTTGTTTATGTACTTTTTAATTTGGCTCTGCAGATCCCTTTTGGCGCCATATAAATTAAGGATAATAGTGACCATCACTAAACATCATTTGACAATTAAGCAAAAAACAAAACTTTTAAAATGTTTTAACCACAGAATTGAACTAAGTGTATGGTAATTTGTATAGTATGCATATACAATACAATATACTGAAAGTCACCATACTGGCGGAGAGGTTCAAAAAGGGCCATCTAGATTTTTAGCAAAGGAGGATCTATTTGCTGCAATAGTATTCCTAGCGAAGGTATGCCAATGCTAGGTTGACAGGGTCTAGATGGACAGTGAACAGATTGCCACCAAAAGGTTGACATGCACTAGGTCGATATTGACAAAAGGTCTACATGCACTAGGTTGATGTGACAAAAGGTCAACATGCACTTGGTCAACACTGACAAAAGATTGATGCAAGCAAAAGGTCGACGTGGCAGTGGTCGACACATGGAATGCTTGAGGTTTTTTTTTTGGGGGGGGGGACTTTTTCATTCTTCAACATCCACATAGTGAGGCATGAGGTACAATAATTAGGGGTCCAGATGTTGACATTAACCCTATTTAAAAAAAAAAAACTCATGTAGACTTTTTCACGTGTCTACCCTTTTCATGTTGAGCTTTTGCTTGTATCAATATTTTGCTGTTGACCTTTTGCATGTCGACCTTTTGACAATGTCATCCTTTTGTCACTGTAGACCGTGTACACATCAACCTTTTGATGTCGCCCTATCTGTCTATAAACTGTTGACCCTTTATTCCAAAACCCCTAGGGCAGTCAATCTAGAACCTGGATTCCATCAATGAATAAAAATAGAGCTCCTTATGATAGGACCTCAACATCAAAGGACAAGACTGCAGCATAGCCACCCAACTGGACTGACAATTGGGGGTAGAGAATAACAAAACTCTGATCATGTACAGAATCTTGGCATTGTGCTGGATGATGGCCTGACACAAACATCAGAAATCAGCCACAATCAAATACTCATTCTTTCATCCAGAATCAAACACTTACAGATGGAGCGCAGCTCATTCAGCCAGGGGCTGGCGGTAGAATCACTCCCTTATCTGTGTTACTCAATATCAGTGAAATCTACAGCTTAATTGCAGTGGGAAGCAGATTAAACTGTACATTTACACAGCAGCAATGGAAGACCATTTATTCATCTTCACATACGTCCAAATGTAATAACCATAACACTTCAAACTCCTACATAGGTTTACACTAACCAAATTACATAAAACCTGGCCTGATCAATCCAAATGTTGCTGGCGAAATTGCTCAGAGGTAGTTGACATCTTCCATATAATTTGTTCGTTCCCCATGATTTATCCCCTGTGGAATGCTGTCTTTGCATTTGTCTCTAAAGTGCTCAAAACTACTTTCCAAGAGTCTACTTCTACAGCTGTTTTTCCCTACATGCCTTTTGCAAGTGGATTATTATGTACTGTATTAGGTCATATACGGTGGTAGCTGGCACTCGTTCCTACAGCAGTTGTGGCCCGGTGCCTTCACAGAGAGAACTGCAAACGCAGAACTCCAATGGATACGGGGGGATGCGTGCGGCACTCGGGACTTGGATGAACAAATGACAATCTCACACAAGGTGTAGTTTGTGACGTTTCAGCCTGTATGGCTTTTATCAAACAGCTTACATAAAAGAACTGTGAACACTCACCTCTATTCATAGAGCAGTATCATGAGTTTGTGCGGGAACAGCGGCCATAGGACTCCACCCTTTTTCGGCGGGTCTGTATGACTTCACTGGTCGGGAGAACCGTCGTCTTGGAAACGAGACAACAGTAATTTGGCATGTGTCAATAACGTATTGTAGTGTCTGATGACGTGCAACCACGTGATCAGCGCAAAAGACCGGTGAATATACATATAATTAAAAGTGACACTGAATTGAAACAGTAAGGGAATAAACAACTATTGATAAGGCCGCTGTCTGTGCAAGAAAACTCATGTAACGCTTCACACAAAACAATTAAATACAGATGGGGCAGGTCCCATCTTGGCTACCTATGGCGAGAGTTTCGCCAGCTCGCCATGGCGCCCGCCATCGCAATACATTTTAAATGCTTGGCGATTCGCCGTGGCGTCTCCGGATGAGTGCAATACCAGTGATCATCCACCAGATGTCACTTTTGAAAACCTCTTTGCGCATGCGTAAAATTTATGCTGCAGCGCGTGCATGAAGCGCAGGAACTAAAGTAAATAATTTATTGTCCCTGGCAAGCCTAGTCAGCGCCTCTCTCACACCACCGGCACGAGCATGATCCCATCTCTTTGAAGGAGAGGATCATGCTGATGCGGGCGGAGAGGCGCTGCCTTTGTTTAACACGAAGGAGCGTCTCTGACGGACGCTCTTGCGACCCAGTTGCACAGACGTTCCAGTAATGAGATGCTTTTGCGTCTGAGTTGTTATTATGGCAGGGTACTACAGTAAAGTACTTTACTACTATTGTGCTGTGTCCAGCAAGTTGTACTGTTCTATAGATAGTGTACACACTAATAAATAAAATTACATTGCATTGCGTACACAATCATTACATTAAATTATACTGTACTGTATTGTACGTCTCATTGGTTTTTTTTGACAGGTGCTGGCCTTTGGTTAGTACAGTATTGTAGTTTTAACACACATAAAAAATTCCGGTTACCAATATCTTGGCGTCTAAATTTGCATGGGCGCTTGAGCGTCTGTACTTGTACTATACTGGAGCGGCACGGACGCTAATGCGTCTCAGTATACAGTATGTTCTAACGGTGGCCACATTTTGGTGTTATGACATTCACAGTAAGTTACTGATTCGTATAGGGATCATTTTACTTTTGCACACAGTACGGTTACAGTCATGTACAGTATACAGTGGAACTGTAGATTTAGTAAGCTCGTTGAAGTGATACAATGTCTGTAGTTTCACAGGTTTTACGCTCGCCACAAAATATGTCAAAAAAAGTACTGTAACTTAACACCATGCCAACATGGTTAGTTCATAACCCCACTATCCATGTTGGCATGGAGTGGATTTTAAATAGCGTGGCGAGCGTAGCGAGCCACCGAGCCCCGCAAGGGTACTCAGACGCATGGCGCCATAGTGGCGCCGTGAAACTACAGAAGTACTGTACTGTACAGTTTTTCAGTGGTCATTCAGCTGCTACTGTATACATTGCTGTGCTGTACAGTACCTGTCATGTTTTTAAGACAAGCATGTACAGTACAGTAAATTCACAGTTACTGTAGGAAATGATTGCCATGTCGCACGTGATCAGGGCGCCATTTTTATGTGATAAACTACTCAATGGCAGGCGCGCAGAATGCGATGCTTGTTCCGCACAGGACGCACGTGATCAGGGCGCCATTTTTATTATCAAGATAATAAAAGATGGCTGCACCACGCAGAGCGAGGAGAGCGAGGCCCTTCAGGCGCGGAGAGCTCCTCATCCTGGTTGCTTGGCGGGACAGGCCCCTGGTGACCAACAGAGAGGTGGTGGAGGCATACCAGGAGGCTAGCCAAGCCATCAGGGTGCGCTTCAGGAGGGAGAGAACAGTGAGGGCCCTCCAGCGCAGATGGAGCGACCTGGTCCGTCGGGACCCCCAACTGCTGGACTCCCTAAGGGAATGTAAGTATTATACAGTACGCCAATATGGCGCCGTGCGTCTGAGTCCCACTTGCGGGGGTTAGGTGAAATGAGGGAGATTGCTAGACTAATGAGGGAGATTGCTGCTACAGTATTTCAGGGAGTTTCCTGCAGATTGCAGGAGGGTAGGCAACTATGCTGTACAGTACATGCTTGTTGCCATGGGTGATTTCCTACAGCATTTGTTTTCAATGTGGTCCAGAAGCTGGCTGTACCTGCATATGGAATGCTACAGTACAGTACAGTATGTTACAGTGATTTCCATGAGTACACTATTTCATACTGTATGCAGATACAGCCTCAGTCACATACAGATTATAGGCATGCTGCATATCATTTTATGCCTAGCTACTGGTGCCCCTAGGCATTCCAAACGCCCTAGAAATTTGCCTAATTTACCTATGCCTAGGGCCGGCATTTGTTTTCAATGTGGTCGTTACATGCCTTTTGCCACATGCTACAGTAGTTTCCTACAGTATTTGTTTTCAATGTGTTCATTACATGCCTGTTGCCATGGGGTGATTACCTGCTACAGTAGTTGTCACCTACCTGCTACAGTAGTTGTCACCAGAGATTTCCTACAGCATTTTGTTTTCATGGTGGTCATTACATGCCTGTTGCCATGGGGTGATTACATGATTCTGTAGTTGGCACAGGATTTCCAACAGTATTTGTTTGCAATGTTGTCATGCTACAGTAGTTGTTTGGCACGAGGGATTGCCTACAGTATTTGTTTTCAATGTGGTCTTTACTGTACATGCCTGTTGCCATGGGCTGATTACATGCTACAGTAGTTGGTTGGCACGAGGGATTGCATACGATATTTGTTTTCAATGTGGTCATTACAGTACAGTACATGCCTGTTGCCATGGGTCATTACATGTCCTTACATTCTCATTGCCATGTTGTACAATATTTGCGTGCATTTTTTCATGGGTACTGTATACTGTAACTGTATACTGTATACTGTATTTTTACAGGTATCAGCAGGATGACGCCGCTGGAGAGGCACCAACACCATTGTAAGTACAGTACTGTACTGTACATTGCAGTGCATACTGTATACAGTACTGTATCCTGCTGTATACACAAAGATGGATTTTGACTTTAAAACATGTGGCATACTGCTCCTGGACTTCCTTGCCAGTGCCAGTTGCAGAGGCGGAACTGCACCATTGTCCAAAGTTCAAATAGGGGAGCCACACAATGAGTCCTGGACTGTGGTGTTTGGGGTGGCAGTTGGTGGGTCTACCCTATCTGATCTTTGGACTCTGCTGCAGTCCTGCAACTGCCACTGGCATGGAAGTCAAGCAACAGAGCATTTTTTCCCTCCTGAAATAGGTCATGTTGGGAGGTACAGTAATGTACAGTATGCATGTGGTGTCATACTGTAACACATACAATACAGGTGTGTTACAAAATTTCCTATTTTTGGTTTGCTTTTCCACAGTCCCACCAAGTCAACGGAGCCCGCGGCGGCGTTCGCGCGCACCCACTTCCGAGGAGGAGAGCAGCACCACCCCGGAGGAGGAGGCAGGACACAGCACAGATGGTAAGTACTGTATTGGACTGTATAACACCAGTGTTCCCATGTTCCCGCCATGTGTGCCGAATAATATCATACTTGTGGGCCCGACATGTGTACTGCGTAACACCTGTGGGACCACCATGTGAACCCTATAACACTTGTGGGACCCACATGTGTGCCATGCGGTATAACACCTGGTGTACCTTATACCATCTGGGGTCCAAAGAAGTTACTGTAGTCCATCAAGTTCAACCAACTGAACTGTACGGGACAGTATCTACAGTAACTTGTAACTCATTAGTTACAAGTTACTGTAGATACTGTCCACTACAGTTCAGTTGGTTGACTTAAGTAAAACATACAGTACAGTATCTACAGTACTGTATGGTCCAGTACAGTACATTACTGTACTGAATGTTTACTGTATTTTGTCTTTTTTTCTGTTGCAGTGTCTGAAACTGTCCCCACCGCCCTGGACGCCCGGGAGGGGCCGCCGCAGCAGCAGCAGCAGCAGACGGGAACCAGCGCGGATTGTAAGTATTGGACTGTATAACATCAGGGCTCCCGCCACGTGTTCCGGAAAGTACTGTACTGTACGTGTAGGTCCACCCTGTAACATACAGTAGTACTCTACCTGTACTGTTGTGCAGTAATTCAGGCTGAAAAAAAGAAGTTACTGTAGTTCATCAAGTTCAACCAACTGAACTGTACGGGACGGTATCTACAGTAACTTGTAACTCATTAGTTACAAGTTACTGTAGATACTGTCCACTACAGTTCAGTTGGTTGACTTAAGTAAAACATACAGTACAGTATCTACAGTACTGTATGGTCCAGTACAGTACATTACTGTACTGAATGTTTACTGTATTTTGTCTTTTTTTCTGTTGCAGTGTCTGAAACTGTCCCCACCGCCCTGGACGCCCAGGAGGGGCCGCCGCAGCAGCAGCAGCAGACGGGAACCAGCGCGGATTGTAAGTATTGGACTGTATAACATCAGGGCTCCCGCCACGTGTTCCGGAAAGTACTGTACTGTACGTGTAGGTCCACCCTGTAACATACAGTAGTACTCTACCTGTACTGTTGTGCAGTAATTCAGGCTGAAAAAAAGAAGTTACTGTAGTCCATCAAGTTCAACCAACTGAACTTTACGGGACGGTATCTACAGTAACTTGTAACTCATTAGTTACAAGTTACTGTAGATACTGTCCACTACAGTTCAGTTGGTTGACTTAAGTAAAACATACAGTACAGTATCTACAGTACTGTATGGTCCAGTACAGTACATTACTGTACTGAATGTTTACTGTATTTTGTCTTTTTTTCTGTTGCAGTGTCTGAAACTGTCCCCACCGCCCTGGACGCCCAGGAGGGGCCGCCGCAGCAGCAGCAGCAGACGGGAACCAGCGCGGATTGTAAGTATTGGACTGTATAACATCAGGGCTCCCGCCACGTGTTCCGGAAAGTACTGTACTGTACGTGTAGGTCCACCCTGTAACATACAGTAGTACTCTACCTGTACTGTTGTGCAGTAATTCAGGCTGAAAAAAAGAAGTTACTGTAGTCCATCAAGTTCAACCAACTGAACTGTACGGGACGGTATCTACAGTAACTTGTAACTCATTAGTTACAAGTTACTGTAGATACTGTCCACTACAGTTCAGTTGGTTGACTTAAGTAAAACATACAGTACAGTATCTACAGTACTGTATGGTCCAGTACAGTACATTACTGTACTGAATGTTTACTGTATTTTGTCTTTTTTTCTGTTGCAGTGTCTGAAACTGTCCCCACCGCCCTGGACGCCCGGGAGGGGCCGCCGCAGCAGCAGCAGCAGCAGACGGGAACCAGCGCGGATTGTAAGTATTGGACTGTATAACATCAGGGCTCCCGCCACGTGTTCCGGAAAGTACTGTACTGTACGTGTAGGTCCACCCTGTAACATACAGTAGTACTCTACCTGTACTGTTGTGCAGTAATTCAGGCTGAAAAAAAGAAGTTACTGTAGTCCATCAAGTTCAACCAACTGAACTGTACGGGATGGTATCTACAGTAACTTGTAACTCATTAGTTACAAGTTACTGTAGATACTGTCCACTACAGTTCAGTTGGTTGACTTAAGTAAAACATACAGTACAGTATCTACAGTACTGTATGGTCCAGTACAGTACATTACTGTACTGAATGTTTACTGTATTTTGTCTTTTTTTCTGTTGCAGTGTCTGAAACTGTCCCCACCGCCCTGGACGCCCGGGAGGGGCCGCCGCAGCAGCAGCAGCAGCAGACGGGAACCAGCGCGGATTGTAAGTATTGGACTGTATAACATCAGGGCTCCCGCCACGTGTTCCGGAAAGTACTGTACTGTACGTGTAGGTCCACCCTGTAACATACAGTAGTACTCTACCTGTACTGTTGTGCAGTAATTCAGGCTGAAAAAAAGAAGTTACTGTAGTCCATCAAGTTCAACCAACTGAACTGTACGGGACGGTATCTACAGTAACTTGTAACTCATTAGTTACAAGTTACTGTAGATACTGTCCACTACAGTTCAGTTGGTTGACTTAAGTAAAACATACAGTACAGTATCTACAGTACTGTATGGTCCAGTACAGTACATTACTGTACTGAATGTTTACTGTATTTTGTCTTTTTTTCTGTTGCAGTGTCTGAAACTGTCCCCACCGCCCTGGACGCCCGGGAGGGGCCGCCGCAGCAGCAGCAGCAGACGGGAACCAGCGCGGATTGTAAGTATTGGACTGTATAACATCAGGGCTCCCGCCACGTGTTCCGGAAAGTACTGTACTGTACGTGTAGGTCCACCCTGTAACATACAGTAGTACTCTACCTGTACTGTTGTGCAGTAATTCAGGCTGAAAAAAAGAAGTTACTGTAGTCCATCAAGTTCAACCAACTGAACTGTACGGGACGGTATCTACAGTAACTTGTAACTCATTAGTTACAAGTTACTGTAGATACTGTCCACTACAGTTCAGTTGGTTGACTTAAGTAAAACATACAGTACAGTATCTACAGTACTGTATGGTCCAGTACAGTACATTACTGTACTGAATGTTTACTGTATTTTGTCTTTTTTTCTGTTGCAGTGTCTGAAACTGTCCCCACCGCCCTGGACGCCCGGGAGGGGCCGCCGCAGCAGCAGCAGCAGCAGACGGGAACCAGCGCGGATTGTAAGTATTGGACTGTATAACATCAGGGCTCCCGCCACGTGTTCCGGAAAGTACTGTACTGTACGTGTAGGTCCACCCTGTAACATACAGTAGTACTCTACCTGTACTGTTGTGCAGTAATTCAGGCTGAAAAAAAGAAGTTACTGTAGTCCATCAAGTTCAACCAACTGAACTTTACGGGACGGTATCTACAGTAACTTGTAACTCATTAGTTACAAGTTACTGTAGATACTGTCCACTACAGTTCAGTTGGTTGACTTAAGTAAAACATACAGTACAGTATCTACAGTACTGTATGGTCCAGTACAGTACATTACTGTACTGAATATTTACTGTATTTTGTCTTTTTCTTTTAGTTGCGCCAGCTGAAAGCTGCCCCACCACCCAGGAGCAGCAGCAGAGCAGCGACAGCTCAGATAGTGGTAATCATTGTTATTGTTACGCTCACTATTTTCCTACAGTATACAGTAATACTGTATTACTGTTACTGTATTACATTATTTGCTTATTTGACACTACTTGATACTGTCTCTTTTACACACAGGACGCCTGGTCATTGACACAGAGGAAGAGGAAGCGGAGGAGTGGGAGACGCCGGGAACCAGCGCGGATGGTAAGTATTGTACTGTAGAACACCAGTGTTCCCGCCATGTGTGCTGAATAATATCATACTGTACTTGTGGGCCCGACATGTGTACTGCGTAACACCTGTGGGACCACCATGTGAACCCTATAACACTTGTGGGACCCACATGTGTGCCATGCGGTATAACACCTGGTGTACCTTATACCATTTACTGTATGGTACAGTATCTTTACTGTATTTTGTCTTTTTTTTCTGTTGCAGTGTCTGAAACTGTCCCCACCGCCCTGGACGCCCGGGTGGGGCCGCAGCAGCAGCAGCCGGGAACCAGCGCGGATTGTAAGTATTGGACTGTATAACATCAGGGCTCCCGCCACGTGTTCCGGAAAGTACTGTACTGTACGTGTAGGTCCACCCTGTAACATACAGTAGTACTCTACCTGTACTGTTGTGCAGTAATTCAGGCTGAAAAAAAAGAAGTTACTGTAGTCCATCAAGTTCAACCAACTGAACTGTACGGGACGGTATCTACAGTAACTTGTAACTCATTAGTTACAAGTTACTGTAGATATTGTCCACTACAGTTCAGTTGGTTGACTTAAGTAAAACATACAGTACAGTATCTACAGTACTGTATGGTCCAGTACAGTACATTACTGTACTGAATGTTTACTGTATTTTGTCTTTTTTTCTGTTGCAGTGTCTGAAACTGTCCCCACCGCCCTGGACGCCCGGGAGGGGCCGCCGCAGCAGCAGCAGCAGCAGCAGCAGACGGGAACCAGCGCGGATTGTAAGTATTGGACTGTATAACATCAGGGCTCCCGCCACGTGTTCCGGAAAGTACTGTACTGTACGTGTAGGTCCACCCTGTAACATACAGTAGTACTCTACCTGTACTGTTGTGCAGTAATTCAGGCTGAAAAAAAAGAAGTTACTGTAGTCCATCAAGTTCAACCAACTGAACTGTACGGGACGGTATCTACAGTAACTTGTAACTCATTAGTTACAAGTTACTGTAGATATTGTCCACTACAGTTCAGTTGGTTGACTTAAGTAAAACATACAGTACAGTATCTACAGTACTGTATGGTCCAGTACAGTACATTACTGTACTGAATGTTTACTGTATTTTGTCTTTTTTTCTGTTGCAGTGTCTGAAACTGTCCCCACCGCCCTGGACGCCCGGGAGGGGCCGCCGCAGCAGCAGCAGCAGCAGCAGCAGACGGGAACCAGCGCGGATTGTAAGTATTGGACTGTATAACATCAGGGCTCCCGCCACGTGTTCCGGAAAGTACTGTACTGTACGTGTAGGTCCACCCTGTAACATACAGTAGTACTCTACAGTAATTCAGTACAGAATTTCTATTCCTCCAGCCTCAGTACAGTAGATGGCCGTGTGTCCCAAGTACTGTATACAGTTGGCATGTTAGTGAACAAAGGCCTGTTACAGTATTTGTACCGTATAACAACTGGGGTCCAACCATTTACTCTACTGTATGTTTATTTAGTCTTTTTATTTACAGTTACAACATCCCAAAGCGTCCCCACCACCCATATGACCCTCCGCCCCCGACGCCGCAGAAGCAGTGCACCCTCTCCCTCCGGCCCATCAACAGCTGGTAAGTACTGTACTGTACATTACTCCTGATTTCATCTGGGACAGACGGCAGGGGTGATACTGTACATAGACAACGGGGACACTGACAGGAAACAGGTGCCAAACAGTCTGTATGACCTAACCTCTCCTGCCAGCGCAGCGACCGTGACACATCCAGAAGCCGCGTCCAGAATACATTTACTGTAGGTGACCAGAATTGTGTTGCAATTGTCACGGTTACACTACTGAATACTGTATGTGTTCTGGATACTGTACAGTACAGTATGTTTCAAACTAACCTCTTTTTCTGTTCTTTTCCGCAGTTCCACCCACCCAGACGACCCTCCGCCACCGCCGCCGCAGGACCACTGAGCCATCCCCCTCCAGGCCATTGGCAGCTGGTAAGTACTGTACAGTACTCTGATTTCATCTGGGACAGAGACAGCAGGGGTGATGCACAGACAATGGGGGCACTGACAGGAAACTACTGTACATGGTTTATACTATCCATACGACTTCCGCTCTCCTCCCAGCACGACGGCCGTGACACATCCAGATGCTAAGGCCAGAATAGATTTTGTTTACCATAATTGTGGTGCAACTGTCATTTACTGTACAGTACTGATAACGCAGATATTTATCTGATAAGATTAGATATGATTGATAACCCAAAGTTGTATTTATTTACCTTATTACCTTTAAATATAACGGCAACGCTGAAATGATTGCACACCCACACAACCTTGTTATAAAATGTATGACAATGCTTTATTTAAAGAATAGCTTCATTACAGGTATTTGCAAATGCAGACTAACACAAGAAACATAAAACTGACTAGCTAATACTTAAACAGTAATTCTAAATCAAATCAAAATGGACACCTTTCAAGGACAGTGATCAGCCATGATTAAACCTCCTTCATAATTACCTCCAGCCCCCCGTGCTTGCTGGTTCTTCCTCAACTGCCTTCCCCCTCCTTCTATAACTCTGATATTTAAGCCTTAATCACATTAATTAATTAATTACTCATAAGCATTGAGTCTTATTGGAAAGCTCTGCTTTCAATCATGATGTCATAATTAACCCAACACCCAACTTCAGTGGCCTTGTGGGTCTACGCATGTGTGGCCTTGTTCCCATATTATTCAGTTTGTGGAGACTACTGTACAGTAGCTTTCTGTCCTTGCTACATTATACTGTCAACATCACATTCTTACTGTAAGCTTCTAAAACCAAAAACAATTCTCTATAACAAATCACTTTTATAGCACTGTTCTGAATGATCAGCCATTTTATAATGTTATTATGCAAGTCATGGTTCAACAAAATGGCTGCAGTTTCTGACATACTGTATTATAACTGTTTAGCGCAAAGGGAAGGCCTCATACGCAGTGAATAGTACAGTACATTGTGCAACAAGCTAAAGTCATCTGCAGCAATAATAGCAGCAGTCAGGAAAACAGAATATAATAAAAGCATAGATTTATTGATTCGTTGATTTTCTGTATTATCAGTACACATTACTGAACATGTGTCCTGAATACTGTACAGTACAATACAGTACTTTAACCTACATTTTTTTCCTTTGCTTTTTTCACAGGTAACCTTGACCGTGAAAGGCTGCGTGCCCTGTGGCCCATATTTCACCATATGGTGCATATGGTGTGCAGAGCTGTGTGGGACAGCCAAACTCCCCCAGAGGACCCATTGTCTAGAGGTAAATCATACTGCACTGTTTCTCTTCACCATGCTGGAAAGGGATATACAGTACTGTACAGTAGGAGTCATTATTTCAAATGACTTAAAGGCAGGAAAGCAATAGTACAGTAGCAAAGCAATGATGAAGGCTAGTCAGATGCTTAGTTGCATAGGGAGAGGAATCAGTAGCCGAAAAAAGAAGAGGGAACAGAGAAGGGAAAGGGGGTACATGATAGAAATCTTTAAATATACTGTATCAAGGGTTTGAACATACTGTAGTAAGTAGGGAAATTTTCTTCACACGAAAAGAAGTTATACTGTAGAACATGAGGACATGCACTGAAACTGGAGGGAGGTACTGTAGGTACTGTACAGGTAAGGGGGGTTACTCCGTGTTGAGTTAGTGCATGCTCGCACAACCTATTAATTTGATTATTCCCTGATTTAAACAGGTTAGGTAGACCCCAGATTTTAATCAAGTACAGGGGTGCTGTTCCCTACAGCATTAGGTACATGTTTCAAGGCAGGAGAAGGAAAAGGCTGTCTGGGGGAACGCACTGAAAAAATGTTTATTAAAATGTAACTTTTATTAATTTTATTTTTAATATTCCCTATCTTACAATATCGAGGGGTAAGATAGGGAATATTCAAAATAAAATTAATAAAATGTACTGTACAGGTCAAATGTTAGAAAGAATTACTTCACAGAAAGGGTAGTGGATAAGTGGAATAGCCTCCCATCAGAGGTGGTAGAGGCCAAGGGGGGTATTCAATGTTAGGGGCACGGCTGTCGAGCTAGCGCGACAGCCGTGCCCCTGTCCCGTTCTCGGTGAGCTCGCCTGGAGCTCGGCAGTCGGGATTCAATGTCCCGGCCGCCGAGCGTCGAGAAGGGGGCGTGGCCGCGAGTTGCGGCCGGGAAGTGACAAGCTGCAGCCGGCAGCTCGTCACTTCCCGGCTGTTCTCGGCAGAACGAGCCCGACAGCTAGAGATGTCGGGCTTGTTCTGGCAGGAAACCCTGTTCAATGCTGTCGGGGAAGACAGCATTGAATAGGGCCCGTCGAGCATCTCCCCCACGGGAGATGCTCAACGGAGATTGAATATCCCCCTAAGACGGTAGAACATTTTAAACATGCTTGGGATAGGCTTATGAATATCCTTACAAAGAAATAAGGATTAAAAAGGGTTAAGATGACCTGAAGGATAAATAAGGGCCAGACTAGATGGGGCAAATGGTTCTTACAGTATCTGCCGTCAAATTCTACTACAGTACAGTACAGTATATGTTTCTACAGTTACTGTATTTATCTTAAAGTAGGGTTTTAGTTACTGTATCGTAATACTGTACTACAGTATCCCTTTTTTCCCCCCACAGAAAACCTCAGGAGGACCTTATTGAACATTGAAATGGTTCTCCACCAATTGGTGGACCAATTATTTATTGGCGCCTTCCGCCAGCTTTAGTTTTTTTTTTTTTTTTTTTAATAAAGTTACAAACGTTCAATACTGTAGTTTTGGCTCTTTCTTTATTAACGGAAGATGATTTGGGATACAATCAGTGGGGAAAGGGAAACGAGGTACTGTACTGTAGAGTAACGAACAATACAAAAGATACTGTAAAGATACTGTACAAACAAACACGAACAACATCAATTTTTTAATTATAATTTTTTTTTTTTTTAAGGGGGGGACAGGGTGGTCAATTACAGTACACTTTTATTGACAGCAAGCAGAGGGATGACAAGAGATACAGTCGAATCAGTGGGGAAGAGGTAACAAGATGCAGTACAGCACAGAGGAAAAAAACAATGCTAACATCACACACTCCTTTTTTTTTTTCTTTTTATTAATTTTTTTTATTTTTGCTTTTTGTATACAGTATATATATTTTTTTTATATTTGTTTGGGGTGGGTGTGTAGGAACAGCATCACACACACATGGTAAACAGACCAGTGAAGAGAAATACTGTACTGTAGGGTGGGGTGAGGTGTGTGGGGGTGTGTGGGGGGGTTGTATTTTTTTATCCTTTTTTTGTGGGGGTACAGTAGTTTGTAACACTGACACACACAGAGGACAGATCGGTGAAGGAAAATAGCAGATGTTGGATGCACGGCGCCAAAATGGACTCAGCTGCAACTGGAAAGAAACACTTTTATTGACAGCACATGGTATACTAGGGATACAGTACAGTCGAATCAGTGGGGGAAGAGGTAACAAGATGCAGTACAGCACAGAGGAAAAAAACAATGCTAACATCACACACTCCTTTTTTTTTTTCTTTTTATTAATTTTTTTTATTTTTGCTTTTTGTATACAGTATATATATATTTTTTATATTTGTTTGGGGTGGGTGTGTAGGAACAGCATCACACACACATGGTAAACAGACCAGTGAAGAGAAATACTGTACTGTAGGGTGGGGTGAGGTGTGTGGGGGTGTGTGGGGGGGTTGTATTTTTTTATCCTTTTTTTGTGGGGGTACAGTAGTTTGTAACACTGACACACACAGAGGACAGATCGGTGAAGGAAAATAGCAGATGTTGGATGCACGGCGCCAAAATGGACTCAGCTGCAACTGGAAAGAAACACTTTTATTGACAGCACATGGTATACTAGGGATACAGTACAGTCGAATCAGTGGGGGAAGAGGTAACAAGATGCAGTACAGCACAGAGGAAAAAAACAATGCTAACATCACACACTCCTTTTTTTTTTTTCTTTTTATTAATTTTTTTTTATTTTTGCTTTTTGTATACAGTATATATATTTTTTTTATATTTGTTTGGGGTGGGTGTGTAGGAACAGCATCACACACACATGGTAAACAGACCAGTGAAGAGAAATACTGTACTGTAGGGTGGGGTGAGGTGTGTGGGGGTGTGTGGGGGGGTTGTATTTTTTTATCCTTTTTTTGTGGGGGTACAGTAGTTTGTAACACTGACACACACAGAGGACAGATCGGTGAAGGAAAATAGCAGATGTTGGATGCACGGCGCCAAAATGGACTCAGCTGCAACTGGAAAGAAACACTTTTATTGACAGCACATGGTATACTAGGGATACAGTACAGTCGAATCAGTGGGGGAAGAGGTAACAAGATGCAGTACAGCACAGAGGAAAAAAACAATGCTAACATCACACACTCCTTTTTTTTTCTTTTTATTATTTTTTTTTCTTTTTGCTTTTTGTATTTTTTTTATATTATTTTTGATTTTTTATGTTTTTATTTTTATTATGTTTTGTTTTACTGTACAGTACAGTAGGTTTATTTTTGCAGGGGGTTAGGAACAGTGACACACACACGGAAAATAGATGGGTAAAAGGAAATACTGTACCGTATGGTGTGGT
This sequence comes from Crinia signifera, assembly GCF_055691185.1. Lineage (NCBI taxonomy): Eukaryota > Metazoa > Chordata > Amphibia > Anura > Myobatrachidae > Crinia > Crinia signifera. Next base: position 129,657,124 of record NC_139219.1, read on the forward strand.
TGAAGTTCATCACCAAGTTGTGTACAAGAGAGGACAAACTCTGGGCAATGGTGTTACTGTAGGCAATGGTGGTAAAGGTGGTAAATGATTGAGACGGACCCACGGTGTTAACCTCTTCATCCGTAGTAGTCCATTGATTGTATTGACTATCTTGGTTTTATGGTGCTCCTGAAGTACAATCTTTTTGCCACATCTTGTAATGATGTCTTTGGTCAAATTACTTGGCAGTGCAAATTTCCCAGCCTTGCCATAGTAGTTGACACGATTTGCCCATGTCAAATAGACTTCAAATGGCACATGCTCTTGGAAAAGAAATTGTGCATATCTGTTGAGTTTTTGATCTGCTTTTCCATAAAGCACGTTCTCAGTTTCTGCCGTGATGTCAGTAAGGGGAATATCGGGCAGAAGAGGACCATGAATTTCCCTGGGTTTCAACACTGCAGGGGTGCTGCACTGAATGGGTTGTCGAGGAAGCTGCAAAGTTACTTCATCAAAGTTCACCACTGGATGTGCTGGTGAAGACAGTTGTTCATGTGTGTTGAAGTCCATTCTGCTGTCCACTTCACCGGGTGCATCCACTTCACCGGGTGCATCCACCTCGCCGCCAGCATCCACTTCGCAGAGTGCATCCAGTTCGCCGAATGCATCCACTTCGCCTGGTCCATCCAATTCACAGAGTTCGCCGAGTGCATCCAGTTCGCCAAATGCATCCACTTCGCCCGATCCTTCCAATTCGCAGAGTGCACCCGATCCTTCCAATTCGCAGATTGCACCCAGTCTGCCAGGTCCATCCTCAATGTGACATACAGGCACATCTACTCCATGCGTTTGTGGTGTGTGTTTCTTCATTGCGTTGCCGATGGCGTCCTTCACCGCTTCGATGAGGGCGTCCTTCACTGATTCGATGAGGGCATCCTGCATTGAACCGATGGTGTCCTTCAAGGCATTTTTCAGCACAGCATTTTCTATCTCCAGCCGATGTACCTTCGCTTGAAGGTCCTGTGCTCCATGGTCATCTTGCAGGTTGTCCGTCATCTTCCCCAATTCTTTTGCTCCAGAAAGATTGGCAAAATCAAGCTTTCTTCTTGGTGAAGAATGTATTTGCTGACCTGGGTTTGAAACAAAATTTAAAACCAAACAATCTTCATTTACATTATTACCCACTGTCTGTAACAGGGTTTCAGCCATGCTGAGCACTGGCACATGTTCAGGCACTTCAGTCTCCTTCTGGGATGGGCCAGCTTCATTACCCACCGCCTGTACCAGGGTTTGATCCATGCTGAGCACTGGTACATATCCAGCCACTTGAGTCTCCTTCTGGGATGGGCCAGCTTCATTATCTGCAATAAATAACTGCACATTGTTAACTTGATTCAAAACACCACCAAAGAGTTGCAAACAACCATTCTTGGCCTTGGCATTTTTCCTTGGCTTCACAGGTACATTCTCTTTTTGGGCATTCTTCTTTGTCTTTTTGGGTGGATGTTGCGGAGCCATTGCAGCCAAAGACAATTGTCTTTTGGTGGGACGTGCACTGCGTTTTCCATAGAAGGTTCCACTTGGTACGCTCATTGTTGTTTGTCTACAAAAAAATATAATAAAACATTAAATTGTGTACAGTAAACAGGAAAGCATGTTAAGCACAATACTGTACATTATGGTTAAAATACAATAACATCTAATCATGTTCACAACAGTTTAAACTTTTATGTCCAACGTCTAGTCAGGCTGAACAGCCAGAGCACTACAGTACCAAAGTCAGCCATTTTAAAATCATGTGTATCACTGCAATAAAAAAATGCTACAGTATGTTAAACAGTTTCAAAAAATTATTTACAATGGTTCAACCACAGTGTTTGACTCCACCCCAACCCAAAATAATAAATAAGCTTCTAGTGCGTCTCATTTGCAAGTGACTCTCCTTTCCTTTGCAAATGAGTCTCCTTTGTAAGTGAGTCACATTCGCAAGTGAGTCTCATTTGCAGGTAAATTCATTTGCAGATGAGTCTCATTTGCAAGTGTCTTTCAGACTCGTGGGAAAGCAGACTCCTGGGCGTCCCAGGAAAGCCACCTGGCTACGGTACTGGCTGGGCTTGCGTCCTATTTGCTATTGCGACCGAAGCGCCGGGAGAAGGGAGCGTGCTGCAAGGGGTCCGTGCTTTACGTACATGGCACGCTCGATACCGCTCGAGCGAGTTTCACTCGGGAGCTTAGGAAATGGCGCCAAAAGCCGTGCAGACACGTGGCCAGGCCACGGAGGGAATCACGGAGTTACAGCAAACTGGCTACGGTACTGGCTGGGCTTGCGTCCTATTTGCTATTGCGACCGAAGCGCCGGGAGAAGGGAGCGTGCTGCAAGGGGTCCGTGCTTTACGTACATGGCACGCTCGATACCGCTCGAGCGAGTTTCACTCGGGAGCTTAGGAAATGGCGCCAAAAGCCGTGCAGACACGTGGCCAGGCCACGGAGGGAATCACGGAGTTACAGCAAACTGGCTACGGTACTGGCTGGGCTTGCGTCCTATTTGCTATTGCGACCGAAGCGCCGGGAGAAGGGAGCGTGCTGCAAGGGGTCCGTGCTTTACGTACATGGCACGCTGGATACCGCTCGAGCGAGTTTCACTCGGGAGCTTAGGAAATGGCGCCAAAAGCCGTGCAGACACGTGGCCAGGCCACGGAGGGAGTCACGGAGTTATAGCTAACTGGCTACGGTACTGGCTGGGCTTGCGTCCTATTTGCTATTGCGACCGAAGCGCCGGGAGAAGGGAGCGTGCTGCAATGGGTCCGTGCTTTACGTACATGGCACGCTCGATACCGCTCGAGCGAGTTTCACTCGGGAGCTTAGGAAATGGCGCCAAAAGCCGTGCAGACACGTGGCCAGGCCACGGAGGGATTCACGGAGTTACAGCTAACTGGCTACGGTACTGGCTGGGCTTGCGTCCCATTTGCTATTGCGACCGAAGCGCCGGGAGAAGGGAGCGTGCTTTACGGACTAACTAAGGCAAAGCTTTTATCTGGCTACGAGCGTCTCAGTATGCTACAGTAATACAGGGCAAAGTTACGCTATTTTAATATAGAAATCATTAAAGAGATAGAAAAAGATTTACCGTTCAGGTACTTTTGCAACAAGCAGTTGAAATGAGCTGGATTCCGTGAGGCCAGCAACGATTTCAAATGCAGGAATTCAAGCAGAAGTACAGAAACAGTAGCACGAAACTTCAGCGAGTTGTGAGAGGAGCCGGACAGCAAGTCTGCAAACAAAGAAACAGGTTTGCCGACTGGTAGCTGGCGTCCCTGTGAGCGCTCTTTTTATCTGATTCAAACAAAGGAAATTTTTTCCGCCAAAAGCAGATCCTGTGATTGGATTATGGAAATGTTACCGCCCACAACATATCCGCAGAGGCCAATCCCAGGATCTGCTTTGGGCGGCAAAAACTTCCTTTGTTTGAATCAGATAAAAAGGGAGTCTCACCAGCATATCTGGTTCCTTCGTAGCAGGCTTCCGAACTGCTCACTAGACTTGCTTTCCAGACTGTCTCCACTTAGAAAATCTCACTGCAACTGTTCACGTACCAAAGAATACTGCACTTGAAATCGTTGCTGGCCTCACAGAATCCAGCTCATTTCAACTGCTTGTTGCAAAAGTACCTGAACGGTAAATCTTTTTCTATCTCTTTAATGATTTCTATATTAAAATAGCGTAACTTTGCCCTGTATTACTGTAGCATACTGAGACGCTCGTAGCCAGATAAAAGCTTTGCCTTAGTTAGTCCGTAAAGCACGCTCCCTTCTCCCGGCGCTTCGGTCGCAATAGCAAATAGGACGCAAGCCCAGCCAGTACCGTAGCCAGTTTGCTGTAACTCCGTGATTCCCTCCGTGGCCTGGCCACGTGTCTGCACGGCTTTTGGCGCCATTTCCTAAGCTCCCGAGTGAAACTCGCTCGAGCGGTATCGAGCGTGCCATGTACGTAAAGCACGGACCCCTTGCAGCACGCTCCCTTCTCCCGGCGCTTCGGTCGCAATAGCAAATAGGACGCAAGCCCAGCCAGTACCGTAGCCAGTTAGCTGTAACTCCGTGATTCCCTCCGTGGCCTGGCCACGTGTCTGCACGGCTTTTGGCGCCATTTCGTAAGCTCCCGAGTGAAACTCGCTCGAGCGGTATCCAGCGTGCCATGTACGTAAAGCACGGACCCATTGCAGCACGCTCCCTTCTCCCGGCGCTTCGGTCGCAATAGCAAATAGGACGCAAGCCCAGCCAGTACCGTAGCCAGTTAGCTGTAACTCCGTGATTCCCTCCGTGGCCTGGCCACGTGTCTGCACGGCTTTTGGCGCCATTTCGTAAGCTCCCGAGTGAAACTCGCTCGAGCGGTATCCAGCGTGCCATGTACGTAAAGCACGGACCCATTGCAGCACGCTCCCTTCTCCCGGCGCTTCGGTCGCAATAGCAAATAGGACGCAAGCCCAGCCAGTACCGTAGCCAGTTAGCTGTAACTCCGTGATTCCCTCCGTGGCCTGGCCACGTGTCTGCACGGCTTTTGGCGCCATTTCGTAAGCTCCCGAGTGAAACTCGCTCGAGCGGTATCCAGCGTGCCATGTACGTAAAGCACGGACCCATTGCAGCACGCTCCCTTCTCCCGGCGCTTCGGTCGCAATAGCAAATAGGACGCAAGCCCAGCCAGTACCGTAGCCAGGTAGCTTTCCTGGGACGCCCAGGAGTCTGCTTTCCCACGAGTCTGAAAGGCACTTGCAAATGAGACTCATCTGCAAATGAATTTACCTGCAAATGAGACTCACTTGCGAATGTGACTCACTCACAAAGGAGACTCATTTGCAAAGGAAGGGAGAGTCACATGCAAATGAGACGCACTAGAAGCTTATTTATTATTTTGGGTTGGGGTGGAGTCAAACACTGTGGTTGAACCATTGTAAATAATTTTTTATTTTTTGAAACTGTTTAGCATTGCATTTTTTATTACATTGATATTACAAATGACAAATAAAGATTACATTTTTAATAAAATTAAAAGTAGTAAATGTTTTGTTAAAACAAAGTCCATGTCTTCTAAAGCAGTATTTAAAAATGTATTTTCTTTACACAGGACCGTGTACAGTACAGTTATACAACATGCCGGTTAAAATCAACGAGGCGATGAGCAAACAAATTGCAACCATGAAAAAAAACAAGAAAAGTACCAAAGAGATCCAAGCTTGGCTGAAGGAAAGTGGGATTGTAGTCACTTTAGAAACAGTGCGCTATCATGCTTTCGAGAGAACAACAACCAGAAAGAAAATATTTGCTCCAAAGTGCTCATGGTAAGATCACTACTGTACAGTACAGTAAATAAAAGTATTGTTTGTTAAACTGGCAAAAAGTACTGTACTGTCTTGACTATAAACAACGGTACTGTAGTATTAACCTTTGTTGTAATAATACTGTATAGTGAAAACCATAAAACATTACTTTTCAGTCATTGAATTGTTCATTAATTCTTATTTATGCACTGTAGGAGAGCTGAAAAAATTGTGGAGCAATTAACTAGTGCCAATGATGAAATGACTGCTCGACAAATCAAAAACATATTCAAATCAGAGTATGACTTTGACATTTCACTCGGCAGCATTCGAAAAATGCGTCGGAATATGGGATGGAGCTATAGACCTTCAAGGTAAGACTACTGTATACAGTATAAAGCAATAATGCAATAATGCGCACCTTTTCACATTTAATACCTGTACTTTACAAATTACAGTACGACTGTATAATGATGTGCAGTATACAGTATTTAATTAGATTTTTGTGCTGTTGGCAGGATAACTCCCATGATTAGAGATGTTAACAAAGAGAAGAGAGTGGAACAGGCACGTCGTTGGATTGAGAGCGGTGAAACATTTCCGGATGTCATTTTCACTGATGAATCCTCAGTAGCACTCGAGAGGTTCTCACGAATGTCATTCCGTAAGAAGGGCCATATCTCATTTAAGCCACGTCCAAAGCATCCATTGAAGATCCACGTATGGGGAGCCATATCACGATTAGGAGCTGGTCCCATGTTAGTGTTCGAAGGTACAGTACTACTGTCTATTTGATGCTCTGCCTGTGCTTGTAAGAATTACTGTACACTACAATAATTAAAATTGAATAAGGTGATTATTAATAAACAATACTGTTTGTTGTTATGTCTCTAGGGATCATGGATAAACAATTCTTTCAAGAAAATATAGTAGAGCGATGTATGGTGCCATTCGTGCAAAAATATTACCCATTGCATCACAGACTATTCCAGGATAATGATCCCAAACACTCTGCCTCTGCGAAATTCATGGTTGAGAAAGGCATCAATTGGGAACGCACTCCACCAGAGTGAGTATTGCATTCTAAAGTATTTTGTGTTTTAAAAGTTTTTTCTTTTCTATAAGAAACATTATTGAAATACTTTACCATACTGTTTACTTTAGATCCCCGGACATGAATCCAATTGAATTGGTATGGGCTCAACTGAAGAAGTACATCAGGAACACTGCGAAGCCAACAACAAAACAGCAGCTGATAGATGGGATCCGTAAATTTTGGCAAGAAGTGCTGACACCGGACAACTGTAATAATTACATAAATCATCTGTATAAAGTTTTGCCTGTTGTCGTTGAAAGAAATGGCCAAGCCAGTGGTATGTAGTGCTGTACGCAGGTTGTTAAGAAGACAGTTAATTGGAATGTACACTGTACAGGTACAGTATATGCATTTATAAAACGGACTACTGTATCTTATATCATCCGCTGTGAATAAAAGTGTTTCTTTCTAGAGGTAAAAAAATATAAAAAATACAATAACTTTGATTCTGTGTGATGTAACCAGTCTGTTTTCTGTGTGTCTTGCTGAACCCCCCACCCCAAACAAATATTAAAAATAAAAAAAATGTTGTGTGTGTGATTTTACCTTGTTTTATTATTCTGTACTGTACCTTGCTACCTTTCCCCACTGATTGTACTGTATGTCATATCATCCATCTGCTGTCAATAAAAGTGTTTTTTAAATTGAAAAAAGTATAAAAAAAATTCAAAAATGTTGATTCTGTGCGATGTAACCAGTCTGTTTTCTGTGTGTGTCTCATTGAACCCCTACCCCAAACAAATATTAAAATAAAAAAAATTAAAAAAAAGTTGTGTGTGTGATTTTACCTTTTTTATTATTCTGTACTGTACCTTACTACCTTTTCCCCACTGATTGTACTGTATGTCATATAATCCATCTGCCGTCAATAAAAGTGTTTATTTGCAGTAGCATACAGTACTGTAAGTTACTGTACAGTATTGTCCCACGCTGGAAAAATGACAATGATACATTGGAGTAACCATAAAATATTTATAAAGTAAGAAATAATAATAATAATAACATTAAATTAAACGCAACAAAAAATTAAAAAGCACATCAATAATGTGGTGCATCAGCACCCGCAGCATTTCCAGTGCCCTCAGCCGCTGAGCCCTTTGTTGCTGTTCTGTGGGGGGGGGAAGTAAAATATTATTGTTACTTTAAGTACAGTACAACACAAATACAGTTATTGTTATTATTGAACAGTGTAGTAGTGATAATACAGTACTGTATGTTGATGGCGGTGTTAGGGTTGCCACCTAATCCGCTAGGGTTGCCACCTCATCCCTTTAAAACTGGAGACATATTAATGTGGCTGATTACAAAAATACAGTTGGAATGAAGTTTGATGGCTGTTAAAAAAAAAAACATTTGAAATTGAGTCTTGAAGTGAGCCAGCCACAGAACCTCTGTAATTAATATGTCTCCAGTTTTAAAGGGATGAGGTGGCAAACCTAGGGGGTGCACACAGGCGATTTACAGTAGTCCTGAGGTGCAAAAGCAATTCAAACAGTTGAATCACTGACATTACTGTACCTCTATCATTTGGCCCGGTGCCCGGGCCAGGCCCCTGGGAGCCGGTATCTGTCCTGCCCTGTTGAGAGCGCCGGTGGGGGTTGCCCAGCCACTGTTCGGGCCTTGGGCCCCCATGGACAATTGGCACTGTAGTGGGAGAAAAAATGAGCATTAGAATACAGTACTGTGCAGTATACAAATTTTCGCAACTGACAGTACCAAGGGAAATACAGTAAAGTGAGAGAGCTACTGTATGGAGAGATACAGTACTGTACAGTAGTTATAGAGAGATACCGTACTGTGAAGTACTGTAGTGTGAGAAAGATACTGTACAGTAGATTGAGAGAGCAACGTCTACACTACAGTCCATTTACTGATTGCACAAGATTAGTTCCCCCTACCATTAGAGGTGGTGGAAATCAGTTCCACCCCGTTCCCCCTCACTTTAACCCTTGGTTACAATACAGTACAGCCAGTGCTATTTTTCAGCAGAAACTGAGGCCCTTATTCTACAGCAGTTCACTCTTTTGGACAAAATCCTTCTTACAGTAGATGGACAAAACCATGTGCACTGCAGGGGCGCAGATTTGAAATGTGCAGAGAGAATTAGATTTGGGTGAGTCATTTTGTTTCTGTGCAGGGTAAATACTGGCTGCTTTATTTTTACAATGCAATACAGTACAGTACAGTACAGTACATCTAACTTTGAAGTAAAACCCCACCTAAATCTACAGTAATTCTCTCTGGCCATGTTACAGTACATCTGCCCCACCTGCAGTGCACATGGTTTTGTCCATCTACAGTAAGAAGGATAATTCTTACCGCTTTCATCCTCCTCCTCCTCTTCCTCCAGCTCCATCGCATAGTCATCCACCACAATGATGGCTGAGTGGAGAATAAAAGATTAAAAACATTATTTGCCTACTACTGTACAACTCCATAGAAGAAGGCCCTAATGCTGCCACAGCCACAGCCAGACAAGGTGTACTGGCCACCCCCCCACCATACACCCAATAACAACCGGACTGCACTGTACTGTAGTTTAACCCATTGTTTGTGCAGTAGCAGAGATCCTGTGAGATGTCTCACTTCTGTCGTAATAGTTGGCAATACCATTGCACAGTACCCCCTGCATTGTACAGTGTTATTTACTGTATGCAAGATCGTGTACTGTATTGTTTTATTAAATACTGTAAACCTTGCTTAGCAATGTACACCGCATTGTTGATCGCTATTCACACACAACCCCAATTGTTCATAGTGTACAGTATGTACTGTACCACTGTACTTACTGAATTGCGCTGCCTCCTCCTCCTCCTGCTCCTCCCCCTCTTCCTCCTCCACCACCTCATCTCCCTGGGTGGAGGTGTGCCTTATTGATGCTGCAAATGGAAAAAAAACAAAACAAAAAAAAAAAACACTGTCAACATACTGTACAGTAATTTTCCTACTACTGTACAACTCCGTAGAAGAAGGCCCTAATGCTGTAGATTGAAATGCCTGCACACCATCTCCAAGCGGGCACCAGCCACCTACTGTACAACCAGCCAAGGCCCAAATGCTGCGTGACACCCACCGCAGAGCCCCCCAAAGTGAATGCCTAAACCAAATGGCATCGTCAGGTCCTCTAGAACCACCTGCACTTCCACCCTCTTCAGCAACCAACCCCCACCTCCGCATCCCACAAAGCACCCCCCTCCACCGGACAGAGGCATCTGGCTGCCCTTAGCAGAGTACTGTACTGTAGGTCCAGACTAGCGAGAAGCCACAGCCAGACAAGGTGTACTGGCCACCCCCCCCCCACCATACACCCAATAACTACCGGACTGCACTGTACTGTAGTTTAACCCATTGTTTGTGCAGTAGCAGAGATCCTGTGAGATGTCTCACTTCTGTCGTAATAGTTGGCAATACCATTGCACAGTACCCCCTGCATTGTACAGTGTTATTTACTGTATGCAAGATCGTGTACTGTATTGTTTTATTAAATACTGTAAACCTTGCTTAGCAATGTACACCGCATTGTTGATCGCTATTCACACACAACCCCAATTGTTCATAGTGTACAGTATGTACTGTACCACTGTACTTACTGAATTGCGCTGCCTCCTCCTCCTCCTGCTCCTCCCCCTCTTCCTCCTCCACCACCTCATCTCCCTGGGTGGAGGTGTGCCTTATTGATGCTGCAAATGTAAAAAAAAAAAAAAAAAAAAAAAAACACTGTCAACATACTGTACAGTAATTTTCCTACTACTGTACAACTCCGTAGAAGAAGGCCCTAATGCTGTAGATTGAAATGCCTGCACACCATCTCCAAGCGGGCACCAGCCACCTACTGTACAACCAGCCAAGGCCCAAATGCTGCGTGACACCCACCGCAGAGCCCCCCAAAGTGAATGCCTAAACCAAATGGCATCGTCAGGTCCTCTAGAACCACCTGCACTTCCACCCTCTTCAGCAACCAACCCCCACCTCCGCATCCCACAAAGCACCCCCCTCCACCGGACAGAGGCATCTGGCTGCCCTTAGCAGAGTACTGTACTGTAGGTCCAGACTAGCGAGAAGCCACAGCCAGACAAGGTGTACTGGCCACCCCCCCCACCATACACCCAATAACTACCGGACTGCACTGTACTGTAGTTTAACCCATTGTTTGTGCAGTAGCAGAGATCCTGTGAGATGTCTCACTTCTGTCGTAATAGTTGGCAATACCATTGCACAGTACCCCCTGCATTGTACAGTGTTATTTACTGTATGCAAGATCGTGTACTGTATTGTTTTATTAAATACTGTAAACCTTGCTTAGCAATGTACACCGCATTGTTGATCGCTATTCACACACAACCCCAATTGTTCATAGTGTACAGTATGTACTGTACCACTGTACTTACTGAATTGCGCCGCCTCCTCCTCCTCCTGCTCCTCCCCCTCTTCCTCCTCCACCACCTCATCTCCCTGGGTGGAGGTGTGCCTTATTGATGCTGCAAATGTAAAAAAAAAAACAAAAAAAAAAACACTGTCAACATACTGTACAGTAATTTTCCTACTACTGTACAACTCCGTAGAAGAAGGCCCTAATGCTGTAGATTGAAATGCCTGCACACCATCTCCAAGCGGGCACCAGCCACCTACTGTACAACCAGCCAAGGCCCAAATGCTGCGTGACACCCACCGCAGAGCCCCCCAAAGTGAATGCCTAAACCAAATGGCATCGTCAGGTCCTCTAGAACCACCTGCACTTCCACCCTCTTCAGCAACCAACCCCCACCTCCGCATCCCACAAAGCACCCCCCTCCACCGGACAGAGGCATCTGGCTGCCCTTAGCAGAGTACTGTACTGTAGGTCCAGACTAGCGAGAAGCCACAGCCAGACAAGGTGTACTGGCCACCCCCCCACCATACACCCAATAACTACCGGACTGCACTGTACTGTAGTTTAACCCATTGTTTGTGCAGTAGCAGAGATCCTGTGAGATGTCTCACTTCTGTCGTAATAGTTGGCAATACCATTGCACAGTACCCCCTGCATTGTACAGTGTTATTTACTGTATGCAAGATTGTGTACTGTATTGTTTTATTAAATACTGTAAACCTTGCTTAGCAATGTACACCGCATTGTTGATCGCTATTCACACACAACCCCAATTGTTCATAGTGTACAGTATGTACTGTACCACTGTACTTACTGAATTGCGCCGCCTCCTCCTCCTCCTGCTCCTCCCCCTCTTCCTCCTCCACCACCTCATCTCCCTGGGTGGAGGTGTGCCTTATTGATGCTGCAAATGTAAAAAAAAAAACAAAAAAAAAAACACTGTCAACATACTGTACAGTAATTTTCCTACTACTGTACAACTCCGTAGAAGAAGGCCCTAATGCTGTAGATTGAAATGCCTGCACACCATCTCCAAGCGGGCACCAGCCACCTACTGTACAACCAGCCAAGGCCCAAATGCTGCGTGACACCCACCGCAGAGCCCCCCAAAGTGAATGCCTAAACCAAATGGCATCGTCAGGTCCTCTAGAACCACCTGCACTTCCACCCTCTTCAGCAACCAACCCCCACCTCCGCATCCCACAAAGCACCCCCCTCCACCGGACAGAGGCATCTGGCTGCCCTTAGCAGAGTACTGTACTGTAGGTCCAGACTAGCGAGAAGCCACAGCCAGACAAGGTGTACTGGCCACCCCACCACCATACACCCAATAACTACCGGACTGCACTGTACTGTAGTTTAACCCATTGTTTGTGCAGTAGCAGAGATCCTGTGAGATGTCTCACTTCTGTCGTAATAGTTGGCAATACCATTGCACAGTACCCCCTGCATTGTACAGTGTTATTTACTGTATGCAAGATTGTGTACTGTATTGTTTTATTAAATACTGTAAACCTTGCTTAGCAATGTACACCGCATTGTTGATCGCTATTCACACACAACCCCAATTGTTCATAGTGTACAGTATGTACTGTACCACTGTACTTACTGAATTGCGCCGCCTCCTCCTCCTCCTGCTCCTCCCCCTCTTCCTCCTCCACCACCTCATCTCCCTCCTCCTCCATCACCACCACCTCTTCTCCCTGGGTGGGGGTGTGGCTTACCGATGCTACAAATGCAAAAAATAACTGTAAACATACTGTACAGTAAATGAAATGGTTGGACCCCTGGTGTTATACTGTAAAGTACTTACCAGTTGAGCTGGTGCCCGGCTGCTCCTCATCATCCTCCTCCTCTGCCTCTGTGGTAAGGGGGGGGCAGCGCCGCTCCTCCCTCCGACGTCGGCGTGACAGGTCTATATAAAAACCATTGTGACAAATATTGTAACGCCAGGTACAGTATTATTGCAGTACTGTATACAGTACGATAGACATGGAGGGCCACACTGGTATTATGTGGGACCCCAAATACTGTATTATTATACAGTAGGATACACATGGTGGAACAACACTTGTATTACAGTATGGGGGACCCCAAATGCTGTATTATTATAGGATCCACATGGAGGGCCACACCGGTATTATGCGGCACCCCAAGTACTGTATAATTATAGGATACACATGGTGGGCCCCACCGGTATTACATACCTCCCAACATGACCCATGCCAGGAGGGACAAAATGCTCTGCTTCTGGACTTTCCTGTTAATGTACAGTACAGTATGATTGCCAATCACCAGTTTTTGAACAGGTTAACTAATAAGAAAGGTGTTTCTCCACAGGTGATGGTAATCCTAAATTAAGAGGAAAGTCCAGAAGCAGAGCGTTGTGTCCCTGCTGGTGAGGGTCATGTTGGGAGGTATGGGGGACACCAAGTACTGTATTTTTATATACTGTAGTACTGTACAGTAGGATACACATGGCGGGCACCCAGGTACTGTACACTGTGTACAGTAAACTTTGAGTGAACACAGGAATTAAAGGGTACACTTGGCGTTACTACTGTATACACTTGTACTGCAGTCACCACTTTATTAAAACTTTATTCTGGTACACTGTACAGTATCCTCACATTACTGTACTTACAGCGTCTGATGGCCTGAAGTCTGTCAGGATCTCTCCTGACCAGGTCGCTCCACCGGCGCTCTAGGGAGCGGACAGACCGCTCACGGCCAGTGTCTGCAAGAATTGCCCTACGGGCATTTTTATACGCCCGCACCTTCTCCCTGTTGCTGGAGAGAGTGAGGTCTCTACAGCGCACCAGGTGCCTAAGCTCCCGGGTGCTGTATGGCTCCTCTCTGCTGCGCTGCGCCATTGTACAGCATACAGTGCAGTAGGCTAAAAATGGCGGAGCGGGCGTCCTAGTAACACACGCTGTGTGCGACACATGACATTCATCATGCGTCCCAAAACTTTATTTTGTTCTTGTGTAGTTTCACGGCGCCATCATGGCGCCGTGCTACTTCCGGGTTGGGTGCGCTCGCCAAACTACTGTATCTTAAATAAAGTAACTTACTGTAACTCCATGCCAATGTGGATAGTTCATACCCCCACTGTCCACGTTGGCATGGAGTTGATTTAAGATACTGTGGCATGGCCAGCATAGCATCCGCAGCCCAGTGGCGAAACCCGCGTCCCAGCAGCGTCTGAGACGAACCAGCGTCTGAGACGGCCCGCCCCTTTGCGGATTATTGCTGCAGGAGATGGTGTAGTGTAATGTCCTGGAATGTATTTCAGGTCGGTTCAACCCCCCTCCGCCCCTGGGGGGAGGGGGGGGGATGGGAGGAGGCGGTTGACCTCAGCTGCATACAGTATACTGTAGTACACATTACTCCGTGGAAGAGACAGTAGTGCAATGGTACTGTACTGTAGCCAAATCAAGTCCTCTTATTCTACAGTACCAACACTTCATGAACACCTAAAGTAGCTGTGGCACAGGTGTACTCGTTACTGACTGACACATTATAAATGATCCACAGGTGGAGCTAATTACCTCACTTACAGTATGATTCTGTGAGGACACCTGTAAAACATTAACTGTTTTATTTGTCTAGTTTTGTTAAAACTGTTACATTTCATGGTTTGGCTTTAAGAAATATCACTCTACAAAATATTCGAATAAAAAAAAAAAAAAAATTGACACCGTGATCGAACACGGGTCTCCTGCATGAAGACGGGCGCAGCTACCCACTACACTACGCAACACATTGATGTCTTTGGTCGGTAGAGTGCTGATATAATAATCTGTGGGGCCTGTTGCCCAGTGGCGAAACCCGAGCCCCAGCAGCGTCTGAGACGGCCCGCCCTTGACAGACCAGCGTCTGAGACGGCCCGCCCCTTCGTGGATTACCGCTGCAGGAGATGGTGTAGTGTAATGTCCTGGAATGTATTTCAGGTCAATTCAACCCCCTCCTCCCCTGGGGGGAGGGGGGGGAGGGGAGGAGGCGGTTGACCTCAGCTGCATACAGTATACTGTAGTACACATTACTCCGTGGAAGAGACAATAGTGCAATGGTACTGTAGCCAAATCAAGTCCTCTTACTCTACAGTACCAACACTTCATGAATACCTAAAGTAGCTGTGGCACAGGTGTACTCGTTACTGACTGACACATTATAAATGATCCACAGGTGGAGCTAATTACCTCACTTACAGTATGATTCTGTGAGGACACCTGTAAAACATTAACTGTTTTATTTGTCTAGTTTTGTTAAAACTGTTACATTTCATGGTTTGGCTTTAAGAAATATCACTCTACAAAATATTCGAATAAAAAAAAAAAAAAAATTGACACCGTGATCGAACACGGGTCTCCTGCATGAAGACGGGCGCAGCTACCCACTACACTACGCAACACATTGATGTCTTTGGTCGGTAGAGTGCTGATATAATAATCTGTGGGGCCTGTTGCCCAGTGGCGAAACCCGAGCCCCAGCAGCGTCTGAGACGGCCCGCCCTTGACAGACCAGCGTCTGAGACGGCCCGCCCCTTCGTGGATTACCGCTGCAGGAGATGGTGTAGTGTAATGTCCTGGAATGTATTTCAGGTCAATTCAACCCCCTCCTCCCCTGGGGGGAGGGGGGGGAGGGGAGGAGGCGGTTGACCTCAGCTGCATACAGTATACTGTAGTACACATTACTCCGTGGAAGAGACAATAGTGCAATGGTACTGTAGCCAAATCAAGTCCTCTTACTCTACAGTACCAACACTTCATGAACACCTAAAGTAGCTGTGGCACAGGTGTACTCGTTACTGACTGACACATTATAAATGATCCACAGGTGGAGCTAATTACCTCACTTACAGTATGATTCTGTGAGGACACCTGTAAAACATTAACTGTTTTATTTGTCTAGTTTTGTTAAAACTGTTACATTTCATGGTTTGGCTTTAAGAAATATCACTCTACAAAATATTCGAATAAAAAAAAAAAAAAAAATTGACACCGTGATCGAACACGGGTCTCCTGCATGAAGACGGGCGCAGCTACCCACTACACTACGCAACACATTGATGTCTTTTGTCGGTAGAGTGCTGATATAATAATCTGTGGGGCCTGCTGCCCAGTGGCGAAACCCGAGCCCCAGCAGCGTCTGAGACGGCCGAGCCCTAGCAGCGTCTGAGACGGCCGAGCCCCAGCAGCGTTTGAGACGGCCTAGCCCCAGCAGCGTCTGAGACGGCCCGCCCCTTCGTGGATTACCGCTGCAGGAGATGGTGTAGTGCATGGGTCTTCAACCTGTGGCCCTCCAGATGTTGTGAAACTACATGTTCCAACATGCATTGCCACATTTTTTCCTATAAGAGCATGCCAAAACTGTCAGGGCATGCTGGGACATGTAGTTGCACAACATCTGGAGGGCCACAGGTTGAAGACCTGTGGTGTAGTGTAATGTCCTGGAATGTACAGTATTTCAGGTCAATTCAACCCCCTCCTCCCCTGGGGGGAGGGGGGGGAGGGGAGGAGGCGGTTGACCTCAGCTGCATACAGCGAAACCCATTGGCGAAACCCGAGTCCCGACAGCGTCTGAGACGGTCCTTTAAAGAATTAGCGCTGTAGTGTGCTGTACTGTATTTAAGGTCAAGTCAACCCCCTCCTCCCCTGGAAAGGGAGGAGGCGATTGACATACACATTATGCACAGTACCAACAGTTCAAAATATTCAGCATCGGCTACGTGAACGTGAAGGTAAATGCATGTACAGTATACTGTAGGATCATGACACTACAGTACACGGCCCTTTTGCGCGCTTCGATGTTCACGAGCGACTCATTTGCACGAGCGTCTCATTTCCTATGAGCAGCTCATCACGCACGAGCGTCTCATACTGTAAGCGCGCTCCGTACGGCGAATGGCGGGTTTCCATTGGCACATTGCAGTATAGCACTCCGACTCTAGCTTGATGGAGCATTAGCCACCCAGTGGTGGCGGATTGTATTGCATGGCGTGAACCCACGCCCCTTGGCGCACGCCGGCGCAAGAAGAATTTCGGAGCGCCAGAACCTCCGCCATGGCGGCCTGGCGGCAAGGATGGGACCTGCCCTATCTGTATGTGTCAACCTGAAAAAACTTGACAGCGTTAGCCTTGTTAAAGTGACAGTGCATAGGAGATAAAACATTACTATAGGAAAACATATAGTTTACACACATATAAGGACAAAAGCAATACAATTAAAGGCAAGTATAGCTGCATTCCACCTAAGTAATCGTTGTTTTTAATGTCAATTAAGGGGTTTTACTGGAGTGACTGGATGTAAGCTCATGCACTCTATCAGTTAGTATTGCGCATAGATACGGTGGTAGTAGCAAGGCTGTTACTAAACTCAGTTAGACTACAATGTCATTGCTCATAATTAATTCTGCAGAGAATCATAAAAAGCAGTGTAAACTAAGTTGCTCGTTGAGGCCCTTAGGGGCCAAGGTGTCTAATTTGAATATCCACCTGGCCTCTAGTTGAAGAAGTTTTCAGCCTCTCTCACCTCCCCGGGATAGGGGGGGCATGTGATCTATAATGGTATATCTGACAGAGGCCAATGTATGTTGGTGTTGTGCGAAATGTCGGGCCAATGGTTGATCACTGGTACCCTTCTTAATCGCTGCCCGGATGGCCGACCGATGGTTGGCCATCCTTTCTTTGAAGGGCCTCTCTGTTTTCCCTACGTAAACTAAGGAACAAGGGCAGAAAATTATGTAAATGACATAGCTAGAGGTACAGGAAACACTGAATCTTATGGGGATGCGGGCTCCTGAATGGGGGTAGGGAAAGGAGGTCCCCATCTGCATGAAGCTGCACGTGGTGCAGTTTGGACATTTGATGCAGCCCTTTTTAGCTCTCCCCAAAAAGGTGGTTTGTGACTTTTTCCCTAAGTTGGTAATGTCGGTCTTTACCAGGAGGTCTTTTAAATTTCAGCCTCTCCTGTATGCCGGCATCAGGGATGTCGACTCCATCTTAAGCTCCGGGTCCGTCTTAATCAGCGGCCAGAGTTTCTTAGCCTTCTTTACCCTGTTTGGGGTGTCGACTGTGAAGGTGTTGACCCATATAAGGGAATTTTTTTGTTTGGTTGAGGGGGCTGTGGGGCTTAACAACTCATGTCTGGATTTTTTTAATGCCTTTTCTTTTTGAATTAGTAACGCTTGTGTATCATAACCTCGAGCAATGAATTCTTTCATCATGTTATCTAATTCAATGGTTGCTTCAGAGGGGTTACTGACAATCCGCAAGACTCTGAGAAACTGGCTATATAGAAGGGATAATTTGCTGTGGATGGGATGGGAACTGCTCGCCAGGACAAGATTGTTCCTGTCGGTTGGCTTGCGGTATAAGCTAGTTCGGATCCCTGTCGGCCCTCTTGATATCGTGACATCCAAAAAATTGGTTTCTTCATTATTAATGGCATAAGTGAACTTGACAGGACTTCCTGAGCCATTGTGGGAATCCACCATGTGACCCATCCACCAATACGCTGAGAGGTGGCCACCCACTAAGTGGGGTAATTGTAACCACTTAATAGCTCCCCACTTAATAGACCCGTATGACTGAATTGGGTCATATCCATGTGATTAATCTTTGGACACTTTTCCTGATGAGATCATATATACAACCCCATGATCATCATGCTTTTCGAAAAAAAAAAAATGTTATAAAAACCCATAAAAATCTAAAAAATATATATATATATATATAAAAATATATATATAAAAATAAAATAATAATAAAATAAAAAATATATATCGCTTTTGAAAATCAATATCACCATATATGCCCAAGAAACATTAAGTATACACATAACAATAAGTATAAACTCAGATAACGGGGTATGTTTTTATTGTCTCATCTGATTCCCGGCCAGGCTTCACCCTATTACTTTAAGTGGGCTTAATATCAGTGTATTTTTTCCCCTTTTAGTCAAAACTGTCACTTATTCCACATATGACATCCAGGTGGCGCTAGCATGTTATGCGTTCCACCTGCGGTTCATTTGGCGGCCATTTTTTCCCAGATTCTGTACAATATGGCAATTACTTTAATGCTTCATCTTAAAATACACTTGAGCTGACGCGATATATGTCAGCTAGCTGCCCGCTCGTTTTTCAGTCACAATAACACATCTGACTCTGAGCCTCAGCACATTGCCGATATCTCTGGTCAATGTGCGGCTCATTGATGCATTCCACCGGCGTCACTTCCGGGTTACGCACTTCCGGTTTTACCGGAAGTGCGTGGACGCATCGCGCTGATTTGAAAATCGGCGCCAAACACATCCCCCTTTTCAACTAATTTATTCAGGTATATAAGCCTGACCCAGACAGCACTGAAGTGTAGCTGTTTCCAGATCCTCCAGGGCTGAGGTATAGGCTATTTGATGCGCTGATGATCCATCTAAAAAGTATGTTATCTTTATTTGACTTATTTGCCATATACATCCTAGATGTCTTTGCTATGTTGGTGTTTTAGCATTACATCCGGATGATATTTATTGTATGTAAATATTGTATTATAGGCTCCTTGAGGAAGGTCCGTTTGTGGGCCGAAACGTCGGGGCAATGATGGAAATTACTTTACTGGAATAAACAATTGATGTGATTTTTACACAACACCAGTGACTTTGTTCTATTGTTATATCTAGGCGAGTGTTCAATACCCCCCAACAAGGGAGGGATCCTCTGGAATATATATATATATCCTGACGAAAATTCAAATAAGAATTGAAACGTTGATTTGACCTCCGTCTCTGTGCATTTATTGGGGGAACCGAGTGCCACCTATTGGATGTGTATATATATATACATACATATTTGTATTGGTCCCGGCACTCCGTTCACTTAGGTAAGATATTATTCACGGTGCCTTCCCAAGACCAGTCGTCTCCACATAAGCAAATCAACGGGTGGTACTTGCTTTCAGCAAATAACTGAGACCACTCAGATATGTAATGAACGTTTTCGGTTTACTTAACCTTCTGACAAACCTTAACCTATCTGACGAAGGTTAAGTAAACCGAAAACGTTCAATACATATCTGAGTGGTCTCAGTTATTTGCTGAAAGCGAGTGCCGCCCGTTGATTTGCTTATATATATATATATATATATATATATATATATATATATATATATATATATATAAGCACTTACCCCCCACGACGTGTGGAATTGGAGCTGGCACACAAAGTTGAAGAATAGGTGATTTAATGTATCAGCAACATGTAGACAGTAACAGCTGTATTCCCGACAGCCGCTTCAACTGCTCACAGGCAGTTTTAATCAGGTGAATACAGCTGTTACTGTCTACATGTTGCTGATACATTAAATCACCTTCCGTATTCTTCAACTCCGTGTGCCGGCTCCAATTCCTCACGTCGTGGGGGGTAAGTGCTTTTATTATCAACCTTTATGTGCCTGGCACCAGGACTGTGTTTTACTTTGTGGAGTGCCCACCTGTGACCCCTGCATATATATATATATATATATATAGCAGCGTATCTTCAGTTAAATGAAAAAGCAGGTTTCTCCAAGTAAAGAAAGACAGGAGGCGGCACTCTCAAACAAAAACGTGGGCAAATGTATTCAAAACATAAATTAGTGAGAACAGGTCAGCATAACAGTGTCGACAAGTTTCGGAGCATTTCCCCCCTTCCTCAGGACAGCTGACAAAGCAACAAATCAAAACATATTGTTTTGATTTGTTGCTTTGTCAGCTGTCCTGAGGAAGGGGCGAAATGCTCCGAAACTTGTCGACAAATCAAAACATATTGTTTTGATTTGTTGCTTTGTCAGCTGTCCTGAGGAAGGGGCGAAATGCTCCGAAACTTGTTGACACTGTTATGCTGACCTGTTCTCACTAATTTATGTTTTGAATACATTTGCCCACGTTTTTGTTTGAGAGTGCCGCCTCCTGTCTTTCTTTACTTGGATAAACCTGCTTTTTCATTTAACTGAAGATACGCTGCTATACTTATACTGTGGAAGGCACCTCCACTCAGTGACCCCCGCTGTTCCAAGTGCCAGTCCTCTGTCTACCTGTATATATATATATATATATATATATATATATATATATATATATATATATATATATATTGCAGGAGGAATCCGCACTCACGGCCAGCCCCTGTCAGCGTGTGGGGTGCTCAGCTACAGAATATTGCTAGGATATTCCAAATATAGTACTGGGGTAGAATCAAATGATCCACGGAGAGCACTCACCAATCAAATGTACAATTTTAATGGTACTTTTTTTGCAGGGTATAATAAACCTTACTGTTGCAGCCAGTCAGTCGACGTTTCGGCCACTAGAGGGCCTTTGTCAAGACAATTCAGCACAAGTCAGCAGATACGTCCGTACAGCTCAAGAGATTCAAGTACTTGATTCTCTTGAGCTATACAGACGTATCTGCTGACTTGTGCTGAATTGTCTTGACAAAGGCCCTCTAGTGGCTGAAACGTCGACTGACTGCCTGCAACAGTAAGGTTTATTATACCCTGCAAAAAAAGTACCATTAAAATTGTACATTTGATTGGTGAGTGCTCTCCGTGGATCATTTGATTCTACCCCAGTACTATATATATATATATATATATATATATATATATATAGATAGATAGAAAGAAAGAAAGAAAGAAAGAAATTGGAGAAACAGGGCAAGTATGAGCAAAAAGTAAAACAAATTTTACTAAAGAGTGCAGGCTCACATACATCATAAATAACAGCAAACAGCTTGCCACAGTGGTATCCAACACGGTGCACCAACGACTTGAATAGCCGGGACCAGCTTTTTCACTGCCGACAAGGCCTCCGTGGATAGGAACTTCAAACTTCAAAAGCACAGCGTTGTCAGTTTAGGCCACGTCCAACGCGTTTCGTCATCTGGGGAAATCGTTCAGTTTTCCATACTATTCCATTATTTTCCATTTTTTTTTTAAATCAGATATACTGCACTATGGGCCCGATTTAACGGTGATCGGTCCCCAACATATTTGTGCTGGTGACCGATGGTGTGGCTCTGCACATGCACGTATTTATGCATGTGCAGGGCCTCTGTATGAGTGCCTTCGGCAACTATCACAGTGGCATAGGCGTTTGTACAGGTAGGGGAGGGAGGGGGGTGGGCCGGGTGGCGTTTGGAGGGGAGCGCCCAGTGTCCCCATGAAGACGCTAGGTGTTGCCCTGGGAACGCAGGCAGGCCAATGCCTGCCAGGGGCGGGTGGCTGACATCACGGGACATTAGTTCCCGCTCCCTCTTCAGCAGACACCGAAGGTTATAAAATTCAATTCAGAATGATCATCGAACGATTTCTCTCCCCTTCAGCCGCATGTAAGGGGATGTGTTTGCGTATATCCCCTAGCATTTTACTGAAACGCTATCTGTGTGGTTTTTGTATTTTCTGTGCTTCTGTGGGTTTCCTCCAACCATTAAAAACATACTGAAACATTAACTGGCTTTTGACCATACAGTAACCCCATTATATACATGTGTGTGGGTAGGGAATATAGGGCCTTATTCTAGTTCACTCTTTCTGACAAAATCCTTCTTAGATGGACAAAACCATGTGCACTGCAGGGCAGATGTAAAATATGCAGATATAATTAGATTTGGGTGAGTTATTTTGTTTCTGTGCAGGGTAAATACTGGCTGCTTTATTTTTACACTGCAATATAGATCTCACTTTGAAGTAAAACCCCACCCAAATCTAATTCTCTCTGCAACAAAGCTAATTAGGCGAATGGTGAATTTAAGCTACGAGGACACTAGAGAAGAGACGTTTAAGGGGAGACATGCTCAACATGTACAAATATATCAGGGGCCAATATAAGGAACAGTCAAACACCCTTTTTTCTGCTAGAAAGGAATCTAGGACGCGAGGGCACGAGTTTAGATTATAAGAAAAAAGATTTTGTTTATCTAGAAGGAAAAATTCAGTCAGAGCAATCAAAGTTAGGAATCTCTTCCTGGAGAAGTGGTGTCGGCAGACACGATAAATACGTTTAAAATAAGGTTGGATAAACATTTATTGGTTAAAAACATCCATGGGTACAAATATGAAACATAATCTTTCTTTAAAATATCAGAACATACTATACAACAAGACAAGCTATTATAAAACTAGGTTGAACTAGATGAACTAGATGGACGCTAGTCTTTATTCAGCCCTACCTACTATGTAACTATCTGCGTCATCTCTCTCTCTCCAAGGCTTATGCTGGGTACAACAAACCAGAATGATTTGGGCTCAATTCCCCCAATTTCGTATGTAATAAAACTAGCAGAAATGTGCATGTTTTCAATGCGATTCCAATCCGATGCTTGTCACCACTGGTTGTTTGGTCACTTTGGAGCTTTTACCTGCTGGAATAAGATCGTGAGCAGATCGTGTGCTCCAAGAGATTGTGCAACAATCGTACGATTTCAAGGAAATGGTTGCATGATCATGGTCATTCTGGTGTGCACCCAACATTAGTACATAAACAAGGAGTCCTCACAATCCTAATTTAAAAATATATGGTAGCCATTTAGCTATTTTCATTTTTTATATGGTGCCCATAAACTTAGAAACTATGGGCCTTATTCTAGTTTACTCTTTCTGACAAAATCCTTCTTAGATGGACAAAACCATGTGCACTGCAGGTGGGGCAGATGTAACTTGTGCAGAGAGAATTAGATTTGGGTGGGGTTTTACTTCAAAGTGAGATCTATATTGCAGTGTAAAAATAAAGCAGCCAGTATTTACCCTTCACAGAAACAAAATAACTCACCCAAATCTAATTCTCTCTGCACAAGTAACATCTGCCCCCTGCAGTGCACATGGTTTTGTCCATCTAAGAAGGATTTTGTCAGAAAGAGTGAACTAGAACAAGGCCCTTTGTTCTCTATTACACAGCCAGTTCCCTACCCATCTACAGATATTTTCCCATAATCCCAGGTCCTCCATTTTATTTATCAACCTCTTGTGTGGTACTGTATCAAAAGCTTTAGAAAAATCGAGGAACGTCACATCTACAGCGTTTCCATTATGAAGGTTTTTGTTAACCTCCTCATCAGGGCTATTTTTGTGCAGGCTCCAGCAGGAACTGTGGCCCTTATTCTAGTTCACTGTTTCTGACAAAATATTCCTCAGATGGACAAAACCATGTGCACTGCAGGTGAGGCAGGTGTTACTTGTGCAGAGATAATTAGATTTGGGTGGGGTTTTACACCTGCCTCACCTGCAGTGCACACGGTTTTGTCCATCTGAGGAACATTTTGTCAGGAACAGTGAACTAGAATAAGGGCCTCAGTTCCTGCTGGAGCCTGCACAAAAATAGCCCTGCTCCTCATAGAATCCTAGTAAATTAGTTTGGCATGAACGATTTTTCACAAACCCATGTTGGTTAATACAGAGTAAACTATGAAGGTCTAAATATTCCTGGATGCCATCCCTTAGAAATCCTTCAAATATTTTCCAACTATTGATGTTAAACTCACAAGTCTCTAGTTAGCTGAATTTTTTTTTTTTTTATATTGGCACTACCTCTGCTATTCTCCAGTCTTTTGGTACCTTACCTGATGATAGTGAATTATCCATTAGTACCCTAGGATGAATCCTATCTGGCCCTGGGGATTTGTTTGTTTTGATTTTGCTGAGCCTCAATATTATTTCCTCGGTCGTGAAATCAATATTTAGATCTGGCTTGTTCATCTCCTTTGTGGTACGTGTGCGTTCCACTGTCTGCTCTCCCTTAGTAAACACTGATGAGAAGAACTTATTTAACAGTTCTGCTTTTCCCTTATCCTCCGTAAAACTTTTTTCAGTGATATCGGTTAGTGGGCCTATGTTCTCCTTAATTATACGCTTACTATTTATGTATTTGAAAAAGTTCTTGGGGTTGGTTTTGCTTTCAGTGGCTATGCGCTCCTCATAATCCCTTTTAGCAACTTTGATTACCACTTTACAAGTTTTGTTTGATTCTTTGTATTTGTTGAACGCCTCCTCATTTAAGTTATTTTTATAGAATTTAAATGCTTATTTTATTGTTGATTGCTGACTGTCACAAACCGCAGCAGATCTTACCATCTGAGACATCGGTCGTTACCTTCCCGATGGTCTGTGTTGCGTGGGAGGTCCGTTGCATGCCTGGCATCAGGTGTATGGGCGCCGCCATGACACCTGTGGTCAGCTGACTGCACTGACCAATTCCTCTAACCAGCAGCCTGACTCCTGAACCACACACCTGTGTCAGAATCAAGGTGTGTGCACTCATTCCCAGTCTTGATTAGTGCTGCGGCTTGCAGCCAATCATCAGCAGGCAAGGGGGATATAGTTCAGGCCTGAGGCCTGACTTCCTTGCCTTGAACAATTGCTTACCTGTTCCTCGTGTCAGAGAAGTTCCAAGGCTCCGAGATCTCCAGGCTCCCCTGTGTCTCTTTTCTCCAGTGTGCATCTGCAATACTTACCTGGTTCTCACCATCTCCAGAAGACTCCTGTGATTCCATCCCTGCAGTCGAGTAGCCGGTGTTCATTACAAACATCGTTTGGCTTTTCAGCATTCAGTGACTTTTCCACCTGGTCCTGTAAACTGCCGACAGGCTCTGTCGACTCCGGGGTTGACTACTCCCTGCTGCGCATATAGTGACTACACCATCTACGTCCTATACTTCCAGCAAGTACCCTGGGGCTCTCCCTCACCCGTCAACACCACGGTTGACACTACAAGTCGACACCTCCTGCAGTTCTCAGATTGCACAGCTACCTGTATCTCTTCAGTGCGATATCCCTAGCGGGCCTGTGTCCAGAGGACCAGGGCAGGGGGCCGCGACCTGCCTGTCAGACGCAGCGAAGTCCAAAGTTCCTTGCGGGACTCCCTGGTGAATACCGCTGGCAGGTTAGACTCCGCGCCCCTGTTCCTGGTCTCCGTCAACACTCTGGTTCACTGTGCTCTGCACCCCAGTGCATGTCCATACTTAAAGCACCAGCGTTCTGCTATCCAGCGCCCTCCACTGGCCCACCACGGTCACAACCGGGAACACAGAAAGCCCCAGTGCTGACAGTTTGTTCAAGGCCGATGGACTCGGTTCAAGACCCCAGTGTGGGACCAGCGGTCATCCAAAATGTTACCGCTTGGATAGAGACTCAAGAGGTCACTCAGCAGCGTGTGATAAAGTTCCTCCAAGAAGTATCCAATCGATTGGACACATTGCAGCAATCATTGCCGACTCCTGTGTCAACTGTTCAGGGGAACATTTCACAGCCTGCTTTTTCTTCTCGTCTTCAGCTACCAGTCCCTAACAAATATGATGGCGATCCAAAAAATTGCAGAGGGTTTATTAACCAGTGCCAGATCCAGTTCGAACTCTTGCCGCACAATTTCCCCACCGCCAGAATTAAGATCGCATACATTGTTTCATTGCTCACTGGCGCCGCCCTCAACTGGGTATCACCTCTGTGGGAGAGATCTGACCCTCTATTGTCAGATTACGACAAGTTCATTCAGACTTTTCGCCGTATATTCGATACACCAGGGCGTTCTATTTCAGCATCCACAGATATACTACGGGTCAAACAAGGATCCCGGTCCATGGGACAATATGTGATCCAGTTCCAGACTCTGGCATCTGAATTGAAGTGGAATAACGAAGCCCTGACAGCTGCGTTTTGGTTGGGAGTGTCTGATTGCATTAAAGACGAATTGGCAACCCGCGATCTTCCTGAATCCTTGGAAGACTTAGTTTCATTGTGTGTTAAGATTGATCTCCGCCTCAGAGAAAGAGGTCAGGAGAGACAAAAGAAGTTAATTCCCAAGTTTACTCCCCGAGTACGTTCGGAGTCCCCAGTGCGTGAAGAACCAATGCAAATAGGTAGATCACGCTTAACTCCTGAGGAACGTTCCCGTCGGCAGCGCAATAAACTGTGTCTCTACTGTGCTGCTCCCAGTCACTTCATCAATGAGTGCCCCGAGCGGTCGGGAAACTCCAAAGCCTAACCTGTAACGGAGGAGTCAGGTTAGGTCGTGTCTCAAAGTCTCCTCCCTGTACCGACTTCGTCCTTCCAGTCTCCCTGGAGACCCCTGCTGGACCCAGATCAAGCTCCGCCCTGGTCGACTCCGGGTCAGCTGGTAATTTCATATCTCAACACCTTGTCACCAAGTTGCAAGTCCCAGTGGTGTCGTTACACCCTCATCTCTCTGTCACCGCAGTGGATGGCAGCAAGATTCCTGGCGGTGATGTTCATTTCCGTACCAAGCCTGTCCACCTGAAAGTGGGTACCCTGCATCAGGAACTGATTGAATTCCTTGTCATTCCCAAGGCGTCCTATGACATAGTGCTGGGCCTTCCGTGGTTGAAGCTTCACAACCCCAGCATCAATTGGTCGCTCCTGCAATTGGAACAATGGAGTCCCCATTGTCACCAGTACTGTATCAGTCCTGTCTTACCCATGCGCTCTGCCAATGCTACTTCCCTTCCCGGCCTGCCGGAGGTCTACAAAGACTTTAAGGATGTCTTCTGTGAACAGTCTGCCGACACACTGCCGCCCCACCGCAAGTGGGACTGTGCCATTGATCTTCTCCCAGGGAAGACCCCTCCTAAGGGGCGAACTTATCCGTTGTCGTTTCCTGAGACTCAAGCTATGTCTGCTTACATTCAGGAGAATTTACAAAAAGGATTCATCCGTCCTTCAAAGTCTCCTGCTGGCGCAGGCTTCTTCTTCGTGAAGAAAAAAGATGGTGGTCTCCGGCCATGTATTGACTACAGGGGCTTGAATACCATCACAGTAAAAAACAGCTATCCCCTCCCGCTCATCACTGAGTTATTCGATCGGGTAAAGGGCGCTACGATCTTTACCAAATTAGACCTCCGTGGAGCGTACAATCTGATACGAATCCGAGAAGGGGATGAGTGGAAGACGGCGTTTAATACAAGAGATGGCCACTACGAGTATTTAGTGATGCCCTTCGGTCTCTGCAATGCCCCAGCGGTCTTTCAACAATTCGTGAATGAGATCTTCCGAGACATGTTGTATGTGTGTCTAGTGGTCTACCTAGACGACATCTTAATCTTCTCCAAGGACCTACATTCCCATCGTTCCCAAGTTAAAGAGGTACTCACCCGTCTCCGACGAAATCAGCTCTATGGCAAAATCTCCAAGTGCACGTTCGAGGTACCCTCAGTCCCTTTCTTGGGGTACATAATTTCTGGCTCCAAGTTGAGCATGGATCCAGAGAAGTTGGAAGCCATAACTGGGTGGTCGCAACCCACTACGCTAAAAGCTGTACAGCGTTTTATTGGTTTCGCCAACTATTATCGAAAATTCATTCGAGGTTTCTCCACTCTGATCGCTCCAATCACTGCGCTCACCCGAAAGGGAGCCAATCCGTCCATCTGGCCTACTGAGGCTACATCTGCATTCCAGCTCTTGAAACAGTCCTTCATTTCCGCACCCATCTTGTCACAACCTGATATAGACCGACCATTCATCCTAGAGGTGGATGCCTCCAACATCGGTGTAGGTGCGGTACTGTCCCAGATGTTGGAGGATGGAAAACAGCACCCCTGTGGTTTCTTCTCCCGCAAGTTTCTGCCTGCCGAAAGAAATTATTCCATAGGTGATCAAGAGTTACTCGCTATAAAATTAGCTCTTGAGGAATGGAGATATCTTTTGGAAGGAGCTAAATTCCCAGTGACAATATTCACCGATCACAAGAACTTGTTGTATCTTCAATCTGCACAGTGCATGAATCCTCGTCAGGCCCGGTGGTCCTTATTCTTTTCCAGATTTTCCTTCAAGATTCTGTACCGTCCCGGTACCCAAAACGTTAAGGCGGATGCCTTATCTCGCTCCATGGAGCAAGATCCACCAGAGCCAGAGCATCATCCCATCATCGATCCCATCGCTTTTGCTCCTACGCAAGTTACTCCGGTACCTCCTCCTGGCAAAACCTTTGTACCCCCCGAGCTCCGCGAAAGACTGCTGTCCTGGGCTCATAAGTCATTATTCTCTGGACATCCTGGGGTACAGAGTACCCTTGAAATTCTTCAACGATCCTACTGGTGGCCACAAATCAGGAAAGAGGTCAAAGAATTTGTGGCATCATGTCCTGTCTGTGCACAACATAAGACACCTCGTCAGAGTCCTGCCGGCAAGCTCCATCCTTTGTCCATCCCGACGCGTCCGTGGACGCACATCTCCATGGACTTCATTTCCGAGTTACCCAAGTCCCAAGATTACAACACCATTTGGGTAGTGGTTGACCGATTCTCGAAAATGGCCCGGTTCATACCACTCTACGGGTTACCCTCTGCTCCCAGTCTGGCACAACTCTTTGTACAACATATTCTCAAGAGTCATGGCCTGCCAACGGAGATTGTCTCTGACCGGGGGGTGCAGTTTGTGGCACGCTTCTGGAGAGCATTATCATCTGCACTTCAAATAAAATTGAAGTTTTCATCAGCCTACCATCCGCAGTCTAACGGCCAGACTGAGAGAGTCAACCAAGACTTAGAAACTTTTCTGCGCCTGTACGTCTCATCTTCCCAGGATGATTGGGCCAAACTGCTTCCATGGGCAGAGTTCGCTCACAATTTCAGGTACCATTCTTTTACAGGTCATTCTCCTTTCTATGTCGTCTACGGCCAACATCCCAGACCACCCAGTTTTGAGAACCTGCCAGTAACCGAAGTTCCAGCAGCCAATGCAGCCCTGAAACATTTTTCACAGATTTGGAGAGAAGTACATTCCAACCTGAAAAAAGCCTCTGTTCGTTATAAATTCTTCGCGGATCGTAAGAGACGTTCAATTCCTGAGATACATCCTGGCGACAGAGTGTGGCTCTCCACAAAAAATCTTCGATTAAAGGTACCATCCATGAAATTTGCGCCCAGATTCATCGGCCCATACGTTATCCAGCAAAGACTCAATTCTGTGGCCTACAAATTAAAGTTGCCCAAGTCCCTACGTATTCCCAATTCCTTTCACGTCTCCCTGCTGCGTCCCCTGGTTGTAAACCGGTTCCAAACATCTTCTCCAGTGTTACCCAAGGTCCGGACTAGACGAGGAGTGGAGTTTGAAGTGGATAAAATCGTAGACTCCCGTCATAGATACGGACGCCTCCAGTATCTCATTGACTGGAAGGGATATGGTCCTGAGGAGAGGAGTTGGACCAATGCGGAAGATGTTCACGCCCCTCGATTGAGGGAGAAATTCCACAGGGAGAATCCTTCCAAGCCCAAAGGGTGTTCGGTGCCCACCCTAAAAGGAGGGGGTACTGTCACAAACCGCAGCAGATCTTACCATCTGAGACATCGGTCGTTACCTTCCCGATGGTCTGTGTTGCGTGGGAGGTCCGTTGCATGCCTGGCATCAGGTGTATGGGCGCCGCCATGACACCTGTGGTCAGCTGACTGCACTGACCAATTCCTCTAACCAGCAGCCTGACTCCTGAACCACACACCTGTGTCAGAATCAAGGTGTGTGCACTCATTCCCAGTCTTGATTAGTGCTGCGGCTTGCAGCCAATCATCAGCAGGCAAGGGGGATATAGTTCAGGCCTGAGGCCTGACTTCCTTGCCTTGAACAATTGCTTACCTGTTCCTCGTGTCAGAGAAGTTCCAAGGCTCCGAGATCTCCAGGCTCCCCTGTGTCTCTTTTCTCCAGTGTGCATCTGCAATACTTACCTGGTTCTCACCATCTCTAGAAGACTCCTGTGATTCCATCCCTGCAGTCGAGTAGCCGGTGTTCATTACAAACATCGTTTGGCTTTTCAGCATTCAGTGACTTTTCCACCTGGTCCTGTAAACTGCCGACAGGCTCTGTCGACTCCGGGGTTGACTACTCCCTGCTGCGCATATAGTGACTACACCATCTACGTCCTATACTTCCAGCAAGTACCCTGGGGCTCTCCCTCACCCGTCAACACCACGGTTGACACTACAAGTCGACACCTCCTGCAGTTCTCAGATTGCACAGCTACCTGTATCTCTTCAGTGCGATATCCCTAGCGGGCCTGTGTCCAGAGGACCAGGGCAGGG
This sequence comes from Crinia signifera, assembly GCF_055691185.1. Lineage (NCBI taxonomy): Eukaryota > Metazoa > Chordata > Amphibia > Anura > Myobatrachidae > Crinia > Crinia signifera. The sequence goes on from NC_139219.1 coordinate 129,687,932, forward strand.
GGCCGCGACCTGCCTGTCAGACGCAGCGAAGTCCAAAGTTCCTTGCGGGACTCCCTGGTGAATACCGCTGGCAGGTTAGACTCCGCGCCCCTGTTCCTGGTCTCCGTCAACACTCTGGTTCACTGTGCTCTGCACCCCAGTGCATGTCCATACTTAAAGCACCAGCGTTCTGCTATCCAGCGCCCTCCACTGGCCCACCACGGTCACAACCGGGAACACAGAAAGCCCCAGTGCTGACACTGACCTTACCTTTTTGTCCAACCATGGAGGTTTTTATTTATTAAATTTACCCTTATCTACTTTTGGAATGTATTTAATAGTTAATGATTCCAGCACATTTTTATCCCACATTTCCTCTGCAATTTTCCCCTCAAAAACCATTTCCCACACAATTAGTTTTAGGGCTTATAAATATTCAAAAGGGAGCGCTTATAAATAATAATGTATTCAAAAGAAGAGAGCGCTTATTAATATACAATGGATATCAATTTATTAACAATGACATATGTAAAAACAAAGACAATAAAAATTATCTAATAAAATACAGCGTAAAATCAAACTTGTATTGATCCTCTTGACCAAATTATGCTTACTGCTCACAGATTGGTTAACTTATCAGACCACATGGAGTCTTATTTGATTATTTGAAAATGTCCTTTCTCCCAATTGGGAGCAATAGAACCATATACAGTAGAATTAATTGTTTTGAATAATCAGAATAATTAATATGTTGATGGTATAGGATTCTCCAGCCCACTTTCTCCACGGAAACAGATTTAGTTAATGTGCTCAGGGGGCTTTTAGCACACCCGTAATCCGATGTACTGGGAAATAAGGAAAGGTGCCCCATGCAGCTTAATTAACGTCCATGCTTACAAGCAGACATCCAAATTTTTAAAGCGTGCTCACCGGTAAATATCACAGTCTTAGTCAGACATATATGTCCTCCGGCCAAAGTATTACTCACACTACCACCTCCGGTTTCCTCTGGAGGAGGAATCGCCAGATGATCTCAGCTGTGCCATTAGTACTCAGGCACTACAGCCGGTGTGTGGATAGACGCCAGGAGGAATCTCTCTATGTTCAAAGCTTCCATCTCTCAGTGCCTGAGAGACACCGGAGCTGAGCAGCGATATAATCAATAGATTGTCAGCCGTATACCTGAGCTGCCTGTGGATAGCGATAGTGGGTGGGTGGTCAGTCGGATAGCGTGAAAGATCAGGTCAGGGTGTATCCTTAACGCGTTTCTCCGCACCTGTGTGTTTGCGGTTTTATCAGAGGGTTTTTTTAGGGCTTCCCTGAAGAATTTGAAGTCAATCCTTTATGATGTAGTATACTGAAGTTGATTTCCAGTGAAACCATGTTGTGGTCACTGTAGATGGAGATAAACTATCGACTACATTAATCTGCTACTGACTGTCATTTTGGAAATACAGTTTGTAACAGTGCAGTTAGGATCTGATTGGCTGGGACTTTCTCTGTCATATTTATCTTTCCCCAAGGCTTACTACATAGACCCTTTCATGTTTATGTGAATCCAAGCATTTTTTTCACTGCTTCCTAGCCACATGCAAAGCTCCATCGAACACAGATGCTTTAGGGTTGCCTACTTTTAAAGTCTCCTCTACGGGAGAAGCCCGGAGAGGAGATTTTCACCAGCACTTCTGGGGACGGGGCCTCAAGTCCCGCCCTAGTAATGCAAATCTTGCAATTCAAGGGTCTTTGGGGAGGGGGTGGGGCTAAATTATGCAATTTGCATCGTTAGTCCCGACCCTCCCCTGAAAAGCCACAAATCGCTGTAATTTACTGCTGCGGCCAAGGAGATTCAGGATGGTTGGCCACCTTTTCAGGGGGCCGGGAGGGGGACCCAAATTTCGGGAGCCTCCTGGCCAATTTGGGAGGGTAGGCAACCCTGAGATGCTTGCACATGACTAGAATGCTACTGGATCTTTTCCTACCTTTTCTTTGAATACTAGGGCTATTTGAATGTATACAGGTCGAGTATCCCGTATCCGAATATCCGTTATCCGAATTATTCCGAAATACGGACATTCCAGAAAGTGAAAAAAATTTTTTTTTTTGCTAAAAACTCACTGGGGACATTTGTAACAGCATCACTGGGGACATGATATGTAACTGGCACTATATATGTGCAAGACAATGATTGCTTGGCATTCAAATTCAGTGCTGAGATAGTACACACATTTTGTTTCACGTTTTGAAACCTTGTTTTTTGAACAATTAAAATATATTTGTGTGTATTTTATGTGGTAATAAAATATATTTGTGTGTATATTATGTGTTTATACAGCATAAATGCAAGATACTTCAAAATACATCATTGAAATATTAAAATATTCCGAAATACGGAATAATCCGTTATCCAAAATTCTCCTGGTCCCGAGCATTTTGGATACGGGATACTCAACCTGTACTAATATTCGATAGTTATAAATTTGAGTGGTTTACACATACCCCCACCCCCAACTTTATAAGGCAGACACGATATAGGCTTTCAGCGTAGAATGATAATGTACACTTATGTATGGGGCTGGGTGATGTATTAAAATGTTATGGATTTTCTCATTTGTATTGTGAGAACTTTTGTTTGTAAATATAATAACTATGTAACTCTCCTAAAGGTGCCCACAGACGCTACAATTGTACTGTGCTATGCGTTTTTGACTGTACAATGGTTCTATACAATTTTTCTTCCAGCTTGCTATAAGATGTGCACTTGGATGCATGTGATGAACCCATGTTTGTAATGTTAAATTTCAGATGTAGTCTAAAAAGTACGTGCAGCACGTACTTTTTTAGACATACAATATCGGGCTCCAGGGAACATAAACACCATCCAATAATTGTACATAAGATGCAATTTGTGCTTAAAAAGTACAAAACGCATTCGATAATTGATGCGTCTGTGGGCACCTTAAGCTGTATGAAATGTTTTCTCTGTACAGTGCTGTGGGAAATGTTCACCCTTCAAAAATAACAAATGGAGTGAAATAATTTGCTAAATTTACTGCTACACATACAAAGAAAATGTCACCTTTATATTTTCAGTTTCTAATTCATTGTGAGGGGACACGCTTCACAGAGAAGAAGCATGAAATAAGCATGCAAGTTGCAGAATCAAAGGGCCTTCCTAAGCTGAAGTACCATCTCCTGCCCAGAACAAAAGGATTTGCTGTCACTGTACAAAGTTTGAGAAATGTAGGTAAGGAAAGCAATCGCTCTTATAGTGATAGATATAACGTCACTGGAATATGTATTTTTTTATAATTAAATATTAATAATCCTTTTAAGTCCTATATATATCTATATATAGATATAGTCCAGTTTTCTCCAGTCCAGTATGCACTCTCCTAACATAAATGAATTCACTTTGGTATAAAAATCCAAATGGTGGTTTATTCAGGCGATATTCATCAATAGGTGATACAGTATGTGACCATAATAGCCCTGACAATTCGGTCCATTGATCTCGGATCTTTATCAAGGAGCCTGCAATGCATATAATAGACATGCAAACGACTAAGTGACTCATGGTACCTATACAATTACATGGTGCACAAATAGTTACATGTAAATGACTTACATGGGTCAGAAGTAAACAGCAAATTACAGTCAGCAACGTAGATAACGATGAACCCTCCTGGTGCAGGAGGACACCATGAATAGACCTGCCCAGGCCCGGCTTATATACCCAGCTAATGTGTACATCACGTGGAGCGGGGGTTTTCGAGCCTTTCCTGCTGGCGTTGAACTTCCTGTCCAAACCGGAAGTAGCTATGTCGGATGGGCAGGTCTCCATGAGCTGCACTTGACACGCATGAGAACCCGGAAGTGGGTCCCAGCGTGTGTCGGCGTATGGAGCGCAACTTGGAATGCACAGAAACCGGAAGTAAACCGCTTTGTGCATCATGTTTAAAATACAATTTAAGGATACTGTCCAAAGGGAGCAACAAAACAAATTTAGACCTGTATCAATACACAATCCTCCATCTTCGAACCCCAGCATCAAAACCTTCAACCGCCTGGTAGAGCAGGACATACAGAGAACCCCCACATCATCGAAATACCAAAACTTGAGTTCGGATGAAAAACTGGCCCTGAAAATGTTACAACAAAACCCTAACCTGGTAATAAGACCAGCCGATAAGGGTGGCGCTGTGGTGGTCCAGAACTAGGAACAATATAATGCAGAAATAATGCCTTATAGTCTTAGTCTTATAGTCAAACATACAGATTAGTCAGATAGAATCCATTTAAAAGGCAAGTCGATTCCCTACTACAGGAGGATTTGGCAAACAAATGGCTTTCAAAAGACCAATTCGAGTTCTTGTCGGTACAGATCCCAGTATGTCCTATATTATATACCCTGCCGAAGATTCACAAGTCCGAGGCCAATCCACCAGGGAGGCCAATAATATCGGATAGATCATCTCTATTACAGCCCCTAGCAATGTTCGTCGACTACCATCTCCAGCCACTTGTGACCACTAGTAACACCTACATTCGTGACACAGCCAACTTCTTAGATAAGCTTGAAGGGATTGACATCTATGGTGGACAATGCTTGGTCACCATGGATGTGAGTCCGCTGTACACAGTGATACCCCACCTAGATGGACCTCGAGTACTGCATGAAAAATTAAATGGGAGACTAACTCTGGAACCTCCGAAAGAATTCTTGGTCGAAATGGCCAAATTGATACTCACCTGTAACCATTTTCTGTATAATCAAAAATATTACATCCAAACATTGGGGACAGCTATGGGCTCCAACCTAGCCCCAGCATATGCCAGACTGTACATGCATGAGTTCGAAAATACATTCATCCTCCCAAAATACTCCAACTCCATCCGGTTTTATAAGCGGTACATTGATGATGTCTTTCTGGTATGGACTGATTCTATCGATAAATTCAACGAGATGATATTCGAACTGAACAGTCTCAACAGTCCAATTCAATTCACACATCAGATAGACACTGAAACCATTAACTTCTTGGACATCCAGGTCTCCATAAAAGAAGGGACATTACAAACATGCGTATTCCGCAAGTCTACAGATCGAAATACTCTGTTACTCTCTAACAGTCAACACCCACCGGCCCTTAAAAACCATCTGCCAATATCACAATATATGCGGGTGATTAGAAATAATGTTAACTCCCAAATATTGGAACAACAACTGAAGGAGATGACAGAACGCTTCAAAGAAAGAGGGTATCGACCCAAACTCCTCAAGAAATGTCTGACAAAGGCACGGCATAACATGAGCAGGAAGAACACAACATCAACCAATTGAGAGATGCCCCCCGAATGTTTTATGTCAACAAATACAATCATGCATCTACCACCATCCAAAAAAGTCTAAAAAAGCATTGGCCCATTGTGGCCTCGGACAATTCTTTAAAATTTACAAAAACAAGGACCGCCGATGATGGCCTACAAGAAAGGGCCGAATTTGAAACAGCTATTAATGAGGCCCACATTAAATCCTGAAACAACACAGGGAACAACCTGGTTGCACTCACAACGTCCCGGTTGCTTCCGTTGTACTGGATGTACAACGTGCAACAGCATGATTACGGGGTCATCGTTTCACCATCCACAATCAGGAAGACAAATAAAAATTAAATTTAGACTGTCTTATGGATCATGTTGTGTATCTTCTCAACTGCCCTTGTGGTTTGGCATATGTGGTTATGACCATGAGAAAATTTAGAGAGCATATGGCCAACCACCGGAGCTCAATCTGTGCAGCTCTGGACACTAAAAATGCAGATTTGCCCATCCCACGGCATTTCCTTCAAGCAGGCCATCAGGTTTCTAGCCTTAGATTCTGGTTGATTGACTGGATACCACCCCCTGTTCGAGGAGGCGATAGAGGGCTACTTCTGAAGAAAAGAGAAAGCCGGTGGATATTCTGATTTGGAACGTTGGCACCTAATGGACTGAATGAGAATAACCCATTGAACATTTTCCTTAAATTCTTTTACAGAGAATTAAAGTTGATCCTCATCTCCGATTCCCCATCCATTTCCATACTCACCCACCAGATCCCCATTCCTTTTATGCGTGCTCTGTGTATGTGCATGTACGTGTATGCATATGCGCGTATGTACACATATGTGTATGAATATATGTGTGTGTGTGTGTGTATGTGTATGTATGTGTATGTATGTATGTGTATGTGTATGCAGGTGCATGTATATATGAAAAAAATGTTTCCCTAAAACCCAACTGAGATTAATGATAAGAATAAAGAATGAAAAATAAAAAACATAAGTAAATAAAAACAATAATCACAATAAAAATAAAAAAAATAAAAAATTAACACCCACCATACACTACATTTTCCTTCAAAATCATCACCCCTTTTTTTGCCTCAAATTTTTTTCCCCATTTTTTCCCATTTATAATAATAGTAAATAGCCCATAGGCTATATCAGGCATGTCCAAACTATGGCCCATCATGCCTTGCCGCAGTTTTGCTGTTAGGGACTACTAAAACTATGGAAAGGCATGCTGGAGGGCCATAGTTTGGACATGCCTGGGCTATATGATGAGAATGAATCATCCACTAACTACCAGTCTACCTCTATAGTGTTCCGCTTAGATCTCTTTAATAGCTTGCCCACAGTCCTTCTATAAATCCAATATTCGTTATTTGGACAAATTAATATGTCCCTAATCACATACCGTATATACTTAAACTAAAATTTATTTACGTTTTTTAAATTTACTTTAGGACAAATAAGGTATAGCGTCATTAAGCTCTTTCGGGATCCTGGCTTCCCTGTATAAAATTGATTATATTTACCCTATTTTCACATTCCATTTTGCCCCAGATATTATCCCCATTAAAACACTGTTGTATTTTAAACATGATGCACAAAGCGGACTACTTCCGGCTTCTGTGCGTTCCAAGTTGCGCTCCATACGCTGACATACGCTAAGACCCACTACTGGGGGTTTGTTAGCATGACTCTGTACTGTACGTGTAAAGCAGAGGTGGAACTATCATTAGTGCTGCAGGTGCATTGCACCGGGGCCCCTGAGGAATAAGGTCCCCATTGCTGCCCAGACCAGCAATGACTTTTAGGTTGAGGTAGAGAAAGTTAATTTATATATTTATATACAAATTATATTTTTGCACCTGGGCCCGCTACTCACAAGTTCCACCGCTGGTGTAAAGCCGCTCAGAACTGCAACTTTTTTGCACCTAAAAAAAAAGCATGCATGCATGCATGCATGCATTAAATCATATATAACTAGCTGATCCCGATGCTGGTCTGATTGTATTGATTGTATTGCTGTGGCAGTAACCAAATATCTTGGGATACATTTATTAAAGCTTCTAAAAATGAATGGAGGTGATGTTGCCCATTACAACTAATCATATTCTGTCTGTTATTTTTCTATTGCATGCTAGAACATGATAAACATAATCTGAATGGTTGCTATGGTCAACATCACCTCTTGCACTATGGCTTTACTTGGCCCAGGCTGAGCTACAGAAGTAACTGAGAGTTGTGGCACTTAGCATTAGGTTGAAGTATATCCACATTATTCCTTCTATTGCTCTATGCCAGCACTGAGATGCTTCAATTTCCAGTAACAGTAGTTCTAAAAATAACTAGTATTCAGTCGTGAACCTTATATTTTAGATATGAAACTTCCCAAATGGAAACATGACCAACTTTGCATAGGGGCCAGGGCTGGCATAATTTTAATATCCAGAGGTGGTGAGAAGGGCCCTTGACACAAGAAGAACCAGATGATTTCATGTTACAGCTTATGAAAATGAAAAAGAAATGCTTTAGTGAACTGTAGGATCTTATATGGAACAATTTAATAAACACACTTTTATTTTTTAAATAAAATGTGAAAAACTCATGTCGACCTTATTCATGTTGACCATGTCCATGTTGACCGTAAGCTTGTGTTGACCTTCTGGCAATGCCGACCTTGTCACTGTCGACCTATTGACTGTTGACCTAGAGATTGACAACCCAGGGACCAGATACCCGTTTTGCAGACATGTCATCTATCTGGAATAACCATTTGCAGATACTTTCGGGAATACCATGCAATGGAGAGGACAAATAATTTGCATGGACTTGTAGCTGTTTGCATGGGAGCGCACTGCGTTTTCTTGGCTTATCCACCAAAACGCTGGGTGTGCTCAGGAAAACGCTGGGCGTCCCCATGCAAATGCAGGTGGGCACCCGCCCACCTATTTCTCAGCCGCCCGCCTATTTCTCAGACCTGGACACCGCAAGTCTAATTCAGTCCAGATGGACTTAGATTTGCGAGCATGGTAGAAATCATTCCACGGTCAGCAACCATTGAATGATTTTGGCCCTGCACGCTATCCTGTGAATGGATGTTTATGCAAAACATCCATTGGCAGTGTGGCAGGGATATGCACATGGATTGGAAGCATTAGAAGGCTCAGTACCTCTGCTTAGCACGCCAACAAGAATGACCCCCAATATCTATTTCGGCAATCAATAGGTCGGCACCTTATGGTCGATAAACATATGCATACCTCCCAACATGACCCCAGGAAGGACACAATGCTCTGCTACTGGACCTCCCTCAAATGTATGATTGCCATCACCTGTTTTGAATAGGATAAGTGATAAGAAAAGTGGGTACTTGTGAAGTTTCACGGCGCACAGTCTGTGTTTGAAACTTGGCAGCTTGCCAGATTGTGTTTAACTGTGCTCTAGCTGTTCTCAGCGCAGCGTGTGGCTGCTTTACATATGTAATCTACCTTATCAGCGTAGCACTGGGCAGCACGCGCTGCCCAGCTCTGACAGGTCACTGTGGTACTTGTAGTTCCACAGTGAAATAGACAGTCCTGCACACCGCTGACAATGGGGGCATGTAAACTGGACACCCCGGCACCCCGCTAATGTACGGGGCTTCTAAACTAGACACCCCGGCACACGCTGTCTAAATCCAGACTCCCTGCACCCGACACACGCTAAAATTTAGACGCTAAAGCGTCTAAATCCAGACTCCCTGCACCCGACACACGCTAAAATTTAGACGCTAAAGCGTCTAAATCCAGACTCCCTGGAAACCGATAAGAAGGGGGCATCTAAATTTAGACGCTAAAGCGTCTGAATTTAGTTGGATCTAGGGGTGCACTGTTCAAAACACTCTTAAACCTGTTTACAATGTCACTAGTCGACGTAACTGCTGTCGACCTTGTTAATTCCACTCTCCACGCCACCCCGAAGCATGGCGAGCAGACGCGGTACGCGTCCGACCGACATTTTCATACCCCCACTATCCACGTCGGCGTGGAGATGACTTTATAAAGTGTGGCGAGCGCAGAGAGCCACCGAGCCCGAATCGCGGCGAGCGGACGCGTATACCTGTGAAGTAATCCGCGGCCGCTCGCCACGCTTCGGGCTCGGTGGCTCACTGCGCTCGCCACACTTTATAAAACCAACTCCGCGCCGACGTGGATGGTGGGGGAATGAAAAGGTTGGTCGCCACGCTTCGGGGTGACGTGGATAGTGGAATTAACAAGGTCGACAGCTGTTACGTCGACTAGTGTCATTGTGAACAGGTTTAAGAGTATTTTGCACAGTGCACCCCTAGATCCAACTAAATTCAGACGCTTTAGCGTCTAAATTTAGATGCCCCCTTCTTATCGGTTTCCAGGGAGTCTGGATTTAGGTGCTTTAGCGTCTAAATTTTAGCGTGTGCCGGGAGTATGTATTTAGACGCTTTAGCTTCTAAATTTTAGCGTGTGCCGGAGTGTCTAGTTTAGAAGCCCCGTACGTTAGCGGGGTGCTGGGGTGTCCAGTTTACATGCCTCCATTGTCAGCGGTGTGCAGGACTGTCTATTTCACTGTGGAACTACAAGTACCACAGTGACCTGGCAGCGCGCGCTGCTGCTGCCCAGCGCTACGCTGATAACGTAGATTACATATGTAAAGCAGCCACACGCTGCGCTGAGAACAGCTAGAGCGGCACGCGCACAGTTAAACACAGAGGGCGGTATTCAATGTGAATACCTGCGAGGTGCAGCGAATCCTTTTTAGGATTCGCTGCACATTCGCCACGTTCCGGAGCCTCGCCGGCTCCGGTATTCAACGAGTCAGGGGCTCGCTGCCCCTGACCGGCGAATATGAGCTCCTGCGGCGAACGCCGCAGGGAGCCTGAGGACGGTGCAAGGCAGAGAGATGAAAGTCTCTCTGCCTGCCCCAGAGCGTATGTGGGGGGGAGAAGGGCTCCCTGGGTGCCAGGCAGCACAGGCTGCCCCCCGGGGTTGCCAGCAGGGGACCACGTATATTCACTACACCTGATCGTAACGATCGGGTGCAGTGAATATATGAATATCTAATGAGCGGCTCGGCTCCGGCGCCCCCTGCTGGCTGCTGTGTAAAAAAAAAAATATATATATTTTTTTTTTTATTAAATATATATTCATGTGCTTTTACAGCACATGAATAAAAATAGCATGCCCCTCCTCAGAATAAAATTCCTGATTTTTTTACACCAAATGTAAAAAACAAAACACTTTATTTTAAAAGTTCACATTCCACTTCACCATAAAAAGATAGCGATGGCTACTCGGTGAATCATGGCGAAAAAAACCTTCAAATGTATTCGCCATCTGGTCATTGAATAGGGTGATTCAGCGTTTTAGTAAAAAATTCGCCAAACAGCACAAATTTGCCATAAAAACATGGCGAATCAGGCTCATTGAATACCGCCCTCAGTCTGGCAAGCTGCCAAGTTTCAAACACAGACTGTGCGTGCTGTGGCGTCGTGAAACTACACAAGTACCGAAAAGTGTTTCACCACAGGTGATGGTGATCATTAATTAAGAGGGAATTCTGGCCCTCCGGGAGAGGGGGAAATGGTAGGAGGTATGCATATGGCCAAAAAGTCGACACAAGCAATAGGTCGGCACAAGCAATAGATTAACATGGCAATGGTCAACACATGAAAAGGTCGACATGATTTTTTCAGGATCTTCAAAAAAATTAAGTTGGACTTTACCATCTTATACATTCTTCACCACCTTTGTGGGATCTGATTGGGAATGGTAAAGTACAGTAAGTTGAGTTCAGCAAGGCACCTGGCGTGATGCATGGCGAGCAAAGCGGTACACTAATTGGGGGCCCAAGTGTCGACTCATCAAAAAATAGGAAAAATCCATGTTTCCATGTTTACATCTTTTTGTTGACCGTTTGCTTATGTCCGCATTTTTCTAGTGTTGACCTTGTGCATGTTGACCGTTTGGGGTAAACGCAATGATTGTCAAATAAGATATTTTCTGTGCGCTATACCACACTTGTATCATTCTTGATGTGTCCTCATTAGCACTTCTATCTACAGTTTGTATTTCATTATTGCCTGATTAGAAAAGGACTGTCTGCTACTTCTAGCAGCTGTTATTGGGAAAGAGCAGCTCTTTGTGTATCCAATTAGTTAAACATTTTTTAACTTTTCTTTTCTTAATAAAACATATACATAATTAATGCCTTATAATGCCATCTATGAATAACTTCATCCAATATTTGTTTACACACATTTAATACAAATTTAATTTTTATGGTTTTTGGTTTTAAATAAATACTATACTATCATATTCAGTGCTCTTGAAATGGTACAATTTGTAAGGGGCAAATTACTTTGTACAGTTTATAGAAAAAAAGGTATTTAGCCTAATAATAGCTTTGTCTAAACTGCAGTATGACCAACTGCCACAATCACATGTGCAGGATAATTAACACTCTGAAGGATTGCGTTTTAATCTAGTATATTGAAATAACAGTGATTGTAATTGTTAAGATAATGAAAATAATTGAATAAAGGAATTCTTCATGATGCAATCCTAAACAATCCTATTAGAAGATGAGATGGAGCCTATTAGGATTATCCCTGCATGACTGCTATTTGTAATACAATGTAGCCACACAGTCGCTAAGCCAATGCTGAACAAGGGTGTGTAAAACAGTGTTAAACTGATGTCTAGAACATTCTGCACTGCTTGTTCAGAGTGAAGCGCTAATTCAGTATTTTATGGTCTTCAATTGCATCTCTACTTCTGTATTTTGAAACCAGAGATATATGTGATTCATTGTTTTTTTATGTAACAGTAATTAATTTTAAGCGAAATGTGATATTTATCTGTATTCTCCAGCGTAATGGTTTTCTTTTATGGTCTGCTATAAAAGTTAGCCCTTGGTGGATCGAAAGAGGTATTTGCTTTTTGTGACTTACAGTATATATGCAACCACATGCAAGATGTTTGTTTTGTTGGGTAAAATCCCTTGAACTCAATAAAGGAATTGAGAAGGCTGTTTATCATTAGTATTATTATTCTTATTATTTATTTATATGGCGCCGCAGGGGTTCCGCAGTGCCTCACAATACGTAAATGAGAAAAAAATAACTAATAAACAATGAAATAACAAATTAAAGTACAAGGTAATTTGGGAAAAATACATGGTAAATAAGGACAGTCTCATCAGTGGACAGCACACTGAAGCAATTATTAGGGTGGCAGAGATATACATATATATATATATATATATATATATTCTAAGAAATACCCATTAGGAGAGTGGGCCCTGCTTGTGAAAGCTTACATTCTAAAGGGCTGACAGATTGGAGTGACACAGAAGGGGTAGAAGTCAGCATATACAGAGGGTTAGGATGAGAGATGGCTGGGTTTAATGAAAAAGTGCGTCTTGAGAGACCGTTTAAAGTTTTGTAGGGAGGTGGAGCAACTGTTAAGGGTCCTACATGCGCAGAGATTTGTGCCAGGGATTAATAATGGGAGATTCAGCACTAGAGATTTCACTCTCTCAGATAATGAGCCAAATACAGAGAGATTTGTGTCAGTGATTCATAATGGGAGATCCAGCATGGGAGATTTCAAATCTGTCTAGGGTGACCAACTCATCCCTTTAATCCGGGACACATATTAATTACACAGGTTCTGTGGCAGTGTAAAACAGGTGAAATGGAGTCTTGAGGTGTGGCAGTTTAAAACCAGGTGAAAGCCAGCCACAGAACCTGTGTAATTCATATGTGTCCCGGATTAAAGGGATGAGTTGGTCACCCTAAATCTGTCACAACTGTCACAGAAAGTGATGTAAGAAACTGCACTTCATCACATAAATAATGTTATATTGTATAGACATCTACCACATAAATAATGTATTCTTTAATAAGTGTTCTTTACCCTCCCCCTAGTGTGGACCCCCCAAAAAACTTTAAAATCATTGGTGGCTAGTGGACCCCCCCCCACCATGCAAACTGTTAAACGTTGGTGTCAGTGGGGACCGACAGAAAAAATACTTACCAAGTCCAGGGTCCAGCGTCGCATCCTCTCAGTCCTGCAGACAATAATTTTCTATAATAGAAAAATAATTTTAAAAAAATTATTGTGTGGGGTCCCCCCCACAAGCATGACCAGCCCCGGGCTCTTTGAGTGGTCCTGGTCCCCAAAATACGAAGGACAAAGTGAGTGGGGGTCCCACAGATTTTGGGGACCAGCACCAGGCTCTTGAGCTGGCCCTGGTTGCCAAAATACGGGGGACAAAATGAATAGGGTTCCCTCATATTTTGGGGACCAGCACCAGGCTTCACTAGCAGGGGGTGTAATGCCATAGCCAGGGGACATGCTTGATGGGGTCCCGTGGCCAAAGCATTACCCACCCTAACTAGTCAGCCCAGGCCGTGAGTTTTTGGGGAGGTGGGGACTCTCCAGGGCACCCCAGGCCTGGGCTGAAGCCCTGGGCTATCCCCTGCACCCCTGGGCGGTGGGTGCAGGGTTGATAGCTTGTTTAAACAGTAATATTGTCTTTTACAGTAGGATTACAGGTCCCAGCAAGCCTGCCCATGATGGTACTTGGGAGAGCCACAGGTACCTATAGCTCCCCTGTAAAGGAAATATTAAAATAAAAACATAAACACAGGTTTTAAATATTTTATTTAATAAAAACACAAACACAGAAGCCCCCCCCCCCCCAGGGCTTCTGCGGAGTCTTCACCTGGGGCAGCGGCCTTTTAAGCTCTGTTGCAAGGCCGCTGCTTCCCAGGGCTTCTGCCTCTTCATCTGTGTTCTTCACCTGGGGGCGGCAGCCTTTGCAGCTCTTTTGCATGGCCGCCGCCTCCCAGGGCTTCTGGAGCTCTTCTCTGCTTCTCCTCCGCCATCGTACTGCCTGCCTCCTGTCTCGAGCTGGCTAATATAGCTAGCTCTAGGGGGCGGGGCAATGACGTTGCGAGCCTTGATTGGCTGGTTGTGGCCATTTTGAAATTAGAAATTCTTTTTTTACTGCCGCCGCACTGCCACCGAGAGGTGAGGTGGCGATCGGTGCTCCCGCTGGGAGGGGGGTCAGGGGTGCCGGCGGGTTCTGCGGTGCGGTCTGAGGCATCCTCAGTCGCTCTGCCCTGCTCATCTGCCACACATGTGGGAGATGAGTAGGCGCTTTCTGAGCGACTGCTGTCAATTCTCCGGCGGGTCCGTTCTGAATCTTGGGCAGATTCAGAATGGCGGCGGCGGCGCACATTTGTTAAAATCGCTCAGAAAATGCCTGAATATTGAGCTGTATGTGGGCCCATTAGAGAGAGGTTGAGAATTTCAGAGATAAGGAAAGCAGGGGCAAATGCATTAAGCCTGATAAAGTTGAGATAAAGTAGAAGGTGATAACGCACCAGCCAATAAACTCCTAACTGCCATTTTTCAAATATAGCTGTTTGGTTGGTGCGTTTGTATGTATGTGACTTTAAATGACTTTAAATGAAAGTGAATAGCTATTAATAATAAAGAGCAATATATATCATGACATGTTTCTTTATAATCTTTTGCAAATGTGTAATTTGATCTTAATAGAACATACTAAACTGCATGACCGGAATGCAAATGTACATACAGGGTTTGTATAAAAAGTAATGAGACCTATTTTTTTCTGATGTGACTGTATGTCACAGTGCGCATGCTCCAGGCGGGTTCGATGGTGCGGTTTGTATCTTGGTTTTAGTTGCCCCCTATCCCTAGGCTCGGTTGAAGCTTAAAAATGCAATGTTCTATCGAACAGTGCTATGCCATTAAATTCTGTGTGGGACTCGGAAAATTGGCTACGGAGACGTTGGCCATGATCCAGAAAGTGCATTGCAGTCAATTGGAAGCTGCATCATGACAGTGCACCAAGCCACACCTGGTTTGTAGTCAACGATTACCTGGCCTGGAACGGCATCGCACCACTTCCCCAGCCCCTCACAATCCCGGTCTGGCCCCGGCAGACTGTTTCTTGTTCCCCTGAGTAAAGGCAGCCCTCAAAGGACACCGCCATGGGACCGTAGCAGAAGTCTTTTTATACAAATCCTGTACAGTGTTATTGTTATTACTAAGGTACAATTGTGTTCATAATGTAACAACTGCCACCTAGTGTATAGTTGTATAATTCAGTCTCTTATTTGTGCATTGCAAGACCTGTGGATTATGGGCTTAAATAAGAAGCGATTACAGTTTTACTTAAATAGTAAAACTTAAACTGCTGTCTCTCCCAAGCACAGGTCAGGGCCACTCAGCAGGTAAAGTCCCTCCCTGCTATTGCAATTATATTGTGACTGCATCACACAAATTGCTGGTATGGTAGTCCCCTTCCGCCGCAGCATGATGTCACGCAGCTGCCCCAAAAATGTATCCAGACCTCAAACACTTCACTTAACGCCCCCCCCCCCCCCTCTTTACGCATTAAACTGGGATTGTATCCTTCCGGGGTGCGATTGCACTTTGAGCTTTGCGCATGATAGCAGTTTTAGCACTTCTACGTCGGCTACTGTATTAGCCCCAATGTCCTTTGGTTTATATGCTTACAAATATTAAGTTATCAGTATCTGTTTGATCATGTACACTGGTTAAACATTAATCAATAATGTTTTTTGTTTTTTTTTTCGTTACGTTTACTTCGAACCACACTCAAGTACCCCAATGGCTGCATATTTTATGGTGGTTTCTAATTCAATTATTTTTATAGATTTTTTTCTTACATTCAACCCCCCCCCCCCCAAAAAAAAAAAAGAGAATAGAAAGAAATATGACTAGAGTCTCCCACCGTATTTGCTTAGTACAGCTAATCTACATCTGTGCCGTCTCAGTCACCCAAAGGTGCCATTCGTGTTCAAGAGAAGTAATTTTGCTTTAGACAACATTAAGGAAAAGGTAAAGAACTAATATTATTTTTTCCTTCTAATATTAATTTTAGCCTTTAAACTGACAGCATGCTTGCCAAACTACTCTTTTTCATATAATGTCATGGAATTATCTACAAAATCTACTCATCCTACACTACCCCTAGAACTATCCACTCTGTGCACATTTCTGCTTCCATTATTCACTCCCCTCTTCTTAAGGTGTGTACACGCGGGGGGAGATATATTGCTCAGCCATATATTGCTAGCAATATATGGCGGAGCAATATATTGCTCAGTTTCTCCTTTTCATCAGCGACCAGAGATGGTCGCTGATGAGAAGGAACCTCTGCCGGCGGAGAACGGCGATTTGAACGGGGCTGAAATTGGGAGCACCCACCCGGCGATTTATCGCCGGGGCACACTCCAATCACTGGTAATATGGTCGCCAGAGACCATATTTCCAGCGATTTCAGCCCCTATCGCCCCCGTGTGTACACAGCTTAAACAGTCATGAGCTTTTTACTTACTTGTCTACATGCAATTTAACATCCAAAACTTTCCACAACACAAAACATTCACAAACCTCCACTAACATTTATTTAGCTTTTCTGCTCTTCTGCTTCTGCACATACACAGTCCTACCCCTGGTTCCTTCACTCACATTCACATCATTTGAAGTTTACTCAATCAGGGTTTTTTACCCCTTTCTCTCTGAGTGTTGCAGCTATCGCCCACCTGGGCTTTCCCAAACATGAATTTCTGGAAGATTTCTCTGCCTGGCTTCCATACTTCTTATCTTCTGACATATTCACCATCACCATGGGTGATTTCAATATTGCTATTGATAACCCATTTTCTCCTCATGCCTCTACACTCCTTTCTAACCACCACTCTTGGCCTCACCCAATGGTCTGACTCCTCTACACACAAGGAGGGCAACTGCCTTGATCTTGTATTCACCAGGCTATGCTCTGTTTCTGCATTCACTAACACTCTGTTCCCTCTCTCTGATCACAACCTTATCACCTAGATTTGAACGTTAGTGGCGTAAATCTCAAAATCCAAGTGACTTTGTCACATTATACCACTCCTATGTTAATGCTCTAGACACTGCTAAACAAACATATTTTCAATCTCTCATCTCTTCTCATGCCACCAACCACAAGCGGCTTTTTAATACATTTAAATAACTTCTTTACCCTCCCTCACCCTCCCCACCAGCTAATATCAGTGAGCAAGAACTTGCTTCCTTCTTCAAGGACAAGATTGATAAAATCCAAGATGAAATGGCATGCACTTCTTCAGCCAGTGACTTGCTTACTTCCTTTCCTTAGCCCTTTGCCACATTCTCCTCATTTGACCCACAAGTGAGGATGAAGTATCAACACTTTTCTTATCCTCCTACTCCACAAACTCTCCTCTTGATCCAATAGTCAGTAAAGCCCTGTCTCCTGTGGTTATCCCAAACGTAACTAATATGTAACCTCTTTCTCACTACTGGTATCTTTCCTTCTCTGTTCAAGCATGCAGTGATTACTCCATTCTAAAAAAAAACACAATTCTGATCCAAACTTTATCTCTAACTACCATCCTATCCCTCGGCTCCCATGCCTCTCCAAGCTACTTGAGAGACTTGCCTATATTCACCTCACACACTTTTTTAACTCCTACAACTTATTGGACCCACTTTAGTCAGGCTTTTGCTCTCAAAACGCCACAGAGACAGCACTGACTAAAGTAGTAAATGATCTGGCCACTGCTAAATCTAAAGGCCATTTCTCACTTCTTATTCTTCTAGATCTCTCGGCTGCCTTTGACACTGTTGACCACTCTCTTCTTATACAAACACTGCAATCCCTAGGTCTTCAGAACACAGCCCTTTCTTGGTTCTCATCCTACCTATCTTATCGCTCTTTCAGTGTTCAATTCTCTGATTCTACCTCCTCTTCACTACCTCTGTCAGTTGGAGTACCACAAGGCTCAGTCTTAGATCCTCTCCGTTATCAATCTATACCTCCTCTCTTTTCAAACTTATCAATTATTTTGAATTTCAGTATCATCTGTACGCTGATGATACTCAAATCTATATCATCCCCTGAATTGTCACCATAAGTATTTCTCCATGTCTCTGAATGCCTTTCTGCCTTTTCATCTTGGCTGTCATCTCGCCACCTCAAACTCAACATTTCCAAAACAGAATTAATTATATTCCCACCAGCCTTACCAATCTGATATCTCTATCACTGTTGAGAACACAACAATCAATTGTACTCCACAAGCTCGCTGTTAGGGGTCATCTTCGACTCTGAACTGTCCTTTATTCCTGACATTTGATCTGTCTCTAAATCATGTGACATGCATCTAAAAAACATATCCAAAATTCATCCGTACCTTACACAAGATACTGCAAAAACTCTAATCCATGCACTAATTATATCACGCATTGATTATTGCAATAGCCTCCTTACCGGTCTACCTAACAAAAGACTCTCACCACTACAATCCATTTTGAATGCAGCTGCTGGGCTGATCTTCCTGGCTAGACGTTCAACATCTGATCCGCTCTGTCAGTCCCTCCATTGATTGCCTGTATATTACCGCATTCAATATAAAATACTTCTACTTACACACTCATTACTCACTCCCACTTACACTTGCAGGATCTTTGTCGGGCAGCACACACAGTATGGATTGCCCTTCCACGCACATTAATGCTGCTTTCAGACCGCATCTCTGGCTTTGACCCTGTATTTGGAAACGTTTCCAAAAACGGGTCTGCCAGATAAAACCCCTTTCACACCGCAGCACTTAAACGGTATATTACCGTTTAAGTGCCGATTTTTTGACACTGGCAGACCCGTTTTTGGAAACTTTCCAAATACAGGGTCAAAGCCAGTGCAGCCTTCAGCCCTCCCCTCCGTGCAGCTCCCCCCCTCGCGCGTGTCGACGCCCCCCGCGCGTGTCGACACCCCCCGCGCGTGTCGGCGCCCCCCCCCCCGCGTGTCGGCGCCCCCCCCCCCCCCCCGGTGTCGACTTACCCCGTGCCGGTACCTCCGTTGTGGATCCCGGCACTGCAGCTCAGTATGCTCGGAAAGCACTTATGAAAAAAGTGTCTTCCAGAAAATGGCTGCCCCATAGGAAACCCAGTTTAAAAAAACTGTCTTTCGTATGGGGGCAGCCATTTTCTGAAAGACACTTTTTTCATAAGTGCTTTCCGAGCATACTGAGCTGCAGTGCCGGGAACCACAACGGAGATACCGGCACGGGGTAAGTCGACACGGGGGGGCGCCGACACGCGCGGGGGGGGCCCGTCGACACGCGCGGGGGGCGTCGACACGCGCGTGGGGGTGTCGACACGCGCGCGGGGGGGGCTCCAGTGCTGTGAATACTTAATGAGCGCTCATTAAGTATTCACTGTGCTGAATTTAGGACCCAGCTCATTGGCTGGGTCCTAAATACCGTTTCAGAACCGATTTTGAGCCTAAAATACCGGTTCTGAAACGGGTAGGACCCTGCATTTTAACCGGTTAGAAAAAACGTTTTTTTTTTAACCGGTTAAGTGGTCCTGCACCTTTCAGACCGCACACATTACCGTTTTAAAACGGTAAAAAAACGGCAATATACCGTTTTTAAAGTGCGGTCTGAAAGGGGCATAAGACTCTCCTATATCCTGTTTGTTTAATGACTTTTGTTTCCAATTGTAATGCGGAATATGCTGCACTATATAAGAAACTGTAAATAAATAAATAATACATTAAATAAATATTAAATAAATAATAATTAAGAGAAGCAGCCAGTAGCTTATCTAAAAAATGTATATATTCAGAAATATACATATCCCCCTATAAGTAAGAGTTATAATTCCTTGTATTAATGCATAAAATAGAGAGAATTGTGAAACAGGTAATACAAATATATGTAGCAGTCAAACACCCCTTAAATCAAACCTTCCCCATAACCCCCCACCCTGTATGACCTACCCCCAACTTAGGTATGCTTGGTTCCCTGAAAAAGAATATACTGCTATCCTACAACTATACAAACTAACTACCTATATCCTTCCCTTTCCACAACAAAAAAAGGTACTTATATGTTAGTTGGGCGCCCACTATAGGTAGTAAGCTCATACCCCCACTATCCATGTCTTTGTGGGGATGATTCTATATAGTGTGGCGAGTGCAGCGAGCCACTGAGCCTGAAGTGTCGCGAGTGCAGCGTAAAACTAAGCAAATAGCTTATTGGGCGCCCAACTAACATATAAGTACCCCAAAACAATAACAGTGTAAAGTATATAATACCCTTTAGCTATAGTAGCCCATCTCTCCCTCTGTGATCAGGAATACATTACCTATTGTCAAAAATACACAGTAATACATTTCAAAAAGAGACACAGTGTAAAGTAATGTCAAATATTACAAACAGCAACAGGATTTTCAAGCAGAAATCAGAAAATTAAACAAAACAAGGCAGCCCTCATATAGAATCGATGCATAGCATTAATCCGGCCAAGTAATTTTTCCGCCATGGCAAAATATTAATCCCACCCCATGGTACATAAGGATAAATAGAGAGGTGTTTATCTTCCACGTAAAATTGGTAAGTGGACTCTTTGTCCTTGATCTTGAATATGGAGAAGATCTTCAGAAGATCCATATTAATGGCCACGATGTGCAGCTGACAGCCAGGCAGGTCACAGGGAGCTTTGTACACAGACACTGGATCTTGAAGCAACAACACGGGGTACCGGAGTGGTGAAGCCGCTCAAGTCTACCTGGCAGTGGAAATGTGGTAGTCTCAATCAGTGAAGCAATCAATCAGTGAAGCAAAGCAGACTCCATCATCCGGGGTTCCACACTGCAAAACTAAGCCATGGGGATGAGTGCAGGTGAGTGCAGAGGAAGCCAGAGGACACGGGCTACCTCTGAAGTAGTTCAAAATGGCAATGTAGGGCTGAGGCAGGACAGATTAACAGGATAGAAGCTGGAGAGCTGGCAAACACGTCCTGCACCATGCTACTCCAGGCCACGCCCCCCTTTATGATGATTTCTAGAAAGTGAAGTTTCTATATTACTGGATTGGTGTATGACGTACGTACAGAGAAGGGGATCTAGACAATATATATTTTGTAGTTTGTAGTTAGTTGAAGCTAAATTAATATAAAAATTATTATTTTTAATTAGAAGTATGTTATAAAAACAACAGTAAAGATACATAACCAGTACCAGCATGTTTTTTAATATAATATAGAGCAGTAGATTCCAGTAAAAGGTTTCTATGTGTAAAGTATAACTCCCATCATACATTGCATCCTTCAGTAATGAAAAACCATTCCTGGCTTTGAACACTTGAAGTGTGATTTCTAGATACACGCGTAGCTAACATTAAGATATTCCTGGAAATTGCGTACAAATGAAGCCTCTATGCCATGTATTGTGCCTGACACATTCTCCTTCTCTCCACAGTCTCTGCTGTATATGACTCCACGCTCAATTTTAGAAACAATGAAAATCCAACCTTGCTTGGAGTCTTAAACGGGAAGAAGTACCATGCAGATCTGTATGTGAGGTGAGGATTTTACAGTACAAGACAAAACACTTATTTATTTATTTACTTATTCATTAACAGTTTCTTATATAGCGCATACATATTACGCAGCGCTTTACAGAGAATATTTGAACATTCACATCAGTCCCTGCCCCAGTAGAGCTTACAATCTATATTCCCTACCACATGTATACACACACACAGACATTCTAGGGTTAATTTTGTCAGAAGCCAATTAATCTACCTGTATAGTTTTGGATTGTGGAAGGAAACCGGAGTACCCGGAGTAAACCCACGCAAGCACGGGGAGAATATACAAACTCCACACAGTTAGGGCCATGTTGGGAAATCGAACCCATGACCTCAGCACTGTGAGGCAGTAATGCTAGCCATTACACCATCCGTGCGGTATATCATGGCGCCCTGAGTTCGTCGGCAGTGCGGGATGCTGGCCAAAGTGACTTTGACTTTTTTTTTTTAAAAGGGGGAATCACTTACAAGGCTAGAATACATTTCTCCACTAGGCGCTGCTGAGATCAACAGACCATGGCAATTGCATGCAGTTTAAATACATATATATTTTTTAGGTACTTGTTTCCTAGAACGGCCACAATCTTGTCCATCGTGTACCTTAAAGTTAAGGTACACGATGGACGCGATGGACCCGATTTCCTTTGAAATCAGGTCCATTTTGCCGGCAAAGGCAAAATCCGGAGCATCGCGTCAGTCGCGTGCATTAACATGTCCCGCGATGCGACCGACGCGATGGACGCGATTTTGCCATAGGCTTCAATATTAAAATATTTTTAACATTGAAATCGGGAGCATCGCGTCGGGCCAATATGACCCATTTCACATTGTATATGGCCCCGTCATGGTTAAAAAGTAACGCATGGTTAAAAAGTAACGCAACCCCATTGTGAGCGTCACCCCACGATTGACGCCAACCCGAAGCGTGGCGAGCGCAGCGAGCCCGCGAGGGGCGGCGGTGCGCGTCCTCCGACCTTTTCATACCCCTACTATCCACGTCGGCGTGGAGTTGAGAATATAAAGTGTGGCGAGCGCAGCTCGCCACCGAGCCCGAAGCGTGGTGAGTGGACGCGTATACCTGTGAAGTTATACGCGTCCCCTCGCGGGGCTCGCCACGCTTCGGGCTCGATGGCTCGCTGCGCTCGCCACACTTTATATTCTCAACTCCACGCCGACGTGGATAGCAGGGGTATAAAATGGTCAGAGGACGCGTACCGCCACCCCTCACGGGCTCGCTGCGCTCGCCACGCTTCGGGTTGGCGTCAATCGTGGGGTGCCGTTGAGGGGGTAAAATTGGGGGTCTGGGGACTACTTTACATTGAATCCAATGTAAAATAGGGTCCCAGGGGCCCTATTCACATTTGATTCAATGTAAAAATCGGGTCGATCGCGTAGGTCGCATCGCATGCGATTTGGTCGCATCGCATGCGATTTGGTCGCATGCGATGCGACCGACGCGATTTTTCCAACACGATCACCCCGATACAAATCGGTGTGGCCGTGCTAGGAAACAAGTACCTTTTTTTATATAAAAAAGGATAATTATATAGAGACTCATAAATACACACACACACACACACACACACAAAATCCCCTTTAATAAATGCAATATTTCAAAAGTATTTTTCATATATAAAGATCTGTGAGGCTTGGTATGATCGATGTCCTTCCACCTTATGCTTGGTATGAGGTTGTATACAAGATTAATCGATGGAGGGTGTTACTTCTCCAGAAAGTTATTTATTTCAGCAATCCTATATGAAGAATAAAATTATATATGTATAAATTTTTTCAAAAGTCCATCTCCCTTTCTTTTATTGGAGTGACTTTAGTGGTAGTCTTGCTTACCACAGTAATAAGTCCTCCTGACCGGACTAGTCCTGGTGGTGCCTCCACTGCCATGCTGGGCATCAGCACGATATGCCTTAGTGGGTGACTGAGCAGCTTGCAAGTGCAGGTTTCTGTCTGGTCACCAGTCTCCTTTTATTGGATCTTGGGGGTAGTACTACCTCATAGCAGCCTTCCAGGGGCCCAAATAACGTGTTTCTCTGCCTTCCTACGTATCAACGGAAAATTCGCGTTTTGTGTGTTTATTAATATGAAATACCAGATAATGCTGTAGCTGTAAAATCATAATAACAATAATGGTAATATGTTGCAAACAACTGACAACAATTTCCTTATACACAACTCATACAATCTTGTAATACTAAAATATGGCATTGTGTACCGCAGCAACATACTTACCAATATAATGTCTCAGACACTAGACACAATAAGGCGTGATTGATGTAAGCCCTGTTGATTCTAAGCATCATTTAAATAGAACCTTTACAGCAATATGGCCAAATTCTGCCTGTGCTAAGCTTAGCATCTCTGGAGGGGAAGTTGCTGTATGAGGGCTGAAGCCGCTCCTGGTGGCCATGAGCACTGTTGCTCTTTCCACTTTGTCTACAAGGTGTTTCGGTCAACTGAACATAGATCCAGCATCCTGTCTCGGTTTGTTAAATACCTTTATTCCTGTGTGGGGTTTTTTGATGGATTTTCTGGTTTTTTTTTTGGGGGGGGGGTCTGTCTACATTGAAACAAACACACCTGGAGAAGATCAACAATACTGGAAAGTTGTATATTCAAAAATCTTGGTTGAATTGAATTTGCTTAACATATTTGGCTGCGCTTTTATTTATTGTGAAAGTAATAGCATATAATATTGCTTGAAATTGTAATTGCAATACAGAAACAAGAAATCATATACAAACGATATATACCTTAGTGCTATTTAATGTCAAAGGTAAAGTTAGCCTTTTCAAATAAGCTTTTAAATTTGCATTTATTTTAAATATCTGACCAAAATTTACATTTTGTAAATTCCAGACGTATTCCATTGGAGGAAATACCTGAAGAGGAACAGGAATGTGCCAGATGGCTCCACAAACTGTACCAGGAAAAAGTTAGTATTTTACATATGACTCTTTTGACTACAATAATGTCATCATCATTATTTTTTTATTATTATTACTACTACTACTACTACTACTACTACTACTACTACTACTACTACTACTACTACATTGTGAGGAATATCTTAATTCTAATAAAATTATAATATTTGCAATTCAGAATAAAAACTTTCTTGCATCAAATAGAATAAATGATGTACTTGGAATGTATAAATTAGAAGATATTAGAATTTAAACAAGCAAAATATTTAATAAATAAAAAATAAGCTTGCTAAAGAGCAAAGTTTGTTTAAAGAAAGAGGTGGTTCTAAATCAGTGGTAGCCAAATCCAGTCCTCGAGAGCTACCAACAGTTCACATTTTCCAGCTCACCTCGCATGTACACAGGTGCACTCATTACTGACTAACACATTTTAAAAGATCCACAGGTGGAGCTAATTACTTCACTTGTAATTCTGTGAGGAGACATGGAAAATGTTAACTGTTGGTAGCTCTCGAGGACTGGAGTTGGCTACCCCTGTTCTAAAGTGATAGGATGCTGGACTTGTGCACCTCCTTACATTTTCCACATTAGTTATTCTCTCATTTGCACCTATGTTGTGCTGTGGGTGGAACATAAAAGTGCACAGTTGCATAATCAAAGGTATACAAACTGCACATTCCATGGGCATTATTTTTATTTGTCTTGCTCTCCAAAAATGTATGTGTATTCATAAACAACTTAACATATAGGCACACTGGGCAGCTGCCCAGGGCCCAACATTTCTAGGGGCCTTTGAATAGGTCACACAATCACAGCGGCAAGTGAAGTGAATGGCATGGCTGGAGCTATTCACAAATCAGAGTGCTAACAGTCATTCACTATAAGGAAGCATTTAGAGATGGCACTGGACCACAGGAGGGGCAGCTTATGATTTTTTTTTTAATTGGTTCACGTGAATGGGTGGTTAGACGCCCAGAGCATTGTTTTGCCCAGAGCCTACATAAACTGAAAAGAAGGAAAACACATTACATGACTGCCCTTTTATTGTATGTTCATTCTCCAGTTTATGAATGTAAATATGTTCATTTTTCTTTTCTTAGGATGCTATTCAAGAAGAGTACTATAAAACAGGAGTCTATCCTGACACTGCTATTGTACCTCCCCGTAGACCATGGACTCTCTTGAACTGGCTGTTGTGGGCCTCTCTGCTAGCTTATCCTTTATGCAAAATGCTTGCTAACATGATCAGCAGTGGTTCATACCTCACACTGGCCCTGTTTTCACTGCTCATGGTAGTAGGTAAGTTTAAACATGTTTGGTAATGCTGTGTATGTGTATTTCTAATATTGAAGCATGGATTTTTGTTAGCGTTGCAAAGTGCTGATATCATATACCTCCCACCTTTGTTGCCGGTACTGTAGAAAAAGTGCTGCAATCCAGTAATTGGATCATGCTACAGTATGCGATGTGCCTGCGCTGTACCATTATTACCAAGAGATATTAAAGTACAGTAGTTCCATTATATAAAAGGACAGTAAACACCTAATAACAGAAGATTAAATAAGTGCTTATTTATCTGAGTACCATTGTGTGAAGCATCTTTTCTCTAATCAGCAGGGTGCTCCTCTATTATTCTACCAAAAGCTAGGAACAGGAAGTGCACCTTGAGTTGCTAAGTAGGTTACTAGAAGTATGTCCCACTCTAAACATGTTCATCAGTGGAATTATAAATACTTTAATTTAATAGTCCCATTTATATGACGTTGAAGTGACTGTAATTGTTATAATCCATTGTCAATTACATAAAATTCATAAATTGCATTTAATAATTAATTGAATTGTTAAACTAATTAAAGAGAACAATAGTCACTAGCTACGGGAGTAATTAGGAGCAACCAGTCACTAGCTACAGAAGTAATTCCAGGACAGGAAAAGAGCAAACATTGTACCACTGCACAAAAGTGGAAGCAAGGAAGACACAAACAACTACTGAGCAGTGAGCCTCCCATCTGTAGTAGGGAATGTGATGAAAAAGTTGTAGATTATATCAAATCCAGCAATTTACAGGGTCCCAAACAGCATAAATTTACTCGGGGGAGATCATGTCAAACAAGCCTTATTGAATTTTTTGAGTATGACAAGTAATAGATAACAGAGGGGACGTAGATATAGCTTATTTAGACTTTAGTAAGGCTTTTCATGCTGTTCAAAACCGCTGACAGTTAAATAAAGTGGATACTAAGATGGTTGAATGAATACGATTTTGGTTGTAGGATAGAAAACAGAATTGTAGTACAGTACATTCATAGGAGGGTTTTGTAATCAGTGGAGTACCCCAGAGATCTGTACTTGGGTCAGTGCTTTTTAATATCTTTATTGGTGACATTGCACATGGCATTGTTACGTAAGTATGCAGAATCAAAAAACCTAATTAATTGGGAGTCTAGAGAACTCTACTATTCTAAAATAAAAATATTGTCTCAGAGACCACATCAGTTCACATGAGAGTAATGTGAGGTTATGGAGCAATAGCAAAATCAAGGTTGTGTAATCTGCAGCACCTGTGTTCACCTGATATAAGTGTTTCCAGGGCAGAGGGTAAATGCTCTTGATGGTGGATTAGCTCCCAAAGTGATAGGTCAGGGTGTGGGGCTACACTAGAGACAACTGGAGCATTTTGGAAGAGTCTGTATTATACTGTGATTACCAGTGTGTTACTGTCTGTACAGTACCTACACTTGCCTGTGAGCTGACCTGGTATACTGTCTCCTGCTACTGAAAATAAAGACCAATGACTTCATTGGAGTCCAGTGTATGTGCTTCTTTATCACAAAAAAAAAATAAAAAATATATATATATATATATATATGTAAGTCATACATGCACGGCGGCACTCTCAGTCAGAATAATGACAATGACACGGCTGTCTGGTGTCCAACGTTTCAGTGCTGTGTGCACTTTTATCAAGAACAGTGTTACACTGTTCTTGATAAAAGTGCACACAGCACTGAAAAGTTGGACACCAGACAGCCGTGTCATTGTCATTATTCTGACTGAGAGTGCCGCCGTGCATGTATGACTTACATATGTACCCGCCATGCTGACGGGGATCTATCGGAGGGCACCGGGCAAGTAAAACGCTGAGGCTATATGAGTGCCGGCCAAACGTGGAGTGTGTATATATATATATATATATTAGAGATGTGCGGCGGCCACTTTTTCGGGTTTTGGTTTTGGATCTGGATCTCCCTTCGTGTTTTGGATCTGGATTGGTTTTGGCAAAACCACCCTTGCGGGTTTTGGTTTTGGATCTGGATTTATTTGGAAAAATGCTAAAAATTGCTAAAATAATAGTTTTCAGGCCTGTTTTTGCCCCTAAAGTGTTATTGAGCTCAATAACATTAGTTTCCACTCATTTCTAGACAATTTTGATCACTTCACAGCTCACAAAATCGTTTTCATTTACTGTAGTAGGGCCATAAGGTTATCCCGATGTAGCTGGATGACTAAGCTAGGCGACAGCAGTGGGCATCACATACATGTGGACCTTACACTTCCAACCTGGCACATGTCGGAAGCAGAGCAGCACTACAGGGGCAGACATTGTGGCAGTTTAATACCCCCCCCTTGTAGCTGCACTCCTCTTTTAGAACCTCCACACCATTAGCAAGAGAAGAGAACATTTGATTAGTTTAATATCTAACAAGACCCCTATCTGGCGTGAGGTCACGTGGTTTGTGAAGATACCTCCTTATCAAACTTGATCAGACAGGCTAGGCGTACGTTTTCCATTTCCTCCCTCACCACTTCACCACATTACATGTGTTCCTCCCGAAGGCACGCACTTGGTCTAGTACACTGACCATCAGCAGCTGTTGGGACTACTTCTTCCCAAACATTTATCAATCCATCCATACTATCCCAAAAGGAGGATATACTCTGGATGTCACTGATGACATCTATTCTTCCCCAATAGAGAAGGACCGATCTTCGTTCAAAGCTATACTAGTAGCTGCGCTCCTCTGGTAGAAGATCCAATCAAGTACCAAAACCCCTGTTTGGCTTGATTGAGCACTCTTCCTCATGTTCAGCCAAGGAGCAGTGGGCGTTTCGTGCAGCACTTATTTAGTCTGCAAGGTAGTATCTGATTATATCAGTTTAATATCTAACAAGACCCCTATCTGGCGTGAGGTCACGTGGTTTCTGAACGCTGGGAGCATTACCAGTTGCCTCCTCATCCATCACCTAATGGGTGGAGGGGGGTGGGGTAATTGGTGGCAGGGGTGGGGTAATTGGTGGCCTCCACCTCTCTAGGACCCCAGGTTAGGAGATCCCTATATAGGTCTACCCTTATAGACCGCTATCTATGTAGTAGGGTCAATTAGTCTGCTACATCTGTCACCCAATTCACCGCTAAGGTTAATTTGTTTGAGCTGGCTGGCTAGGTGTGTTTTCCCTTACCTCCCTCACCACTTCACCAAATCACGTGTGTTCCTCCCGAAGCCACGCACTCGGTCTAGGAATGAATAAGACCATGGATGTCCCTGAGGACATGTTTTCATCCATTATGGATGGGGTGGAGAGCGAATCACCCATCTCCCCACCATTCATCCATCAAAGATTTAAAAATTTATGACGCTACAAAGAGCCAACAAATGACGCAGAAAGAGGTGCAAGAAAAAGATTTGCTGGGGCCCTGCCACCCAGCCATCCATCCATCCGGGACATCCTATCCAAAAAGTACGATAGGAAGGGATAAGACCATGGATGTCCATGAGGACATATTTTCATCCATAATAGATGATGTGGAGAAAGACACCACCCATCTCCCCACCATTCATCCATCAAAGATTTAAAAATTTATGACGCTACAAAGAGCCAACAAATGACGCAGAAAGAGGTGCAAGAAAAAGATTTGCTAGGGCCCTGCCACCCAGCCATCCATCCATCCGGGACATCCTATCCAAAAAGAAGTACGATAGGAAGGGATAAGACCATGGATGTCCATGAGGACATATTTTCATCCATAATAGATGATGTGGAGAAAGACACCACCCATCATTCTTTCAATGGTGATAGCATCATAGTCTGTGGCAGTCGACGTGTCCATGATGCTAGGAAGCTCCTTCAGTCCGGACCAGATGTCAAATAGATTTCCGGACTGAATAGCAGTCGGTCTTTTAGGAAAATTGAGCCTTTTCCTCGCAACCCCTGTGGTAGAAATTGAAGGAGAAGTTGTGCGCCTGCCACGTTCCGCTTCAGCTGACAATTTTTGGACCAAGAGGTCTTTGCACCTCTGCAGATTTGTTCCCATTGGTAACAAAGACACGATGTAAGACTTAAACCTAGGATCCAGCATTGTCCCCAAAATGTAAAGATCTGATTGTAAGACATCCGCGACCCTTGGATCGTTGCAAAGGGAACTAATGGCGTGATCCACTAGCCCAACATATCTAGCAGAATCAGTGTACTTCAACTCCTCCTACAATTTCTCCAACTGCTTCTGCAAAAGACCTATCAAGGGAATGACCTGGCTCAAGCTGGCAGTGTCAGAACTAACTTCGCGTGTAGCAGCCTCAAAGGGCTGCAGGATCTTGCACACCACGGAAATTATTCTCCACTGAGCTTGGCTCAGGTGCATTCCCGTTCCTCTCCCTATGTCATAGGTCGAGGTGTAGCTTTGGATGGCCTTTTGCTGCTCCTCCATCCGCTGAAGCATATAGAGGGTGGAATTCCACCTCGTGACCACCTCTTGCTTCAGCTGATGGCAGGGCAAATTTAGCTTTTCTTGCAAGTCTTGCAATCTCCTGCACGCACTTGCAGAATGGCGAAAATGTCCACAAATTTTCCGAACAACGGACAACATCTCTTGAACACCCCTGTCCTTTTTCAAGAAATGGTGCACCACCAAATTTACTGTGTGAGCAAAACATGGGACATGTTGGAATTCGCCCACATGTAATGCACTCACAATATTGGTGGCATTGTCGGATACCACAAATCCCGAGGAGAGTCCAAGTGGGGTAAGCCATTGCGCAATGACTTCCCGTAGTTTTTCTAGGAGGTTTTCCGCTGTGTGCCTTTTACTGAAACCGGTGATACACAGTGTAGCCTGCCTCTGAATAGCAATGGGAGATGATGTTGCTGCTGCTGCTGTTGGTGCTGCTGCTGAAGGCAA
Organism: Crinia signifera; assembly: GCF_055691185.1. NCBI lineage: Eukaryota > Metazoa > Chordata > Amphibia > Anura > Myobatrachidae > Crinia > Crinia signifera. Next base: position 129,718,823 of record NC_139219.1, read on the forward strand.
TACATCCACCCAGTGAGCAGTCACAGACATGTAGTCTTTTGTTTGCCCTGTTCCGCTTGTCCACATATCCGTGGTTAAGTGGACAGTGGGTACAGAGGCATTTTTAAGGACAGTAACAACGCTTTTTTTAATGTCCGTGTACAGCCTGGGTATTGCCTTCCTGGAGAAGTGGAACCTAGATGGAATTTGGTAACGGGGACACAGGATCTCTAGCAACTGGGTAAAACCCACAGAATTAATTGCGGATACTGGACGCACGTCTATTACCAACATAGTTGTTATTGCGTCAGTAATACGCTGTGCAACGGGGTGACTGCTGGCATACTTCATCCACCTTTCAAAGGATTGACTTACAGTCAGTTGCTTGGCTAAGTGATTAGGACTAGCATTCCTGGTCCCTTTCCTTGAAGCAGCAGCAGCAGCACCAGCAGCAGCAGAAGCAACAGGTGTACCTGATAAGGATGCTTCTGAGGAATCCAGGATAGGAGAGGATTCAGTCACGATCATGACATTGGGTGCAGGACTACTTCCCAATCCCATAATCTCTGAGGATGGGGATGATGCAGTTGTTTGAGGAGATTGCAGGACCTTGGATTTAACAGAGAAAGGGGAGCAGGACGGTGACGCTGGGCGGGCTGCTACATGTTTGTTCACAGTTTCTTTTGACAAAAACTTCTGATGGATGCGCTGCAAATGCCGTAACAGTGAGGAGGTCCCAAGGTGCTGCACGTCCTTACCTCTACTTACAATAGCTTTGCAAACGCTACACACGGCTTGACAGTTGTTGTCCGGATTTGGGTAGAAATAATTCCATACATACGAGGTGGATTTTTTGGTCTTTTGCCCTGGCATGACAATGGGCTTTTCCACACCCCGGACAACAACTGTCTCCGTCGGTGCCTTAAAACAAACAACATCATCCCCAACATCGTCATCATCCGCATCCCTCTGTGTGCCAGCTTCACCAACAGAATCCACATCCAATTCCTCAGAAGCATCCTCAATAACCAGGTCAAAATCTTGACTGGGGATGCTCTTGCACACACTTGCAGAGGGCATGCAAATGGTGGAATGAACCTCCTCTTCACAAACAGTATTTGAAAGGTCCGGCTCACATATGGCATCCACGGACACACTTAGACTCTCCTCTGGGATTTGTGACATTTGTGAACTCGCCTTTGTCTTAAAAACTTTCATTCTTTTTTTTGTAGTAGCAGAAGGGCTACCATCATTCTTCTGAGACGCTGTACCATCAGTCAGAAACAAAGGCCAAGGCCGTAGCCTTTCCTTCCCACTGTGTGTGGTGAACGGCATATTGCCAATTTTATTTTTCTCCGCACGTGACTTAATTTTTTTTTTATGGACCATTGTAAAATTTGATTTCTGCTTTGCTTTTACATGGCCTCTAGGCCTTTGACCATCGGCCTTGCCATCATGAATCTGACTGGTGGTAGCAGCTTCAGAAGTTCTATCAGGTTGCTGATCTCCCACTATTTCCTCCTCCATCATCCTCCCCCCCAAAAAATTTTTTAATACTTTTTTTTATTTTTCTGATTTTTTACACTGGACACAGCCTGTGACACTGGACACTGCCCCTGGTCACTGGACAATGCAGCACGACACAGCCCATTACACAGGATATATGTCGTCACACTGGACACTGGATTTATGTCGTCACACTGGACACTGGATATATGTCGTCACACTGGACACAGGATATATGTCGTCACACTGGACAATGGATATATGTCACGCTGGACACAGGATATATGTCGTCACACTGGACACAGGATATATGTCGTCACACTGGACACAGGATATATGTCGTCACACTGGACACAGGATATATGTCGTCACACTGGACACTGGATATATGTCGTCACACTGGACACTGGATATATGTCGTCACACTGGACACTGGATATATGTCGTCACACTGGACACAGGATATATGTCGTCACACTGGACACAGGATATATGTCGTCACACTGGACACAGGATATATGTCGTCACACTGGACACAGGATATATGTCGTCACACTGGACACAGGATATATGTCGTCACACTGGACAATGGATATATGTCACGCTGGACACAGGATATATGTCGTCACACTGGACACAGGATATATGTCGTCACACTGGACAATGGATATATGTCGTCACAGTGGACACAGGATATATGTCGTCACACTGGACACAGGATATGTCGTCACACTGGACACAGGATATGTCGTCAGTCGTCACACAGGACAGGACACAGGATATATGTCGTGAGTGACTTGTGACACTGGATAAGATATAGGCCGTCACACTGGACACAGCCCCTTGTATTAATGCTGCCCCTGTACACAGTGTACTACTCAGCAGCACTGCAGCCCCTGCGTGTGAGCACTGCAGCACGACACAGGATATATGTCGTCACACTGGACACAGGATATATGTCGTCACACTGGACACTGGATATATGTCGTCACACTGGATACAGGATATATGTCGTCACACTGGACAATGGATATATGTCACGCTGGACACAGGATATATGTCGTCACACTGGACACAGGATATATGTCGTCACACTGGACACAGGATATATGTCGTCACACTGGACACAGGATATATGTCGTCACACTGGACAATGGATATATGTCACGCTGGACACAGGATATATGTTGTCACACTGGACACAGGATATATGTCGTCACACTGGACACAGGATATATGTCGTCACACTGGACACAGGATATATGTCGTCACACTGGACACAGGATATATGTCGTCACACTGGACACAGGATATATGTCGTCACACTGGACACTGGATATATGTCGTCACACTGGACACTGGATATATGTCGTCACACTGGACAATGGATATATGTCACGCTGGACACAGGATATATGTCGTCACACTGGACACAGGATATATGTCGTCACACTGGACACAGGATATATGTCGTCACACTGGACAATGGATATATGTCGTCACAGTGGACACAGGATATATGTCGTCACACTGGACACAGGATATGTCGTCAGTCGTCACACAGGACAGGACACAGGATATATGTCGTGAGTGACTTGTGACACTGGACAATGGATAAGATAGGCCGTCACACTGGACATAGCCCCTTGTATTAATGCTGCCCCTGTACACAGTGTACTACTCAGCAGCACTGAAGCCCCTGTGTGTGAGCACTGCAGCACTGAGTTAGTTAGTTAAATCACAAAAAAAACAAAGGGTTCAGGGCTAAACACAGGGCTTAGGGCTAAATAAATCACATCAGGGCACGGGCCACAGGACAGCCCCTGGACAGTGGACACTGCAGCCCCTGCGTGTGAGCACTGCAGCACGACACAGGATATATGTCTTCACACTGGACACAGGATATATGTCGTCACACTGGACACAGGATATGTCGTCAGTCGTCACACAGGACACAGGATATATGTCGTGAGTGACTTGTGACACTGGATAAGATATAGGCCGTCACACTGGACACAGCCCCTTGTATTAATGCTGCCCCTGTACACAGTGTACTACTCAGCAGCACTGCAGCCCCTGCGTGTGAGCACTGCAGCACGACACAGGATATATGTCGTCACACTGGACACAGGATATGTCGTCAGTCGTCACACAGGACAGGACACAGGATATATGTCGTGAGTGACTTGTGACACTGGACAATGGATAAGATATAGGCCGTCACACTGGACACAGCCCCTTGTATTAATGCTGCCCCTGTACACAGTGTACTACTCAGCAGCACTGCAGCCCTGTGTGTGAGCACTGCAGCACTGAGTTAGTTAAATCACAAAAAAAAACACAGGGTTCAGGGCTAAATAAAATAAATCACAACACAGGGCTTAGGGCTAAATAAATCACATCAGGGCACGGGCCACAGGACAGCCCCTGGACAGTGGACACTGCAGCCCCTGCGTGTGAGCACTGCAGCACCTAGTTAGTTAAATCACACTACAGGGCTCAGGCCACAAGTCTACAACACAGGGCACAGCACAGCACGGAGCACATGGCACGGAGCACAGCACAGGGCAGTGAGGGCAGGTCACGGAGCACAGCACGGAGCACATGGCACGGAGCACAGCACAGGGCAGTGAGGGCACAGGTCAGGTCACGGAGCACATGGCACAGAGCACAGCACGGAGCACACGGAGCTTCCCAACCACCCTCTTCCCTCTCCAAGATTGGAGTGAAGATGGCGGGCGCGCGTGCGTCTTTTATAAGATCCCGCTCCCGCGAGAATCCGACAGCGCGATGATGACGTTCGGCCTCGTTATTGGTCCGGAATTCAGGCGGGAACACCCGAGCCGGCTCGGATCTGGCCCGGATCCCCGATATTCGGATCTGTCGGATCTCGGGGATCCGGACCCGCTCATCTCTAATATATATATATATATATATATATATATATATATATATATATATATTATATACACAACATCGGCACTCACCTTTCCTAGTTTTGGGGTGCCCTATGGCTTGTGACCACATTGTTTAAACAGGCATTGTAGGGGCTCTGCACACACTAAATTAACTGATAATAAATAGTGGAGATTTGGTTCATGAATTGATCAATGCATTTAAGCCTGCAGCCCCCTTCAAGAGACCCCACTGTTCTGCAGGTCCTAACACTTTCGCTGAAAATGGCTACAATACACATAGCTATCACATCAATGTTTGATTCCAGGCATGCTATCTGGTCTGAAGCTCACAGCACACTTTGCTTTTATAGGTGAGCAGCTACCACCACACCTGTCACTAATCATCTAGGGAAATGGTTAACATAAGCTACGGAATCTTAGTTACATATATATATATATATATATATATATATATATATATATATATATATATATATATATATAGACATTGTAGGGGCTCTGCACCCTGTTTTTAACTAAGATTCCATAGCTTATGTTAACCATTTTCCTAGATGATTAGTGACAGGTGTGGTGGTAGCTGCTCACCTATAAAAGCAAAGTGTGCTGTGAGCTTCAGACCAGATAGCATGCCTGGAATCAAACATTGATGTGATAGCTATGTGTATTGTAGCCATTTTCAGCGATAGTGTTAGGACCTGCAGAACAGTGGGGTCTCTTGAAGGGGGCTGCAGGCTTAAATGCATTGATCAATTCATGAACCAAATCTCCACTATTTATTATCAGTTAATTTAGTGTGTGCAGAGCCCCTACAATGTCTGTTTAAACAATGTGGTCACAAGCCATAGGGCACCCCAAAACTAGAAAAGGTGAGTGCCGATGTTAAGTGTATATATTGTTTATTAGTTTAATTTTTTAAATTAGTCTTATTGTGGTCACATTCTCTCATGCACCAGGTTTTAACTAAGATTCCATAGCTTATGTTAACCATTTCCCTAGATGATTAGTGACAGGTGTGTTGGTAGCTGTCCACCTATAAAAGCAAAGTGTGCTGTGAGCTTCAGACCAGATAGCATGCCTGGAATCAAACATTGATGTGATAGCTATGTGTATTGTAGCCATTTTCAGCGATAGTGTTAGGACCTGCAGAACAGTGGGGTCCCTTGAGGGGGGCTGCAGGCTTAAATGCATTGATCAATTCATGAACCAAATCTCCACTATTTATTATCAGTTAATTTAGTGTGTGCAGAGCCCCTACAATGTATATATATATATATATATATATATATATATATATATATATATATATATATAGCTAGATAGAAGTTTGTAGCGGCCTGGCACTTCACCTCTGTATACAACTGCATCGGCGCCTTCTGGATATAGTTTATAGAAGATAACAAGCAAGCAGCGGCACACAGTAGTTTTTTTCACCTGCACCTTGACAAAGTGGCTGGTCCCCGAAACGTTGTGCCGCTGCTTGCTTGTTACCTTCTATATAGCTAGATAGACAGATATATTACAAGCCAGCACTTCAATGTACAGACAATAGGGTGTATCTGCAAAGAGGATTAAGGAACCTGCTGGATACAGTCAATGATGCGCTGCACTCCAGGCAAGAAGACAGAAGTAGAACGAATTCTGTTTATTCTAACATTTCAGATGTTTACCATATCTCTTGTCAAGAGATAGTTCTACTTCCATCTTCTTGCCTTGAGTGCAGCAGGACGTCCATGTATATATACACAGACATCCATGGCAGCACACAATCAATAACAGAATTCACATAGGCTGTAACGTGAAGTCAACATTTCAAAGCTCTTTAATTCAGCCGAATTAAAGAGCTTCGAAACGTTGACTTCACGTTACAGCCTATGTGAATTCTGTTATTGATCGTGTGCTGCCATGGATGTTTGTGTATTTAGCGCCCCAGCAATGGAGCATTGGATGTGCACCGGTATTGAATTGATTAAGGAGTGCCTCTCCAAGTTGTCGTTTTATATATATATATATATATATTGATGGCAGTTGTAAGTTGGCGCCCTTTTTTTTAGACCTTTAGTTTTGGGTCTATACAGCCTTTTGACAAATTTCAAAGCAATAAAAGTAAAGTCCAAAATGTATAAACATTTATTAAAAAGTCTCTTGTTTCAGACCATAAAAAGTTCAGTAGTATATTTCACAATAGCAAATAAACGATCCCAACGCGTTTGCTATTGTGAAATATACTACTGAACTTTTTATGGTCTGAAACAATCACCACTGAATTGTGGAACAAGAGACTTTTTAATAAATGTTTATACATTTTGGACTTTACTATTATTGCTTTGAAATTTGTCAAAAGGCTGTATAGACCCAATCACTAAGGTCTAAAAAAAAGGGCGCCAACTTACAACTGCCATCCACATTCTCTTTGTCCCCATCCAACAGGGGTCCTTGTAAGTACGACAGCCCAAACGTAGTAACTACTAAGTTGGTGGCGCGAAACAAGAGTCTGTTCTCCATATATATATATATATATATTTATATAGCAGTCAAATGAGGAACGTCACTCCAGACAGGTCTTGTGCAAAAAAAACTGAGTTTTACTAGTGCCTACGGCCTTTCGGGCCAAGCCCGTCTTCAGGACATACCTCTCTCAGGGTCCTCTATCTCTTGCAAGGAAGGAAAGTAGAATCTTTTCTTCCTTGCAAGAGATAGAGGACCCTGAGAGAGGTTTAACATCATATTTGTGCAATCTGACACCAGAGATTGTGTCTAGAGATCGCTGGGAAAAAAAAAATATATATATCTTTTGATTCTGTATACTTCTAAAAGAGTGACAACACATAATACCTGTCCACAACAGTTTGATCCCTACGGTTGACATAGTGGTAACGGCATCCCTGATGAAGTCTTTCACGACGAAACGCATCGGGTCTTTCTCCACCTTGAAATAAGAAACTGGAATGCCATGTCTGATTTCTGTATTTAAAATTTTAATAAAAAGTTTTTTTACATTGAACATATATTGCGTAAGGGTTACACTTTGAAGGTGGTGGCTAATTAGCGCACTCTATACCCATTTCTATTTCATTCTTTTCCCTTTCCTTCACTAACAGGGAGGAATTATAGAGTGCTGCTTCTTTTCACTAGTGCAAATAAGGGTCTTTTTTACCTTTTTCACACACATATATATATATATATATATATATATATATATATATATATATATAAAATACCACCAAATATGCACTGTAAATTATGTGAATAAAGGGGGCTGCTAGTATCACTAGCCTTCCTACTAGTGTGACCAATACAGAAATATCACAACAATAGTGAAAAAAGTGCCCTTATTTATGACACAGGTATATTTTGTGTAAGTAACATGTGTACAGATGTAATTAAAAATACAAATGTAATAATTATCCAAAGGAATTTATTTTCAGCAAACAGTCCATAAAATCAATAATGCAAATAACCCTTTAATACGAACAGTCTCTTCTTGATCTTTAACAGTAGCCTTAATAAATGATGCTCATGTAAGAAACAATAACCAACAAGTTTTGTCTCATAGGAGACTTCATCAGGGGTTAAACCTAAAGGTGTAGGATACATATATACAATCAATAAAATTCAAAAATCAATATTGATAACAATAATGACCATACCATAGTAATATCATAGTAATACAGGTTTTCATAAATTATAAGTTTTCAAAAAATTATAGAACCGAGGGATTGTACATATATATATATATATATATATATATATATATATATATATATATATATATATATATATATATATATATATATATATGGAAAACAAGAGTGAGATGTGCGCCTCCTAGTGCAATACGTCAATGTTCGTACTCTTCCCTCCACCACATAGAGGGAGACTGACAGCACCCCAAAAATTTAAGGAGTACCGTTGATGGTGGTAATCCACCACTGTTTCTTTCGCACAATTCAGCAATGAGTATCCACTGTTAGCCAGGACAAAACTCTGCTCAAATACTGGGATTCTTTTTTTTCTTCCTCAAAAGAACATGTATGGGAGATAGGAGCAAAAACAGAAAACGGAAACAATAGTGTAATAAAGTTTTACACCATTTTTATTCCCAACACAATAAAATCTCCGTACAATAAAATAATTTCTTTTTAGCTTATCTGATATGATGAAGTCAGTCCATCACCAAAAGTACCAGAACCAGTCACCTCGACGCGTTTCGTCCTTGCCCTTCCGGCTGGACTTCCTCAGGAGTATGACTGTTTCACTCCATAACCTTGCTTAAATAGGTTGCATTCAACCCATTTCCTGTTTCAAAATTCCCGCCAAAATCGCGGGTACACACTTCCGGGATAAACTCCTTTTGGAACGCAAATGTAATGTCCGGAAGTCCCGATGGAACGCAAAGGACTTCCGGTTTTTTAGAAAACTTCACTATGAAAATATACAATCTTAATACATCAAATATCACCAATCGCGTTTAGTCCATATGTACATCAATGTCTCCTACCTATGCCCACTTCTAAACTTAGCCGGCTGTCATATTTTCCTCGGCGCGGGTGAGTGTCATACCACGGCTACTCACTTCCGCGTCCCTGACAACGCACGCTTCTCCGGAGTGCGCGGCTATCTCCCCATGGTGACGTCCGTCGCCATGGTTACCACGTATACACTTGTGGTAGTCAGAATGCACGTCTGTTTCTCCCTCGGTGATTTACGTCACCATAGTTACATGTAAACATTCCTCACAGTTGCCGGATGTCTACGTTGTATTTACAAACCGGCATTAACTTTTAAAACAGTACAAAAACTCTTTTTGGTGAGCGGAAAAAGGATGTCCTTTTCTCTAACAAAAAAGATTATATCACCTAAAAACTTATATCAATAACCAATATAAAACATGGGGGAGGGGGTGGGGGTGGGGTGGGGAGGGGGTAACGGGTTTTTACGGTCACAATGCCAGTCCGAAACCCCTCCTACCCTAAAAAAATGTCATAAAAGTACAATACATCAAGTAAAGTGCAAACAGTGCAAAAAAAACAATGCAGAGAGAGAAGCAAGGAATAATAAGCATTAGAAAATGTTAAACAGGACCAGTATGATATAAAACATCTCTAAAATCCATATAAATAGCAGCAAACCGTGAACTTTCTCATAAGAATGGAGCCAATTCATAATTATCATTTAGGCCATTCGGTACCAGAGTGCCCAATTGATGTATCCAGTACATTTCACGTCTTGACAATAAATTTTCCCTATCCCCCCCTCTGGGGCCAAGGGTGACGTGTTCTAATACTTTAAATGTAAAATCATCTGTACTGCTATTATGGTATCTTTTAAAATGTCTAGGGATGGTATGACTCTCAACCTTTTTTCGTATTCCTCTAATGTGTTCCTGCATTCTGATTTTCAAGTTTCGTTTAGTCTTCCCTACATACTTGAGGCCACAACTGCACTCAAGCATGTAGACCACCCAACAGGTATTACAATTGACCAGACTTTTTAATTTATACAATTGTGTGCCACTAAAATTTTTAAAATTTTTTCCATCTGGATGTGCAAATTGGCAAATATTGCACTTATTACATTTATAAAATCCTGTTGCTTTAGCCCAGGGATTGGTGGCTACGGTCTTTCTTTTTGTCAAAAGACTTGGCGCTAAATTGTCTTTGAGATTTTTCGCTTTCTTAAAAACAATGTCTGGTCTTGGTGGAAGAATTTTTGTCAGAACTGGGTCTGTATGCAGGATATCCCAATGTTTAGTTAGGATTCTCCTAACATTTTGCTCTTGATCATTAAAAGTGGTTATAAAATTGATCCTATCTTCCCTCACGACTTTATTTTTGTATCGTAATAAATCTTTTCGATCCATTTGTTTCACCTTTTTCATCGACTCTTCCAGGATGGTTTCTGGGTATTCTCTCTCTTTAAAACGGTTTTTGTATATCTCTATTTGTCTCTCACAGTCCGGTTCTTCTGTGCAGTTTCTTTTTATCCTCGAAAACTGTGAGAGGGGAGTATTCGTTTTCCATTGCCTTTTATGGTTACTTTTAAAATGAACATAAGAGTTGGCATCCACTGTTTTGATAAAATTCTTTGTAATAATTCGATTTCCCTGGCTGCTTAAAATCAGATCCAAATACTCCACTGAGTCTTCACTTATTGTGTAAGTAAACGACAAATTGTATTCATTATCCTCCAAAGTCTTCATAAAACTCTCAAACTCTTCTTTGGTACCGTTCCATATCATGAGGATGTCGTCTATATATCTTTTAAAAAGTATAATTTGGTTAAAAAAGGGGTTATTATGAAAAATATTTCTCAGCTCCCAACTTCCCATGTGCAAATTGGCGAAGCTGGGAGCAAACACAGTCCCCATGGCTGTTCCCCATATTTGTAGGTAAAACAATTCTAAAAATTTAAAATAATTATAAGTTAAAATGAATCTGATTAAAACGCCAATAAATTCTCTATGATCATTTTCCAAGTCCTGATCCAGTCTCAAAAATTCCATGCATGATTCTATGCCCTTTTCATGGTCAATAGACGTATAAAGTGATTGCACGTCTATTGTCACCCATAGATAATTCTCCTGCCATGATACTTCCTCTAAAACCTGTAAAATTGCTGTGGTATCTTTAATATAAGACTTTAAAGTGGGAACATACTTCTTTAAAAACACTTCCACATATTCTGAAAGGCCGGATGTCAAGGAATCAATACCTGCGACGATGGGTCTTCCCGGGGGGTTGGTAAGACCCTTATGGAATTTTTGGTAAAAAATAAAATACCGGTATAACCGGATGGTTTTTAATTAAATACTGATATTCATTTTTATCAATAATTTTTCGATGCAGGGCATTCACCAGGATAGGTCTTTGTATTTGTTCACATTGGGTATTAAGCAGCATCTCAAATAACCTCCCGTTATAGAAGAATATCCATAGGAAGTTCAGTATGAGTGTCTTCCAGTCTAGACCAGGAATGTCCAAAAGGAGGGATATTTGTCAAAAAATATTCGGGGAAAATAGTGAGGAAATACAACCAGATAGAAAAAATCTTGATGATAAATTCTGGGACTTAGAACGTGTATTAGCAAAGGAAATTAGAACATGGTGGGATATTGCCAGTTTAGAGCAGTACATAAAAACAGACAGAATACCGAGAGGCCTGAGAATCCATAAGGAGCCCACTTTTGTAAGTAAAAATGAGACCTTTCTAGCACAGTGGGATAAGACCCTACATGATTGCTCTATGAGACTAATGAGTTTGATCATAGAGGAAAAAAGTAGGGACCTCTTGGATCTGGAAAAAGAACTTAAAATTAAGGAAACAGAGATGGAGGAACACAAAAACAGTGAAGACTACAAAGTAAATGAAACAGTTTTAGTGAAAAAATTGGAGATAATTGAAACTGAAGTCATAAATACCAAGGAGAAGAAACACAAAAGGGATAAACATGACTACGAAACAAATAAGATAAAGAAATGGAACGGAAGACTACAGGGAAATATGGAAAGGAGGGATGTCTCAAGGCAAAGACAGTACAGGGAATGGAGAAATGTCCCACAAGGGAAATGGAATAGAGGTCAAAATAATACACCCAGAAGATTCAATATTGAAACAAGGAATAGATTTTCGGCTTTGAATAGGGGAGAGGAGACTCAAGAATCAGAGGGTTTTTTATCCAAAGCAGCCTCAGAGAAACCTCAAATGAGAATACAAGCGGTGAAGGAGGTGGTGAACAGAGCATCACCTCTAAAAAGAAGACTCGCAGAAAACGAGGAACAAGAGGGGGGAAGTTTAAGCGAATACAAGAAAAGGAGAAACATAAAAAGTTGAATCAACCACAAGAACATAAGATGGGGGAAGGAGGAATATTCAATTTGTCAGAACACAAATTAACAGATATGGAAATAAAATTATTAAAGAAAGGATTGTCCTTTGCACCCAGTTCAAATATCAACCAGTTTGAGGTATTTACGGATTTGAATAAATTCGTGAGGAAGCTAACGCTGAAACGGCATTTTTCAAAAAAGGAGACCCCGGAAGGGGGAGATGAAGTGGCACGGTCAAAATCGGGCCTGAAACCAAGTTCAAAATTCTATCCACTAGAATCAAGAAGTACCCAGATTGATTTGTTCTATGAACTAGTGAAAAAAGACCTGGAGGGGATTGATGTAAAAAAACATAAACATACAAATTTAACTAATTTTGAGAAACAATCTCTAAAGAATTTAAGGAACAATACCGAGCTGGTACTGAAGAGTGTGGACAAAGGGGGAGGTTTGGTCCTAATGAACAGAAAGGATTATGAGCAGGAGGCACATAGACTGTTAGGGGACATAAAGTCGTATCGTCAATTATCAAAGGACCCAACAGTGGATTTTGTAGAAGATCTTCGACCTATCCTGGTGAATGCCCTGCATCGAAAAATTATTGATAAAAATGAATATCAGTATTTAATTAAAAACCATCCGGTCATACCGGTATTTTATTATTATTTTTTACCAAAAATCCATAAGGGTCTTACCAACCCCCCGGGAAGACCCATCGTCGCAGGTATTGATTCCTTGACATCCGGCCTTTCAGAATATGTGGAAGTGTTTTTAAAGAAGTATATTCCCACTTTAAAGTCTTATATTAAAGATACCACAGCAATTTTACAGGTTTTAGAGGAAGTATCATGGCAGGAGAATTATCTATGGGTGACAATAGACGTGCAATCACTTTATACGTCTATTGACCATGAAAAGGGCATAGAATCATGCATGGAATTTTTGAGACTGGATCAGGACTTGGAAAATGATCATAGAGAATTTATTGGCGTTTTAATCAGATTCATTTTAACTCATAATTATTTTAAATTTTTAGAATTGTTTTACCTACAAATATGGGGAACAGCCATGGGGACTGTGTTTGCTCCCAGCTTCGCCAATTTGCACATGGGAAGTTGGGAGCTGAGAAATATTTTTCATAATAACCCCTTTTTTAACCAAATTATACTTTTTAAAAGATATATAGACGACATCCTCATGATATGGAATGGTACCAAAGAAGAGTTTGAGAGTTTTATGAAGACTTTGGAGGATAATGAATACAATTTGTCGTTTACTTACACAATAAGTGAAGACTCAGTGGAGTATTTGGATCTGATTTTAAGCAGCCAGGGAAATCGAATTATTACAAAGAATTTTATCAAAACAGTGGATGCCAACTCTTATGTTCATTTTAAAAGTAACCATAAAAGGCAATGGAAAACGAATACCCCCCTCTCACAGTTTTCGAGGATAAAAAGAAACTGCACAGAAGAACCGGACTGTGAGAGACAAATAGAGATATACAAAAACCGTTTTAAAGAGAGAGAATACCCAGAAACCATCCTGGAAGAGTCGATGAAAAAGGTGAAACAAATGGATCGAAAAGATTTATTACGATACAAAAATAAAGTCGTGAGGGAAGATAGGATCAATTTTATAACCACTTTTAATGATCAAGAGCAAAATGTTAGGAGAATCCTAACTAAACATTGGGATATCCTGCATACAGACCCAGTTCTGACAAAAATTCTTCCACCAAGACCAGACATTGTTTTTAAGAAAGCGAAAAATCTCAAAGACAATTTAGCGCCAAGTCTTTTGACAAAAAGAAAGACCGTAGCCACCAATCCCTGGGCTAAAGCAACAGGATTTTATAAATGTAATAAGTGCAATATTTGCCAATTTGCACATCCAGATGGAAATTTTTTTAAAAATTTTAGTGGCACACAATTGTATAAATTAAAAAGTCTGGTCAATTGTAATACCTGTTGGGTGGTCTACATGCTTGAGTGCAGTTGTGGCCTCAAGTATGTAGGGAAGACTAAACGAAACTTGAAAATCAGAATGCAGGAACACATTAGAGGAATACGAAATAAGGTTGAGAGTCATACCATCCCTAGACATTTTAAAAGATACCATAATAGCAGTACAGATGATTTTACATTTAAAGTATTAGAACACGTCACCCTTGGCCCCAGAGGGGGGGATAGGGAAAATTTATTGTCAAGACGTGAAATGTACTGGATACATCAATTGGGCACTCTGGTACCGAATGGCCTAAATGATAATTATGAATTGGCTCCATTCTTATGAGAAAGTTCACGGTTTGCTGCTATTTATATGGATTTTAGAGATGTTTTATATCATACTGGTCCTGTTTAACATTTTCTAATGCTTATTATTCCTTGCTTCTCTCTCTGCATTGTTTTTTTGCACTGTTTGCACTTTACTTGATGTATTGTACTTTTATGACATTTTTTTAGGGTAGGAGGGGTTTCGGACTGGCATTGTGACCGTAAAAACCCGTTACCCCCTCCCCAGTGAAGTTTTCTAAAAAAACGGAAGTCCTTTGCGTTCCATCGGGACTTCCGGACATTACATTTGCGTTCCAAAAGGAGTTTATCCCGGAAGTGTGTACCCGCGATTTTGGCGGGAATTTTGAAACAGGAAATGGGTTGAATGCAACCTATTTAAGCAAGGTTATGGAGTGAAACAGTCATACTCCTGAGGAAGTCCAGCCGGAAGGGCAAGGACGAAACGCGTCGAGGTGACTGGTTCTGGTACTTTTGGTGATGGACTGACTTCATCATATCAGATAAGCTAAAAAGAAATTATTTTATTGTACGGAGATTTTATTGTGTTGGGAATAAAAATGGTGTAAAACTTTATTACACTATTGTTTCCGTTTTCTGTTTTTGCTCCTATCTCCCATACATGTTCTTTTGAGGAAGAAAAAAAAGAATCCCAGTATTTGAGCAGAGTTTTGTCCTGGCTAACAGTGGATACTCATTGCTGAATTGTGCGAAAGAAACAGTGGTGGATTACCACCATCAACGGTACTCCTTAAATTTTTGGGGTGCTGTCAGTCTCCCTCTATGTGGTGGAGGGAAGAGTACGAACATTGACGTATTGCACTAGGAGGCGCACATCTCACTCTTGTTTTCCAGATTACTTAAAAAGGGTTTAAAGAACAGAGACCCATTGGAGGAGTGCTGCCACCCTGAAACGGAGGGAGAGTGCATAAGGAAGTACAGAGTTGTTTTTTCTGGACTTTAAGGATTCAGTGACACTTATTGAAGGAGTTTTTAGTTTTTTGTTTTGCGCTACAAATACCACTAATTTCGTTATATATATATATTATAAGGGCACGGTAGTGCCCTTATATTAAGGCTGAATCCAACGAACGGATTTTTCCCATAGGGAACTTTTCGGATGGGGGCATGGTGTTTGAGGGACTGCACCTCAAAAGTGACTGGGCGTACTGAGCTGAAATTTGGCAGGTACGCGTAGAATCGTCAACCGGTGCTGCGTGCCAAATTTCAGGGCGAAATATTAAAAAATGAGCAATTGGGAGCGATCTAAACTTCCAACTGCCAGTTTTTTTCTGAGACTTCAGAAATGACACTTTGTCACCCATGTTAGTCTATGAGGGGTTTTTTGGGAAGGCATAACTCGGGGTAGGGGAACAATTGAGACTTGGGATTTGTTTTATTAGGTAGATATTGTCCCAGTGGAGTGCCTTTTGGGGTTGAGGATTTTCAGATAGGTACAGTTTTTTTATAATTTAGTGAAACGTGCCCCATTATAGAGATAGGAGCTCCAACTTGTTGCGCATGCGCAGTACATAGCCGCCAGCAGGGGGAGTACACAGACAGGCAATCAATGTTCTGCGCTCGAGACAGGAGCGGGAAACTTTACGCACCCAATTGGAGTTTATATAACGGGCGCAGAGGAGGTCGTGCAGACTGCAGCAGACAGAGGAAGGTCGGCTGAGGAGAGGAGAAGTGTGCGCAGAAGTCTGTGTAAGTACCCTTCTCTTATTTTGTCTTTATTGAAAGCAGTCCCATGCACTTCCCACCAAGGCACCGCTCTAGTCTCCCTCCGCAGCAGTCTATTTCTGCTCCAAGCGGTGCTGCTGCAGTCCCCCCCCCCCCCCTTGGGCTTGGGGGCCCCCAAAAGCAATCCCCTGCAGTGGTTCCCAAACTGTGCGCCGCGGCTCCCAGGGGTGCCGCGGCGCTGTCACGGGGGTGCCGCCATGTCTTTTTTACAATTTAGTGCAGGGAACCTAGGAGCGGGTGCAGAGACTTGACTACCATTAGTTTCTCTGCCGGGACGGTGGATTTAGGGTGGGGGGAGGGTTACTCGGACACGTGCCCCCCCTGTCCCCCCTGTCGTTTCTGACAAGCAATGTTTTTTTAATAAATATCAGCGCAGCGACTCTAGTACCCGCCGCTGCTCAGCTTTTTGCCCGGGAGGTAATGAGAAGCTCCATCTCCTCCTCCCAGCAGGCCGGGGACCGGACTCCACGGCTCTTCTCAGTGCAGGGAGGGGGATCGCTTCTCCAAGCCCGTGGCCTCTCACTGTCCCCGTGTGTGTGTGCCCCTCACTGTCCCCGTGTGTGTGTGTGCCCCTCACTGTCCATGTGTGTGTGTGTGCCCCTCACTGTCCACGTGTGTGTGTGCCCCTCACTGTCCCTGTGTGTGTGCCCCTCACTGTCCCCGTGTGTGTGTGCCCCTCACTGTCCCCGTGTGTGTGTGACCCTCACTGTCCCCGTGTGTGTGTGTGCCCCTCACTGTCCCCGTGTGTGTGTGTGCCCCTCACTGTCCCCGTGTGTGTGTGTGTGCCCCTCACTGTCCCCGTGTGTGTGTGCCCCTCACTGTCCCCGTGTGTGTGTGTGCCCCTCACTGCCCCGTGTGTGTGCTCCCCACTGTCCCTGTGTGTGTGCTCCCCACTGTCCCTGTGTGTGTGCCCCTCACTGTCCCTGTGTGTGTGCCCCTCACTGTCCCCGTGTGTGTGCCCCTCACTGTCCCCGTGTGTGTGCCCCTCACTGTCCCCGTGTGTGTGTGCCCCTCACTGTCCCCGTGTGTGTGTGCCCCTCACTGTCCCCGTGTGTGTGTGCCCCTCACTGTCCCCGTGTGTGTGTGCCCCTCACTGTCCCCGTGTGTGTGTGCCCCTCACTGTCCCCGTGTGTGTGTGCCCCTCACTGTCCCCGTGTGTGTGTGCCCCTCACTGTCCCCGTGTGTGTGTGCCCCTCACTGTCCCCGTGTGTGTGTGCCCCTCACTGTCCCCGTGTGTGTGTCCCTCACTGTCCCCGTGTGTGTGTCCCTCACTGTCCCCGTGTGTGTGTCCCTCACTGTCCCCGTGTGTGTGTCCCTCACTGTCCCCGTGTGTGTGCCCCTCACTGTCCCCGTGTGTGTGTGTGCCCCTCACTGTCCCCGTGTGTGTGTGTGCCCCTCACTGTCCCCGTGTGTGTGTGTGCCCCTCACTGTCCCCGTGTGTGTGTGTGCCCCTCACTGCCCCGTGTGTGTGCCCCTCACTGCCCCGTGTGTGTGCCCCTCACTGCCCCGTGTGTGTGCCCCTCACTGCCCCGTGTGTGTGCTCCCCACTGTCCCGTGTGTGTGCCCCTCACTGTCCCCGTGTGTGTGCCCCTCACTGTCCCCGTGTGTGTGCCCCTCACTGTCCCCGTGTGTGTGCCCCTCACTGTCCCCGTGTGTGTGTGCCCCTCACTGTCCCCGTGTGTGTGTGCCCCTCACTGTCCCCGTGTGTGTGTGCCCCTCACTGTCCCCGTGTGTGTGTGCCCCTCACTGTCCCCGTGTGTGTGCCCCTCACTGTCCCCGTGTGTGTGTGCCCCTCACTGTCCCCGTGTGTGTGTGCCCCTCACTGTCCCCGTGTGTGTGTGCCCCTCACTGTCCCCGTGTGTGTGTCCCTCACTGTCCCCGTGTGTGTGTCCCTCACTGTCCCCGTGTGTGTGTCCCTCACTGTCCCCGTGTGTGTGTCCCTCACTGTCCCCGTGTGTGTGTGTGCCCCTCACTGTCCCCGTGTGTGTGTGTGCCCCTCACTGTCCCCGTGTGTGTGTGTGCCCCTCACTGTCCCCGTGTGTGTGTGTGCCCCTCACTGTCCCCATGTGTGTGTGTGCCCCTCACTGTCCCCGTGTGTGTGTGTGCCCCTCACTGCCCCGTGTGTGTGCCCCTCACTGCCCCGTGTGTGTGCCCCTCACTGCCCCGTGTGTGTGCTCCCCACTGTCCCGTGTGTGTGCCCCTCACTGTCCCTGTGTGTGTGCCCCTCACTGTCCCCGTGTGTGTGCCCCTCACTGTCCCCGTGTGTGTGCCCCTCACTGTCCCCGTGTGTGTGCCCCTCACTGTCCCCGTGTGTGTGCCCCTCACTGTCCCCGTGTGTGTGCCCCTCACTGTCCCCGTGTGTGTGCCCCTCACTGTCCCCGTGTGTGTGTGCCCCTCACTGTCCCCGTGTGTGTGTGCCCCTCACTGTCCCCGTGTGTGTGTGCCCCTCACTGTCCCCCTGTGTGTGTGCCCCTCACTGTCCCCGTGTGTGTGTGCCTCTCACTGTCCCCGTGTGTGTGTGCCTCTCACTGTCCCCGTGTGTGTGTGCTCCCCCCGTGTGTACGCTGTGGCCCCCCTCCCCTGTGTGTACGCTGTGGCCCCCCTCCCCCGTGTGTACGCTGTGGCCCCCCTCCCCCCGTGTGTACGCTGTGGCCCCCCTCCCCCCGTGTGTACGCTGTGGCCCCCCTCCCCCCGTGTGTACGCTGTGGCCCCCTGTGTGTACGCTGTGGCCCCCCTCCCCCCGTGTGTAAGCTGTGGCTCCCCTCCCCGTGTGTACGCTGTGGCCCCCCCTCCCCGTGTGTACGCTGTGGCCCCCCGTGTGTACGCTGTGCCCCCCCGTGTGTACGCTGTGGGCCCCCCTGTGTACGCTGTGGGCCCCCCTGTGTACGCTGTGGCCCCCCGTGTGTACGCTGTGGCCCCCCGTGTGTACGCTGTGGCCCCCCGTGTGTACGCTGTGGCCCCCCGTGTGTACGCTGTGGCCCCCCGTGTGTACGCTGTGCCCCCCCGTGTGTACGCTGTGCCCCCCCCCCCGTGTGTACGCTGTGCCCCCCCCCCCGTGTGTACGATGTGCCCCCCCGTGTGTAGGCTGTGCCCTCCTCCGTGTGAACGCTGTGCCCCCCAGTGTGTATGCTGTGCTCCCCCCCGTATGTAGGCTGTACCCTCCTCCGTGTGAACGCTGTGCCCTTTAATATTATTATTATTTTTCCTGCCCAGACGCTGACCACCCCATGGTACCGCCGGGACAGAGGCGCTTCCACAGCCTGCGGACCAGATTCAGGCGCCTCCTTGAGTTGCCTCCGCCACCGGGAATCCAGAAAGAAGCCACCCTGGTCATCAGAGGAGCAGCTGCACCCAGGTAAATCCGTCCCCCCACTGTCCGTGTGTGTACCCTGTCCCCCACCCCACTGTCCCTGTATGTAGCCTGTGCCCCCGTGTGTACGCTGTCCCCCCCCCAGTGCCCCCGTGTGTACGCTGTCCCCCCCCAGTGCCCCCGTGTGTACGCTGTCCCCCCCCAGTGCCCCCGTGTGTACGCTGTCCCCCCCCCAGTGCCCCCGTGTGTACGCAGTGCCCCGTGTGTACGCTGTCCCCCCCGTGCCCCCGTGTGTACGCTGTCCCCCCCCCCTAGTGCCCACGTTTGTACGCTGTCCCCCCTCCAGTGCCCCCTGTTTGTACGCTGTCCCCCCTCCAGTGCCCCAGTGTGTACGCAGTCCCCCTCCAGTGCCCCCGTGTGTACGCTGCCCCCCCTTAGTCCCCCTGTGTGTACGCTGTCCCGCCCCCGTGTACGCTGTTCGCCCCCCAGTGCCCCCCGTGTGTACACTGTTCGTGCCCCCGTGTGTACGCTGTTCGCCCCCAGTGCCCCCGTGTGTACGCTGTTCGCCCCCAGTGCCCCCGTGTGTACGCTGTTCGCCCCCAGTGCCCCCGTGTGTACGCTGTTCGCCCCGCAGTGCCCCCGTGTGTGCGCTGTTTGCCCCCCAGGTGAACGCTGCGCCCTCCCGTGTGAACGCTGCGCCCTCCCGTGTGAACGCTGCGCCCTCCCGTGTGAACGCTGCGCCCTCCCGTGTGAACGCTGCGCCCTCCCGTGTGAACGCTGCGCCCTCCCGTGTGAACGCTGCGCCCTCCCGTGTGAACGCTGTGCCCCCCCCGTGTGTACGCTGTGCCCCCCGTGTGTATGCTGTCTCCCCTCATTGCTCCCGTGTGTACGCTGTCCACCCTCATTGCCCCCCGTGTGTACGCTGTCCACCCTCATTGTCCCCCCTCGGTGCCCACCGTGTGTACTCTGTTCGCCCTCCAGTGCCCACGCGTGTACGCCCTCCAGTGCCCACGCGTGTACGCCCTCCAGTGCCCACGCGTGTACGCCCTCCAGTGCCCACGCGTGTACGCCCTCCAGTGCCCACGCGTGTACGCTGTTCAGTGCCCACGCGTGTACGCTGTTCGCCCCCTCCAGTGCCCACGCGTGTACGCTGTTCGCCCCCCAGTGCCCACGCGTGTACGCTGTTCGCCCCCCAGTGCCCACGCGTGTATGCTGCGTCCCCCCCCCAGTGCCCCCTGTGTGTACGCTCCGCCCCCCCAGTGCCCCCTGTGTGTACGCTGCGCCCCCCCGTGCCCCCCATGTGTACGCTGCGCCCCCCCAGTGCCCCCCATGTATACGCTGTCCCCCTCCCAGTGCCCCCCGTGTGTATGCTGTCCCCCTCCCAGTGCCCCCCGTGTGTACGCTGTCCCCCTCCCGGTGCTCCCCCGTGTTTGCGCTGTACCCCCCAGTGCCCCCATGTGTGTGCTGTACCCCTGCAGTGCCCCCGTGTGTACACGCTGACCCCCCGTGTGTACGCTGACCCCCCTCAGTGCCCCCGTGTGTACGCTGTTCGCCCCCAGTGCCCCCGTGTGTACGCTGTTCGCCCCCAGTGCCCCCGTGTGTACGCTGTTCGCCCCCAGTGCCCCCGTGTGTACGCTGCTCGCCCCGCAGTGCCCCCGTGTGTGCGCTGTTTGCCCCCCAGTGCCCCCGTGTGAACGCTGCGCCCTCCCGTGTGAACGCTGTGCCCTCCACCCGTGTGTACGCTGTGCCCCCCGTGTGTATGCTGTCTCCCCTCATTGCTCCCGTGTGTACGCTGTCCACCCTCATTGCCCCCCGTGTGTACGCTGTCCACCCTCATTGCCCCCCCGTGTGTACGCTGTCCCTCCTCGGTGCCCACCGTGTGTACTCTGTTCGCCCCCCAGTGCCCCAGTGTGTACGCTGTTCGCCCCCCAGTGCCCCCGCGTGTACGCTGTTCGCCCCCCAGTGCCAATGCATGTACGCTGTTCGCCCTCCAGTGCCCACGCGTGTACGCCCTCCAGTGCCCACGCGTGTACGCTGTTCAGTGCCCACGCGTGTACACTGTTCGCCCCCCCAGTGCCCACGCGTGTACGCTGTTCGCCCCCCAGTGCCCACGCGTGTACGCTGTTCGCCCCCCAGTGCCCACGCGTGTACGCTGTTCGCCCCCCAGTGCCCACGCGTGTACGCTGCGTCCCCCCCAGTGCCCCCTGTGTGTACGCTGTGCCCCCCCAGTGCCCCCTGTGTGTACGCTGCGCCCCCCGTGCCCCCCATGTGTACGCTGCGCCCCCCCCCAGTGCCCCCCGTGTGTATGCTGTCCCCCTCCCGGTGCCCCCCATGTGTACGCTGTCCCCCTCCCGGTGCTCCCCCGTGTTTGCGCTGTACCCCCCCAGTGCCCCATGTGTGTGCTGTACCCCTGCAGTGCCCCCCGTGTGTGTACGCTGTCTCCCATCAGTGCCCCCCGTGTGTACGCTGTCTCCCCTCAGTGCCCCCCGTGTGTACGCTGTCTCCCCTCAGTGCCCCCCCGTGTGTACGCTGTCTCCCTTCAGTGCCCCCCATGTGTACGCTGTCTCCCTTCAGTGCCCCCCGTGTGTACGCTGTCCCCCCTCAGTGCCCGCCGTGTGTACGCTGTCCCCCCTCAGTGCCCCCGTGTGTACGCTGTGCCCCTCCTGTGTGTACGCAGTGCCTCATTGCCTCCCGTGTGTACGTTGTGCCCCCCCTGTGTGTACGCTGTCTCCCCTCAGTGCCCCCGTGTGTACGCTGTCTCCCCTCAGTGCCCCCCGTGTGTACGCTGTCTCCCCTCATTGCCCCCGTGTGTACGCTGTCTCCCCTCATTGCCCCCGTGTGTACGCTGTCTCCCCTCATTGCCCCCGTGTGTACGCTGTCTCCCCTCATTGCCCCCGTGTGTACGCTGTCTCCCCTCATTGCCCCCGTGTGTACGCTGTCTCCCCTCATTGCCCCCCGTGTGTACGCTGTCTCCCCTCATTGCCCCCCGTGTGTACGCTGTCTCCCCTCATTGCCCCCCGTGTGTACGCTGTCTCCCCTCATTGCCCCCCGTGTGTACGCTGTCTCCCCTCATTGCCCCCCGTGTGTACGCTGTCTCCCCTCATTGCCCCCCGTGTGTACGCTGTCTCCCCTCATCGCCCCCCGTGTGTACGCTGTCCACCCTCATTGCCCCCCGTGTGTACGCTGTCCAACCTCATTGCCCCCCCGTGTGTACGCTGTCCCCCCTCGGTGCCCACCGTGTGTACTCTTTCCCCCCTCCAGTGCCCCCGTGTGTACGCTGTCCCCCCTCCAGTGCCCCCGTGTGTACGCAGTCCCCGTCCAGTGCCCCCGTGTGTACGCTGCCCCCCCCCTAGTCCCCCTGTGTGTACGCTGTCCCGCCCCGTGTACGCTGTTCGCCCCCCAGTGCCCCCCGTGTGTACACTGTTCGTGCCCCCGTGTGTACGCTGTTCGCCCCCAGTGCCCCCGTGTGTACGCTGTTCGCCCCCAGTGCCCCCGTGTGTACGCTGTTCGCCCCGCAGTGCCTCCGTGTGTGCGCTGTTTGCCCCCCAGTGCCCCCGTGTGAACGCTGCGCCCTCCCGTGTGAACGCTGTGCCCCCCCCGTGTGTACGCTGTGCCCCCCGTGTGTATGCTGTCTCCCCTCATTGCCCCCCGTGTGTACGCTGTCCACCCTCATTGCCCCCCGTGTGTACGTTGTCCCCCCTCGGTGCCCACCGTGTGTACTCTGTTCGCCCCCCAGTGCCCCAGTGTGTACGTTGTTCGCCCCCCAGTGCCCCCGCGTG
The DNA here is from genome assembly GCF_055691185.1 of Crinia signifera. Lineage (NCBI taxonomy): Eukaryota > Metazoa > Chordata > Amphibia > Anura > Myobatrachidae > Crinia > Crinia signifera. Next base: position 129,742,181 of record NC_139219.1, read on the forward strand.
TACGCTGTTCGCCCACGCATGTACGCTGTTCGCCCCCCAGTGCCCACGCATGTACGCTGTTCGCCCCCCAGTGCCCACGCGTGTACGCCCTCCAGTGCCCACGCGTGTACGCCCTCCAGTGCCCACGCGTGTACGCCCTCCAGTGCCCACGCGTGTACGCCCTCCAGTGCCCACGCGTGTACGCTGTTCAGTGCCCACGCGTGTACGCTGTTCAGTGCCCACGCGTGTACGCTGTTCGCCCCCCCCCAGTGCCCACGCGTGCACGCTGTTTGCCCCCCAGTGCCCACGCGTGCACGCTGTTTGCCCCCCAGTGCCCACGCGTGCACGCTGTTCGTCCCCCAGTGCCCACGTGTGTACGCTGTTCGCCCCCCAGTGCCCACGCGTGTACGCTGCGTCCCCCCCCCCCAGTGCCCCCTGTGTGTACGCTGCGCCCCCCCAGTGCCCCCTGTGTGTACGCTGCGCCCCCCCGTGCCCCCCCGTGCCCCCCATGTGTACGCTGCGCCCCCCCCCAGTGCCCCCCATGTATACGCTGTCCCCCTCCCAGTGCCCCCGTGTGTATGCTGTCCCCCTCCCAGTGCCCCCCGTGTGTACGCTGTCCCCCTCCCGGTGCTCCCCTGTGTTTGCGCTGTACCCCCCAGTGCCCCCATGTGTGTGCTGTACCCCTGCAGTGCCCCCGTGTGTACACGCTGACCCCCCGTGTGTACGCTGACCCCCCTCAGTGCCCCCCGTGTGTACGCTGACCCCCCTCAGTGCCCCCCGTGTGTACGCTGACCCCCCTCAGTGCCCCCCGTGTGTACGCTGACCCCCCTCAGTGCCCCCCGTGTGTACGCTGACCCCCCTCAGTGCCCCCCGTGTGTACGCTGACCCCCCTCAGTGCCCCCCGTGTGTACGCTGACCCCCCTCAGTGCCCCCCGTGTGTACGCTGACCCCCCTCAGTGCACACCGTGTATACGCTGTCCACCCTCAATGCCCCCCTGTGTGTATGCTGTCCACCCTCAGTGCCCCCCGTGTGTACACTGTTCCTCGTTGCCTCCCATGTGTACGTTGTGCCTCCTTAGTGCACCCCCCGTGTGTACGCTGTCCCCCCTCAGTGACCCTCGTGTGTACACTGTCCCCCCTCAGTGACCCCCATGTGTACGCTGTCCCCCTCAATGCCCCCCGTGTGTACGCTGTCTCCCCTCAGTGCCCCCCCGTGTGTGTACGCTGTCTCCCCTCAGTGCCCCCCGTGTGTACACTGTTCGTGCCCCCGTGTGTACGCTGTTCGCCCCCAGTGCCCCCGTGTGTACGCTGTTCGCCCCCAGTGCCCCCGTGTGTACGCTGTTCGCCCCCAGTGCCCCCGTGTGTACGCTGTTCGCCCCCAGTGCCCCCGTGTGTACGCTGTTCGCCCCGCAGTGCCCCCGTGTGTGTGCTGTTTGCCCCCCAGTGCCCCCGTGTGAACGCTGCGCCCTCCCGTGTGAACGCTGTGCCCCCCCGTGTGTACGCTGTGCCCCCCGTGTGTATGCTGTCTCCCCTCATTGCTCCCGTGTGTACGCTGTCCACCCTCATTGCCCCCCGTGTGTACGCTGTCCCCCCTCATTGCCCCCCGTGTGTACGCTGTCCCCCCTCGGTGCCCACCGTGTGTACTCTGTTCGCCCCCCAGTGCCCCAGTGTGTACGCTGTTTGCCTCCCAGTGCCCCCGCGTGTACGCTGTTCGCCCACGCGTGTACGCTGTTCGCCCCCCAGTGCCCACGCATGTACGCTGTTCGCCCTCCATTGCCCACGCGTGTACGCCCTCCAGTGCCCACGCGTGTACGCTGTTCAGTGCCCACGCGTGTACGCTGTTCGCCCCCCCCCCAGTGCCCACGCGTGTACGCTGTTCGCCCCCCAGTGCCCACGCGTGTACGCTGCGTCCCCCCCAGTGCCCCCTGTGTGTACGCTGTGCCCCCCCAGTGCCCCCTGTGTGTACGCTGCGCCCCCCTTGTGCCCCCCTTGTGTACACTGCGCCCCCCCCAGTGCCCCCCATGTATACGCTGTCCCCCTCCCAGTGCCCCCCGTGTGTATGCTGTCCCCCTCCCGGTGCTCCCCCGTGTTTGCGCTGTACCCCCCCAGTGCCCCCTGGTGTGTGCTGCACCCCTGCAGTGCCCCCGTGTGTACACGCTGACCCCCCGTGTGTACGCTGACCCCCCTCAGTGCCCCCCGTGTGTACGCTGACCCCCCTCAGTGCCCCCCGTGTGTACGCTGACCCCCCTCAGTGCCCCCCGTGTGTACGCTGACCCCCCTCAGTGCACACCGTGTATACGCTGTCCAACCTCAATGCCCCCCTGTGTGTATGCTGTCCACCCTTAGTGCCCCATGTGTGTACACTGTGCCTCATTGCCTCCCATGTGTACGTTGTGCCTCCTTAGTGCACCCCCCGTGTGTACGCTGTCCCCCCTCAGTGCCCCCCGTGTGTATGCTGTCTCCCCTCAGTGCCCCCCGTGTGTACGCTGTCTCCCCTCAGTGCCCCCCCGTGTGTACGCTGTCTCCCCTCAGTGCCCCCCGTGTGTACGCTGTCTCCCCTCAGTGCCCCCCGTGTGTACGCTGTCCCCCCTCAGTGCCCGCCGTGTGTACGCTGTCCCCCCTCAGTGCCCCTCCTGTGTGTACGCAGTGCCTCATTGCCTCCCGTGTGTACGTTGTGCCCCCCCTGTGTGTACGCTGTCTCCCCTCAGTGCCCCCCGTGTGTACGCTGTCTCCCCTCAGTGCCCCCCGTGTGTACACTGTCTCCCCTCATTGCCCCCCGTGTGTACGCTGTCTCCTCTCATTGCCCCCCGTGTGTACGCTGTCCACCCTCATTGCCCCCCGTGTGTACGCTGTGCCCCCCCCATTTGTACGCAGTGCCTCATTGCCTCCCGTGTGTATGCAGTGCCCCCATAGTGCAGCCCCCCATGTGTACGCTGTCCCCCCTCAGTGCCTCCCCGTGTGTACGGTATCGCCCTGCTGTGCCCCCCCCCCGTGTGTATGCTGTGCCCCCCCGTGTGTATGCTGTGCCCTCCCCCGTGTGTACGCTGTGCCCCCTGTGTGTACGCTGTCTCCCCTCATTGCCCCACGTGTGTACGCTGTCTCCCCTCATTGCTCCCGTGTGTACGCTGTCCACCCTCATTGCCCCCCCCGTGTGTACGCTGTCCACCCTCATTGCCCCCCGTGTGTACGCTGTCCCCCCTCGGTGCCCACCGTGTGTACTCTGTCCACCCTCATTGCCCCCCGTGTGTACGCTGTGCCCCCCCATTTGTACGCAGTGCCTCATTGCCCCCCGTGTGTACGCTGTGCCCCCCGTGTGTACGCTGTGCCCCCCGTGTGTGCGCTGTGCCCCCGTGTGTACGCTGTGCCCCCCCGTGTACACAGTGCCCCCCCCGTGTGTACGCTGTGCCCCCTGTGTGTACGCTGTGCCCCCCCCCGTGTGTACGCATTGTTATTGTAATAATTATTATTATTATATTTCCTGCTCAGACTCTGTCCTCCCCATGCTGCCGCCGGGACTCGGTTCAGCCGCTTCCACAGCCTGCAGCCATAACAGTCTGGTGAAGCCCCGGCGTTGAGTTGCCTCTGCCACCCGGAAGACAGAAAGCAGCCACCGGGCCATCAGAGGAGCATCTGCACCCAGGTAAATCCATCCCCCCACTGTCCCTGTGTGTATTCTGTCCCCCATCCCCACTATCCCTGTGTGCACCATGTCCCCCCAACTGTCCCCCACACCACTATCCCTGTGCGGACCCTTTCCCCCGTCACTGTCCCTGTATGTACCCTGCCCCCCCAGTGCCCGCCATGTGTACGCTGTCCCCCCCCCAGTGCCCACCGTTTGTATGCTGCCCCCCGTGTGTACTGTCCCCCCTGTGCTGCAGCTGCACCCATGTAAATCCGTCCCCCCTCTGTACCTGTGTGTACCCTGTCCCCCACCCCACTATCCCTGTGTGGACCCTGTCCCCCACCCCACTATCCCTGTGTGGACCCTGTCCCCCACCCCACTATCCCTGTGTGTACCCTGTCCCCCCCAGTGCCCCCGTGTGTACGCTGCCCCCCAGTGCCCCCCCCGCATGTACGCTGTCCCCCTACAGTGCCGCCCCCCGCATGTACGCTGTCCCCTTCCCAGTGCCCCCACTTGTACGCTGTCCCCTTCCCAGTGCCCCCACTTGTACGCTGTCCCCCCCCCCCCAGTGCCCCCTGCGTGTACGCTGTCCCCTTCCCAGTGCCCCCTGCGTGTACGCTGTCCCCTTCCCAGCGCCCCCCGCGTGTACGCTGCCCCCTTCCCAGCGCCCCCCGCGTGTACGCTGCCCCCTTCCCAGCGCCCCCCGCGTGTACGCTGCCCCCTTCCCAGCGCCCCCCGCGTGTACGCTGCCCCCTTCCCAGCGCCCCCCGCGTGTACGCTGCCCCCTTCCCAGCGCCCCCCGCGTGTACGCTGCCCCCTTCCCAGCGCCCCCCGCGGGTACGCTGCCCCCCGCGGGTACGCTGCCCCCTTCCCAGCGCCCCCTGCGGGTACGCTGCCCCTTCCCAGCGCCCCCCGCGGGTACGCTGCCCCCTTCCCAGCGCCCCCCGCGTGAACGCTGCCCCCTTCCCAGCGCCCCCCGCGTGTACGCTGCCCCCTTCCCAGCGCCCCCCGCGTGTACGCTGCCCCCTTCCCAGCGCCCCCCGCGTGTACGCTGCCCCCTTCCCAGCGCCCCCCGCGTGTACGCTGCCCCCTTCCCAGCGCCCCCCGCGTGTACGCTGCCCCCTTCCCAGCGCCCCCCGCGTGTACGCTGCCCCCTTCCCAGCGCCCCCCGCGTGTACGCTGCCCCCTTCCCAGCGCCCCCCGCGTGTACGCTGCCCCCTTCCCAGCGCCCCCCGCGTGTACGCTGCCCCCCTTCCCAGCGCCCCCCGCGTGTACGCTGCCCCCTTCCCAGCGCCCCCCGCGTGTACGCTGCCCCCTTCCCAGCGCCCCCCGCGTGTACGCTGCCCCCTTCCCAGTGCCCCCCGCGTGTACGCTGCCCCCTTCCCAGTGCCCCCCGCGTGTACGCTGCCCCCTTCCCAGTGCCCCCCGCGTCGGCCCCTTCCCAGTGCCCCCCTCGTGTACGCTGCCCCCTTCCCAATTCCCCCCGCGTGTACGCTGCCCCCTTCCCAGTGCCCCCCGCGTGTACGCTGCCCCCTTCCCAGTGCCCCCCCGCGTGTACGCTGTCTCATTGCCAGGGGTGTGTTATCATTAAACATTTTAAAAAAAATCAAATTTTAATCTTACACTGAAATTTAAAATAAAAAAAAATAAATTGAAAAAAGCTATGAAATTACATTGACAAAAAACCTTACGGTTTCACATGTCCCATTAAGGCTTCTTACACATGATCTGGCATTTCTGAAACCTGTTGTAACTCTTCCACTCAAACGCCAAAAAGCAATGAAATTCCGATCATTAAGGCTGACGCCTTAATGGACGTGTTCCTTGCGCAATACAGATATGGTACGCCATCACAGCCTGTGGGTAAGTGCAGATTCAGCACTCTCACAGAGTGAGATTGCTGTCACTCACACAATGGTGGAGCTGCTAATTCACAGATTTGTGTGCTCATTGGAATACACACATGCAGTCTATGCAACTGAAGGTCTGAGCAGTTATGTGGCGCACTCATCCTAATAAGTACCTGCAATCATCTAAAACTGTCTAGCCCACTGAATTACTATAGTATTCATTCTAGCACCCGCCATCTTTGAAAACCCATGCAGTTCCTCTTCCCTGCCTGGGGTGTAGCTGTCTGCTGTAGTGCTTCTAGCACAGTGTGATCTGTATATCAGCACTGCAAACCAGACCTGTGCTAGAAACACTACAGCAAACAGCAACACCCCAGACAGGGTAGAGGAACTGCATGGGTTTTCAAAGATTGCGAGTGCTATAATAAACACTATTACTAGAACTATCCCACTGAGGGGTCCAACATCTTTCACACTCACTACCTATTTCCATTTCATTTAGTATTCACATGCAGTTACTAAAAACATCTTTCATAATTGCAAAAACTATAATACTCCCAATTACTATGCATCTACACTTTCTTCCCCTATACGCCGTCATGCTGTTCTGTCTTATCCGATACCTACTGCTGTGTGTATTGCCTCATCTGCACCAATGTTTCTTTCCATACAGATGCCACTGTTTCCTTCTATCTGTGCCACTGGCTTCCCCTCTATTAGTGATACTCTGTCTCCCCCTCCATCCATGCTGCTCTGTCCGCCTCATCCATGACACAGTTTCCCTCCATCTGTGCTGCTCTATTTTCCCTTTATCCCCTTTGCTCCAAACCCCCTCACCCATCAGTGCTGTCTTTCCTCCAACTGCTCCTCTGTTTCCCATCCAATCGCATCACTCTGTCTTACCTTCCCCAATCTGTGCCACGGTTTTCCACCCATCTGCTTTGTTAGTCCCCCATCAGTGCTGCTTAGCCTTCCCACCATCTACGCATTTCTATTCCTCCCCATCTGCACCACACTGCCTCCTACCCCAATCAACACCACTTTTACCCCATCCCCTCGGCTCTGTTTACTGCTCAGACCTTCAGTTGCATAGACTGCATGTGTGTATTCCAATGAGCACACAAATCTGTGAATTAGCAGCTCCACCATTGTGTGAGTGACAGCAATCTCACTCTGTGAGAGTGCTGAATCTGCACTTACCCACAGGCTGTGATGGCGTACCATATCTGTATTGCGCAAGGAACACGTCCATTAAGGCGTCAGCCTTAATGATCGGAATTTCATTGCTTTTTGGCGTTTGAGTGGAAGAGTTACAACAGGTTTCAGAAATGCCAGATCATGTGTAAGAAGCCTTAATGGGACATGTGAAACCGTAAGGTTTTTTGTCAATGTAATATATATATATATATATATATATATATATATATATATATATATATATAATATAAGATCGCACTCCATATAATAGGTAAGCAACCGCTGGGGTGACGTCCAGAACTTTCTTAACAAAAAAAGTCCATGTATATAAAGAAAAGAAAGACTCACTCTCCAGACAATTTTCATGCAAATAAAAAAAGCTGTGTATTTGTATTCACATAAGCAGCAATATAAATTTGGTACTCAACGTTAGCGTTTCAGTCCTATCAGGACCGTCTTCAGGAGTTAGACATCAAGGGCATCCATTTAGGGTGAAGCACAGCATGGACCACGCTGTGCTTGACCCTAAATTGATGCCCTTGATGTCTAACTCCAGAAGACGGTCCTGATAGGACTGAAACGCTAACGTTGAGTACCAAATTTATATTGCTGCTTATGTGAATACAAATACACAGCTTTTTTTATTTGCATGAAAATTGTCTGGAGAGTGAGTCTTTCTTTTCTTTATATATATATATATATATATATATATATATATATATATATATATATATATATATATATATATATATATACACTGTTGTAGAGAAATAACTCCCTCTGCCCGGCACTCTCATACATCCAAAGAAAACGACCTCACACAGGTCTTAACGGCAACGTTTCGGGAATTTTATTGTATTCCCTTCGTCAGGACAACGAACAAGGTTGTCCTGACGAAGGGAATACAATAAAATTCCCGAAACGTTGCAGTTAAGACCTGTGTGAGGTCGTTTTCTTTGGATGTATGAGAGTGCCGGGCAGAGGGAGTTATTTCTCTACAACAGTGTGTATAGGACCAGCCAAGGCACCCCCCATAACGTTTGTTGAGTGGAGTACCGGATCACCTTTTGCAAAATATATATATATATATATATATATATATATATATATATATATAGAAGGATAGCGACCGCAGGCTATACAGTTAGCATATTGAGGATTGGAAAGAACTTTATCAATAAAATCATTCATACGATGTACATACCTTAAAATTAGGTTATCTACAATACCTCGACTCTAAGGTAGTTCAAACAATAATAAGAAGGGCCCATATAAAGGACATCTCCTATTGATAAATGTAGATTAAAAAGGCAGTCTAAACCATTTCTTAACACTTTTTGTTTTTACTACTTTTGCAAGGAAAAGCTTACATACCAAAATTGTTAAACGATGATATAAATGAAACTTACGCACATCCAATTGGTGTGCTATTTATTGTGCTTAGATAATACCTAATGAGGTTAAATGAAAGTAATAATCCTTGATTATTGCCAATGAATAAGAAGGGGGTATGAGTATATAAAGGAACTGTCATGCCCTTATATTAAGGCTGAATCGAGCAAACCGAATTTTCCCATAGGGAGCTTTTGAGATGGGGGCGTTGTGTTTGAGGGGTTACACCTCAAAAGTGACTGGACGTACTGAGCTGAGATTTGGCATGGACATGTAGAATTGTCAACCTGTGCTGCATGCCAAATTTCAGGGTGAAATAATGAGAAATTGGAAGCAATCTAAACTTCCAATTGTCAGTTTTTTCTGCCACTTCAGAAATGTCTTTTTGACACCGGTTTCCATTAGAGTCTATGAGGGGATATTTGGGAAGGCTTAACTCAGGAAGAATTAAGACTTGGGGTTTGTTTTATTAGATATTGTCTCAGCGAGGACGCTGAAGCTATGAATATTGGCAGCTTACCAAACTGCCTCCAGCTACGCTATCAGCGTAGCGACTGTTTGAATTCTGGCAGCTTGCCAGAAGCGTGGCGATTGGCGGCGTTATGCATCCTACCTTTTCATACCCCCACCATCCACATCGGCGTGGAGTTGATTTTATAGTGTGGCTAGCGCAGCGAGCCACCAAGCCCAAAACGTGGCGAGCCCCACGAGGGGACGCTGAATACATGTGAAGTTATCCACGTCCGCTCGCCACGCTATTTAAAATCAACTCCACGACAACTTGCATGGTGGGGGTATGAAAAGGTCGGTAGGACGCATAATGCCACACTCGCCACGCTTCGGGATGGCGTGGATGGTGGGGGTGTTTCAGGAACACATTCAAACCTGCCACATCAGACATCTGAGCAATAGCTACTCAGAGATCAGAGGCAGGAGGGTATCATTGCATTGCTGCTGAAGCATCTGAGATGCTCCTACAGTACATAAATCCCCTATGAGCCCATTGCAGCAGTATACAATGTATGTGATTTAAACTGGTATATAAAACTCTATAACTGCTGATAATCTGTATTTTTGCCCTTTGCATAACAAATGCTGTATTATTAATGTGTTTCTAGTCTTTATAGTACCTGTTTGAAGCTGTGTTCAGTGAGGCATACTTTATTGTAGTAAATGTTTTGGCTAGTGTTTATGTTACACCGGCCTATTAGCTGGTCATGTGACCTCAGCTGTAGTCTCTCTTAATTAGACCTGCTATATCAAACTATCACATCATGCTCACCACAATGCGACTTCTCATTTCATTACATGGCATACTTACCAAACTTCAACCATCCTATAATCTCCCTGACACTCACCACTCAGTACACAGTGCCTCCTCCATTATTCACTCCCCTCTTCTAAACACTCATGAGCTCTTTAATTACTTCTCTACTTGTACTTTCACATCCACTTCCCATCACCAATACAAAAAACTGCAAACATCCACCTATGTCTATCTCTCCTTTCTAATTTTATTAGCTGGTGAAATATCACCAAACCCAGGCCCCAACCACCTGACCCACCCAGATTTAATGGCTTCTAAGCCTAGAAATTCAGCAAACATCATAAATATCACATGCCTCCCACCACACACCAAACAACTTAAATGTGCCCTATTGAATGCAAGCTCTGTTTGCAATAAATTAACAACCATCCATGACCTCTTCATCTCCCACAACTTCAATCTGATGGTAATTACAGAAACCTGGCTCACACAATCAGACACGGCCTCGCCTGCAGCACTGTCACATGGTGGTTTCCACTTCACTCACACCTCCTAGCCTGGTAACTGTAAAGGAGGTGGAGATGGTATATTACTGTCACAAGCCTTCACATACTCAGTTCTCCCACCAATTCCTTCACTCACATTTACATCATTTGAAGTACACTCCATTAGGATTTTTTCCCCTTTCTCTCTGCGTGTTGCTGCTATCTATCGCCCACCTGGGCTTCCCAAATCTAAATTTCTGGAAGATTTCTCTGCCTGGCTCCCCCATTTCTTATCCTCTGACATCTCCACTATCATCCTGGGTGACTTCAACATTGCTATTGACAGTCCACCATCTCTGCATGCCTCCAAACTCCTCTCTCTAACTTCCTCTCTTGGCCTCTCCCAGTGGTCCGACGCCGCTACTCACGAGGAAGGCCACTGCCTTGACCTCATTTTCACCAGGCTGTGCTCAGTCTCTGATTTTACTAACACTCCCTTCCCTCTCTCTGATCACAATCTCATTACTCTCTCACTCTCCTCCATTACCTCAAGCTCACTGACACAGAAATCATGCAAGCCTACTCTAACCCGCAGAAATACTAATGCTATTAATTTTCCACAACTTTCCACCTCCCTGCAACAACAGCTCTCACTAATTTCTACATTTACCTCTCCTGACTCTGCTGTTTCCCACCTCTACCAGACTCTTGAAACAGCCCTTGATGAAGTGGCTCCAGCTACCCATTATACCCCACGTAGGCTTAGATGCCAACCGTGGCACTCCAACACAACAAGACAACTACGAAATCAGTCACGTAAAGTTGAACGCCAATGGAGTAAATCTCGTAATATTACTGATTTCCTCACATATAAGACTAGCTACCACTCCTACTGCAAGGCTTTGGACACGGCCAAACAAACATACTACCAATCTCTCATCTCTTCTCATGCCACCAACCCTAAGCGACTTTTTAACACATTTAAGTCTCTTCTGTACCCTCCCCCTCCTCCCCCACCGGCTACCATCAGTGCACAAGAACTTGCCTCCTACTTTAAGGACAAGATTGATAACATCCGAGATGAAATGGTATGCTCCACAATCTCTAACCCTCTTTCTGCCACACCTGAACCCTCTTGCACTTTCTCTTCGTTTGAGCCCACAAATGAAAAGGAAGTATCCACACTCTTCTTATCCTCCTACTCTACTACCTCTCCTCTTGATCCTATACCTGCACAAGTCATTAAAAATCTATCTCCTGTGCTTATTCCAACCTTAACTAAAATCTGCAATCTCTCTCTTGCTACTGGTACTTTTCCGTCTCTGCTCAAACATGCAACGATTACTCCCATTCTGAAAAAACACAATTCTGACCCTAACTTTCTCTCTAACTATCGTCCTATCTCTCAGCTCCCATGCCTCTCCAAGCTAATCGAGAGACTTGTCTACTCTCGCCTAACAAACTTTCTTAACTCCAACACCCTATTAGACCCGCTTCAGTCAGGCTTTCGCTCTCAACACTCCACTGAGACAGCACTGACTAAAGTGGTGAATGATCTGGTAACAGCTAAGTCTAAAGGCCATTACTCACTGCTTATTCTTCTAGATCTTTCTGCTGCATTTGACACTGTGGATCACACTCTCCTTTTACAAACACTACACTCCCTAGGTCTTAATGATACAGCCCTTTCCTGGTTCACATCTTACCTATCTGATCGCTCTTTCACTGTTCGCTTCTCTGACTCTACTTCCTCTTCACTACCTCTGTCAGTCGGAGTTCCGCAAGGCTCAGTCTTAGGTCCTCTGCTTTTCTCAATCTATACCTCCTCGCTTGGCAAACTAATCAGCTCTTTCGGATTTCAGTATCACTTATATGCGGATGATACTCAAATCTATCTATCAACCCCAGAGTTGTCACCAGTGGTTTTGGGCCGAGTCTCTGAATGTCTCTCTGCCATCTCATTTTGGATGTCTTCTCGCCAACTCAAACTCAATATTTCCAAAACTGAATTACTTATATTCCCGCCAACTAAGAACAGTTACCATCCTGATATCTCCATCACTGTTGACAACTCGACAATCTACCCTTCCCCACAAGCTCGTTGCTTAGGGGTCACCCTCGACTCTGACCTGTCCTTTGTTCCCCACATTCAATCTGTCTCCAAATCATGTTACATGCATCTAAAAAACATATCCAAAATACGACCGTATCTCACACAAGACACTACTAAATCTCTTATCCATGCACTCATTATATCCCGCATTGATTATTGCAATAGTCTCCTAACTGGTCTTCCCAAGAACAGACTCTCACCACTGCAATCCATTTTAAATGCTGCTGCTAGGCTGATCTTCCTTGCAAGACGCTCATCGTCTGCTGATCCGCTCTGCCAGTCCCTCCATTGGTTGCCTGTATATTACCGTATTCAATATAAAACACTTCTACTTGCATATAAAGCTATTTACCATACTGCACCAGCATATATCTCTGCACTTATCACAAAATATCTCCCATCTCGACCACTCCGCTCTGCACAAGATTTGCGTCTCTCATCTGAGCGGATCACTAGCTCCCATTCACTGTTATAGGACTTTCATCGGGCTGCTCCCATCCTATGGAATGCCCTTCCATGCACAATTAGACTCTCCGCTAGCCTCCAAACTATCAAGCGTTCCCTGAAAACTCACCTCTTCAGGCAAGCCTATCATATTTAAGTTCTACACGCATAACCCTCTGAGGCACTTATGTATTATATAGCTTCCCTTCTGGACTTGTAACTTGGTGGGACTGCTATGCTATTACTGATGCCTGTCCTTGTGTTTCCCTCCTTTATACCTAATAGATTGTAAGCTTGCAGCAGGGCCCTCTAACCTCCAAGTCTGTCTGTTACCCAGTTTGTTTTATCACTGTCTACTATTGTAAAGCGCAACGCAATCTGCTGCGCTATATAAGAAACTGCAAATAAATAAATAAATAATACATAAGAGCGTCTGAGATGCTCCTACGTATCACAAAGATGGAGCGTCTCTCCGCCGGCGCCCTCATGATGCCCTCTCCACAGAGAGGGCACAAGCGCTGTGTGCCCGCATATCATGCGGGCACAAGCGCTGTGTGAGAGGCGCTCACTTCACAGGAGGTTAGGAGTAGCAGCGCTGGGCTGCTTTGTAGGAGTCAGCGTAGCACGCTGATAATGTACATTACAGAAGTAAGGCGGCACACGCTGCCACCCTGAAACTAAACAACTATGCAGCTGGGACGCTGCCAGAATTCAAACAGTCGCTACGCTGATAGCGTGGCTGGAGGCAGTTTGGCAAGCTGTCAATATTCATAGCTTCAGCGCCCTCGCGCTACCGCCGTGAAACTAAACAAGTACCAGGTTTTTTTTTTTTATTTAGTGAAATATGCCCCATTATAAAGATAGGCATTTCAACATGTTTTGCATCGGCAGTTGGGCATGAGGAGAGAGTGGGAAGCAGTCTCATGCAGGGGACTGCACACAGTGCAGTAGACTGTAGCGGATGTGACACATGATGTAGGAGACTGTAGGGGGTGACACACAGGGTGAAGCATACCTGCCTACTTTTTATAACAGGGTGCAGGGGACTGTATAGGTGTTGACACACAGGGTACAGGCAATTGTATAGGTGGTGACACGCAGGGTCTGTAGGGGGTGTTGTGACTGTAGGGGGTGACACACGGTGCAGGGGACTGTAGGGGGATGACACACAGGGTGCAGGAGACTGTGTAGGTGGTAAAACATATGGTCTGTGGGGGTGGTGAAATACAGGGTTCAGGGGACTGTAGGGGGTAACACACAGGGTGCAGGGGACTGAATAGGTGGTGACACATAGGATCTGTGGGGGGTGTGACACACAGGGTGCAGGGGACTGTATAGGTGGTGAAACGCAGGGTCTGTGGGGGGGTGGGTGACACACAGGGTGCAGGGAACTAAAAAGCTGGTGACATGCAGTGTACAGGGGACTGTAGGGGGTGACCCACAGGGTGCACAACACTGTATAGGTGGTGAAACACAGGGTCTGTGGGGGGAGGGGGGGTGTGACACAGGGTGCAGGGGACTGTAGGGGGGGGTAACACAGGGTGCAGGGGACTGTAGGGGGGTGACACACAGAGTGCAGGGGATTGTACGGGGGTAACACACAGGGTGCAGGAGACTGTATAGGTGGTGACACATAGTGTGAAATATACTAAGATGTGAAAAACACTTCACAGGTCATGTTGCTATGGGCAACCAATCAGAAGATACTTCTTATTTATTTACCACCCTCTAGAAGATAGTAGACAGGATGTGTTTGGTTGCCCATAGCAACATGACCTGTGAAGTGTATTTCACATCTTAGTAAATTTCACCCATAGGGTGCAGGGGACTGTAGGAGGGGGGGGGGGGGGGAGGAGGTGGTGACACGCAGGGTGCAGGGGGCTGTATAGGTGGTGAAAGGAAGGGTGCAGGGGACTGTATAGGTGGTGACACACAGGGTGCAGGGGACTATAGGGGGTGACACACAGGTTGTAGGGGGGTGACTAGGGTTGCCACCTCACTCAACGTCGATTCCTCTCAGTAATGCGTGCTCCCGGAAACAGTGGGCTTGGCCTCAAAAAGGGGTGTGGTCTATTCCAAAATTGGGCGTGATCTCTGATATCTGAAAAATCTAAAACAACCTTTTTGCCCATTACCCTGGCAGCTGGGAGGGGAACCTCTGTGCAAGCATCCGATGCCATTTTAGAGAGAGAGGCAGTGACATAGTAGGCTGAGGCACAGGAGGAGCGGAGTTTGTACACATTGGGGGCGGGACTGCAGTCACTCACCAGAAGCGCTGCAAACAGCGGTGTGTCATGCTGCTGTGGTGCCGGCCCTGCAGGCCGGCACCACAGTCCCGGGCTGTCCCTAACTTCGCTGCTCCTGTCACCCCGCTGCCGCTGCTGGCTGCCTGCATCCGGATGCACTATTCCTCTGCAGCCTGTCACACACAGACAGTCTAGCGAGATGATGACATCATCATCTCGCTTGTCTTTCTCTATCTACAGGCAGCTCCGCAGTGTCGGCACACGGTCAAGGGCCGGCACTGCAGTGTCACTGGGGAGAGAGTGGAGGGCTGGAAAGGAGGCTTTTTCAGACACCCGGATTCCGGGGGAGAATCCCAGAATCCAGGAGAGGTGGCAACCCTAGTTCCTAGTGATAATAATACTTTTTAGCTGTGTTATCCAGGTTTTTTTGTATACAAAATTGTGATAAGGCTGTTCTATCATGCTGTTATAGCAGCTCTCTCCCCCTCCTCTGCCCCCCCTGTGTTTAGGCACCAGGTCCAGCACTCCATGCAGAGATGATTGTGTAAGCTTTCATATTTCATGCACTCAGTACAGGGGAGAGATTCCTTGCAGCTCTGTCTCACGCCCGTTCCCCCTCCCTCCCATTTGCTGCTGCCAGAGCTTGGAATGTACAGCAGGACTCCTAGCACAGGCAGAAGAGCGCACTGTGATTCTTCAGTAAACTGGGTCTCTCCTGGGTGACAGTTAGTAGAAAGATTTGGGGGTGATACACTGCGCTCACTAATGTGTTGGTATGTTCTTTAGGCGCTGCCAAGCTCTTAAGGGTTACCCGGTCCCTTATGGATTAGAAGAATTGTTTGGTTGGGCTTTTGGCGCTGCCTATCTCTTGTGATCCCTAAAACTGGCAAGTTTAAATCCTATCTTTTTGATCTGTTTTTGATTTTTGTGTGGAGTTAGATAGAAATGAAGAGATGGAGAAAGTAAAGTTTATGTAAAGAATATTTATTTTTCCATTACGCTATGTGATATGGGTTAACAAGTGTTATTCCGATTGGGTGATGGTTCTACTTGGTGTTTTAGATACACCTAAAAGGGGTCCCCTGCTGCGGGAATTTTTTCAAAGCCGTGTCACCCTTAGAAGATCCCCAATAGGGGTTCAGGTAACCCTTTAGGTTCCTTTAAATCACCGTAGGTCCTTTTTGTAGGATCTGCGGTCTTCAGGGGTGATGTGCAGAGAAAAATGTTTTGATTAGGGTGCTTGTCTGTAGAAAGAAGCCTGTGAGGGCTTAAGGCAGTTTCAGAAACTCCTTTACAATCTCATAGGCTTCAGCCTATGTCCTTTCACTTTCTCCGTATTTGGAGGGTTATTTGTCTCTCAGTGCGTGTCTCCACTTAGGAGTGGTAGAAGTTAATATTTGTAGTCAGTCACTTATAGTGGGAGAGAGCCTTAGTAGGCTTCAGGCGATCTTCTGACCCCTTTACAATCTCATAGATCTATCACCTATGTGCTCTCCTCCTATTGTTTTAATCAGTACTTTGCGTCTCAGCTGGTGCTGCAAAATGTGGTGTCAATCTTTTGCCTGCACTTACGGTTAGCTGAGTTCTGCGGCGTTGTGCTGTGTTGTCTGCTCGTTTCTAGGGGAGCTTCAGTAGCTGCCGCCGTAACTTCTATGCCGTGATGCCCGGGTCTTTCCGACGTGCGCCGGCTGGTAACGTCACTCGGTACTCGGGGCTTCGCCGGGGAGCTCTGTGTTCAGCTGTCTGTGTCGGAGTCGTTCGCCCTGTTGGTGCAGGAGAGGACTAGTCCTGTGTGCTATCTACGCGAGTGACACTTAGCATACGTAATGCTATACAAAACATATGGAACACCACAACATTTAATTCACCATCAACCCCATTCAAGCAACCCCTGACGTGTGAGGGAGTTCTGACACTCCTCCACACAGCAGCATCACAACGTACCAACCAATAGAAAGTGCCCTACAGCATCCAATTGAATGCAGGCGGCAAGCACAAATACTGCACCCATTATCCCCATTAAACCATCCTTGAAAAAGGCTTTGACAAGCCGAAACGCGTAGGAGATAGCACACAGGACTAGTCCTCACCTGCACCAACAGGGCGAAGGACTCCGACACAGACAGCTGAAAATGGAGCTCCCCGGCGAAGCCCCGAGCGACGTCATCAGCCGGCGCACGTCAGAAAGACCCGGGCATCACGGCATAGAAGCTCCGGCGGCAGCTACTGAAGCTCCCCTAGAAACGAGCAGACAACACAGCACAACACCGCAGAACTCAGCTAACCCTAAGTGCAGGCAAAAGATTGACACCACATTTTGCCGCACCAGCTGAGACGCAAAGTACAGGTTGAGTATCCCTTATCCGAAATGCTCGGGACCACGAGCATTCCGGATAAGGGAATATTCCGGTTTTTGGAATAATTTTTTTTTAGCCATACTTACCTGCCCCTGGTGGGTCCCTGATGGTCCCTCGGCGTCCATGGAGTCCTCCGGCGTCCATGGCAGGCCACCAGCACCGTCTCCAGCGGTCCCAGGAGTGCTTTGCGCAAGTTCCCAGGCGCGCCGGTGACGTCACCGGCGCGCGCACTCGCACAAAGCACTCCTGGGACTGCTGGAGACGCCGGAGAGGATGCTGAAGGCCTGCTATGGACGCCGGAGGACTTGGTAAGTATTAAAAGAGGGTTAGGGGGGAAAAAAAAAAAATATATATATATTTGAATTATTCCAAAAAACCACGGTTTTTGGAATAATTCGGATACGGGATGCCCGGATACGGGATACCCGACCTGTACTGATTAAAAAAATAGGAGGAGAGCACATAGGTGATAGATCTATGAGATTGTAAAGGGGTCAGAAGATCGCCTGAAGCCTACTAAGGCTCTCTCCCACTATAAGTGACTGACTACAAATATTAACTTCTACCACTCCTAAGTGGAGACACGCACTAAGAGACAAATAACCCTCCAAATACGGAGAAGAGAAAGGACATATGCTGAAGCCTATGAGATTGTAAAGGAGTTTCTGAAATTGCCTTAAGCCCTCACAGGCTCCTTTCTACAGACAAGCACCCTAATCAAAACATTTTTCTCTGCACATCACCGCTGAAGAGCGTAGATCCTACAAAAAGGACCTAGGGTGATTTAAAGGAACCTAAAGGGTTACCTGAACCCCTATTGGGTGACAGTTAGCCTGCTTGCTTACTTTCTCTATTAGCCTGGCAGCGCAGTTGAGTATTTGACGATTTTTCAGGCAGCAGCAGAGAGGAGGACGTCCGCTGTCACAGCCAGTCCTGATTTAGGCTGGCAGGTGACAGCGGAGGTAGGGAGGCTGGACGGAGTCTCCAGACCAACGGTGGACGGGCGGCGGGCCTGAAGGACAAAAACTCGTGAGATGATGACATCATCATCTCGCAAGCACGTCTGTCAGGCTGCGGAGGCAGGCCTGGCAGGTGCAGTGGCGCCACTGATGGCCTGGAAACTGGAGAGAGCATTAATGGAGGGCAGGGTTTTTTTTTAGACACCCGGGAGACTCCGGGAGACTGGAAAAGCCTCCTGGAGAGTTGCCACCCAAAACGGGAGAATCCCGGAAATCCGGGAGAGGTGGCAACCCTAGGGGTGACACACAGGGTGTAGGGGACTGTATAGATGGTGAGACACAGGGTGCAGGGGATTGGGGGGTGACATATGGTGCAGGGGACTGTAAAGGTGGTGACACGCAGGGTCTGTGGGGTTACACGCAGGGTGTAGTGACTGTAGGGGGGGTGAAACACAGGGTGCAGGGGTCTGTAAAGTTGGTGACACGCAGGATCTGTGGGGGGTGTGACACATAGGGTGCAGGGGACTGTAGGGGGTAATACACAGGGTGCAAGAGACTGAATAGGTGGTGACACACAGGGTGCAGGGGACTTTATAGGTGGTAACACACAGGGTGCAGGGGACTGTAGGGGGGGGACACACAGGGCGCAGGGGACTGTGGGGGAAGGTGAAACGCAGGGTCTGTGGTCGGGGGGGGTGACACACAGGGTGCAGGGGACTGTAGGGGGGTAACACACAGGGTGCAGAGGACTGAATAGGTGGTGAAACACAGGGTGCAGGGGACTGTATAGGTAATGACACATAGGGTGCAGGGGACTGTAGAACACACAGGGTGCAGGGGACTGAATAGGTGGTGACACACAGGGTGCAGGGGACTGTATAGGTGGTGACACAGGGTGAAATTTACTTCACAGGTCATGTTGCTATGGGCAACCAATCAGAAGCTACTTCTTATTTATTTACCAACCTCTAGAAGATAGAAGACAGGATGTGTTTGGTTGCCCATAGCAACATGACCTGTGAAGTGTATTTCTCATCTTAGTAAATTTTACTCATAGGGTGCAGGGGACTGTAGGGGTAGGTGGTGACACACAGTGTGCAGGGGACTCTAGGGGGGAGGGGGGACACAGGGTGCTGTATAGGTGGTGAAAGGTAGGGTGCAGGGGACTGTATAGGTGGTGATACACAGGGTGTAGGGGGGGTGACACAGGGTGCAGGGGACTGTGGGGGGGGTGACACACGGTGCATGGGACTGTAAAGGTGGTGACATGCAGGGTCTGTGGGGTTACATGCAGGGTGTAGTGACTGTAGGGGGGGTGAAACACAGGGTGCAGGGGACTTTAAAGTTGGTGAAACACAGGATCTGTAGGGGGTGTAACACAGGGTGCAGGGGACTTTAAGGGAGTGACACACAGGGTACAGGGGACTGAATAGGTGGTGACATACGGTGCAGGGAACTGTAAAGGTGGTGATACAGGGTGCAGGGGACTGTAGGGGGGGGTGAAACACAGGGTCTGAGGGGGCTGGTGACACACAGGGTACAGGGGACTGTAGGTAGGTAACACACAGGGTGTAGGGGACTGAATAGGTGGTGACACACTGGGTGCGGAGGACTGTATAGGTGGTGACACACAGGATTTAGGGGACTGTAGGGGGTGACACGCAGGGTGCAGGGGACTGTATAGGTGGTGACACACAGCGTGCAGGGGACTATATGGGGTGACACACAGGATGTAAGTGGGGTGACACACAGGGTGCAGGGGACTGTATAGGTTGTGATACATAGGGTGTAGGGGGGGTGACAACGGGTGCAGGGGACTGTGGGGAAGTGACACACAAGGTGCAGGGGATTGTAAAGGTGGTGACATGCAGGGTCTGTGGGGGATGACATGCAGGGTGTAGTGACTGTAGGGGGGTGAAACACAGGGTGCAGGGGACTGTAAAGTTGGTGACACACAGGGTTTGTAGGGGGGTGGTGACACACAGTGTGCAAGGGACTGTAGGGGGGAATACACAGGGTGCAGGGGACTGAATAGGTGGCGAAACACAGGGTGCAGGGGACTGTAGGGGATTGCAGGAGACTGTGTAGGTGGTAAAACACATGGTCTGTGGGGGTGGTGAAACACAGGGTTCAGGGGACTGTAGGGGGTAACACAAAGGGTGCAGGGGACTGAATAGGTGGTGACACACAGGGTGCAGGGGACTGTAGGTGGTGTGACACACAGGGTGCAGGGTACTGTAGAGGTGGTGACACACAGTGTGAAGGGGACTATATGGGGTGACACACAGGATGTAGGGGTGACACAGGGTGCAGGGGACTTTATAGATGGTGAGACACAGGCTGCAGGGGACTGTATAGGTGGTGATACACAGGGTGTAGGGGGGGTAACGGGTGCAGGGGACTGTGGGGGAGTGACACACAAGGTGCAGGGGACTGTAAAGGTGGTGACATGCAGGGTCTGTGGGGGATGACACGCAGGGTGTAGTGACTGTAGGGGGTGAAACACAGGGTGCAGGGGACTGTAAAGTTGGTGACACACAGAGTTTGTAGGGGGTGGCGACACACAGTGTGCAAGGGACTGTGAAGGGGGAACACACAGGGTGCAGGGGACTGAATAGGTGGTGAAACACAGGGTGCAGGGGACTGTAGGGGGGATGACACACAGGGTGCAGGAGACTGTATAGGTGGTGAAACACATGGTCTGTGGGGATGGTGAAACACAGGGTTCAGGGGACTGTAGGGGGTAACACACAGGGTGCTGGGGACTGAAAAGGTGGTAACACGCAGGATGCAGGGGACTGAGTAGGTCGTGACAGACAGGGTGCAGGGGACGGTATAGCTGGTTACACACAGGGTGCAGGACATGTAGGTGGTGTGACACACAGGGTGCAGGGTAATGTAGGAGTTGTGACGCACATGGTGCAGGGGACTGTAGGGGGTGACATGCAGGGTCTGCGGGGGTGTGTGACACACAGGGATGTGATTTTTTTTAGTCTAATTCCATGTTTATCTCCTGCACCTACAGTCCTCTGCACACTATGGGCCTTATTCTAGTTCACTTTTTCTGACAAAATCCTTCTTAAATGGACAAAACCATGTGCACTGCAGGGGGACAGATGTAAAATGTTCAGAGAGAAATAGATTTGGGTGAGTTATTTAGCTTCTGTGCAGGGAAAGTACTGCCTGCTTTATTTTTACACTGTAATACAGATAATTATCTCTTCAAAAGTAACATCTACCCCACTTGCAGTGCACATGGTTTTGTCCATCATAAGGCCCCCATACACTATGCGATTTGGTCCCGATTTCACCCGATTCAGATGGATCGGGCAGTGAAATCGGGCCAAATCGCAGGTATAGACACCCGATCCGACCCAATGCGCGGTCCCGTGCGCATCGCGTCAGAGTCGGGAGGTCGGACCGGCTGCACATAAGATTTGCTGGTACTTATGTAGTATCTGAGCTGCCGATTTTGTGATTGTATGCCTTACCTTAAGGCATACAATCAGATGCGATGCGATGCGATTCAATGCGATTTTGCATAGGATTCAATGTTAAGAAGGTCCTGTTAATTTCCCCACTATCCAAGTGGGCATAGAGTTGATTTTATATAGCGTGGCGAGCGCAGCGAGCCCGAAGCGTGGCGAGGGGACGCATATTTCTTAAAAAGTATTCTGTGTCCCCTCGCGGGGCTCGCTACGCTCGCCACGCTTCGGGCTCGGTGGCTCGCTACGCTCGCCACAGTTTTATATCCTACTCCATGCCCACTTGGATAGTGGGGAAAGGAAAAGGACCCCTTTTTCCCATTGAATTCTATGTTAAAATGGACTCAGACCATTTTAACATTGAATCCTATGGAAAAATCTTGACCATCGCATACGATTTGGTCGCATGCGATGCGATGCGATCCGATTTCTAAATCGGACGCCCAGATACTACATAAGTACCGATTTGCTAAATCTTATGTGCAGCCGGGCAGGGGACACAGGCGGCGGATGCTGGCGAGGGAGATGGGCAGGGGGAGCCGGAGCAGGGCGCTGTCAATGCTCCGTCCGGTGGAGGGAGCAGGGGGGGGCGGGGGACGCTTCTAGTAGCGCAGAGGCAGCGGACGCTGCGGGGGACACAGGCGGCAGTAACGTAGAGGCAGGCAGGGGGAGCCGGGAGCTGTCAGCACTGGAGAAAAAAAAAAAGCCCATACAATGAATGGGCAGACTGTCATTGGCTGAGCGCTCTCAGCCAATTGCTGACTGGCTGAGAGAGCGCTCAGCCAATCACAGGCCGCCCATTCATTGTATGGGCTTTTTTTTCCTCCAGCGCTGACAGCTCCCGGCTCCCCCGGCCTGCCTCTACATTACTGCCGCCTGTGTCCCCCACAGCGTCCGCTGCCTCTGGGCTACTAGCAGCGCCTCGCAGCGTCCTCCACCCGCCACCTGGATGTCCCTTGCCCCCTGCTCCCTCCACCTTGTAGCTCCCCGGGAGTTGCAAATGATACGTCGCATGTGATGTATCATTTGCAAAACTTGGCACATCAGTGCCTAATCGTGTGTCCCCCTCCCGGGGAGCTGCAGGGGGAAATCAGGTCCGACTTGTCCTTAGGACAAGTTGGACTAATGTATGGGGGCCTTGAGAAGGATTTTGTCAAAAAGAGTGAACTAGAATAATGCCCTATGTGTTGCTGCCCCCCACTACAGTCACTGTAACCTTAAGGTCCCTGTGTATTTAAGTGGAATCCCAACTAAATCCCAATTCCAGTAAAATATGAAGACAAAAGCATAAAAAATTGGAACTTACCGATGTATGTTGATATTTTTCATGGTTTTTTTAAGGCAAAAAAGTAGTTTGACCTAAGTTAAAAGACTAAAAATTATGTTTGTTAAATAAAAATATATTTAGCATTTTGAACAAAACAGTGATGTTATACGAACATTTTCATTAAAAATTTTAAAAAAATCCAATATTTATTCTTACAGTGAAATTTTACATTTCGGAGTTAAAAATGTTAATTTAACAAAAAGCTATGAAATTCCATAGACAAAAAAAACTTTTTATTTCACATGTCCCATTGAGGCAGGCAGGGGTGGGCAATTAATTTCTGTCGGGGGCCGTATGAAAAATCTGAAGTTTGTCGTAGGTCCGAACCAATGATAACTTGAACTTAATTATACTTAGTAAAACAGTTACATGTGTATATATAATATATACACACACGTGTAACACTGTGTGTGTATATATGTGTTACACGTGTAAATATATATTATATGTACACGTGTATATATGTGTGTGTATAACAACTGCTGTGGGGGGGCGGCACTCGGAAATAAAGACAGGAGACGAATAGGAGGTATACTCGAGATTGAAAACTCAGAGTAGAAAT